>NC_142127.1:98422291-99047291 GCF_024610735.1 Ursus americanus
TCCACTACATTAACACTACCTGAAATTTTTCTATTGGAAAACTGTCTCCTTTATTGTCAGGGTCACCCTCTGGCACAGAAACTCCATGTGGGAAACAACTCTGTGTACTAGACTGTTCATGACTCAGGACAATCCCGGTACCTAATAAATGACACTAAAAAGGAATCCTCCTGCAAGGGTTCATGAGAACGGTGCAGAAGGGTATGTTATCTGAGAGCCGAGTGTCACGGCAGCAAAAGCAAAACCAAACCAAACCAAAAATACCAGCTGCTTCCTAAATATCCTGTCAAATGCTAAGGCCAGAAACTTGAAAAGGACTTAAGTATAAATACACATATGTGAGCATATGTCCGCACATTAAAAAACACCAACTTGGAATATCTGATGGAAAATTATAAGCACATATTAGTAAGGTCAGAGTTAATAGACTTCAGTTAACACTTTAGAAATGCTGAAATTAATCAAGACTAAGGTCTAAAAATAGCCTGCTGATTCTTTGGAACATTCAATGGAGTTATTAAAAAAATGCTTAAATGTAAATTTTGTTTAAGGAAGCTAAAGATAGTATTCTATACCAGAAAGAATTTAACTGGATTTGTAATTATGCAAAAGTTATTCTTGTTACAAACTGCCACTTCAAGAGTCACTGTTTTGTCTACCATATATGTGACAAGATCTCTGGATTATAATATGTTAATGTGATTAAATGAGTCTAGCGACTGGTAATTCTGCTGAGAAATCTTTTCTCTCCAGCTCACTCTACAATTGACTGTCTTACAGATTAAATTTTATTATGCCACAAAAAATTCAAGATTCAAATCTATGCAAATCATGCAATCAGATGCTATAATATAATCAATGTAATCATCTGAGATTCTTTGCTATGCTAGAACTAAACAAAGATTCAATCTTGCCATAACTCTGGATGATTTTCTAATGACTCCAATCCAGTAATCAAAAATAAAAATACAGAAGAACCTAGAGCTGCTGGGTTTAAAGGCAAGAATGTGAACAAACCCTACTTTTTAAAACAGGTTAAAGTTCATGAAAACCTCCTTATAGGAAAGTCTCTTTGCAGCAATAGATAAACAGTAAAAACAGCACTCACCGAATTATTAACGGTTTTGGGGAGAGGGCAAATTTGAGAGTATTCACTTACTAGCTCCGCTTCCAATCGTTCTATGGAAAAGCTGTGACATCCGAGGACCAAGAGGGCCAAACAGATGAGGAGGAAGACCCCTGGCCTCTAACAAAGCTAAAGAAAAAAGAAAGGAGGAATAATTGAATTGTAAATCCAGCTGATTTTAGGGTAAAAATTCCAACGAACTGATTCATCTCACATGACTGATTTAGACAATGTTACTTTCCATTTTTATCTTTAAGAGAAACTACATTAAACTTTCAAGACCACTCTTAGATATTAATTAATGTAAGTTACAAAACCCATGTGGTAGTTCCAAGGCATCTTAAAGTTTTATGGAGATACTAAATATCAGTGCCAGAGGGGACTGTATCAAATAATCCAAGAAAAACCCAGAGTAAGTATTTACTATGAAAAAATTATAGGTTAAGCACCCTTGTGTTGCTTTCCCTCTGATATTATTTCCCAATCAGACATTAGTCATGAGATCTTCTAAAAACACATGGAAAAATTATTTTTTATTATCAAGTCCAATGGTGAAAAAAAATGTGTTCAAGAGACTTCTAGTCGAAAAGAGAATGCCATAAGCCACTTTAGGAATTTAAAAGCAATCTGAAAGTGCTTTATAAATAATGTTTCTTACAAGCCTCACGCTGGCGATCTACCATATAAACCAACTGTCTGAAGACAATAAATACATACCCACCCATTTGTAAAGAACATATACATAATAAGGCTGCTTTTTAAAAAAAAAAACACAACATTACAATACCTGGTGTTTAGGTATACACTTCACATTCATTTTAAAATAGGTGACCATGAGCACAAAAGAATACAGCAAAAGCACCCCACTGGGGTGCATTATGTTAGCAAGTACCAGAGAACAATATATTAAGCTATCCCCTTTTCAAGATCTTCCTTAATTCATTACCAGCTATACAAGCAACCGTAATAAAGAACATTTTAAAAACACAGAAAACATATATATAAGATTTTGTCTAAACAGTAAAAATAAAGAGCCAGACAGATCATCTTCCAAATCCAAATCACAAGTTTTTGCAAGTACAGGCATTGCTAGAGTATGTTTAAATGAGCTTATCTGAATTAATTTCAACAAAGAACAGAAGTCACAAGCAGCCTCTCATAATGGTTTTTGTTTCTTGTAAGCTCATTAACTGTCTTTACCTTGTAATCGTCCCATCTCGGAATCATCGGATTCACTCTCCCCAGAGGTGGTCATGCCCACAGCCCCTGCAACAGAACTAGAGGCTTCAAAAGGGGGGGAGAAAAGAAGGTGAGGGTTAGGAGAGGAACATTCAAACTCATTATGGCTGGTTCATCTTTAAAAAAAAGAACGAGCTGAGTTTTACAGACTACCTCGAATAAAGGCAATTAAATGTGCCCACCTGTTGCACACTCAGCTGTTCTAGATTTCATCCTGTAGCTTCTAGGAACGAAAGGATGGCTCAACTATCTCAGTGTTCAACAAGCATAAAAATACAAACTTTACATTTCTTCCACACATAGCTTTGACAGATTCCTCATGCCTCTGAAACTGTTCCTAAATTAAGTCTCGTCCTAAACTCATCTACCAAAAGTCCATGAAGATCAAACTGCCAAAACCACCATGAGGTTTAATAGATGGGCAATTAGTCACAAATAGAAACGAAAGCAAAACCGACATCTGGGGGAAACGTTCCATGCAGACGTCTGTCTTCTTCAGTCTGCCTTACTTCTGGGCGGCAGTCTTGACACAATCGCTTAGATGTTTTCCCTAAGAACATGCAGATAATACCCTTCTTATTTCCAGGACTGAGGATTCATGTTACAACCAACGGCAAAGCACTGAAGTACAAAATAGAGGACAACCAGGATGTGAAAACAAGGACAGAAAAAAAAAAAAAGAGTTCAGATTTAGAAGGGTTCTACTACCCAAAGAGCTAACCTGAGCAATATTCAGTCTAAGCAAAGAGGCTGATTCTATTAAGGAATCTGACCAGACGAAACTATATTCCTCTAAAACCAGCAGTTTTACTGTTCCTCCTCTCAGTGTCTGTTGAGACTTCAAACACTTTTTCTACACAGTTAACCTGTGCATGACCACATTATCCACAATACCCTAAGCCCTATACATGCGCCAGATAACGACAGAAACTGGCCCAGGACAACACTTTTTATTGGTAAAAGCACATGGATAACGTGAATTTACAGAGCTTTTCTGAAGAAATGCTAATATACAAGCCACCAAACTGTGTATTTTCCTAATAGTTTTCTTCATCTCATTAAGTATTTTCTGTGATTTCACAGGGATTTTCTTTTAAAAATTCATAGGAAAATGTATGGTTTAAGAACAGGAGTCAGCACGGGGCGCCTGGGTGGCACAGCGGTTAAGCATCTGCCTTCGGCTCAGGGTGTGATCCCGGCGTTATGGGATCGAGCCCCACATCGGGCTCCTCCACTATGAGCCTGCTTCCTCCTCTCCCACTCCCCCTGCTGTGTTCCCTCTCTCGCTGGCTGTCTCTATCTCTGTCAAATAAATAAATAAAATCTTAAAAAAAAAAAAAAAAAAAAAAAAAGAACAGGAGTCAGCAAACTGTGGCCCACAGGCCAAATTCAATCCAGTGCATCATTTTGTAAATAACATTTCATTAAAACACAGCCAAACTCATTGTTTTACATCTTGTCTGTGGCTGCTTTACTGCTACAACCACAGAGCTGGGTAGCCAGTTCCAACAGAACCTGTATAAAGCCCAAAACATCAACTATCTGGCCCTTTTCAGGAAAGGTTAGCCCCTGGGCTACCGTTACCAGTCAGCCAGAAATGCTAATATTAAAGTATATCAGAGTTCAACAAAATCCACACTTCTGGTGAAGAAAAAAAGAGTAACTGCACTCTAGAACGCTTCTTACATGTGGCATTTACGAAGTGCTCGCCATCTGCAGGCTGTGTGGCTGTTATGACCATAGAGGGAGGCACTGTGAGCTGTCTCACACTCGTGAGGTAACTGAGGCCTTGTGACTTTGAGTGTACTTGCCCAAGGTCAGACAGCTACCCACAGATCAGAGACCTGACCAGGTGGTCTGACTCTTCGTAGGTTGTACTCAAATACCGTGCTCTATTGGCCCCTTAAATATATTCTTCGGAAACTTGTTTTTCATTCCAGTACAGCTGCTTCTTCACATTAAACAGAAATCTTGTTAACAAATACTGTTATTAAGGTCCCAATTATGGCTGAATGTTAGTGACCCTTAAACTTTCTTTTAACCTCTTCCAATTATGGGAAGAGCAAATACAAAGTTTTAACAAATGAAGCAGTTGGTTTTGTTTTTTTTTTTTTTTAAAGCACCCTCTGGCAACACAACTTTTTTTAAGAAAAAAACAAAAATTCACTTGGGAAGGTAATGCTGGGTTTTTTTAGCTTATGTATTAGAGGGTCACCATAAGGAGGGATGAGGATATTCTGATTTTTCATGGTGGTGGAGGGCCTGTTTTGACAGAAATCAGTCACTGAACCCAAAGAAGAAAAGATCCGCTGCCAGCTCATTGATGGCAAATATTAATCATTTGTCTCCTACAGTTCCCTGTAAGTATTACAGAATTAGATAAACCAAACTAGCCTGGCCTGCGGGTGGCTGTTTGTAAAGTCACGCAGGTAAGGAAATGTCATGAGCCAACAGGAGTCAATGACGAAATTCTTTAGTCAAGGCGTCAAACCTCCTTGGGCAACACGCACAAGATCTGTCCCAACACAAACATAAACGTGATTATCAAGCAGAGAAAATGTGATGCCAGATTTTAAGAGGTGTTTATGTTGTTGTTTATACCAGTATCTCCCCATCTACTCTTTAGCATATCTTCACAGCATCATGTAAGATAGTTTCCAATACACAGTTGAATTAAAACAATAGAAAAAATATTTAAATTAGGACACAAGAAATTTATCACAGAACCCAACGTCTTTATACCTTAACCGAAAAGGCCTCTTATGCAGAAAGAAAATAAAACACTAGAATGCTGACAGAATTCAATTTTACTTGACAGCAACCTTAAGGGTTTACCAGACCCCTAACTACAAGAGGCAGCAAGAAGACTTTTTCATGAGTGTAATGAAAACCTTTGAGCAAAGCCAAAAGAATAACCGTTAGTAATGTAATTATGTCTTATATGGGCCCTGGTATCAGGTGATATGGAGCCATCTAAGTTTTAGGGATTCCAAACAAAAGTAGTTAAGGAGATGAAAAAAAAAAAAACTTACAAAACTGGGTTTGCTTTCTTTTTACAAACTGACCTTATTCATTTCTTGTGAAATTAAGATTCTCAATGCAAAATCAGATGCCAGAACACAAGCTGTTTTTCCTTGCCATCTGATTGTTATGCAGGTAGTAAGGAAGAATACCTGACTTCTCACTTTAGTATCTCTAGTATCTGCAAGACTTTATCAGCACTATGAAAAGGTACACAGTTCTGATGAAGTCCAAAACCAGACCCCCCGACTCATGGGAAAATGTGGGGAACATTTAACTTTCAACTCCAAGAGCTAGCATCTCTTCTATGAAAAGCCAGGGAAGTTGGGCTCCATAATGTAAGTATATTTCAAGGTGACCGAGGAGGCACACCGTTAACAACAAATTTTCGTTAAGTGTCAACGATACTGGAAAAGTCAGGGTGATATGAGCAGGTCTGCCAAAGACAGAGCAATGCTTTATCACTACATGTATAAAAAGCAATATGCTTATTTCAATGACTTCACTGGAACAGGTCAGGAAGATGGGATCTTCAAAAATAAATAACGCTGGGAGAAAAAAACCATAAAAACACTTAAAAGATTAAATGAATCTCTTTAAATTAATAACATTATTTCAAAATAAACTGTTTACAATAAAGAGTCTTATACCAACTGTCTAAGAGCCGTCTGTGAACAGATCCTTGCCAAAAGATACTCTAAGTTACCACCATCGATTTATACTCCACGTTAACTTAAAAGGGTTTTCTCTTTAAATTCCAATTGTGCATACGGAGAAACTAAAGCACATCACACTGAAAAACTTAATGTAAAGTTAATAAGGAATTTGCTTCTTCCCGCAGCACTGCTTCAGTGAGCTGGCAGAGGATTATTCCTGGAGCACCTAGAAGGCATCCTGCTTCCAAAGTGAAATGTAGTAGTGCGGTGCGCCCCGTGTATCTTTCCCCTAAACATGGAAAACACTGAGATCACACCATGATTTCGAATCTCAATAACAAGGAACACAAGCATTTAGGGGGTAAGTCTTATGAACTTAATCCCCTGAAGTTTTTATCCACTTAGGTAAATATACCGGATCAAAACTTCACACACCACCCCCTCGTTCTGGCCTCTAGTGGTATTCATCTGAAATTAACTCTTGTGAGTGTGGGGGAGGTGGAAGGACATAGTCTTTAGAAATGTGTGCTCTTCTTTTTGAAAACCTGGATTTCAGAGTCCCACAACCCTGGGCGACCTTAACCATATTTGCCTTAGTTTTTCATTTCTAAAAGAGGAGAACAGCACTCACACCTCAGCACATTGTTTGAACATTAAATGAGAATATATGTACAGTGCTTACTGCCATGTCTGCAACAGGGTACACTGCACCACCGTTAGCCACGGTAATCACTGTAATGAGCCCGCTTCAACACATGCAGCAGCTCCGTTTCTGCCATCCACGTGGGAACTGCCCCACTTCCACATGCAGACTTGAAATAACATTACAACACTGGGAAGCACAGCCTGTGTGTCTTCAAGAGCTTCAGTGATTTGTATGTGCAATGGACTGTACTCTCCCTCAAATGTAACCTTTTGGAAAAACTATTCTTAAAAAAAAAAAAAAAAAAAAGTACTTGAAAAAGGCTGCCTCCCACCAGAAGAGAATGTTCCAAGTCTGCCATGCCACTTATCACACAAAACCAGGCAAGAATGTTAAGCTGGATAGAGAGCTGAGACAAGGAGCATATAAAACATGAGCAGCGGTGGGCAAATGAGAACCTTCCTGGCAAACTAGGACATAGGCTCCACCACAGGCATGAAAGAACACTAGCACACACGCTAATGTTACGTGAAAGAGCGTTGTGAAAGAACACACCTACACCTAAGCCCATTTGTATCACTGACAGAAGGGACTCATCATACCCACGTTCATAGTGATGAACCGCAACATCTTCCCATCTGTTCTTAATGTTAGAGAGAAATGCCCATAACAAGCTACACTTTAAAACCTGTTGGCCACAATAAGCCTCTGAGGTATTAGCCTTCTTTTCCTCTTGGTGACTGACGCCTATTTAAAGCTGAAAGGGTTGGGGGGCAGCCTTATTTTTGTTGTGCTAAGATATCAAGAAGAATAAAAATAAGCCCATAAAAACATAAACAGCATTCTTAAAGTTCCTTTCAAAAGGAACACTTATTACTTTTTAGGGGTTTCAACATTTTCCATTAAAATTTACAGGTGTATGAAGAAGCAATTTAATCCATGTCCTTACTTTCTTATTATGAACTGAAATTTTCAAACAATCACTGGGTAACTACTGTATGTCCGCACTGCTACAGAAGAACCTTCACAGAAAGTGGTATCTTTCCTAAAAGCCATCTGAATATAATTAGTACAAACTTGGATTTGGAAAAGAATTAAAAAACAAGAACAAATGAATCCAACTCATCAAAAAACCAAACCTATCAAGTAAAAACAAAGGAGAACAAGTTTATCTGAGGTAGCATCGAGTATACCTCTCTCCCCTCTCTTGCCTTTTATCTGGTATGCCTACAAGGAAATTTATCTCTAAACAAATCAGTAGGATACATAAATGCATTTTAGGGCTAAGACACATGCCAACCTACCTGCAGCTCCTTGGGGAGTTTCGTCTGTCCGTGCAGCTGAAGAATTCACTGTCTCCTGGCTGCTTTCAGGGTCCGCCATTTTCTCCTGTCGACGAGCTTCAGCTGCTCCTCTTTTGCCCAGGCCAGAGCCTCGCCGACTACAACAGAAAGATGCCATCACAGGCAGCACTACCAGTGACCAGAAGCAATGTCCACGCAGCACAAAGCTCCAATGCATGGAACACAAAGCCAGTTTCTTCTTTTGCCATAGAAATTGTTGCAGAAAATCATTATGGGTAACAACCAAGACTTTGTATATTTAAAATTCTTCCAAGTTACACTGCATTCACAGTACATGCTTTTGTGATGCTATGAGCTGTTGTCACTCTTACAGACAGAAATGATTTCTAAACACTTCAACTAAATGGAAAAGTGACTTCTGCTGAGAGAATTCAACTCATTTAAAATAGATCCCTACTTCCAGGCTAAATAGTGGATCAACATAAAGAATTTATATCTGACAGTGGGGGGGGGGGGGTGGAAGAGGATAAGATGTGGGAAATTCCTATCACTTAAGTTCCAGATAACTTAAATCACCGAAAAAAGAACTACCCTAATAATGAACAAGAGATCCATCTTTTAAAATAAAGAATTAAGGATTTAACATTTATAAATACATACAGATGACTCTGAGGAAGACACTGGCTTAGGATTGAGGCACAGTGTAATATGGAAAGAATAATGATCAGTCATTTCTCACAAAGCAAGTTACATTTTATTGATGATGATTTTTTTCTATTTTAATAGAGAAATCAGTAAGCAAATCAGGTAAAAACAAAAGATTTCCCTAATTACTATAACTTGGTATGGTTTAAATAGCAGCCCTCCAATTACCTCAGGAAATGAAGAAAACACACTACTAAGGAAATGTTTTAGACCAAAGTCAAACTGCAGTGGAATTAGATGCCGGCCAGTAAACCAGGAGGAAGCAGCAGGCATAAAAGTGACATTTAAAAGAAGGCTCTGAATTACGAGACAGTACTAGAAGAGTTTGTTCTTCCAAGTAGTAAAAAATCCTCCCTAAACAGGGATTTGCTTAGCCAATCTTTTCTTCCACACAAACACTCCAGACCCAATTTACCAAGCTACAAATTAGTGAGATTCAAATTAATTCATCTATTTAACATTCAATGTGCACCAGCCACGTGACACGCACTGTACTCAACACTTTGCTTGATATCCTCAAGGAGTATCAGTCTAAAGAGAGATGAAGACAAGGCTGCAGCAGGCTGTAAAAGCACTAAATTTAAGAGGAACTGCCACTAATTCAGGAAAATTTGAAATGAAAAGCTTTCCCAGGCAGGTGGCTAGATAGCTTGTAGAAAGAATAACCATGTAAAGTCTAAGTAATTTCACATGCGCTAAGAACGTGGCTGTGAGTAGGAGGAAGGCAGGCAGCCGACAAAGATGGGACAATAGATTACCTGACTTCACATCAACTTAACATTAATTTTCAACCACAGTGAATTCAGTTTATATCTCAGATTATGCACTCTGGGTAAACCAGATTCAAAATCTAGCCCAAAATTTTTAGACAAAAGCTTTGAAGAACTAAGAAATTCTCAGAGTTCTCACAAAACTATTGCTAAGAAACCTCAAAAGCAAACAGGTACACTAACTCCAGACATTTTAAATAACATTTTAAACAATCCAGACAGAACCAGAAAATTAGTGGAAAAGCAGCGATTTAAGTGGCACAAGTCCTTTTCTTACGACTTGCAACTAACTAGTCGTTCTGTTTCCTTATGTCACTATCGTACCCACCACCAAAAGCAGTCATTGTCACTTATCTTGGAGGACAAACAGCAGAGCTAAAACCTTTCAGCTCACCTGACTGAGAGTAGCGAAAAGGCAAACTGAAATCATTTGCCCCCATCACTGTCTTCTGGCACATTCAGAAGAAAGAACAAACTACATATAAAAGAGGAAAAGTCCTACCCAGCTGTGCATAATCAGCTGCACAAGCGCATGTGAGCAACTGACCACGCGTGAAAAGGTGAGGAAACTGTTAAGAAAAAAAAATGTTAACTTTAACCTACGACTCTCAATCAGTTAATGAAAGAAAGTGAAATAATACACTGTATCATATCGAAGGTAGCTGATTTTCTGAAAATGAGATCCAAAACAGCAACTGAGGAAAGTGGGAACTGGAGACGTGAGAGCAAACACATAACACCCACATTCCTCCGCGAGGGGTAGGTGCTGTTAATACAAAATGAAAATGAAGTACATCTCTCCTCCTTATCCACTAAACTCAAGCGGTCCCAACACTTTGAGAAACTAATTAGGCAATATTACAGCCATTAAACAGGCATCCCTTTTGATCCATTAATCATGCTACTGCGAAATTTAGCTACCTTTAAAAAATCTGCATAAAGATGCTGATTAGAGATTTACTGGCCAGCTGGAACTCTGAAAACAACAAAATGGCCAACTGCTGGCAATAACTCTGTGAAAATAATGTAGCAACAGAGGAAAAGGTAGAGGGTCAGAGTGTTGTCAAAAAATTGCAGGATTAATACTTAGCAAAAACATGTACATCAACACTGGGGAAGAATTCATTTGTATACTGGATAAGTCTCTTTACTACTCAACATTCAAGTGAAAATTTCAGTAATTTTTGAAAACTTAGGGAAGGATTCTAATGAAAGCTGAGCAGAAGACAACGAACCGGCTCATAAGCTGAACAAGCCCATGTCCTACCTGGCACTAGCACAGGAGCCCGTGGTCTTCTGGCGTGTGCTCCGCCTCAAACTGGGGAGCTCAGCAGGTGGGGATTCACTGCGCTTCTTGGTAGATTTTCTTAAACCTATTCATGTGAAATACAAAAGTGAATTTTTTTTAAGTTATCATAAATTAAAAATTACACAATCCTTCAGGTCAAAAGTCCATTGCATCGTCTATGGGCTCTCTAGCACTCGACTAGGTTTCTGCCAGTTTGCCTTTACTTACCCAATCCATCCTGGCAAGGTTAATATGGTACCTGGCATACCCCGTCAGGATAAATCCCACTTGGGCCCAACTTTGACTCCAGCTATCCCACACCATGAATGACGGTCCTTCTCCCCTCATCCCATCCCCTTTAACCACTCCTATCATCTCTACTCCTCCACTAACTAAAGCCAAGAGATTTTTTTTTTTTTGCATTTACTATCTATTTCAGGATTTTATTAAATTTAACACATTTTCCATTTTCATTCAGTAGCACATTACATTGTCTGTAAGCTGTGCCTTTCATCTAGTTTATATAAAGTTCATCAATTAAGACTACAAGAGAACAAAATGCTTTCTTTTGTTTACACCACCCTATCAGCAAGGAAAATATACTTGAGGTGAGGGTTATTAGAATGTCCTGTACAGATAACCAGAAAATTAAGGGGGAAAGTCAAACAAGCACACCTTACATGTTATTCTGGAAGCTAACTAAAACCCTTCATAGGGTTAACAGATTCTAAAAAGGTACAGCCATTAAGCGAAGTCTATTACCATTTCATAAACAATGGGGAGGCCATCAGAGCAACGGTTCACCCTCCCCCTTGCCCAATGTTATTATACATTATAACATACTGGGCGGTGTGCTCTATCTAAACAAAGACCTCCAACAGTGAAAGGTCTCCAAGTCAAAAGACTTATTTCCAGGAGAACTACAGTGTCACCTTAAAGAGCCAGCGTCTCCTTCTTCAGAGACTAATTACATTGTAAAAACAATTCTCCAGGTCACTTGTTCCCCCCCATGTTTGGTTGTTTTTTTTTTTTTTTTTAAGATTTTATTTCTTTGATAGAGAGCACAAACGGGGTGGGGGGGTGCAGCAGAGGGAGGGAGAGGGAGAAGCAGACACCCGATGTGCAGGGAGCCCAACACGGGGCAGGATCTCAGGACCCTGAGATCATGACCTGAGCCAAGGGCAGACACTTAACCAACTGAGTGACCCAGGTGCCCCATCCCCCAAGAACTTTTAATTTTTGACCATTTTACTGCTTCAAAGTGGAATAACAGAAATTCCTTACTCTTGATTTTGTTAAAAACACCAGTAAACGGTATGGGTAAGAGAAGGTAAAAAGGATTCTAGACAGGCTTAATTTTAAACCTCAGTTTATTCAACTTGGGATGGTCCCTAAAGCATGCATATATATAATGAAAGTTGCTAAGTGAAAAGCACACTATTAAGGAATTTTTACATATCAAACAGAAGCTATAAAGACAAAAATCTACATTCAGACAGGCATTACCATTTAGAAATCTGAACCACACCTTTCAGCCCTTTTTTCCCCCAAAGTAAATTTTGTGAAAGGTTATCCAGACTCCTCAAACTGGCACAAAAGGACCAAAAATGAAACTTGAAGTGGGGAAAAGAAGATTGGCCTAAGGGTTTGTTAAATTTCAATTTTTTTAGATTGATCTACCAAATAGCATTATCACCAGAATTAACTTAATGTGATCACAAATCAATGCTTGATACCCCGTGCTATTTTATCTTTGTCGGGACACATATCCTGTCACCGGAAAGACGAACATGGCATGTGGACAGATTATGGGACTAGCTTAATATATTCAACCAATTAGCATCAGTTTTTTAAGATTTAAAAAATTCAGAAAATATTTTTAAATGTTTCAGAAAACATTAAGCTTCTCTTTCTATTTGACTTGTGCAACTAAGTTAGAATAGACTAAAAAACATAAAATTCATAGAAAAAACCACGAGTGCATATTAAAAACTACACATTTTCACCTCTAACAACACTTTAAAAACCTCTGTATTATTGTTACTAATATTAGATTATGTGACACTTAACTGTCTTTCACACATACCATGACACAGTAATGGACCCTAGCAAAAACGTTTATATCTAGTCAGTGACATTCAAAATAAAATATCTAACTAAACATACTGTGGGCTCCTGCTATACTGCTTATGAGGGGACAGTATACTTTCTGACCAAACTCTCATACTTTCACCACTCACGTCCTATTTTAGACTTAGGTGTTTAACTTTGTTTTAAACAATTTCATTCAGACGTCGTTTCTTTATGATAAAATATACTCACTTTAAATAGATGAGATTCAATATGGAGTTGAACAAATGTATCAACCCATATAACCAACACCATAATCAGATCAGGAGGGAACACTATCATCACTCTACAAAGTCTCTTCATGCCCCTTACAGTTAATCCCCTCACCCACACTTCGGGCCTCTGGCAACCACTGATCTCTTGTTACTGTCTATTCTAGAATTTCATAAAAATGGAGTCATACAGTGTTTTGGAGATTTCATGTTGCTACAGAGATTCGTAGCCCATTCCTTTCTACAGTAGAAAGGTATTCCTTTGAATGGATGTGCCACAATCTCTTTATCCATTGTTGGTGTTAAAAGTTAAGAGAAATGTACTAAATTACAGAAAAGTAGAGGGCCCCTGGGTGGCACAGTTGCATACGCGTCCAACTCTTGGTTTGGGCTCAGAGTCGTGAGACTGAGCCCTGCATTGGGCTCTGCACTCAATGCAGAGTCTGCTTGAGACTCTCCCCCTCTCCCTCCACCCCTCCCCACTGTACTTTCTCCAGGAATGAATGAATGAATGAATGAATGAATGAATGAATGAAGAAATAAATCCCAGGATAAAGGAGCTGCTACATAAACCATTGTATAGTGGAAAAGAGGTTTCCCTATTTTAACACTACCTGAGGGCAGGATGAGAGACAAACTAGCTTTTACACGTATATCTGCTCCAAAAACTGGAACAGGGAAACACCTCACAGGTGGTAAAGACTGATAATTACTAATTTATCAGTATTTCTAAGCAAATCAAGTCAAACGTTAGAAGAACTCTATAAATTCTTCCAAAATCTAAAACATTCTTTAGAAGATTACAAATGTCAAACTTTCTGGGAAAAAGGAAAGCTGAAGTTGTTTGCAGAGCAAGCTCTGCCTAGAGAATGGGGATAGCTTAACCTTTTTTTTTTGGCCATTCAGCTGACGATGCCAGAACACACTGTATTCACAATTTTAGACTGGCTATAGTTTTCAAAAGCACTTTCAGATACAAAGTTATGATAATTCTTACTTTTCAGACATAAAACTATTAACTGACATGCTTAAAGGTACATAACCCAGACAAACTACGTAATTCCTAAGTTTATTTTGAAGCAGACCAGAGGTTACTACATCTTCAACATACTTATGGCCAAAGTTAAAATTGTGCCTTACAGGTTCAATTAGAAAACTGTTCAAACTCTTCATATAAGAACACTAGTTTTATAGAATCAACATGTGTTTCCTTCCATTCTACTGGTCAAGTAAGAGTTATTTCAATAAAAGAGGAAACAATGTAAGTGTAAACCAACAACCCACTGAAAATGAATTAAAATTCATGTGCATGGAAATGCAGGCGCATGCGCGCGCGCACACACACACACACACACACACACACACACAGCCTGTAATGCAGCAAAACTGCATTTGTCATTTATTTTTATGAGGCCACTCTGAGAAGCATCCAGAATACCACTGGTCAAATTCATATATTAATGTCTACAAAGGCTCTACGTAATGAAGTTATGTATAAATGTAGACATACTTTCATCAAAGCTCTTGACAGTATTTTAGTATAAAAATATACGCTCTTGTTCCTACAAATATATTCTGAAAATCTTTATTCCTGTGGATAAAAATGAAACTGGAAGTTAGTATTATTCTCTTAAAAGTCCTAAATGCTTTGTTCCTCTACAGCATATATATGTCTTAGCCCCACCCCCTCTGTTTTTGGAACAAGCATTCCTAACCCACAACTAATTTGCTCAAAGTTCAGGGCTTCATCTTTTGTAAAAACATTAGTTCTTTTGCAAAGGTAGGACATACAAAATGTGAAATAACTAAATCTCTTACGTATCTAGTTGTAAGCTTGGATTTCTAAAATACAACATCTTAAAAGAATGAACAGACTGAGAGCCTTAGGAATTTTATTTTCTGGACCCTTAACTAATATAAACGTAGGTATGATCTTGGTGCTTTCTACTTATAGTGATTTTTCTTCTCTACTTCAAAATTTTGAAAGTATTACTCTTTGCATTACAATACCATGGATGATTCCAATTTTGTAATTTGCAGGAGGAATGCGCACTAGTAACATGATCTGCCTACTTCAGCACAAAGTAACCAGAGGTAGAACAGTATCAGTCCTAGAAAGGTATGGTTTTCACTATTAAGTCAATTAAGTTACTTGAAAAGAAAGAATAAATAGTACATATTCACTGTCATGCTTTTATTCTATTTTTAGTTCTTTCATGAATTAAATGAGGATGCTAATCTTTGATACGGTATACACATATGGTCCCACAATAAAAATATAGCCATTATAAAATAATCTAACAATGCAATAATTAAACGTTCTTAAAGATTCCTTCTGTTGTATAGTGAAAATAAACCGAAGTGTCAATGTATTCTGGTAAGATAAGGATAAGGTTGTTCAAAAATCAAGTGAGATGGGGGAGAGACTGACCTAACACATTTACTCAGTGAATAATGACTGAATTCAACTACATGAATGTTTTTATTCTCCCACTTATATATCCATTTCAAAGTGACCTTTAAAAATAATCAAGTTGGGGGTGCCTGGGTGGCTCAGTCAGTTAAGCATCTGCCTTTGGCTCAGGTCATGATCCCAGGAGGGAGCCCATTTCTCCCTCTCCTTCCCTTTCATTCTCTCTCTTGCTATCTTGTCTCTCTCTCAAATAAAATCTTTTTAAATAAATGAATGAATAAATAAAATTATCAAATAGACATCTATTGTATAATATCCAGAAACCACTGCTCTGAACACTTTTTTTTTTTTTTAAATTCTTTCGAGAACTCTCTCCTACCCCGTCTCCATGTGATACTGATAGAAGTACCATTCATGGTACACTCCCACTATATGAGTGGGACTCAAACTGGCCAGACTATTTCCATCATAGCCAACTGCAATCCTGCCTCCAAAATAGTGATTCGTTACGGACATATGATCCAAGGAAATCAGGGGCTTTCTTACAATTTAATACATAAATGATTGGATAGCATCTTTGGGAAGGAGAGGGGAAGGTGTGAGAGTCATAACATGGGTTTGGGACTGACAGGATCATCTTTTTGAGCTCCTGGATCCAACCAAGCCTGAAGCTAACCTATCTATTGGCTTTACCAGTCATATAAACTGACCAGTGTTTGTGTGTACACCATATAGCATACAATACATACCATATAGTGTGTGTGTGTGTATACACACACCTTATATAATATACAATTATATTAAAATTTTTGGTCTAAGGTAGGTGTTGACAAACTGCAGCTTGTGGGCCAAATCCCAACTGGAAATCCTGTTTTTGTACATCCCACTAGCTAAGAAGGGTTTTTACATTTTAGGGAGTTGTTAAAAAGAAGAATATGTAACAAAAACTGTATGTGGTCAGTAAAACCTAAAATACTTACTATATGGACCTTTACAAACAAACAAATAATAATAATAATAATTAATGACCTGGACTTTGAAAAGAAAAAGCAAGAACAGTATATGGACTCACCTAAGTTTCAAAAATCAGTCCAACATTAAAAAACAAAAATTTGTCCAATAAGACATGAGCTAAACAATATCTCATTTTCAAGTACTCATTTTTCTAGAATTAGTTATCTTGATTTTTTTGACTAATAATTTTTGCAATACTCCCAAAGGTAACAAATACATCTCCTTTTTAAAATAGTACAGTAGACAAACCAATGAATTAGGTACAGGAACCAGTTATTTTAAACAAGGGTATTCAAATTCAAATGTTCTAACTCGTTTACATTTAAAGGTATCAAAGGATGATTAGGATTGGTTTTTTTGGAGGGGTGGGGGAGGATAGGGTTTTGTAATGCAAATCTCCAATTCGTTTATATATTTTAAAAAGCTATCAATTGTGGCGCCTGGGTGGCTCAGTTGGTTAAGCATCTGCCTTTAGCTCAGTCATGATCCCAGAGTCCTGGGGTTGGACTCCCTGCTTGGCAGGGTGTCTGCTTGTCCCTCTCCCTCTGACCATCCCCTCCACCCACCTTGTGCTCTGCCTCGCTCACTCTCTCAATAAATAAAATCTTTAAAATAAATAAATAAAAATAAGAGATAAAAAGCTACCAATTATTCATTTATTTACATGTTGAACCTGTTTCAAAAGGTATTCAGAATGACTTGTCTTTTCTTCATAAAAGGGGAAAAAATGTACCAAATAACATGAGTACTATCGCACATGTAGAGTTCAATTTACAATCATGCAATGGGGCCATTTTGCTACTGGAAAAAGTAGACCCAATAAAGAGAATTAACTAACAGTGGGAATATTTTCAGTAACTTGATCTTCATTCCTTCAGCCAAAACGGAATCATGAGAACCTGGTATAACTTGGTGTTGCTGTGTGTCTATTTTTAGTATACACATCATTATTAATGGTTACTTTGCCAAAATAAATTCACAAAATGGAAAGTTAACCTAACATATAAAAAAAGGATCACAGATGTTTAAAATCATTCAGTAACAATAAAAGATGAGTTTTGCAGATGACAATAAGGTAAATCCCAAATGGAATTTTCTAAGCCAAGTTTTTATTTTCTAGCCAATGCAGAGCAAATTCATGCACTGACTTAGCAATACAAATTAAACACGTTGGAAATGTACAAAGATATTCATCTGAGCATTACTTTTAATAATGAGATACTGGAAAAGAGCTAAATGTCCAATAATAGGGAATGGTAATAAAAACTGCAGGAATACAGTTTTAGCTAATAAGTATATGAACAGATTGGCATTTTACACTACTATTGGGAATGGAAATTCATATATCCCTACAGGCAATTTGAAAATATACATCAATACTTAAAAAGAACATAACCAGAAACCTAACAAGTAGATAATGATGTAAATTACAAAGCTTTAGTCAATTAAAAGAATTTAGAACAATGTAGATGCCCATTAATTGAGAATGAACTAAATTAGGTTACATCCATTTACAGCCATTCAAATGATGTAATTCATAGTTCTTTTGAAAGGAAAAAGGTCTAGTGTTTAGGCAAATAAAGCACTTGGTTTCTTCATACCTAAAACACGGAACTACCTCATTCTGTTGTAATGAGGATAAAATTTAATGTGTGTCACATGTCTAGCATGGAGTGTGGCTATAATGGGCACTCTATTATCGTGTGGAGCAAATGCCAACGTTTGAAGAAATATGTGCATATACATGACAAAGTGTGTGTCTTCTGGTTAAAGATAGATAATTGGACACACATACATTCACTTCTGTCCTCAGAGAAACTCCACTAAACTAGTATTATTAAAAGAATCTGAGGCATAAATCCACAAGGATAAGAAGAATGGAAGAGATTACTATCACAACACAATTTTACAAGATGAAAAGCAGAAATCCCAGCACTAGAAATTCCAGAAAACTTAAAGTAGAAAACTAAGATAAATTACCAATGAGAATGGGACTCAGAATCCCACAAAGTTCAGGAACTGATGGTACCAGGTACCTCTGGGATGACTCTGGAATTAAGACTAAGGATTGGCTGATAGGCTGTTTATGAAGCAGTAAGATCCCCAGATCCCCTCCCCCACTTGCACAGCTGGGTAACTGTCTCTCTGCTGACCCAGCAAAACACAAGACCTCTATTCTTTAGAAAGTATAAAATAAAGAAATTCTCAATTAAAGTACACAGCTGTATCTAGGTGCACCATACCAAAATGAGAGAAGGAGAGGGAGGATCAAGTACGAACAGACAGATTAGATGACACATGGCTTCTTTCCTAGGCCTCTTTTCCTGCCCAACCCCCAGACCTCAGTCAGTCAGCTTTCACCTCTAGGCAGGAGGAATCTTCTCTGTGGAATTTCACCAAAGAAAAAGATCTAAAAATAATGACAGGCTTCATAATGACCAGCCAAAACAGATCACCAGAAAATGGATTTCAGTGAAATCTCCTCTATGTGTTCAGAGCTTACAGATTAAGTGTTGGGGGACCAAAACCTGAGTATGAGGAAACAACCAGGAATTACCAAAACCTGAGGAAAACTCCCAATACGAAAATCAAAACCAAACCAACCTCCCTCCCTCCAAAAAACTTCATGAGAACTGTGTACAGAAAACTCACCATTAATGTCCTCAAAAAAAGAAATGCATCCATAATAAAAAGAACAAAATAACCTCTTGAAAATAAAAACAACAGAAAAAAAAAATCAAAAGAAAGGTTGGAAGAAGTCGAAGAAATCTACCAGAAAGTAGAAGAAAAAAGCAAAGCCAGAATGAAAACATCAGAACTTTCCAAGAGGACAATCATCCAAAATAATAGGAGATCTAGAAAGAGAAAAGAAACAAGGATACAGTGAACAACCATCCTGGTTTGCTTGGCTCTAACCCTGGTTTTAAGGCCGAGTCCTGAGTCTGGGGGAATGCCTCAGACCCAAGGGAAACCAGGACTGCTGGTCACCCTAGTAAGAAATGAGGCCAAACCCACAGCTATGGCAATATAATGGAGGTAAAGATCTGCAGCTAGAAGAATGGGTTACATATACAACAGATCAGGAATCAGAATGTTTCCAATAAAGAAAGCTTAAAAATAATGTGTTTCTTCAAAAATTTTAAGAATCATTTCTAACCCAGCACTCTATAACCAATCAAACAAGTACCTAGGTTGTATATTATCAGACAGTCAAAATCTAAAAACAATAAAAAGGCTTTTAAAAATCTCATAAGCATTTTTTCTCAAAAAGCCAAGTGGAAGAAGATACATTCCCTCAAAACGAAATAGTGAACCGGGAAAGATGATGTGGGATCTGGAAACAGAAAGCTAAACAAAAGACTGAAGAAAATGCCCAGGCTAAATAAATAAAAGCTGTGAAGCAGGCATAAAAGAGTAGCCATCCAGAGGCCTTATTTCTTCAGGACAATTTAACAAAAGCAAGTAGACAGCTTGAGAAAAGATTCAGACAATTAGTAAAGAGTTTGGAGCGATGGGTTCACAGAAAAGGAAAACAACATCAACAAAATAGTTATTTAAAACAAGAAAACCAAAACTGTGTTAAGAAAGGAAACCTTCCTACATGACTCTGTAAATGGCATGTATGTATCTATACAAACATTGGGCGGGCACTGATCATGCCTGGGCAAAGGGGAAGTGCATACAGTACATGGTTGGTGGGTACAGAAGTGCGGTCACTTTCAAAAAGGGCAGGCAATTGTGCTCAAAGTGAAAAAACCCAACCAATAAACACATGAGCACATACACCATATACATGGAAATAAACACCAAAATAATCAGCACTGGGAAAGGGCAATGTGGCAGGAAGACTGCTGGGTTTGGTTTTTTTTTAAACTTATATGTAACTTTAGTAAAATGTAATTTGGCTAAATTAATTCTTATTCTGACCTGATATACAAAAATACATACCATGATTGTTTAAAATTTGCAATGTAAAATAAAAGCCCTTTTTGGGGTACCTGAGTAGCTCAGGTGGTTGAGCTTCGAACTCGATTTCAGCTCAGGTCATTGAGATCAAGGCCCACACTGGGCTCCGTGCTCAGGGGTCTGTTTTTCTCTCCGCTCCCCCTCCCCCCGCAACCCTTTCCCTCCGTCCCCCCACCATTTGTGCTCATACTCTCTCGCTCTAAAATAAATAAATCTTTAAAAAAATAATAAAAATTAAAAAAATAAAGTCTTCTTAACAAAGAGGGTGATGATACTAGTTTCTATTCAGCGTTCTTTTACAACTTGGCAACTCATTTTTGTAATTTAATGTATTTTTTAAAGCCCTTTGATTACTGGAATCAGTAATTTTGCAACGCACTTACCTTTTAAAATTATTAGAGCTTTAAGTTGCTAAATTATTTTAACAGCTGTCTTACGATACAGAAAAATCTTAACACTTAATCCTTTTCCCTTTAAGCTCCTCAGCCAACACCTCATGAGGTGAAAAGGTAATTTAATTATTTAGACTCAGTATGCACGACCCCATAAGACTCTAGGTGAAACCAAGATTTTAACTCTTCAATTCCCTCCTCAACATATTATTTCTTCCCTCCATGCTAGGGATACAGAGAAGCAGGTCTCAGTCTCAGACTGATGATAGAGTCCTATCTCAGCAGAATTTCCTTACCAGAATTCTGCATCTGCCTGGTTCTTGTCTAGTTCTAATAATGGCCACAGGCTGCATGCAAGTCACCAGAAGAGCATGAAACTCAAGCTGGAAATAAGCTGGTAACTACTGCTGACTAGGTTATTAATAATATGCACATGATGTCCACTTAAATAATGAGAGGAGACCAGATCTACAAATAGACACATCAGACAAGAAATATAATATTTTTAAATTTTTCTATAAATAAGTTCCATAATGGCCCAGATTTTGATAACAAACTTTCTTGTATTTGCATGCCATCTATCACCTTCTACTATTCAGACACTACATACTCTGAAAGTCGTATTACTTCAAGATTAGTTTTCTTTTAAAAGAAGTTAGATTAGCAAAACAGATCCTGAAGCCACACGAATTACAAAAACATTTTAAAATATATTAAAATATAAAAATATTTTCAAAAATCACTTGTATCATTACATTGCCAGACTGGTTTTACATTTATGCGACACAAATTTCTGAGAATGTCTGTTTGCTTATATTAAACAACACATAGCAAGAATAATTTCCTAAGGCATATTAAAAATTGTCACATAACACTATCCCTTCTGAGGTATTCTCAAGACTTCTATCAACTGATACAGTGTGACCTTTGTCACAGAGCTATTTTCATCAGTTGCAGCCGGCAAGCCACAAGGCTTTAAGAAGCCCATCACAAAAGTAGCTGTTCCGCCAGTTCTCCTGCCAGCCCTAACTCCTGACCAGGAGCTCGTTCGTTCATCAGTCTGTTAACAGTTGTCGAAACAGCACACTTGGGAAAGGTCTTCTTGCTTAAGTATCCTGACTCCATGTATTCTATCATTTTCCCAAGGTTGCTTGGACCACTGCTGTCTCCCAAGATGGTCAAGCAAATCTGTAAAATACTACGTTAAGCAGAAGTTACCATAAGATTTCTTGCAGCCTTCAATGTGTTAATGTAATCCTAAATCTCCAGTAGTATCTGACCATGGGAAATGAGTTTTCATAAAGTATCATGTAGGTACCATTATTTCTACAACTTGGAAACAATTTTTTTTCCCCATGAAGCTTTACTGACCAACCGTATCAGTAATTCTTTACCTGAGAAAACATATCATATTCTAATTAATAGGTTCACTGATTTTTAAAAGTTGAAGAAAACAAATGATCTACCCAATTTGGAATGCTTTGTATCTCACGAAGTGGCCAAATCCATTTTTTGGATGACATACAGACTGTGGTTCTACAGATATGCTAATCCGAAATCTGCCTCTCAACCTCTACCCTTTGAATCTAATTATGCCCCATGTCTTGATGTTTTGGGGGGAGAGAAGTTTCCTCATGCGTAAAGAGCTCTTCAAATATATGGCAATAACTCTCAAGTCACCATTACATGTTAGTACAGTACTAAAGGTATTTTCACATACATTCTTTTATTTATGCTTCACAAGAATGAATACTATCATTTTACAAATAAGATCAGGGATTAGGTTGCATGATTTGCCCAACCTCACAAAACTATATAAAGAGATAACTTCAAATCAAGATCTTCCGAATCTAAAAAGAGTTATATCCTAAACTTCATCAGCGGCTGGGATTTATCAATCCTTCATTCTCAAAAGGTTGTTGAATATAGTTTCTTTCTTAAGATACTTAATCTCTGCTGTTCTAAATTCTACAGTGCATCTCATGTACTAACTACTATGCTCAGTGTCCTCATATAATCATTTATTCCTCAAATAAGCTATTATGCCCATTTACAAGGAAAAGGTTACAAACTTTCCCATAGTTGCCAGGTGACAGAATGGCAGAACTAGGATTCAAAGCAAGGATTTTCACTTCTGTAATAAGAGTTTTCTATCCCCAACATGTCATTACTTGAAACTCAAGAGATTCCCATAAAATACCTTATTTTGCCCGTATATTCTTAAGTAAAATTACCAAGTACTGTCAGTTCTATTGCAGTATTGCTTCCTATATAGACTCTTTTCCCAAAGTGACATAGTAATCATGCCTAAAATCCACCCTGCCCTGTCTGACCTCAAAAAGCCTTCCTAGATTTAGCTCGCCCAGTCTACTCAATCCTATGCATCCTAGTCTCACGACTGATTTCTGGAACCAGATGGTCTGGGTTTGACTCTTGGCTCTATAGTGCTCGACTCGGCAGTACATACACTAAAACTGGAAGGACTCTTGGCTCCTTGGTTCTGTGACCTTAGGGAGCCAAACTGACCACTGACCCTAAGTTTCCTTACTTCTAAGATGGAAATAATAGTATCTGCCACACAGAGCAGATGAGTAGTAAATGACATGATCCATGTAAAGGATTTACAAGTTATCAGACTCTTGTAAGAACGTTACGTATAAATATTCCCTACTATTTTGTTTTGAAATGTTTTTCACTTATTTGAAAATAAGCAAGTATGTAGTGAATGGAATGATTTAAATCCTTGGGTTCACACAATATTCATCCCTAAAGATGAATCAATACCAGTAAAGAAGGATCATATAATTTCATCTCCTCCGGGGCCTTAACATCTCCTAATGACCCAAATATGGTGTGACAGTACAACACAGAAAACTAACAGGGGTGAAAAATAAGTGATGAAGAGAAGGAGGCAGTGGCTTCAAGTTACACATTTCCTCCATCTTTCACTTCTAGCTCTGCCACCTGTGAGGTAAGTCACCAGGCAGGCTAGCCCACCTCCTTAAAATAAATTTCCTTAATAAGTATCATTAAACACCATTTTTTAAAAAATTAAATGGACTGCATATATAAAATACCTAGTATTTATTAGATGTGAAATAAATGCTGGTTCCCTTCTCCTGTTCCAACAGCTTAGGCTATAATTAGAGCTGAGAACTAGGATAGTGGTAGTGAAAACGGAAAAGCGGTATTCGTGACCACACGACACACACAGATTTTGTGCAAGTGAGGAAGACAATACGAGTTGAGTTTTACTCACTTGTCACCATGTGCAGAGTGAGCTTCACAGACCATCTGGTTTTATTATGGCCCAGGGGTCACATCAGAACTCAGGGTGCTTTCTCAGGTAGAGAAACCAAGACTGCACTGGGGGTCAGGTTTTCTTTTAAAAATTACGTTAACAGACTCGGAAGAAAAGAAAAGAAAACAAGTGCCGAGGAAGAGTCAAGGACATGACACTCAAGAACAATCTGCTCTCACCCTGCCCCGGACCCTCCTAGAAATCAGAGCTGCAGGAGATAAGCTCTGCAAGTAAAGCATACTGGAAGGCAGAAAACGGAGGAGTGAATCCCACCAAACCAGCTATAAACTCACCCTGGCCCAATGGCTGTGGAGGCCACACGGCTACTACACTGGACACACACACACACACACACACACACACACACGCTTCTACTTCACTTCAAAACATAAAGGAAGAGGTATAAAAGCAGAGATAAACAAACTCCAACTGTCAAGAAAACCTTGGCAGGTCCAACAGACAGTTGATGGTCCCTCTTTAGCCTGCCTTTTAATTCCCTTTTGACTTCAAGGTACCAATCGTAATCCAAAATCTGTACCTTCAAATTCAAAAGATTTTAATACAGAAGTAAGGCACACTTAAAATACCCAAATTGAACAAAATTCTACAATGTAAAAGATGTCACCTTCATGATAACCCTATGGTACAGGTTAAACACAAGATTTTATGTAGTGTCTACTAGTCTTCTTGTTAAAGTTTAGCAAATACTGAATCACAAATATTGAATCAAGTACAGATAGTAGGGTTAAAGGAAACGGAGCTAACAACTGGCTCTGATTCAACAGGTTAGGCTGAGCCACTATTAGCTAAACTTTGACAAGAATGCTACCACACTATACAAAGTTTTCAATAACCAAGAAAAGGTTCTAGCCCTATGAAAATATAAATCTACAATGTTCTATGGAGGGGAGAAAAAGGATGGTGAAAAGCGAGCTTCCTGGATAAATATCACAAAAATTAAATGCTGAAACCGTACATAAGTGCTGTATTATTCTATTTGTGTTTTTTAGATGTCTCAAAACAGAAAAAAGAAAAGGACGCCCTTCAGCATTACAGCAATCACGTAACTGAAGAAGGCCACCACCAGCTCTAATCAGTTCTAATGACATGAACAGTCGGCTTCTCTGAAGTAGTCTTTTGAACAGAAGAGAAAAAGAAAAGTGCCCTAAGATCCCTATCTCCCATCTAGTCTGTTTCTTTGCTTGAAAGGTATCATTCTGAAATGTAAGTTCCACTCCACTGTTCAAGAGGGCAATACTCCTCCCCATTTACGTGGGACTAGAGCCCGGTGTACGGAACTAAGTAAGAGGTATTCATCTTCAGACGAAGCTTTTTATCTTTAAGTATGGCATGTGAGTAAGATTTCATTTATTCTGAAATTTTAGCTCAGTATTTCCATATATCACGAATGTATCATACCAAACCCCCTCCCCCCAAAAACACCCCACTATTTGACTTTCAATCATGGTCAAAAGCAACTCGTAACTGAAATAATTTTGTTGTCTGGTTAAAGAAGAAGATCCAACTTGATGTCCCACCCTGATAATAGGAAATAACTTAGGAACAGATACTACAAGGATAAAGATGCAGGTACTACAATGTGACCATTTAGAAATAAGGCGGCAGCACTCCTGACCAGTCTCCTTAGAACTAAATGTAGCGTCAATTCTTATGTATTGTTACGAATGGATATAGTAAAGCTAAGACTGCCTCAAGCTGCAAAAAAAAAACCAAAACAAATCTGACTACCTTGAAAGCATCACCACTTTGGACACACCAAGAAAAATTTCCTTGGGGAAAAAAAAAGAAGAAAGAAGTTTCCATACACTTACTTGCTAATTTGGCCTGTAATCCAGAAGGTCCAGGTTTTGATGTCTCTGACTTAGAAGACCCTGGAAGAGACAGTTTGGTTTTAGGAAGGCTAACTTTAGGGCTGAAACGAGCAGCCCAATCGAATTTTGAAGAGCCACCAGTTTTACTCTGTTCCTTTTCCCTGCTACTTCTTCTGGGACTGGGACTGGATGCTGAACGGGAACGCCTGGCCTTGTTCTGGTCTTTTCCTTGTTTCACCCTGGCCCCAGGTGGTACAGTGGAGGAGGCCGAGGCGACAGCAGAAGAGGAGGAGGAAGTAGAGGCAGCGGAGGAAGAATCGGTGATGGTGCTGCACCCAGCTTTGGCCGAGGCGGCGGATTTTGAAGCCAGCTTGGTGGGTTTTGCAGATCTCTCTTCGGCACCCGTTGACTCAGACACAGAACCACTCTTTATACAAGAACTCTCTGTCCTCTTTCTTTTCTGACTCCGTGAACTGCCAGCGGCCCCACTCTTTCGGGTATGAGCCTTACTTGTTGACGGCGATTGTGCAGATTTCAGTTGTTGCTCCTGGTCTAAATGTCTCTTCTTTGACTTACTATGTGGCTTATTTGTTTCTGAGGGAGACTCAGTATGCTGAAGTGCTTTTGGTTTTTTGGCAGAGCTAGGAGAATTGGTCCTGTTGTAGTCTGGACTAGCACTGCGTTTCACTCCTCGAGAATTGTCTTTCTTAGGCACCTGCCCCGTTTTTTGCCTTTCTGAAGTATTGGCTCTGTCTGGATCCTCTGGTTGTGGAACTATGACAGCAGATGATGAACTGCAGCTTCTGAGAGGTCAGATAAGAAGAGAGTTAGTATCAGCCCGCCAGCATTGTACCTGTCATGTAATACTTATTAACTTCGCAAATCTGTACAAATAAGTGCTTTAAAAAAAGAAAAAAAAAAAGATGCAAAAGTCTTTCTGATTAAGTCCAGGGCTAAATAAACACAGGTTTTCAAACGGTTCAAAACTGGATTTAAAAAAAAAAAAGTGTGACTTTGGATGGTGAAATATTTGATTAGAAGATCAGAGTAATTCTTCAGCCCAAAGATTACTGACACTAACCCTCCTAATCACAAAACAAGAATTAAAATGAAAAGAAAAAGAATACTTAGTAGTTCAGAACTAGTTGAAACTAGAATACTGGTGCTCTTATTCACAAATACAACTTCTTTGTCAAAGCTTGAAATAAATAACGACTTAAGTATGCACTTTTCAAAATGAAGGTAAGAAAACCGTATAATATAGTAATTTCTTTTCTAAAAAAAGACTCCTGCCAATTAGATCTTAAGAAATAATTGACCTTTGGCTCTACCAATAAAAAAATAAAAACAAAAACAAAACATTAAAAAAAAAAAAGTAAAATGGCATTTCAGATGCCTATAAAGGTTTGTTAATCAAACGGAAACCTCACGGCTCTCTAACCAAGGGAAAAAATGCATTGTCTAGAGCTTACTGCATTGGTGTCACTGCAAAGTAAACTATTAATCCTCAAAGTTACATTCGGGGAATAATGAAAACACATATTACAACATCTTGGGGTAACCTAAATTTTAATATTATGCAATGATTCAAATGCAAATAATTCTGCCTTGAAAATGTACAAGCAATGTGAAGATTTACCTTTTAGAAAGGTGTCCCCTTGACAGTTCAGAAGTAGTATTAGACTGCACTTTGGGTGCCTTAGAATTAGATTTTCTACTCTCAGGAGGGCTATATCCCTTATGTTTTGCCTGCCCTAAATGTGACCTGTCAGCAGAAAATCAAAACAGAAATCTATCAGGAAACTGAGATGCAAATACAGTATTGAAAAGTGAATTATGTTTTCATTTTTTAAAAAGTCTCCCAATTCTTCTTTACTGACCCTACCCTTTCCCCCAAATATTTCCATAATTAATTATTGTTCTACCAAATAATCTTGCCAAAAAACTTGCCTTAGAACCAATACCTCAATACCCAAGAGTGCAGGTCTTTTATTACTAAGTTTTATGAGTGAATAGCAATATTATACCCATTTAAGCAATAAAGAATTTTTCAACAATTGTACTGCAAACTCACATATGCTAAATGTTTGCAAAAAGCAAATCCGGCCTTTAGATCTAAACACTATTTTTAATAGATAATGCTGAGTGTAACAGCTTAAAAGTTTCATGGAAGAAGCAGTCAGTGATCGCACAATGATACTGACTCCCAATTTGTGGACTGTAATTCAGGTTAGCCCGGTAAATGCAGAGGCAGATGAAATCAACTCTCAAACTGATTTTACACGGCAAATCATTAGAAGCACTACACAGTAAATAAACTTACATGAAACTGATAGAATGATATTTGCTAAGAATGTAATGCACTAATCAATAGAAGTACACCAAAAACCAAGCCCTGGAGAAAGAGGTAAAGAATTGACCACAAAATATTCCAAACATATTCAAGAGAGTCCATCATTGATATACCGTTGGGTTATATTTGTAATAAAACAAATCCTGTGCCAGCATTGTTCTAAGAGCGAGTTTGCAGGACACGAATAAACTGTTTTTCAGTTGTTAGATTTTTTTTTTTTAACCTCAGACAATGATTACATTAGATTTACACAGCAATTAAAAAAAGAGCATGCATTTATATATACCCAGAAAGGCTGGTGTTACAGAGGTGAGAGATAATAACGTTAAAGATGCAACTATTTTAATTCAGAGCCAACATCCATCCTTCATGTAAATAACATTAAAAGAGCATATTCTAATAAGAATGATAAAGTTTCATTAATACCAAAGCTGTTTACTTCGTTAAAAAAATTCTTTAAAGGCTTTCATTCTGAACATCATCTCAAAGGAACTTAGAAATAAAGTCACTGAAACCTCACATGACGATTCTAATTGAATCTGTAAGGATGCCATACAGTTCTTAACATAACATACAAGTTCCACCATTTCTTCAAAAAGATGCTCTAAGGTTTCTCGTCTCTTATTTTTTTCTTCCATTTTTCCAGAGGAGTTCAATACTGGAGTCTTGAAAGAAGATATGAAATTAGCTTCTCAATAAAAAGAAATATTTTTGGATCTGTAATATCATTTTCGTTTTTAAGATTTTAATATAGGACAGGCTAGCACTTTCTAAAGACTTACTAGTATAGACCAACTACTTAAAAACTCTAGGTCAGTCTTTTCAAGTGTCTTAGTCTTGACTGTAGTAATGAATAAGCATTTTTCAAGGTACATATTATAGTTTTTCTGAGTGTATCCAAGCTGAACCTTCTAAGATTTATCCACTGTGATTTAGTTTGCATTTTTCCTAGATATTCTTCCACTGCAGACTGACGTTATGTTAACCCATGAGTTTCCTATTAGATTTTATTTCTAGAAACTGATTTTGTTTCTGTAACGTTTTTACTAACAGATCTGAGAGTTCTATTTAAAAAAAAAGAAATGAAACTGAGTAAATTTTCAAGTCATCCTAATTACTTTTTGAAAGGTGTAATGTTCTGTTTTCAGGGTACATGACTTAATATCCATAGAACAATACCTATAAATTATGTCATTCAGGTTCTCTATATTCTTGCTTCAGTCAAGTTTGCTAAGGATTAATTTTTTAATTGAATCACAACCTCTACTTCATTATAAAATTTAAAATATCCGTTGTTGTATTCCTTGATTATAATTTTAAAATCATTTTTAAAAAAACTTTATCCAGAGTTAGACTACTTGGCGGTAACATTCAACTAAATATCCAGATGGCAATCTTAAAAAATGTTTATTATAATATATTCCTAGTTAATAACTAGGGGATGGGGGAGGGAATTCATTCTCTTTGTCAACAGAATCTGACCAACATCAACCCAATGCTGACAGCGCTGTAGAGGCAGCAGCCCTCCCCTTTTTACCCCAAATAAATTGTTCCTGGCTCTTGAACACATCTAACTTTATAGCCACTTAAATCAACTCCTGAATTTCTACTGTCCTTACACCTTCAATGACCTAAAGGATTTATGAGGTAAATACTCTAAATACTCAATATCTGATAATGAAAGAAAAAAAAAAATCCACCCATCTTAGAAATTGAAACTCACAAAACTAGCTTAAAACCAACAATGCCCATATTGACCTGATTGCACCTTTCCAAAAATTAAGTGTAACACTGTCACTGAAGACTGGTTAAAAACATTTCAAAATATTAAATACTGATCACTACTGTCCTTCCACCTATTGTTTAGCAGGGTCTTAATACATTTTCTGTCAAGGGTAGTAAATACTTTTGGTTTTGTGGGCAATACTAGGTGTCACATAAGCAGGTATAAACAATATGTAAACGAATGAGCATGGCTATGTACCAAGTTTTATACACAAGAACAGGCAGGAAGCTGGGTCTGTCCCACGGGTCAGACATAGTTTTCCAATCCTTGGCTTACCACAAGAGAGCGGGCAACCAGATGGTACCATGAAGAAACAATATGGGGCCTCCCAAAGTGGGGCTCTGTTTTATTATGCCCATTTATAAATTACTGATGCTCAGAATACTGTAAAGTAAATGTCCATAAATTAATAGCGCCCAATCTAGAATAGCCAATTAGGGTATCACAGGATTCAACACTCAACAAGCCTTGATGGCTTTTAGCTCATTTCACCAATTCCCTCATTTATCAGACCTTAATGCTCAACATTAATTTTTATTAAAAAGCATAATCTAAGACCTAGTAAAATTTATAGCCACTACAAATCAAATTTGCAAAAATAACACAGTAAAATTCATGACAAACTCTTTTAGATAGCAGCAGAATGAGCCCATTTAGTAAATTACAGCCCAAGGATAGGTGGATAAGTGGGTGGGTGTATATTCAGGAGCTTTTATATCATCCTATGGATATTCCTGGCAGAAAAAAAAATCTCACTTTCTGCAAAATCACTCACTAAAAATAACCAGGCTAATGGTGAAAATAAGATTGGGCACAGAGCACGCAAACCTATGTTATTTCATAATCATGTTCTAACAAAAACATCACCAATTTTAAGGATTTAATCTCCACTAACATTTGCACCAATAATCAGAGCTGGCCCACTCTTTGGAATCTTGTTTTTGTACATTCCCCTTTTAAGTGTGAATTTTTAAAGGCACTTTCTCTTAAGACCAGCGTCAACAAAATTAAAAATACGATTCCGGGGGATGCTTTCCAGTGAATGGTTTTGAGCTTCCTTCGAGCATTCAACAGTGCAAAGTGTAGTGGTTCTGGAAGTCACTGAACTAGCTATTTCTTGCACAAAGTGATTTCTGTAAATCATTTCTTTAAGATTTTCAAGCTTTTTCGTAAGATCTTCATTAGATAAGATTACCAAATCTTCCACGCTAATTCAAAGTCTATTCCATTTCAGTTCATACATTAACACTGTAGGAAAAACTGCCTATGAACCAGTACTACCTTCCAGGTTATACTGACATCATTTCCCTATTTAGCAAGTGTATGTGGGCCAACTCACATTAAAGAAACCCAGATTACAACAGAACAGACTAATCAACTCTGGGTTATATGCTTTTAAGACTCAAATGTCTCTTGTTGACTTTTAGGCAAATCACAGCTGATTGCCCCTTCTAGATACTTCAATTTACTTTTACTACTATTTAATAAAATACTTGGTAGTCCAAAGGGTTAAAAACCATCTCTAATCCAGAGGACAGTTAAGAAAGGATAAAATCTTATATCAAAGAGCTCATTCTTGTCTGAATGGCAGGTAAAATGAGTGGCTAGTTATAAGTAACCAGTTAATACTCTACAACACAGGTCTTAAATTTTGTTTGAAATTAAGTTTCACGCCAGACATATTCACAGTTCAAAAACATGTACATACTATCAAAACATAAACGATCTGGGGCTTAATTAAATCTCCAAATTTGTTTTTTGTATATGTATACAGATGTGCATGCATTTTTATGCTTTTATATTTTATATACACGATTAACAGTACAATTGTCTTCTAAAAATTAAATGCTTTGTTTATAATGTTCATAAGTTAAATGAATGTTTTAAATAAGTCACTGATTTTCAATAATCAGGGTGGAAAGTTCATTTAAATTACTTTAAACAAAACACTCACTAATGTTCTCAGCAAAATGTACTGTTTTCCTATTTTCAATCACAAAACAAAAGCTGATTAGTCTGACCAATGTTCCTATGTTTAGTTACGGCAAAATGCTAGCCCAGTGAATTCTGTAATTTACAGTAAAGAACTCCTTTTTTATAAAGCAATGTTTTAAACATTAGTGGTTCTCCCTCTAGGGAACATTTTGAAAACATATTAGGGAACTGGGTGCTATTGCCACTTAGCAGATGTGGACTAGAGATTAAAAAAAAAAGAAAAAAAAAGTCATGCAATATACAGAACAGTCAGACAAAATGAAAATTGTCCCAAGAACCAGAGATTTCGAGTAGCCTTGGTAATACATGAAAACCTTATGAAAAAACTTGAAATCTGGCCATGATATAGGTAAAATACATACTCATAATTTCTCAGTTTATATTTGTTTTGCATGGTTTTTATATACATCAATTTCTCCAGTAATCCATGGGAATCAACAAAAGATACATTTTTTGCAGCTTTACCAAGGGCCATGTATCATTCTGGAGAAGTCTACAATGAAAACGCTACTTATGGCATTTAAGTATGTTGCTGTAGCTGTCACGTTCAATAAATTCAAAAACAGATGCATACACTGTCATCTTGTGTCAATGCACCCAAGCAATTTACCTACTGAAATAATCTTATTTTGTTACCAGTTGTTTTCCTTTTATTTGTTTATTTTTACCCTTATAAAATGCAGGTACATTACATATATTTAGAAACATCTTATGTTTCTAAACCGTTTAGGCAGGTATGTTGTATTTCTTAATTCATCTCATGCTAACAAAGGGACATCATAATAAAAATGTTTACATTATATGATACACATTATAGAGTGGGAGCATTAGATCAACAGAACAGAGTTGAGAACTACTGTAACAAGCTACTCATTTCAACAGATTCGTTAGGTTTGCCAACTCAAATATATGCAAGTCATGACAAGGCATATAAATATGGATAACACAGTTGAGTTCCTGTCCTCAAACAGGTCAGTGCCTCATAAAACAAAGTGATCTACCAGGTGCTATAAAGTTCCCAACAAAGGGAGAAATTACAACTAGCAGGAGAATACAGGCTTTATAGACTACATGGATTTAAACCACACCCTGAAGAATGAAAAGCTGAAGAAAAAGAACATTTGAGTCAAAAGCAGAGTAAAGGCAAAAGACAGAGGCAGGAAAATATGAAACCCACATGGCACCTGGCAAATGATATGAATTTCCCTGAGCACAGAGCTACATTAGGAAACAAGGTTGAAAGGACAGGCTAGGGCTTAAATGCCTTTTCCAAAGATACAGATTTTGTCCTTTGATAACAGTCTGCAGTAGGAGACTGACAGTGTTAGAAACAGCAAGGCAAAAGCAAAAATTCTATTATGTTCAACAACCCAAGTAATACTGAGGATGGGTGAATAAACTACAGTACGTACTTTACTGTGTACAGAAACAAGGCAAGGGATTGAATGTAATCAAAACTGTGGAAAAAGATACGCCCCCCCCAAAAGAGAACCATACAGCTCAATATACCTTCACCCCCCACATTTCACAAAGGAGCTGGGTAAGGAATATAAACACCAAGGTAATCCAAAGTAAATCAGTGATTAGTGACAGGATAGTGATGCAGTGTTAAGTATTTCATAAGGTAGACTGGCTTTTATAACTACCTGAGTAAAAACTTACTAAGATGACCCCAGTATACATACTTTTAAGGTGTGATTATGTGATAAACATTACATTTACTTTTAAATGCATTATCCCACTTAATCCTCAAAAGACACCAAGGTAGGTCTATTTCCATTTTGAAGCTGCAGGAAATGAGGCTGGCACAAAAATCACCTGGCCCCTTAGGCAGGAATGCTCAGGCATTCTGACTCTCTAAATATGAAACCCTGCAGCTATACCTAGGGACTCCGGGTCAAAGGAAAAGGCCTGCATCTACAGCTATGAAATTTTTCCTATCCCTGCTGGTATTTCTCTCCCTAACTGTACACATGTCAAATTAAATGGCTTAAGGCTTTGCAAATGATATACAAGAAAAATGGGAAAAGTATGTTGAAAAAGAAACCCTCCTTTCTTTTGCTTTCCCTATTACCAAGAAACAGCCTTCCAGGCGTGACTGCTGTTCAACTATGGAAGGAGCATTTGTCTATATTCCTTTTTCCATTCACACCCATACTCTTCTAGGAAAGCATTCCGATACTGAGAAAGCACTTGTAAAAACTGGTGTGTGGAACATCAGATTCCCTCAATGGGAGGGACAGAAGAATCAGTTAAGGATATGAAGCCTCAGTTAAGGATATGAAATAATCTATGGCAGCTGACATCTTACAGGTTTCCAATATGTGTATCATGTGACTTTTAAAACACAATCTCACACTTAGTGATTAAAGCAAAAAAATCTACACTGCAAAGAAATGTACAAAACATGTAAGAGATGATTTTGTTGGTCCAAGAAAGAACTTAACACGGGTAACTATTAAGAATCCTATGTGTGAAACCTCCAACTACAAAAGTAGCCTCCGCTCATCCTTAGGCCAAGTGCAACCGTTGGTCACTGTTTAATACAACACGTTAAATCTTGCCTCCCAGCCAATGGCCTGGGGGGACAGACCTGCTTTCTCAGCATTACCAAAACAATGCTAGAAGTGAAAAAAGTGTACTTGGTTGGGTGGCTAAAAGTCAAAGCACCTAATTATTGCAGTAAGATTCACCATTACTGAAAGGAGCAAGTTAACCAGTTACCTGGCTAACTCTACTGTACGTTTTTATAAAAGTGGTTTCAATTTAGTCCTAAGAAATAATGAGGTCATTTTCACACCACACTACCCGTGTCTCCCATTAACATGCTCATCCTCCCAAAGAGGATAAAGCTTGAACTTCCACCTGCCTTAGCAAAGGTCAGGATAAAAAAAGAGACAGAAGGTACACACAAAAACAGAACATAAAAAAGGTATCCATACTGGTGAATTAAGTAGGAGAACGAAGAAAATACACCATACCCATAGCTATGTTGCACCAAGCAGAATTTCGGGAAGAAAACAAACGGTCTGTTGTAGACATGGGAGTAAGAATTAAAAAAAATGTTTCAACAGCCTTTGACAGTTATAATGTGCAGTTTACAAATATTCTATTTCTCCTCTGACCAGAACACATGGCAGGGTGGCACTTGCCAAACTACTTGGAAGTTATGTGCAGCCACACAACTTGTTCTGTCAAGGGAATGTGAACAGAAATGAATCCCTTCTGGGGGAAACCTTGGAGAGCCAGAGGGCAATTCCCCCCACTCTCTTGCCAGAGCAATCGACAGGAATCCCTGAATGTGCAGACATAGAGCAGAGCCAGCAGCCCACCCAGGACGGACACTGTTCTGGTGGCTAGATTGTTAAACACAAGAATCATTTAGCATTTGTTCCTGCAGCATACTCTCACCCACTCTGTTATGCAGGCCATTCGACCCTGACCTACTTCAACTCTGCCTTCACTCCAATCATCTTTTCATGACCATTTCCATAAAAGATGGTCACATTTCTGTGCCTAGAAATGCCAAGGAAGTAAACCTTATTTCGAACCCACACTACTGTTTGTTGAACACCAAAAACTTTAGAGCAAAGTAGCAAGTGGCACAAAAAATGAGAAAATCTGCACGCTCTAAGTAACTAATGACACCACACATCAAGTAGAGACAAATATTGATGACATGTACCACCTGCTTTGCAACTACTTCTTCAGCCTTCAGAGCCTAAATCAATGAGGTCATCGCTAGAAATGTTTCTCACCTGACTCTGATAATCCCCTACATGCCCATTTCCCCCACTGAGTTGGAACAGCTTGTAATAAAGGCTTTCTACTCTCATTTTTATAACTACCCTCTAGCACGGTACTTACTAGCATGGCGTTCTACAAATGGATGAATACAATCTTATCCTGAGTTTGGATTACAAGTACATTAAGGCAGGACAGGACTCTTTAAAGCCAAAGGAGGCTTTATTAAAATAATACACATGTGGGGCACCTGAGCAGCTCAGCTGGTTGGGCATTTGACTCTTGATTTCAGCTCAGCTGGTAATCTCAAGGCCGTGGGATTGAGCCCCACGTTGGGCTCCAAGCTCAGGGCAGAGTCTGCCTGTGGTTCTCTCTCCCTCCCTCTGTCCCTCCCCCTGCTTGTGTGCGCCCTCTCTCTCAAATAAATAAATAAATAAAATCTTTAAAATAACACATATCTCCAGATTCAAAAACAGCTAAACAATCAAATCTAGAGAAGAGTCAACATAGTTCTAAAGAACTAAGAACTCAAACTTGCCAGAACTTTAATACACACATAATGATGTATTTGCTTTTCTCTGCCTGTCCATCTTCTTCCCTAAGGCAGGAGATGTGCAGTTGGCAACTTCAGATTTACATCTTCTCCTCGCTAGCCAGAAGGAGAAAGCTTCCAGTTTGAATCACGCGAACACCCCCGTCCCACCAATGAGCCCAGAAAAATGGAGGACTGCAGATTTTCCCAGCTTGGGCAAAAGACTAGGCAATGGGCAACCACAAGCAGAGTATGATCATGTTGGAAAAAAATAACTACCATTCAAACCACAGGGGTGAAGAACTGATGGAGATAATTATACAAAAGAGGGTTACTGTTACAAGAGGGGCTCACATCAGCTCAGTGACTTTAAAGGTCAGCTCTACTGTACAGTGGTACGAAGGGAGATTCGCAACACATACAAACTTATTGGTATGCTTATGTCAAAAAATATTCTCTCATTCCTTAAACCTATTTTTCTAATATTTAACCTCATTACTACAGAAACACCAATAAAATAAAATTAATGTGATTTTTCCCCCTTATCAAATTAACAAGGTGAAAATAACATGAACAGAATGATGAGAAAAAGCACTCTTTTTCCTGATGGTGACAAATAATGGGTGAAAAAAGTTGACCACGTGTGAAACAAGCTGACCATGAAAAACTCCCTTTGACCAAATGATTTCACCTCTGGGAACTCATTCTTAAGAGACACCTGAAATACAAACATTTAAGCATGAGCAACAACTCTCCCACCAATTAACTATCCAAAAACTAAAAAGTAATTTTGGAAAATGTTATATATTGATTCAGTAAGTCGAGTGGCCATTTGTAAAACAATTACCAAAAAAAAAAAAAAAAAAGCTGTTAGGATGCTAGGTTTAAAAAAAACAAACAAAAAAAGGATCTAAAACTGTATTTATAGTGTAATCAGCTACATGCTAAATTGTATTTTCAAGACAGATAAAAATCAAAATGTTAACACAAACTGATCTCTGGATATTCATGTTCTTTTTTGTGCTTTTCTGTATCATATCCAATTGAAACCAAAACACCAATCTATTTACTTTCTGTACAATTCACACTGGCTAAAAAAAAAGTCCCTGCTCTGGCAATGTTAACAAAAATTATTACCTATAGATCTCATAACTGAGTTTTTACTTCATAAAAAGTAATTTAAACTTTGCATACAAATTTTTTTAATGGGGCTGGGGAGGTGGAGTGGACTGGATTCAAGCATCAAAAAATCTGACAGAGAGGGGTGATGGCACAGTGGGTTAAGCATCTGACTCTTGATTTCGGCTCAGGGTCGAGGACTGCATCAGGCTCAGTGCTAGACATGGAGCCTGCTTAAGATTCTCTTTTCCCTCTCTCCCTGCAACCTCCCCCCCCCCCAGCTCTCCCTCTTAAAAAAAAAAAAATCTGACAGAACAGAGAAGAGAACAGATCAGCTATAGCCCAAAAAACTATAGAAGGGAAAGAAAGAAATCATAGAGGAGGAAGAACTCTAGAGTTCATTTATGGATAGAGAACAAGGATAGGGGAAAACAGAGCAGAGCAAATAATCAGGGGAGATGAAATATATACCAAAGATCCTAATTTCTATTAGCTTAAGGATAAATGAAAACTATTCTTCTAAAAAGAAAAGAAAAGGTAAGTGACCTTGATTTGGGGGAAGGGAAGGAATGGTCACAGGAAGGAAGCTATGCAAAGAAAACACCCTGATGCAAATTTGAAAAAAAAAAAAAGAGTAAATTTTAAAAAATGAACGAATTTAAAAATTTTAGGAGGGAAAAACTGCTACTTAAGTCCTCAACTGAATGAGCTAATATTCTTCCATTATACATACTTCATACCCTCCTCCAAGTCCTTTATCATATGGATTAAGTGGTTTGTGCAGTAAAAACAGATCAGCATAATGAAAATAATCAGTGACTTTAGAGTCAAGTGGTTGGAAATCAGGTCCTGAGTCTACACACTAGCTGCGTAAAGTTGAGCAAACTACCACACTCAGAGAATGGGCTTACGTACTCACTAGCACACACAGCTTCTGTGAGTCCCTACTGAAAGAACACGTATAAAAAATTTTAACTTAAAACACATCAACAGTGCACTGTTGTTGTGGATGCTGTTATTACCATGAGTTGAATCACTGTATCACTGAGTACATTTTCTTTTCTTTTTTTTTAAGATTGTATTTATTTATTTGACAGAGAGAGCACAAGCAGGCGGAAGAGCAGGCAGCGGGGGGAAAAAGGCTTCCCGCCAAGCAGAGAGAGCAGGGTCCACAGGGGGCTCGATCCCAGACCCTGAGATCATGACCTCAGCCAAGGCAGACGCTTAACCTACCCCACCATGAGAACATTTTCAAGATCAGGTCTACTTTTGAATCAAAAGCTGACAATAACAGCATTTTACTTAGGTATCAACACAAGTCAGATAAAGAGAATGAAAATTACAGCTGTAATTGCTCCCTCCCAACTTATCTCAGTCCTCTCTTTCTCACCCCCAGAATCACCAGAGAGGTTTCTTAGAGGCTAGATCACTTCCAGTACAGCACACTCTACAGGGGTTTCAGTGTCAGCCTGGGCTTTGATAAAAAGGTCCTTTCCAGGTTCGAGAGTCTACCATGAGCCAAGAATCAAGCTAAGAAGAGAAAATAAAATTCGAATGAACAAACATCTCCTAATTTGCATTCTTAAGTCAAACTGGTAAGATTTTTTGGCTAATATTCTAAATTTGTATGTCCTGATCATAATTATACTTATCCACAAAAAGGAGGAAAAATATATGTATTCAGAGTTATTACTAAATTATGGTACAGCCACACAATGGAACATAAAGACTTAAAAAGTTACGTCCTTTAAACAATTTTAGGGACAGAGCAAACGACACAAATGATACTGGGTTTTTTAAAGGTGGGGGTAGGACTTGGTCCTCTTTTGTGTGTTAGTTTTGCTAGGAAATGTTTTTTGAAATCATGCAAGAGCTGAAACTTTAAAAAACGAAACAGGCTACATTACTGAAAGGGAGAAGGGATTAAAGTACAAAAGCGCTCATTATACTCTGCTTTATATTCTTTGGCATGTTTTCTGCCATTGCAAACGCATTTTTAAATTTTATACTTATCCTTCACAATTGAGCGTATTACTGAAGTATGGGTGGCAATGTCATATTAGTTTCAGGTGTACAACACAGTGATCTAACTAGTCTATACATTACTCAGTGCTCACCACGGTAAGTGTAGTCATCATCTGTCAACAAACAGTATTACAACATTATTGACTATATTCCCTAGGCTGTACTTTTCACATCTGTGACTTATTTTAATACTGAAAGTTTGAACTTTTAATCCCCTTCACCTACTTCACCTATCCTGCCACCCACCCCTCTCCCCTCTGGCAACTATCAATTTATTCTCTGTATGAGTCTGTTTCTGTTTTTAGTTGTTTTCCTTTAAGATTACACATGTAAGTGAAATCATATGGTATTTGTCTTTCTCTGACTGACTGAATTCAATTAGCACAATTCCCTCTAGCTCCATCCATGCTGTTGCAAATGGCAAGATTTCTTTTTTTTTTCTTTTATGGCTGAGTATTATTCCACTGTATACATACACCACATCTTCTTGATCCATCATTCTAATGATGGGTGCTTAGGTTGCTTCCATAACTTGGCTACTATAAATAACGCTGAAATAAACAGAGGAGTGCATATACTTTTAAGAATTAGTGTTCTTGTTTTCTTTGGGTAAATACCCAGCAGAATTACCGAATTGCATGGTATTTCTATTTTTAATTTTTTGAGGAACCTACATACTGTTTTCCACAGTTGCTGCATCAACTGAACATATGACTGACAGACTTAAAGCAAATAAACTATGGCAAAAGTGTGCCAATCTACAAATCAAATCACAGTTCCATCTTGATTACAACTTTATTAGTTATTTAAACTAATACACATCTTAATAACCAATATTAACCACTTCCATTTCTATTTCCTGCTCATATTTTTAAAAAAACATAAAACAATAAAATATTTAACACCAACATATAGAAAAAGATAATGGTGCTGAAACATCTCTGGATTTTAGAACCAGGGTACCTGTACAAAGAACAAAATGTTCGTCAGTCACGTGCAGGAGTTCAAGTAGAACCTGAGTATTACTATGTAAAACCGCAGTTGTGTAAAAGGTTCAAGTTACATACTGATTTTTTTAAAAAATTTTAAGTAATCTCTATGCCAACATGGGGCTTGAACTCAATGACACTGAGATCAAGAGTCACATGCTCTACCGGCTGAGCCAGTACTCCCAAAATGGTACAAGTACTTGTGTGTAAACACATGCACATATAGGCACATATATTCATGCAGTAAAGACGACTAAGGAAACTATGCCAATGTTAACAGTGGTTACATCTGAATTTTTAGGATGTTTTCCTTTACACTCTTCTATGTTTTCCAAATTTTCTAAAATAAACACGCAAGGTTTTTATAATGGAAGAGGGATATTTTTTAATCAACAGATAAATAAAGTGGGGCTGCTACGAAGAATAATCTGAATGTAAAAAAGTAAAAAACAAGTTCAGAACAGAACTCTGTACTAAGCACCGTGCCACCAGTGTAGCACACATTGCTGAAGTTAACCGACAGCCTTATGACAGGGATATCCCCCCACTGTGTGGACTAAGAACCTGAGGTCTCCTAAAAGATAGAACAAAGGACACACAGCTATTTAAGGGCAGAGACAGTCACTGCACAGAATGCTGTTCTAGTCCAAAGTCCACATGCTCAACTACTAAAATAGCCTGACATCAACAGGAGAGGTTGATATACTCTTTACATTTGACATTTAGGTTTTTTAATATAATTTACTAGACAATATATACACGGTAATGCCTCCAAATGTTGTATCAGGTAATCGTATTAGGATCTTGCCATTACTGATTGCAAGCTAAACAAGGGTCGGAGAACTAGGCCTTGCAAAGTGAAGTTCAGAGTATTTTATATATAAAATGACAGTCCTTGTCTAAATTAGACAAGGAATTTTCCATTCCAGAGAATGCATCTGATTCTTCACACTACCTCCTATACGAGGACTCCGACTACAAATCTGCTGAACAGCAGACCGCTACGAAAATGATGAGGAAGTTATATGCCCAAAAAGTCAGGCTGCCTCACCGGGCTGTCAGCATCCATATGCTGTCAAACAATAAGAGGGGGGAAAAACTCAAAAGCTACATATCAGAACTCAAGATCTTAAAACAAATGAAGCTTCCTTTCAGTAAAGTAAATAAAGACACGCAGAAAGAAAGGCACCACAAACGATCGATCGAAAGCCATGCTATAGCACATGTGTAAGAGTGAAGAGAAAGGGCAAACCGAACAGGACATACCATATGTTCATGACCCTTAACTTAGATTTCTGATAATGTCAATGACTGACAACTATTTTTTGAGCCTAGCACATTTCAGAAATGATGAAAGAACTGCTTTGAACTCCAGTTTTATTTGTGTAACTTGGCTCAAAAATTAGGAAAAAATTACCCATTTGTAGTGAACCATTTAAGTTTTTGTCCTCATAAGCAGGTTTTTAAAAATGCTTTTTTTCACCAATGACTTTTCAAATTACCATCAAATACATACCTTCCTCCTATTGAGTCGTCTTGTGGTTGGGCCCCGGCAGTGTTCCTCTGTGAACGTCGCAGTGACCCCCCTGGATTGTTATTAGGCCGGTTGGACATTGGCACCTCTCTCTTGAAGGGACATACCCTTTCTAGACACTACCATTCACTAAAAGGGAAAAAAATGAGAAAAAATATCAGCTATATGTGGTACAACACAGAAACCAAATGAAGGGCACCAAAGATGAAGGGGAAATTTTATGTAAATTATCTGTACAGCCTTCACTGATGCTACATTGTCTTATTTGAAATCTGATTAGTATATTGGAACATGTCAGAAATATACCAAATTCAAGGCATTTGGTCCAAAATCCAGCACATAAAATTAACAGATTTCACATGGAAGACCCAGGAAATTCTCAAGAAAACAAAGCACAAGCAGAAATTTATCTTTACTTCTCCATTTCCTGTGGTGTGTAAGAAAGGACACTGCACCCAACACCAGAATACCTTGGCTCAAGTCCTGTGACAGAGCAGGTATTAAAGGAGTCTGCCTTTGTACAAACCAGAGCCTCCAGCCTCCAACTACTCAGCCACAAAATAAACAACAACACATGCCTACTTCACAGTACTGCTGTGAATAACAAATGCCATCATAAATACAAAAGAAACCGTAAAACTATGGAGAAATGAAGAGAAAGCGGCTCAAGTACAGTGAACTGAGAAATGGTCCCAGATATGCTAGATTTCAACATCAGCTATGCTGGCTATGACCTTGCACAAGACACTTCATCTCTAGATTTCATTTACCTCTTCCGTGAAATCAGTATATCACCTATCTTACAGAGTTGTTAGAAACTGAGAGCACAGTTCGTAAGTACAACAATTTATATCAAAACACGATTCTTAATCAATGTGAAGTTTCTAGAAGAAATTTAATTATTATACAGAAAAAAAATGCTCATACTTCAAAGAAAACCGGTTCAACTGATAAATAGGCCAATATTACTATCATAGAAAGAATCACAATTTGTATAAATCAAATCTTGACAATTTTTCTTAAGTCTCCACTCAAACTCCAAGTAGAGTTCTTTAATTCTACTTACTGGGGAGGAAAGAGAACGAATGTGACATTACAGGAACTGGTGCTAAAAGAGAATGCAAGTTAATCATGACTAAATCTATTACTGGATTTTGTTTTAAGAGATTCCATGCCCTATAACAGGAAGTGGGTTTTCTTTTGAGTTACAGATTGACCTAAATCAGTAGAAAAGGATTGTTTCTGTCACATATGACCACATCATCATCAATTAATATACTAATAAACAAACTCTGGTGAGAAAGTTCAAATTACTAACGTAATTACCATCACTTTTAGAAAGAAAAAACGGGAAATAGTTTGAAAACGAGAAAGAGAAAAATTAAATTTACATGTACCGATATGGAAAGATTTCCCCCAAGATATGTTAGAGGGTAAACAGTATAAAACGCCCAGCTGTCTATATGTATATTTAAAAGGCCGCGTATGTATCCTTATATATTGTCTACACATTGCAAACTGATGGAAGGATTCATAAAACAGACTTTGTTAATAATACTGCCTGCCGTTGAGGGCGCCTGGATGGCTCAGTCGGTTAAGCGTCTGCCTTCTCGGCTCAGGTCTTGATCTCAGGGTCCTGGGATCAGTCCCACATTGGGCTTCCTGCTCAGCAGAGAGCCTGCTTCTCCCTCTCCCTCTGCCTGCCACTCCCCCTGCTTGGACTCCACCCCTCCCCCAGTCAAATAAATAAATAAATAAAATCTTAAAAAAAAAAAAAAAATACTGCCTGCCATTGAGAAAGAGGGACCTGGGGTCTGAAGTCTGCGATGAAAGGAGTCATTTTTATTATCTACCTTTTGTAAGCTATAGGGTAGGTCACTCGGTAGAGGAGTTAGAAATGCAGGGCTCTGGAGTTTAACTGCCTCTGGCTGAGTTTGAATCCTGACATCACACACAACTTGTTCTCTGTGCTTCTGCCTACCAAATGGGGATAAAGAACTTACCTCACAGGGCAGTTGGAAGGATTAAATGAGAAATCCACGCAAACCACGTGACACAGTGCCTCTGATATTGCAAAGGCTCTGCACATGTTAACTATTACTGTTATTACTATCAACACTTATTCAGAAGAAAAGAATACTTGTGGCAAAACAACATATTGAGGGAGACTTCACCATAAAAACCACTGTCAAGGTGAGTCTTACATTTCTAGAAATATAGTTTTAAAGTGAATTTTGCCAGAAACACAGCAGTGTTTTTAATTAAGGACAAGCTTCACAATAACCTAGGAAGCTTTGTCAAAATATGAATGCCTGGCCTCTGCCCTCAGAGATTCCGATTCTGTGGGTGCAAAACTGGAGACATTTTAAAAGACTCTCCTGGTTGTAGTGCATCCGAGAATAACTGCACCCTATTACAGAATTCAATAAAAGCCATTCTATCTCAGAATTCATCCAAGAAGCTTTACCAATTCAAACATCACAGTGCCATTTCACTTGGTCCCTAAACAGCATGGATATAGGAAAACAGCGTGATACTGCTGCTTTCACTTTGAAAAGCAAAGACTATTATTAAATAAGTTTGGTCGATCTCACCTGCCTATTTCCTGCTACTAAATGCATACTGCCTGTCACGGGGTGTTAAGTCATTCAAATGAGTCTAAGTCACACTGGTTATTCTGACCTTAGTTACGGAAGTAATCTAAATAACACTCCCAACATCTTCAGAGCTTGTCCACCAGCACCGTTATCAGCCCACGGCCTGCTCATGGATAATTCTTGAGATTTAAGAGAGAAAGGGTGACAAGTAAGAAAACACTTATTTACCAAAGTGCCACCTGTTTTTAAAGTATAAGTTGATTTTTTTTTTTTTTAAGATTTTATTTTTAAGTAATCTCTACACCCAACATGGGACTTGAACTCTCAACAAGATCGGGAGTTGCATGGTCCACTGACTGAGTCAGCCAGGTATCACCTAAGTTGATCTTTAAGGAAGGAGGCCAGGCTCTGTTAAACTTTGCAGTTTAAAACCCCAAAAAGTAAATGTAAGATTAACATATGATACATACAGGACCACCCCCTCTGCCAGGTTACCAATAAATCCAAAGCAGCAAGGGACCCACCAGGAAGACCAAGTTCAACTCTTTACATTACAGACAAATTCAAAAAAGTTCAAGTCTCTGAATCCTGATACTGAGGAGATCTATCCCTCCTGGAGATCACCACCACCTCAACTTCAACCAAATTTAAACTCCTCTTTGGCTCCAGGTAAGAGCCCAAAGTTTTTACTGTGCAATGATGTTCCCTTCTTGTTATATGAATATTCCGTACTTTCTTAACCTATTACTTATGCCTAATGTATTTTACTAATTAAATTTTAAAACACACACGAGGGGCGCCTGGGTGGCTCAGCCGCTAAGCATCTGCCTTCGGCTCAGGTCATGATCCCAGGGTGCTGGCATCGAGCCCCGCACTGGGCTCCCTGCTCAGCGGGAAGCCTGCTTCTCCCTCTCACACTCCCCTTGCTTGTGCTCCCTCTCTCGCTGTCTCTCTCTGTAAAATAAATAAATAAAATCTTTAAAAATTAAATAAATAAATAAATAAATAAATAAATAAATAAATAAAACACACGAGCTATACCAACAGAAAAACTGCATTTGTAGAATTTGTGTTTTAATAACCTGAAATGAATACGAACTCAAGATTCCTTCTTCATATTGAAACTAGAAGTTTTAAGTCCAGCCTATTACAACCCTAACTATCAAGTCCTAAAACATACTATACTCTTCTATCACCTTCATTTCTGTGAAAATAATCACCAAACTTTTTTCACAGAAAACTTCTGATATTAATTCCTAAAGAACCGAAATAAAACAGATGGCATATAGGACTCTGAACTCAACAGGAGAAGCATAAAAACACTAATGGGTATGTTCGAGACTAAAACTCTTGACTTTGTTCACAGCTAAGCGTCCCAGGTTAAATACCATTTGAATTTTATGTGAAAAAGTATTTAGTTCTTCAGGCAGACAGAACTTTTTCAGGAAAAACAGAACAGCATATTAACCTACAAATAAAAATTCATTCTTAAAATTTTATAAAAATGATATTCTTTCAAACAAACTTCAACTGCAGTCATCTTGGAAACTGATTTTCTTTCTAATTTTGTAATTCAAAAAAAAAATCAAAGAAGCGAGGTTAAGGCTAGGGGAAAAAACTTAAAAAAAATTCAACCACTCACTTAGCGTAAAACTCAGAACACCAAGAGAAGCAGATTGCAAAAATTAACTTTAGGATGTGGTAGTTCTTCCTCATCAAATGGCCAAGTATGAAAGGAATAATACCACAGACGTTAGTTAGTACTTATGCAGAATTTTTATCACATGAAGGACATTTGATAGATTGGAAAACGAATCTCCAATTTAGTAATGCAGAACGGAGTCATGAATAGCCCCAAAGTGAACTAATATAATCACTACCTTTTACCTATTTGAGAGGCAACACTGAAAACCAAAAAAACACTGCATTATTTCCCGGTAAAGATAATAACATCAAAAAAAGCTAACACTTATATCCACACACGGTGTCTGCAGAAAAGTCTCCAGCTTCCACAACTGACACTGAAAGTGAATTTATCTACTGCCCCCCACCCCCATTTCTTACGTCCTCTATTTAGACGTGGTCCTCCAAAGGAGACTTAGTTTGGCTTCAGATTCTGAAACTAGACTTTAATCACAACGGTAATAAACACAACTGCATAACACGTTACTCCCCTGTTTATTCTATTAAACAAAATATAAATGTGCCAATGAGCCTTATAAACCACTTTACTATTCCTATTTTGCAAATAAGGGAAGTGTTACAAAATTAAGTAGCCTGCATGCAACAAGACATGGCATCTGGACTTTCAGACTGCAAGTAATGGCATCCAGAACTGCAAATGTGAACTTCATACACTACATCCCCCCCACACAAAAACAGTCTATAGACTTAGAAGCAAGAATGGTAAGTTAAACATCCCAGTGGTAGTATTAAACAACTCCACAATAAAATGGCATAGAAGTCACCCTTGTTTACAAAAGAAGTCATTTTTGCATAAGTAAGAATGTCAAGGACTTCAAAGACTACCTTTGAAACAGTTATGAATAACCTTTCAGCTTCCCTAAGAGCAAGGGGTTGAGAGGTGCTCAGAGACAGGAAACAAAGGAGGAAGAGCCACTGGGTACAGGGAAAAGGGTCAAGTGACTTGAGAATTGGGTCAGCTAAGTGTTTATTTCAATTCAGAGGCATCAAAACCAATCCAGCGTCACGATGGAATACTGAATGTTGTACAACACATAAAAGTAGTATTTTCAAATTATATATTTTAACACTAGAAAACAATATTTAGTGGGAAAATGCAGGTTTTAAAATAAAAACAATTACAGGTAACGTTTACTCTGTGCTTACCATCCACCAAGCTAAGTGCCTTTTCATCTAATTTCTACAGCAACCTCACAAAAAATAGGTACTGGAAATTACCTTCCTTCAGAGAAACTGTGGAACTTAGTTAAAATAATCCTAACACCAAGAGGCCAACAGGTAAATGGGCCACATTCACAGATTTGACCTGAAGTCCATGCCCTTTAGGACTATGTTACATGGCCAAACAAACAAAAATAATTATACATTTACCTTTTTTAAAGAGTCAAACATTAGCAAACCATGACATTCCAAGCCTGGAGCAGATCCTGAAGATTCTAATCCTTTCACAGTTCTTTGAAAAAAATCAGTTTAGCTGACCAATCCGTAAATGAATTGTGAGAAAATGCACTAAACGATCCAAGCAGCAGTATCAAAGGTGATATTGTAAACAGAGAAAAGGTGACTTAATTTTGTCCTCACCAGACGGAGAGGGGCCAGCTTAAAGAGACAGAGGAATGAGAAGGGCAGCGAGGAATGAGGAAGTCACAGTGGAGGAACGCTGAGTAGGTCATTAGCGCTCAAACACAAGATCTGGGAAGAACTTGGACCTAGAAACAAGCCCAATCTGTATCATACAGGGCCTAAAACTCAAAATTTTGCATTTAAGATCTACAGATATCGAGGCGGATCAACTATTAAGCTACCACATAGACAAATGAGGGTCTGATAATGGAAGGTGGAATGAAGAGATGGTAGTCAAACACCGAAACTTGTAAAATCTACACAATCAGAAAAGAGAACATAGGTCTGTGGTTATCGGACTTGAGCATGTACAGGAGTAAGAACACTACCCTAAAAGGCGGCTCAAGTTTCCTGCTCTGTTGACAAGGGTTAAGAACAGTGATCTAAAACACGTAAAGACAGCATATCCTTCCAATGTCAAAAGTAACAGCATTTAACAGGCTCACCCAGGAATTAATTTTCTAGGAAATAACAGCATTAACTTTGCTATATACTACTGTTGAGGGGTTCGGACAATGAACTCACATGTTGCCTTGCAGATCTGTGTCTGGTGGAAATACAAATAACTTCTACAACAGCTGACAAGGTAACCCCAAAGACCGCAGTTTGCCGCACCGGGTAGCATCAGTAATCTTATTCTACAATTCTTTATTAAATTTCCTATAAATATCCAGTTCCCCAAATGTTTTTTTTTTTAAGCCAGCTTTACCCTAACAGGTCCCCCCCCTTCATTAATTAGTGAGCTAATAAAATCTTTACTATGTGTTCATTCTATAGTTTTAAGTTATGCTTTTAACTCCAGAAAAATCATACAAGAGATGGTAGTAACATTACCAAATAAAACATATAGGGCTGAAAAATAAAGTTCTAATGCCAAGTGCCCAGTCTGACTTATTATGTAGGACATCTAGGTAAAGAGTTCCAGTATACAGATGGAAATAAATATCTAGAATTAAGGAGTTAAGTGAACACGTAGATGAGAAAAATCATCAATGTGCAGAAGGTAAGTGAAACCAAGATAATCAAGGAGATTTCACTTCCCCAATGAAACATACGCAGATTAAGAGAACAGACCCAGGATGAAACCTTAGGAAACACTGAAATCGAAGGAAAACAGAAAAGGAAGAATCCAGTTGAGCAGCATCAAAGACTCATCTGAAGTATGAGGAATAAATATTGAAGCTATAAAACAAAACAAAAAGTATGGTGGAAAAATCAGGAAGGTGGTAATGCAGACACTGAGAGGAATAAGATAGGCAGAGTTCAAAGGTCAAAGAAAGGACAGACACACAAGACTGAGAAGTGCCCATCAGATTTGGGAAGGAGAATGTATGGTTAATGGACAGTAAACACTAAATGCTGGGCTATGAAGAGGACGAAGAGAGAACCGACAAAGTACGGCAGGCAGGTTTGACAAGGGCCACAAGGGCAGGAACGTGTATGATTTTCCTTCCTTAAAAAAAGTAAGTCTTGAACATGTTTATGTATTTAAGGGACAATCTTACTAAAAGGGCTGGAAATGGAGTATAGTTTCCTACACGAAGAAAAAGAGAATCAAGAGCATAAGCCTCAGATGATAAGAAAGGTACATCGATCTCCGAGGCAAGAGAAGATAAATGAAAGCAAGGAAGTGCATGCCTAGCTGGACTGAATCTGTAACTACTAACATGTACAAGAAAAATAAGAGAAATGGAGATTTCAAAGAGCTTCCCTACTGGAGAACAGGGAATTGCGCATACTTTGAACAAGAAAGACCACCTGGCAGCACTAAGAACCTACCTGAAAAGAAACCATAAGCTTGAGTGTCAATCCACACCTGATGTGATTATCTCATTCACGCAACAGGAAATCCTCATCCAAAGAGTCAACTGCTCAAGAGCACACATCTATTTAGGGACATAGCAGCTCTCCAGAATGCCAGTGGAAAGGACACTTTCCATTATGCCATTCTACTCCAAAACACCAATTCAACCACTTTGCTTATTGACTTGTTGACAGCTGATCCATTTACAGAGGGGCAAACAGAATACACCTGACCCACCAGCCTCTGAACTCTGAATAATTTCTATACTATACATTCATTTACAAAGTACAAATGAGAAACTAAAGTGCCTACAACACACACTTAATCTTTTAAGTGTCACCCAACATTTACCAACGAAATTCAACACTGGGCACACAACCTGATGCCAACGCCCACATTTTACAACTGTAATATGCCTTGAGAATCTACCTTACGTGCCCATCTGGTAAAGTCAATGAGATTAATTTTGGCATTATTTTCACAAAGTATATTATTCAGCAGGACCTGAGATTCACAACTGACTCTGTTAATACATTAATTAGCATATAACAGAGACTCCAGTATTTCTTGGGTCTAAGTGCACTTGTTTCAAAAGATTTTTGGATGTAACCCAGACACTTACATTTATCTCCTAGAAATAGGAGACAGCATGGTAAAGGTTCTTTTTATTTCCCTTCCTGAAATCAAGCAAAATGAATAAAAGCTTAAAAATTCATAATAAGAAAATCCCATTTATAATGAAACCAGAAGAAAACACGACTACACCCTAAATCATGGAAGGCCAGTTGCCAGATATAATAAAATCTATAATAAGAAAAAATCTATACCAAAAACAGGAAAGAGGTAAAGACCACAGAGTTTTTAAAGAAGAAAAAGGTAAGAAGAATATCTTAAGGGTTCCTATCAATGACCCCTTGCTTGAAAAAACTAAGAACTACAGAGCAAGGGCAACAAAAGATGAAGTACCTCCTCCTTACGGGCCAGTCTCACAAGCCGGACAGCAAGGGAGGCCTGGCTACTAAAAAGGAGGCCGGAGCCCACTTGCCTTTAACAGCACCCTGATAACCAAGACAAAAAACAGCCTAGAACCAGGAGAGAGAAGCACGTAAGGGAAACAGCAACTCCAAAATTAAGATCAGCTGGGCAAACAATCACTAAACCACCAAGCCAAAGGTAGCACAATGGCTCTGCACCCAGATGATCCGCTCTGCTCAAAGGGAGAATAACCAAAAGCAAAATTGGAAATTAACTGCGGGGCAGAGGAAGAAATTCAAATTGGCAAAACAACTGAAGGAGACAAAAAAGGACATGATTAATAAAAGAAACAGAAGAAAAAATAATACTATTGCACAATTTTAAAAGTAGATTATAAAACAGGAAGACAACCCTAAGATTTTGAGATGCAAAATGCTCTATGCACTACACATGGAACTACCGTCAAGATTTTGTTAATAAGCAAAAAGGCAGGTACAGAATGCTGGGCACAGAATACATCTACATATATAATTTTGTGAAAGTAAGTAATCACTGGCTTAAATATTACCTACAGAGAATACATTAAAAAAAAACAACAACTTTAAATCATCTACCTTGTTAGGACAGGACCCTTTGAGGCCTTTTACATTTTGAACCATGTACCTATTTCCCTATTCAAATAATTCTTTACGCAATTACATATGCTGTAATTGTACTCTACAGAAGATGACACTTTGTGGGTAAAAATAACCAAAAAAAAAATATATATATATATATATATGTATATATATATGAAAACACTAGCCATTTTTAGATTATTTTCTCATTTTCATTTTTTAAATCATGTGGTCTCATTACTAAAAACTTCAGAAAAATTCAAAAGCATTATTTTCAAAGGTGTCTATACTCCATATACATATTTAAAAAAAAAAAAGTAATTTCACAATCCAAATCCTTTTTCCAAGAAAATGGGAGTTCTTACTACCTAAAACACATACCACAGAAAATGACACACTGAAACAGCCAGAGATCTGGTACCCATCACTGCACCGAAAGTCTATTTTGTGGAATACTGAACTATGATCGATTTATCAAGAACAGATTCAATCTAGCCCGGCTACTTCTAAAATAGAGAGCACCTCATTCCCTAATACGAATCCTGTCTTAGCTCCTATCACTTGTAAAATCCTTCAAAACACTAACTGCACTTAATAGAGTGTTTCCTTCTAGTTGTTAAAGTCTCAAGGATTAGAGAGTAGAGACAGCAAGTTTTAGCTCATGTGCCAAAGATGGCTCATAGACTCAGTTTTAAGAGGTCTCAATCCTGCTGGCTACCATAATTAGCCAGTCGATGGGTGGGGGTAGGTCAGCTTATCACTAGCATTTTTAGTACATCCTCTTAAAGACGTTCTTTTCCACCTACCCAGGAATGAAGAGACAAAAGGGAAAGGTTATGTACTAGTCTCTAAAATCTGATTCTGCTCTAAATTTTGTAATACTCTAACCTAACATTTATTTTAGCTTTTCTTAAATTGAGTATATTGTGTAAATTCTTCCTTATAAAGACTTAGTAACACCACGATCACACAGTGATAATCAAAAGAGAAGAGCTACTGAGACAGGGAGGAAGGAATTGGTAAAATGCCTCTCTGCACCAAGGGACAGAACGATGCCTGCTGGATAAGAATCACAGTTCTTGAAAGTAAAACACAAAATATCCTGTAGTTTACAGCAAGGTGCTCCCGATGGACAAAAACAATTTTATGTTTGGTAAATGACCTTTAGAGCATAGGGACACACGTAATAAGGCAATTACTTTCAAAATATTTTTTTCAACACATGTTGTCACTGCTGCAAACTCCACCATAATAATGAAATCAAAGTGGTTAATTTCTTTAACACTGCTTGTGTTTGAAAGTCAACCTAACCTTCCTTCCAACAACAAAAAATATTTCAACACTGTGATAATCATGGAACGGTACCAACTTCTTGAAGCAACAATATGTAACCTGTAATCAACAGCATCCGGGAGAATTTTCAGGAACAAATATTACTAAGTTTGTGGTTAGGCTCAAGGAAAAGAAAACTAAAAAATGTAACTCAAAGTTGGAGACAAGATACACACTATAACTTTAATATAAGGTAGAACAATGCATAGCACCAAATTTTTGTTTAAAATTATGTCACAGGAATTGTATCTAAATTTGGAAATAGTCTCTAGAAAATATTTTTCAAAAGTTAAAAAAAAAACCCTCACATTTAGAATGTCATATACTCTACAGACCAGTGCCCCACATTTCTACAAATAGTGGCATTTTTACTAAAAATAAGTCTAATGACTGTGTCTACAATGAGCCAGAACATGTAACAAACCTATAGCCAAGAAAAATATTAAAGCTGTTGCTCCCAAACCTAAGGTTTGTTTTTTTTTTCATATAGATTCCTGGGCCCTATCAGAATGGGGGTAAAGGGAAATCGAGCTGATTTTTTTTTTTTTTTAAAGCTCCTTACATTATTCTAGTATCAGCTAGGTTTCAGAACTGACACAGGTTTCACCATTTGTTTGCTATCATTTCGTATCACCAAATCCTCTGCAATCTTTACAGGACTCTCCTCCATCCCATAATTAAAAACTGCCACTCATCTTCTTAGAATCCAGCAATTCCACTTCTAGGAATCTTTTGGGAATCTAACCTAAAGAAGCACTTGCACAAGTACACAAGGATATGTGTAGTCAAGATGCTAGCTGCAGTACATCATGGAGGATAACTGGAGAGACTCCAAACGATCTCAGTAGGGAACAGTTAAATAAGCACACTGTAGCAAGTCTACGGCATGCTTAGAGGTCCTAAAAACAAAGAGGTAGATTTGTACATACTGCACTCCTATGAAGGGCAGACCTTAGTTAATTCCCTCAACAAATATTTGCAAGCCTTGACAGGCATCAACAGACATAATCTTTGCCTGGATGGAGCTCATGCTCAATTGGGAAGACAAAAAATAATCAAGCTATTTGCACATTGTTCTAAGTGCCATGGAAGATGGAACAGGAGAAAAATAGGACGAAGTAGAGAATAACAGGAAGTGGGAAGGAAAAAGCTACTTTAGGCTGACTCACCAGGTAATACCTCTCTGAAGAGATATTTTTAAGTTGAGACCAGAGGACAAGAATGAAAAGGGGTGGGGGTTCTATGTATTTGTCTGTACATATATGTAAGGAAAAAAAAAATCCAGAAAAATATACCTAAATGTCAACAGTAGAGAAGAGAGGGAAGCTTGGAAAGAGCACCTATTTCTTTTATCAGTTCGAATTCTGGCTCTACCATAAACGTTAGCTGGGAGAAATCTGTTACTTATCAAAGGCTTAATTTCCTCATCTATAAAATGAAGATAAGTAGATCTCATTATGTTAATAAAATTAACTGAAAGTAAAACACTTAGAAAATACAGTAAGCACGGGCACCTGGGTGGCTCAGTCTGTTAAGCATCTGACTCGATTTTGGCACAGGTCATGATCTCAGGATTGTGAGAACAAACCCTGCATTGGGCTCTGCACTGAGCATGGAGCCTGCTTAGGACTCTCTCTCTCTCTCTCTCTCTCTGCCCCACCCACACTCTCCCCCAGTCTGGCACACATGGGCACTCTCTTGTTCTCTCAAAAAACAAACAAACAAACAAACAAACAAAAAGTAAGCAAATTGCAAGGGGAGGGAGAAGAAGAGCATGTACATACTAAGTTTTAAGAGACATAACAACAAAATGCATATGGCAACTATGAACACTGATTGGATATTTACAGATCATAAGGAACTATTTTTTATTGTACAGTCATGGGATTAAGCATATGTCTTTAAAAAGAGTTCTCATCTTTCAAAGAAGCAGACTGAAATACTTACAGATCAAGTAACAACCAAAATTTGCTTCAAAATAATTGAGGTGGGGCTAAGAGTATGGGTGAAAAAAGTGGCCAGGAGTTGACAGTGTAGGATCTGGGTCTTAGCTACATGGAGGTTCATTAGACAGTTCTGTTTCTGTATATGTCTGATATCCTCTATAAGTCCCTCATAGAAGGACTAAGCTTCAAATATATGTTGTTATGATCTTTAGAAGGGAAAGGACACTTGCTTTTGTTTTCAGAGTCATCACCGCTTGCTTTTTTAAAAAATATGTCCACAGAGATTTCGCTTTTATCAGAAATGAGAAAAATTAAGCTTCTGGATATAGAACAAATCATCCTTGACCTAAATGTGTCAACCTACATTTCATTAATTCATCCTTTAAATCCTTGCCTCCCAACTCTTAACACACTGTAAGATTATCAAAGAAGGCACATCTTTCAGAGGTAAAGATACAAAAGAAAACAAACCCTGTCCCCCATCATTTGAGAAATGGCACAGTGACCCTATACATCTTCCTACAGTCCTGTTTCCATAGCTCCTAAGTGTAGAAGTAAGTACTCCCTTATAAGCAGCTGAGCACAAGTCTTCTTCTACTGTAAGATCCAACTGCCTAACAGTAAACTCCAGAGGACGCAGAGTCAGTTCAACACTTCTCCCACTTATGCGCAGTGGTGCTCAACAGCTACCCATACCACTCCATTCGAGCAAAAGACAAAACGCCTCCACTTCAGGCAGTCCGCACTTCAGCATCCTGCTAATAAATCTCAAGTACTGACTGATAGCACCTTAAGCAAGAACACGTAAATAACATGTAAACATGGAATACAATGAAAACAAAGTGAAACTAGCCCATGTGGACCAAAAAACTATATGAACAAAAGCCCTTCTTCTAAACTGAGCACTGGATCTTTTACATATATGTAAGTGGAGACACACAGCAATGATGGTGAGTTACAAGAGTCTTCGGCATGCTGAAGTAGTTATGGACCAGTGGTTCTCATGCTTTCTAGCCTAAACAAAATTTTCTCGGCTGAAATAAAATGATTAAATCAAAAAATTAAAAGCCATTTTTAAATCAAAAGAATAGTTACTGCTCTTAAAATGGCACAAATACAAATTGAAAATGTGTAAAAAAGGGCTAGTTGCACAAATCCAATTCCCTTCCTGAACTCATTGTAATCTTTTTCACTTCTCACTACCTTCTTCTCCCCAACAATTATGAAATTTTCAAAATACAAAAACTTGAGAACTGCTCAATAAATACCCACAATTCCATCACCTAAGCTTTCAGGAGTAGCAGTCTGCTGATCTCCTATCTATTCACTGATCCATCCCTGTCTGCCAAACAGCCATCCTATTTTTGAAGCATTTCAAAGTAAGCTGCAGACATCATTATACTTTGTGTGTATCATTAACTAGGGTGCAAATTTTGTTTCAAGTTTTCAGTTAAATTTACATACAATGAAATGTACAAATCTTAAGTATAAAGTTAATGAACTGTCAAATGTATACACCTAAGTCCTAAATAAATGTGTAGCCTAAACCCTTATCAAGCTAGAGTATCACCCAAGAAAGTTTCTTTGCGCTCCTAGCCAATCAATCCTGCACTTCTCCCAACTCTAAAAACCACCATTCTAATTTTTCTCACCAGAGATCAGTTTTACCTCTTATACAATTTCCTGTAAATTGAACCACAGAATGTGTACTCCTGTACAAAGCTTCTCTGATTCAGTATATCCTGAGATTCACTCATGTGGCTGAGTGCATCAGTATGTACTGCCGAGGAGCATTCCCCCAGGGGATTAGATCACTTTGTTTATCCATTCTTCTGTTGATGGGCACATGGACTGTTTCTAGGTTTGGGCCATTATGAATAAAGCTGCTACAAACACTCTTCTACAAGTCTTTCAATGAACATATGCTTTCATTTCTCTTAAATAAATACTAAGAGTAGGATCTCTAGATCATCCTTTATGATTAACTTCTAAAGGAACCATCAGACCTTTCCCGAAGCAGCTATACTTTACACTCCTACCAATAAGTATTTGAATTCCTGTTGCTCCATGACCTTGTCAACACACGGTGTTATCAGTCTTTTAAAAGTGAGCCACTCTCATGGATGTGTAGTGGTATCTCACTGTTTGAATTTTATTTCCTTATTAATGATGTTGATCACTTCTTTATAAAGATTTTCCCACTTGACTCTCCAAACCCAAACTACAGGAACCTAATCTTATTTCAAATTTTAGTCTTTATAATTAAAACAAAACAAAACAAAATAAAAAACACCACTCTGGGCTATACCTTGAGGACTGAGATGACCGGATATATGCCTATCCCCATCCCACCCAACTGCTAAATCACCTTGCTGCTAAGCAGTGAGGACAGAAGGAGTCATCGAGGGAGATAAAAAGAAAATTAAAAAAACGTGTATCTGAAAATCTGTACATGAATTTACAAGATTTCTAGTATCTTCTGAATAATCTGAAATTTCAATAATCTGAATAATCCAAGAAACCTGAAACCAGAATTTTCCCAATCTTGTCAATTTTTTAATGCAGGGCTGTTCAATATTCAGCCTGCCTGAGAGTGGCCTGGGGATCTCATTAAAATACAGATTCTTGGGGCGCCTGGGTGGCTCAGTCGTTAAGCGTCTGCCTTTGGCTCAGGGCATGATCCCGGCATTCTGGGATCGAGCCCCGCATTAGGCTCCTCCGCTGGGAGCCTGCTTCTTCCTCTCCCACTCCCCCTGCTTGTGTTCCCTCTCTCACTGGCTGTCTCTGTCAAATAAATAAATAAAATCTTTAAAAAAAATAAATAAATAGGGGTGCCTGGGTAGCGCAGTCGTTAAGCGTCTGCCTTCGGCTCAGGGCGTGATCCCGGCGTTCTGGGATCGAGTCCCACATCGGGCTCCTCCGCTGGGAGCCTGCTTCTTCCTCTCCCACTCCCCCTGCTTGTGTTCCCTCTCTCTCTGGCTGTCTCTCTGTCACATAAATAAATAAAATCTTTAAAAAACAAATAAATAAAATAAATAAATAAATAGATAAATAAATAAATAAAAATAAAATACAGATTCTTATTAAAATACAGGTACGGGCATGAAATGCTGCATTTCTAACAAGCTCCCTTGCCAGCCCAAGGGCTACACTTTGGGTAGCAAAGTCTTAGTGTACCTATATCCCTGACAGAAGCAAAGCACATCTTCTCTATTCCAGGCTTCAGGAAGCCTCTACAAATAAACTACAGACAGTGAACACCACAGAGTACACGTAAGTAAACAAGGTACTGTGAACAAGGATTTGCAAAAACAAACAACAGAAACAGTCACACAGATTTCAGATGAGTTATCAGACAAATCTTAAACAAAATGCTCTCTGTTTAAAGATACGAAGGCCAAAACTGAAAAAACTAAAGGTAACCAAAAAAAAACTATTCAAAGGGACAGATTTGAAAGAGAACCAAAAAGAATTTCTAATATGCAAATAAAAATAAAACTCAACAGACAGGTCTGGCAGAAAGTTAGGCAAAGCATTAAGATATAAATTACACAGAATGCAGCATAGAAGCCAAAAGATTAAAAATAAAGAAGATATAATAAGGATAAAAGTAAAATGTTCAAACATATGTTTAGTCACAATTTCAGAAGTACAAGAACAAAGACATGGTGAGGCATATCTAAACATTTATTGGCTTGGAATTTTCTGGCATTGGTGAAAAGATACCAACCCTTAAATTCAGGAAGCCCAAATGATTAAACAAGATAAATATAAAGACATTTACCTAGACATGCCATAATGAAAATATGTAATGAAACAAAATACCAAAGACAGTGAAAATCTTACAGCACAAGGGAAAGGAGGGAATTACTTTTTACAGACTGTCAGCTGACCTCTTGAAAGAAACAATGGAAGCCAGAAGACAGTGGAATTTTATTTTCTTCAGCACACTAAAGATACATGCCAATTGAGAATTCTATACCAAATGAAATTATCTTTAAAGAATTAAGCTTTTGGGGCCCCAGAGTTGCTCAGTCAGTTAAGCACACAACTCTTGGTTTCCATTCAGGTCATGATTTCAGGGTCGGGGATCAAGTCTCACGTCGGACTCCACCCTGGGAGTGGAGCCTGCTTATGATTCTCTCTCCTATGCCCCTCTTTCCCCCCTCCTCACAAATAAATAGTTATTTAAAAAAAGAATTAAGCTTTTGCCAGATTAAAAACCGAGTTTTTCCACCAGCAATAAAAAGAAAATGACCCTGATATAGTTACCGAGATGCAAGAATAAATAAGGGTGACAAACAGAAAAATGTAAACGAACACTAATTCTATGAAATTATACTATCTAAAGTTTTAAAAACGGATTAAAGTAAAATGACAACAATATCTTAAAGCCAACAGGAGCTTGGTAAACTGAGTTACTATTCTGAGGTCTTTGTGTTTTCTGCAAGTGAAGGTACCAGTTCATTATACACCTTGTTAGATATACTATTTTAGTTTCTAAAGTAACCAAAGACTAGCATCATACATCTATTAAAAACAATAAATTCAAATGAGGGCAACAAATTAGAAAATAACATGGTAAAATTCAATCTCTGGTTGGACTTTCAAAACATTTCAACTAGAAGAGACAGATCTAAAACACCAGGATAGAGAAATGAAGTAAGAAGTTAGAAAATATCATGCAAACACTAGACAAAAAAAGCTGGCGTAGTTTATTAGTGTTAAAAAACTGACATTACAAGTTTTAAAAAGACATCACTAGAGATAAAAAATGGTTTCTTCAGGGGGCACCTGGCTGGCTCAATCTGTGCATGTGATTCTTGATCTCGGGGCCATGAGTTCAAGCCCCACACTGGGTATAGAGCTTACTTTAAAAAAATAAAGTAAAAGTAAATAATTTTTTAAAAAATAGTTCCTTCATAATGATAAAAGATTCAATTCAGGAAGATAGAAATTCCCTTTTTCGTAAAGAATTATTTATTTATTTATTTATTTGAGAGAGAAGAGGGAGAGAATGAGCAGGGGAGGAGCAGGAGAAGGAGAGAATCTCGAGTAGACTCCCTGTTGAGCACAGAGCCCAACTCGGGGCTAGATCCCAAGACCTGAGATCATGACCTGACCAAAACAAGAGTTGGACACTCAACCAACTGAACCACTCAAGTGCCCCAGGAAGATAGCAATTCTTCATCAGCTCTTAAAACCTTAAAACAAAAACTGAAAAATACACAAATCCAGAATGTTAAAACACCTTTCTCAGTAACTGATATTAACAAGACAACCAAAGACTAAATTAGTTTGGATACGGATGTGAACAATAATACGATCAATAGACTTAATGGGGACAAATATAACACTGCAAATGACATTCTTTTCAAGCACAGATAGAATACTGACAGAAACTATCCATACACTGGGCCTCATACAGTAAACCAACAAATTCAAAGAACTGAAATCACACAGAGCATATTCTTTGACCACAATGAATACAAATGAATAGAAATCAATAGCAAAAATAGGACTAGAATATCCCACAGTGGGAAAGTAAGCACACTTCCAGAGCAGTATCTAAATACTTTTACTAGTCAAATGGCAATTAACTCGAAGTTCATTATCCACTGGCAAGGTTTAGATCGATTTTTCTCTGATTCATTACCTTGCACTTGCCCCCACTAAAGTTCACCTGAAATCTTGTGTATTCGAGTTTTTAAAAATATTCCCTTAAATCTCGATGCTTCTGCATATTACAACTCTGAAGACCTCCACAGTACTTTGCAAATTTAGATATGTCATTAAATACTACAAGGGGATACATGTACTAGACAGCCATGGTTCATCTTTTTCTCTCTCTATTCAATGTAGTCTCACAGATTCTTATAGAAGCTGTTAACATACTACATGACAAGCCCCTGTATCCCACAACACCTACCACAAGTTAACAAGGGTTCAGGACTCTGTAAATGCTCTATGCTGAACCACTCAGAGTCCTTCCCCAAGGTACTCAGATTGAGTACCTAGATGGTTAATGATAAAGTCTAGTATTATGTTTAAGACAGCCACATTAGGAAGCAGTCTTGAGAGAGGTAAAGCAGACACACCCAGAGTAGAGACAACAGGTAAGAATATCTGCGCTATTGGTTTCACAGTTAATTGCTCCTGAGGCTCAGCTTCCTCATTCCATTCTTAAAAGATTTCAATAGACAAACATGGGTAGCTGATCTCAAGTAGTAACTCTAGGTGACACAGTGCTGAATTTTTTTTTCTTACAGATTTTATTTATTTATTTGACAGAGAGAGAGACAGCCAGCGAGAGAGGGAACACAAGCAGGGGGAGTGGGAGAGGAAGAAGCAGTCTCCCAGGGGAGGAGCCTGATGAGCCAAAGGCAGACGCTTAACGACTGAGCCACCCAGGCGCCCCTGAATTTTTTTTAAGCCCCAGTTTACTTTTTAAATAAAATCTTAAAAAATGGGAGGGGGGGGGCGACACTTGGGTGGCTCAGTTGGTTAAGCATCTGCCTTCAGCTCAGATTATGATCACAGGGGTCCTGGGATGGAGTCTCGCATTCGGCTCCTTGCTCAGCGGGGAGCCTGCTTCTCCCTCTGCCTGCTCTGCTTGCCACTTGCCCTGCTTGTGCATGTGCGCCCTCTCTCTCTCTCTGACAAATAAATTAATAAAATCTTTACTTTAGGGACTCCTGGGTGGCTCAGTCGTTAAGCGTCTGCCTTCGGCTCAGGGCGTGATCCCAGAGTCCTGGGATCGAGCCCCACATCGGGCTCTTCCGCTGGGATCCTGCTTCTTCCTCTCCCACTCCCCCTGCTTGTGTTCCCTCTCTCGTTGGCTGTCTCTCTCTCTCTCTCTGTCAAATAAATAAATAAATAAATCTTAAAAAAAAAATCTTTTAAGTCCTAGTTTACTTTTTATGCCTCCAAATTCAGATGTTCTTTTAAGTCTGACTCATTCATGGAGATTCACCATTTTCTCCGATAACAAAGACAAAACTATAAAGTTTTTGTATACTATTGTTCTATATGAGTACCTTGTATACTTGTAACGTATGTCTCTCTCTTTAATCTTAACACTCCCAGAGTTATAGCAAGAACAAATATTACTCCTATCTAACAGAAGAGATTCAAAAGAAATTCATCAATGCTCAAGTATCTAAAATTGAAATCAGATTAGAACTCCAGTCTCCTCTCAGACCAATTTTCTTTTATGATGCCTTTTAAAAGTATAAATTCAGGGGCTCCTGGGTGGCTCAATCAATTCAGCGGCTGACTCTTGATTTTGGCTTGGGTTGTGGTCTCAGGGTCGTGAGATCAAGCCCCACATTGGGACCCATGCTCAGCAGGGAGTCTGCTTGGGATTCTTTCCCTCTACCCCACCCCACCCCTGCTCTCTCGATAACTCACTCTCTAAGAGAAATACATAAATCTTTTTTTTAAAATATAAATTCATATGCATCAAACCCAGTTTGTAACTTTCGACTTGTTATATGCTATATATAACCCTAAGTGAAAAAAACACAACATTAAGTGATAACACATAAGGTACCACTAAAGTAAGATACCACTCTAAAAACTGTACCAAAAAGCATTGCTGAATACACTAAAATCAATTATCAAGAAATCATTTAAAAAATCATAAAATTTAGTACCTTTCTTTCCCATCCTTTATTAAAATTTAAAGAAGAAAAATACTGAGATGAAAAACATCTAATACAAGTACCAACTTGTAGTAGCAGTAAAAGCAAGAGAAAGAGAACTGAACGAAACCACAGCCACCAAATTTCTATGTGCAGTCATTTTTTGCCCACAAGTAATAAGAAAAATAGCCAAAACTAGAGGAGAGGTAGAAAGAGGAAGCAATGCCAAAACATAAGACAGGACCGTTGCATTTGTTCTGGAAAAGAAGAATCACCAGTAAGAATAAACCAGAACTGGCAAAAGGGTTAAGGAAGATATCGTTTTGTGCTGAGACATCAGCTAGCCCTAGTCCTCTTTTAAAGGAAGTGAGGTGAGCAGATAGTAATGACGTTAGAATCTCTGGTAGGATGCATGCAAGACTCAAAGGAACTCTGGGAAGCTCAGACCAACGAAAGACCAAACTGTGGACAAAAAACTAGAATGAAAACCGACTTACTACTAGTGGATGCACCTATTACAGAAGAACAACCCAAGCCTTCCTTAGGGGAGGCCATACACTTCTCAGAGTGTGGAGATATGAAAATTCTTACTGATAAACAGGTATGTGCCCAGAAGAGAGGGGGGCAGGAAGACAGCATTTCAGAGAGACAGCTTCAGAGAGGCCTGGAAACGTAATTGAATGAACGAATAAATGAACAAGAAACAGCCAGAGAGGAGTCTAAGAGGGAAATCTGAAAACACCCCAACAACTGAAATGACAAAAGAAATACCAAAGACCTAATTCACACCTAAACTCTGCCAACCAAACTGCATATCAAAGACAGTAATGTAGAAAGTGCTGATGTCTTTCAAAACATCTTGTATAAACTTCTAAATAGTAAGAAAATGAATGGAAGTTTGTAGAAGCCAATCAAAAATTCAATTTTTACCTGTTAGTTGGACTTCTACCTGGAAATATCAAAAAGAACTGACAAACTGCTCGCTACCAGGTAGGAGCAGCACTCTTGAGTTTGGTTCTGAAGTAAATTTGGCATCTTCCAAGAACAGTTTCCTAACCAGCCTTGTCCAAGTGACACTGTTACAGTCAATAAATATGCATAGTTTCTAGTTAACAGGCTGTTTATATTCAAATAATAATTTCAAGTAGAAAAATTATCAAAAGGGATGAACCCCCCTTGGAGGATAAATCCAAGTACCAAGTAGTTTCCGTCTGTAGTCCCATTCTACAAAATGGGTAAGGCTAGTTTGTTTGTTTTTTAATTAGTATGATTTTAACTAACAGAAAGACAGCACATCACATCTGAATTGTCATTTCTAAAACTTAACCTAGAAGTTTACAGAATCCAATGAGTACAGGGCTTATTTTGGAGCATCGAAATGTTCTGAAATTAGACCGTGGCGATGGTTGCACAACTCTGTGAATATATTAAAAACGCTGTGGATTTTAAATGGGTGAATTGTATGGCATAGGAATTACATATCTGGATAGAGCTGCTTAAAAAAATTCTGTTTTGCTTTGAAAGTGTTTCCTGCCTTCCAAAGTATTGCATAAAAAGGAAAATTCTAAAGCTGCTGCTTTTAGATCTTCAAATATGTCAACAAATAAAATGTAACACGCCAGACTCTTCCCAACCGGTACTGAAAGGTACTATAAACCAAGTGACATTTTAAAGACAAATAATCATCATTTGTTAAGAATGAAAAGACTCCTACGTAGAATGGAACATATTTTTTAATGCATTTACTAAACCTGACTGATAATCCAATTTCTTCACTACTTACCCATCTTCCTATTCTCTATTCTAATAAAGTAATGATGCCTTTTCCACTTCATAGTCCTTACACTGGTTAGAAAGTCAATAACTTTTTCTTGTTTCCCAACAATGTTGTTAAATATAAAAATAAAATGAAAACCAAAAGTATTTACATAGAACTAACAACAATACTCCACAATACCTAATGTTGGATCAACTTAAGCATTTATTAACTTTTTCTAAAGCAAACAAGAATAATTAAATCCAACATGGATAATATCACTTATCTGTTCCAAAAGAAGTTCCTCTAGGACTCAGAAGGTCCAGTGATCCAAATGGAAGCACTAGTTTACTTTCTATCAAAACTTTAACATAACCTTAAGACTGAGGGGCAGATATTCTAGATATGTAGACTTGTAAAAATGTATTCAATCAACAGATGTTTGCAGTCCAACTGTGCAAAAGGCACTGATGTGTCTTTTAAGTCAGAAATATTGCTTTAAGGAAACTTTAAAATGAACTGTAGTTAACTACCCAAGTTAAAGCAAAACAAGACAAAAAATCCAAAACTATAACAACCAGTGCTTCAAGAATTTGCATTAATCAGTTTTGGCGCGACCCACTTTAAAAAGGAAAAGAAAAAAATGCCTGCTGAAGGAAAAGCAGATTGCCCTGAAGTGAAAGATAAAAACATTTAAAAATGAAGGTGGGGGTGGGGCCATACTGTTAACTCCAGGGAGGTTTACATTAATGTCCTCAGACTAGAACTCTTTACTGAGTAATTCTTTTATTCCTCATGTACAAATTAAGAAAAAATCTCTCTGCTCCGGTGGGGAACCGCATGGACACAAGTCATTTTACACCAGTCCACCAGGAGAAGCACCTCCTCCGTGTAGAGCACTTCAAAGCAGTACCTTTACCTACATTTCCTCACATTTAAGCCTTTACAAGGGTCGCACTGGTTTTTTGGAAGGGAGGGAAGAATGAGGGGACACTAAAGCCAAGACCTGTTGGGATATGGGAGTGCCAGGTCTTACTCAGCTACTCAATTACTTACCAAAGAGTAGTCTCTCCCCAGCGGTATTTACCTAACTAACAACACTGGATAGTACTGGGAGGAAAATTAAGCAATTGGTAGAGAGAATAAAGGAGGGGGGACTACAGACAGGAGAAGGCAGAAGATAACAATCCCTACCCAAATTCCATCTATTCCACACTCTTCCCTGCTAAAAGAATCCTGCCTTATAGGGGGTACAAAGCCCTTCACCTCTGAGGAAGGAGGCTACTCCCTGGCCCTAAGGGATGAGTCATGATTGGGCCAAAGCCAGTATTTTTTCTCAAACTTAAGATTAGGGCCTTGAAATCAATTTAGACCAGGGGTTCACAGTCAGGAGTTCATGAACTTGGATTGAAAAAAATAATTTCACTAACCTCTAACTGAAATTTAACATTTCCTTCTATCCTGAATAGGCAACAAACCACAGCATTATTGGCAGTACCTTTGGCTTTGTACCAAGAGAAATCACAGATATTATCCTATCACATTACAATTGTTGCAGATACCTCAAAATATCATTTACACCCCTCACTGCTTTGAACAGCTGCTAGATCATGTTATTAAAAGTCCTAATAAAGAAATAAGTATTACATATTACAGCATACTAATTTAACAGTTTAAGAACTAGATTTCAATATTTGATGTATTGGGGGTTTTGTCTTATGCAATTATTGTAGGAATTTAAAATTATTTTGAGGAGTCCACAGCTTAAGACTGTGAAAGGGTCCATACCACAAGAAAAGGTTAAGAATTCTTGGACTTAAAAGGTCATAAGTTTTAAATGAAATAGAGAATAGCAGCCTGCTTAATGCTTAAGTACTGTCTGACATTTACTTCAGTTACGTACACATTTCTACACATACACTGGTAAAGCAAAGGAGGGCACTTCTTATTACGGATTGAAGATCAAAAGCATTTAAAAGCCAGTGGCTTAAACTTATATTCATATGACACCATTACTCTTATTTTTGCCAGAGGTATGCCCTAGCTCTCCCCAAATAAGAGGTATGGTGAGGTATGCTAAGCATCCTTCAGGAATACTTTTGCTTTCTGTATTTAAAAAAAGAAAAAAAAAAAGGCCCCATGGGGCACCCGGGTAGCTCAGGCAGTAGAGCATGCAACTCTTGATCTTGGGGTTGTGAATTCAAACCCAACACTGGGCAAAGGGCTTACTTTAAAAAAAAAAAAAAAAGGTCCCATCTTTGCCTTCCTGCCTCAAATGTGATGGAATGAAAGACTTCAAGCCATGACAGAGCTATCTGGTTATCTAGGAGAACCACTTGCTGAGAGCGGCAGAGCAGAAACACAGAGCGTGAGCCTTGCGGGAACCACTGTGTATCTGAACCACGTTGTATGAGGAAAAATAAACCCTGATCTGTTTAAGGTCCAGTTAGTCAAGTTTTCTATTATTTGCAGGGAAAATGTTCCTATCAGAAAAAGGAGTTATTATGGATAAGGTAGCCAAGAAAGGCCTCTTTGAGGGGTAATATCTGAGCCAAGACCTCATGCATGAGGAGACAGATATGTAAGATCTGGAAGAGCATTCCAGGCAACAGGGAGAGCCACTAACAGGTGAAAGAAGAGCTCACGTCAGAGCGGTGGGCAAGAGCCAGGACAGACAGGAGTCGTATGGAGCATTCTGATTCTTTGACCAAATGCTATGAGCACACACACATCTCTCTCTCACACACACAAGAACGTTTTCCAAGTTAATACAAAGATAAGAGACAGAGATCCCTCATTTAAAAACCTGGCTTTAGGGAGTGGCTCAGCCAGTTAGGTGTCAGACTCTTGATTTCATCTTGGGTTGTGGTCTCAGGGTCATGAGACTGAGCCCTGAAAGGCTCCTCGCTGAGCAGGGGTCTGCTTAGGATTCTCTCTCTGCCCCTCCCACCCCGCTGATCAGCACGTGCACTCTCTAAAAAAATAAAAAATAACACAAAAAATTAAAACTTGGTTTTAGATACAAAGCTATTCCTTGTAGCATTAACAATAGTTCTTTAAAAACCTGACAAAAGAATTAGGTTAAATAAATTATGGTAGAGTAAATATAAAGCAAACAAAAAAGAGTAACAAAATAGGAAAATGTTCATCATACAATAATATGCAGAAAAACATAATATGGACGCATTTTTATTAAAACAAAAGCTAGAAGAAAACACAGAAACGTCTGTACTAGTTGTATCAGGTAGAGATTACAGATCGGTTCTTAATTTTCTCTTTATGTTTTTCTTTATTCAAGTTTTAACTATCACTTAGTCTGTACTTTATTATCAGAAATAAATCAAAAATTAAAAGATGCTCACTAAATGTAATGTGGCACACTGGATGAGATCCTGGAACAGAAAGGCACTAGGTGAAGAAAACTAAGGAAATCCAAATAATGTATAGGGAGTAATAATGTATCAATACTGGTTCATTAGCTGAATCAAAAATATACTAATCTTAAGACCTTAGCAAAAGGAAAACTGGGTAAGGAGTACAAGGTAACCATCTCTGCAACTTTTTTTTAATGAATCTAAAACTACCCTTTAAAACGAGATTTGTTTGTTTGTTTTATGTTTAAGTCCACTTACCTAAGACTCTTCAAGAAGGCAAAAGTACAGACAGTAGGAGTCATCACTAAGGAACAGCAGGCAAAGGCAGACAGGGCATTTAGGAAGAAAAAAGAGATTGTATGTTGAAAGTTGAGGTCCAAAGTTTTGTACAGTATGTCTGCCGGGCACACAACAGGCCCTCACTTGTTGCAGAATAAGGCTCTCACTTATTTTACTATTTTCAGAAACAAGAGGTTTAAAGTATCTTCTTAAAAGGCCTTATTGATCCCCTCAACTAAGGAGAAAAGTGCTGAGAATACACTTTTTAAAGTATCTTTAAGCTACTAGAATTATCACGTTCTTAAAGCCATGGGATGCAAGCCTTCGCTCAGAACTTACCTGCTTAATGCTCAATTCTAGCAGTTTTGCAACTCAACACATTAAAAGCTGGGGGAAGCAGGGTGGGACACAGAGTACCTCAACATACAAGCCCACCAACCAGTAAGGAAAGGGCAAGGCTCACTCACTATACAAAGCAACTAATTCACTTAAAAAGCAGGCCATTTCGGACTGTCCAACTGCCAATAATAATGCTCACTAATGATGGCCTAGAGTCAAGCACAAAACGCATTCGCAATACTCTGAAAAGTAGCCACATGAAAAAAAAATGTGTTTACTGCATTGACCTTTTTTCAGCAGATTTTACGTGTATTTCTTTTAAAAAAAAAGTTGCGTGTTTTTAAGCTTTTTATTGATTAAAAAAACTTTTTTAGATTTTATTTATTTATTTGACAGACAGAGAGGGAGAGAAAGAGCACAAGCAGGAAGAGCGGCAGGCAGAGAGAGAGAGGGAGAAGTAGGCTTCCTGCTCAGCAGGGAGCCCAACACGGGCCTGGATCCCAGGACTCTGGGATCATGACCTGAGCCAAAGGCGGATGCTTAACTGACTGAGCCACCCAAGCACCCCTAAAAAAATCTTTTAAAAGAGAAAACAGATGTATCCTCTAACAATAAAAAAACATGACCTTAGAACTGGATAAAGGAAATATGGGATATTCTTTATACTACTTTAATAACATTTTTATTTCTGAAGTTATATAAAAAAAACTTAAGCCATATCACACATTATACTGAAATTATTTGTAGTCAAAAGGGCTATAATTAGCAATGATAGAACCTCTGTACCTGGATCAAATATACTTTCCCCAAAACCTTTTCAAAACACTTCACGTTAGTCCAGGTCAGAGATATTTTTCCATTCAATCTTTAAAGTACCATTTTATTTATTTTAATTTTTAATTTTTGTTATTATTAACATGTGATGTATTATTTGTTTCAGGGGTACAGGTTTGTGATTCATCAGTCTTACACAACACACAGCACTCACACCCTCCGCAATGTCCATCACCCAGCCACTCCATCCCTCCCACCCCCCTCCACTCCAGCAACCCTTTGTTTGTTTCCTGAGATTAAGAGTCTCTTATGGTTTGTCTCCCTCTCTGGTTTCTTCTTGTTTCATTTTTTGTCCATTACATTTACTAACACCTAAATTATGACGTCTGAAAAACAATAAATTCACACACTGTTAACTGTAATTTCATACATTTATAGCAACTGTGAAAATAAGTCATTTAAAAAGAACTATTATATGGTTCTTTTCTATAGAATAAAAGCTACTATTAAACTCCTTCTAGGAGCCAATACCCTAATCAAAAAAATTGTAACATAGCAACTACCATTTGATCACCTCACAGAGAACAAGGCACCGTGCTAAGCACTTCTCTCTCACTAAAAACTCAAAAGAATTCTATAAAGTACAATTTTTCTATACTTTACACCTTAATAATTTGGCCAGGACCAAACCACCAGGAAACCAGAACCCAAATTCATCCTGCTGATGAGTCCACCCATACTGTCAAATGAGCTCCTTCAACCCTTCAACTCTACCACTCAGGGAATTCCAAGATGTTATCAGAGAAATCCATCTCCTCAAACCTATCTTTTTAGATAGACTATCAACAAAGGAAAGGAAAAGCTTCCTCTCAAAAAGAATAGTTAACAATAATAACGCCAAGAAGCACTTATCCTTTACCAAACACTGTTTTAAAGTTTTACGTAGTAACCAATTTAATCCTCACAACAAACCTAAAATAGGTATCACTATCATTCCCATTTCACAGATGCACAAACTGAAGCCAAAATAAAGTGACTGACCCGAGGTCACAAAGTTAATTTTATCACAGCCAGGGTTTAAATTAAATCCTCCCAGTCTTTGCTCTTAGCCACTTATACCAAATTCCTTTATCATTTAGACATTATCACAGTATCTTTTAAGACATATAGATGTCATTTCCAATTCCTATGAACCAAGGAAAGGCAGCATGTCAGACTCTGGAGCAGGAGTTGGCAAACTATGGCAGACAGGCCAAATCTGCACCACCACTTCTTTTGTAAATAAAGTTTTATTAAAAGAAAGGCAATGGCTGCTTTTGCCCCGCAACAGCCAATTAATTACAACACAACAGAGACTACATGATCCACAAAGCCAAAAATATTTGCTGTCTGGCGCCTTGTAAAAAAAAGTTTGCTGACCTCGGTTCTGGATGGCAGTGTATAAGCCTTCCTCTAAACCATCCAAATTAATATACATTTTTTTCTTCATCATTATAAATAAAAACAGCTGCAGCTACCATTCAAGGATACACTACTTATGCTACTTATGTTAAGATCCTAACACCAACCCATTTTATACAAAAGAAAACTAAGCCTCAGAGGGTAAATGACTTATCCAAGATCACATACACAGAACAGGGAGGATCTTGTTTAAATCAGAGTTTCTGGCTTCAAGGCCCATATCCTTTGTATAGGGCACTGCCTGCAAAATATATAAATGTGTACAGCCATGAAAAAGCAAGAGTGTTTATGAAAACTGACTAAAGTTTCATGATAAAAATGCCAACTTTAAAAAGAAAAATGTTCATGTAAATGTATGCATGGGTATTAACTGGCTCATACTTTCATCTTATTTTCCATTATACTGTATTTATGTATTTCCTGTTATTCCAATTGGGGTTATGAATAACCCAGTGATACTTAAAGCATAGGAAGACTATGGTACATTCTCCCTACGTAAAGTTATGGGGCAAAAAACTCACTTAAATTAACACAGAAAATAAAAAAAGCATCTAGATTGTATTTATTTACTCAGTACCTCCCTGGCCACTGAAAAATTCTACCCTCTTCTGAAGCAGACTCTCATCCACCCTCAGTACACTTCTCGTCTGGAATGTCCAACTCTCTTCTACTTACCCCCTTACCCATCCATCCCCAGCCCACCTACCTCCCCATTTCCCATCCCTCCTACAGTGGAGATTAATCTATGTACCAGTGAGCCAAGGGAAGGATTCGATAGGGGTTGGTTGCTGTTGCTATTATTCATTCAGCCTTTTCTTATTATTCTGATCCCATTCATCTCCCACACCACTAGACTGGTCTACATCACTGTTAGACTATATTATACATATTTATAGTGAAAGCCACATCAGAAAGATAACAAGGAATTGAATTTGGAATTAAATGTGATCAAGTATATACATGGATGAAGGTTTAACTATTCTCAGAAACATCTGAGTAATACTTTTACCTAACAGCTACTCACCCGATAAGACATCTGAATAATGTCTTAAAATTCAGTTTAAGAGTCTTTATGGTTCCTTTTGTTCCCAACTTTATCTCCTTCCCTAATGAAACGATAAACTCAAGGCCAAGGACCACATCTTACATATTTTCCTAATCCTAAATCTTGACTTAGGGCTTTAAATAAGTATTCAAAAAGATTTATAATACATACCATTTTCTTATTATTCATACACATTAATTCTATGTCCACTGCTAACCTCAGACTACCTACGCTGAGAGCACAGACACCTTACAGGAGTATTTTTCTAGGTCTGAGTATTGCTAATGCAATTTAAGCAACACCTCTAAAAGATAAATGCAGCAGTTGCTGAAAGCAGCCTAATTCCTTCCACTGGACCATGACTCTAATACTGGACTGTAAAACAGACATAATTGCAGAATGTTTTTTTAGAACCATTGTTTTACTAAGTCTCTGACTATATGTCCCTTAAAAGAACTACAGATGAAGCCATTCCTAACTTTAAAACTCTTAATATGGAAAGTTCCCAAATCTTTTACTATCGCATTAAAAATTTAAATAAACTCAGGAGGCATCCGGCAAAAAGTTCTAAGTATTTCTAAATATAGGACACTCTGAAAAGTTAATTGTGCATTATGAATCATCTTATTTTTCTTTTTTAGTAACAAGAACTAACGCACGCGGAATGGAAGTAAACGCATGAGTTGAGTTGAAAGTCCGTCCAACAGAAAATACTGCTATTCCAGCAAACATTAAGTTTACCGATTCCTTAGCTGATTCAAGAACTATAAATTGAGTATCACTTAAAACCAGTGCCACAACAAAGATCCCAAATAATGGTTTACTATCTCTTCCATGATTCCTTTCAGGATACTTAGTTTGTGTAACGAGAAGATACCTGGAGAATAAATGGCATGGCCTAATATACAGGCAGCTGAAAAGTAATATTAGATGGTTCAAAGAGGCAGAAGCAGATTATCTTACAGTGCCACACCAAAGGCTGAAAATTCCCCAAGTCTTACCTCATAGGAGCAACTGGAAGGGCAAACTTTTCAAAAGACCGGCTGAAGAGTAAGGTTAAAAAAAAAAAAAAAAAAAAAAATGAACTCTGCAATTAACAGTCTAGTTTTCTGAGAAAAGTATTTTGAGGTCAAAATGTGTAAATTAACACCGAAGTTCCTAATGACAGTTGAGAAATAATTAGGAAGCTAGTCTGATCACAGAGCTAAGAGCTACTGAAAGCTTCTCAAAAATCAGCCTAATTGTTGCCATCTACTGGGAGAAAGGCAGAAATGCTTGTGGGTCTGGAATGGAGGGTAGACTTCAAGTCTAATGCCCTTGAGACTAGGCCGCTCTCCCTAGGTGGATACAAGACAAGGAAATACATGTTCAATAAAGGAAAAATTAGGAAGCTGTACGAATGCCTTGAATTAAAAGACACTCTTGTTGCTTAGTGTAGTAAAACACACAGCCTTCACAAACGTTTTTATTCCAAAGTCCTCGAACCCCCACAAATTTTGTGTATACAGCTTTAACAGGTATAAGTCATGAACGTGCACTAACTGCTAGCATCTCTATTTTCACATAGGAATAAGATGAATTCAAACTGCAATCAGCAATGTCTACAATACTCTAGAAACAAAAGTTGCTGTAAGAAAATTAAATATTATTGCTACTAGACCCCTGAATGAAATAGTATTCTCTGTATCTATTTAGCTTCCCTTCAGCCACCAGCTAACCTCATTTCCTAATTTTGAAATCCTGTTTTGTGTAACTTTTATAAAAGTAAGAGGGATAACAAATAGTCTACTATGACATCAACTGGAGTGTTAGGCAAATATTTTACTAAGACATTTAAGTTGATTAAACAGCCAATATTGGGGTGCCTGGGTGACTCAGTTGGTTGAGCATTCAACTTTTCATTTTGGCTCATGATCCCCGCATCAGGCTCCTTGCTGAGCATGGAGCCTGCTTGAGATTCTCATTCTCCCTCTGCTCCCCTTCCCGCTCCCCCCCAGAAAAAACAAACAAAAAACCCCAAAACACAGGTAATATTAACTTGCACTTTTTAAAAGTATATAAATACTGGGACGCCTGGGTGGCTCAGTCAGTCAAGTATCTGACTTCGGCTCAGTTCATGATCTTGGGGTTGTGGGACTGAGCCCCACATTGAGCTCCCCACTCTCGGGGCTCCAGAATCTGCTGGAGGTTCCGTGCTCACGAGCTCTCTCTCTCTCAAAATAAATAAATCTTAAAAAAAAAAAAAAAGTATATAGGGGTGCCTGGGTGGCTCAGCTGTCTGTCTGCCTTTAACTCAGGTCACGATCCCAGGGTCCTGGGACTGGGCCCCGCGTTGTAAGCAGGGAGCCTGCTTCTCCCTTTCGCTCTGCCCCCCACCCCACTTGTGCTCTCACTCTGTCTCTCTCAAATAATAAATAAAACCTTTTTTTAAAAAAAGTATGTAAATACTTAAGCCACAATTTGCTTTTCTTCAAACACTGTGTTCTTTTTTTACTGCATTAGATACTTAGCAGAAGTTTCTCTTTTATAAAGAGGGCTGACATTACTGAGAAACTCAAAAAATCCTATATTAATTTTCAGACAGTACTCTGAATTAAAAAAAAAATGAATAAACAATAGATGAATGTGTTAAGACAAAATGCTGCAAGCTTCCACTACAGGGGAAGAACTCTGTGACTGAACTGAACAGAGGAGCAAAAGGAGTCATTTAGACAGCTCCTGCTTATTTAACAGAAGTATTCTAACTACGAAGTAGGGAAACTAAGCAAGAAGTTTTACCTCCATTGCTTCTTTCACCTCAAAACTTACCAGAATAACCCCGAGAGTATATAGTCCTAGAAAGGGGAGCCATTTCACAGAAAGCTAAGCTCTAAATAAGATCTGAAAGCACTTTTTCTTTGTAGATCATTTACAAATTAAGTATTTCTGTACACTTTTTTCATGTCGTCACTGCCTGTTCAGGGATCAACAATAAACTCAACATGTCTATTTGTTAAATCTAATTTCTTAATTTCTCCCGTTTAAGAACCTCAATCGTCACAGCCTGATTTCCTATTTCATAAATGTGGACCCTCTACTCCAAAGGGCCAGTTTATCTGACCATTAGTCCCTCACCTCAATTACACCTTTTTAAACTCCCCATTCTTCTCTCTCTACCCAAACAACTGAGGCCAGTTCAAGTCCAGGGACTTGAAGTCTCTCCATGAAGTCTTCCTCAACCTAGTCAACTTCAGCCTAGGACTGAATCTCTAAGCTTCCGAGTATCCACTGTGTAAAACTCAACTTTGTACTTAACAATATGCACGATGTTAAATGTTGTGTTCTGTCACAGTTTGAACTCACCTACAATAAAGTACCACATCTCTTCAACATAAGAGATCCCATTTTATAAATCTATTATCCCATTTTATAAATCTATTTCTCCTCAGCATTTTTCAAGAAGGTTTGGAACCAGAAATGCACATGCATCAGTTGCTGAGGAAATATTTGCACAATGAAGGCACTTCCAACAATTTATTCAGTAAAGCCAAATTTCGCGCCCTAATTTATCAGTTTCTTAATTTAGACTCTCATATCAGGCTTTCTAAATGTAGAAAACCTGCATTTAGAATATCTACAGGATACCTCCCTATGCTAAACACTATACTATATACAGTTACCAAGTAAGTTCAACAAGGTAAGTGATTTTCTTTTTTTTTTTTTTTTAAATCTTTTATTTTATTTATTCGACAGAGACAGAGACAGCCAGCGAAAGAGGGAACACAAGCAGGGGGAGTGGGAGAGGAAGAAGCAGGCTCATAGCGGAAGAGCCTGATGTGGGGCTCGATCCCATAACGCCGGGATCACGCCCTGAGCCGAAGGCAGACGCTTAACCACTGTGCCACCCAGGCGCCCCAAACAAGGTAAGTGATTTTCAACGAAATGAAACCATGGCACTCAGGACAAGAACCTTCTGTATTCCTCCCAGCAGAGACCTGGCACGCAGTAAGCACTAGATAAATATGTATTGATAAATACATTTTTACCTGCTAGTAAACATAATTCCCAAATGCTAAACCTAAGGTAACAAAGTCAGTAAAATAGTCTAGTGCCTTAGCAATCCCTTAAATGGGGATTTTCATGAGCTTAATTCTGAAAAATTTATATTCTCAAATCCTACACTCAGCTACCAAACCCTGAGAAATGAAAATAAGCAAGCTCACAGCAACTATGGCAAACGGTGCTACTATTATTTCACAATATAGTTCCTCAGTGTGTCACCAAAACAAACTCTATGACTCCCGTGTATAATGCAGGTCAGGAGCCTTGTGCCAGCCATCGTGGCGATGGGAGAAAGAGCGCTTTATCACAAGAAGCCAAAGATCTAGTTAAGAAGAAGTAAGCGACTAATGATGTAAGACAGATGGTGAAAGCAGTAACTAAAACTAATAAAATGTTATGGAAAGGAGAAGTGAGGAGTAAAACTACAGGACGTACTGGAAAAAAGCGAAGCGTGTCTCTGCAGCTACAAGAGACACAAGATGAGGGAAGGGTGTCGATCCAGGCAGACTAAACAATCAAAGTCCAGGCAAGAAAGCTGAAGTTCCTGGAGTGTGTTCAGAGAGGAACAAGCAGCTCCATCTGACTGCATGCAGCCAAGGGTGCAAAACAGACAAGATTACAAAATACTGGGGCCATGGCAGAAGTTACAGCATGTTCATGTATTTACTATTTACAAGGCTACTACAAGCACTTGGTTTTCAGGAAGATTAAAAAAAAGGGGGGAGGGAGAGGCCCTCCATATGATCTCCACGAACCTGCTCTCTAAGGACACAAGGCAGCTTAAATTACAACTCAACAGTGAATTTCAGACGGGCTAGCTGTAAAAACTCATTTTGGGTTGCCAGGGCATCACACATGTTTACCAGTATAAGGACTTCAAATTGAGTTAATTTGACCTTAAGAAGATACAGCACAAGGTACATCTATTTATTCAGAATGCTGCCCACGGGTGGAATGAGTAGGAGTTTTGAAGTCAGGGTAGAACTCATTGGTTATGACAGCCAACAAGTTGATTAAAATACACATTGAAATGCTGTAACTTCAAGTCTTGAAGACTTGCTGATAGACACTTCAGCTTATAAATAGCCTTCAAAATCCACATATGGGTAATAACATCATATTTATAGAAATAAATATATCCTTTCTAAAAAAGAAACAAAGAAACTAAACAAAAATGATGTATAAAACTCAGTTGCGTACTTAACAAATACACGCATCGTATCAAAATATATTTAAGGCCTGAACTATTATATGTAAATAAAGGATGATTAAAGAACATAAAATGGCTTGTCCCCATTTTTTAATACATGACTTAAAGTAACTTGCAGTCTCTAAAACACATATCCAACAGATTAAAAAGAAAACTCCCAAAATCTTTTTTAGCATCAACTATGATTCAAAATGTCTGTCAAAACAAATAAGACGTTAAAGCATTACAAATTATTTTCACCTACAGCAATATTTTATTCTCACAAAACTTGTTCCTTTAATAAGCATTCAAAGATTCCTTAATACAGGCCAGACACTGTGCTGGAGGGATAAAAAAGGAGGAAGATGGACTTCAAAGAATTCATAATCAACTAAGGAACACTATCATATCCTCAAAAATTTTCAAGTCTATATATGTAACAGAAGTATGTTCTAGGTAGAAGGGTGTTAACAAATGAGGCTGCAATGAACCAGTGAGGAAGGGCCCTGTGTTCCAATCTAGCTTTGTAGCCTAATTTCCTACATACAGTGTCTAACATACAAATGACAATTAAATCCAGGTTAGGTGGCAATAACCACACTTCCGATTAGGCACTTGAAACTCACAAAGGTTAAACTATTCGCCCAAGGTCACAAAGAAAAGACAGTCAAGACCACTACCGAAGTCTCCTACCTTCAAATCAGATGTTCACTTGAACAATGAACGCTGTTCTCTCATGAAAGAACAGAGTGGCAAGCAGTTTTTGTTTTCACTCTAAACCACTAACATGACTTTTTAAATCAAGCAGAGCTGCAAAACTATTACCAATAGCTTCTGCAACATGACAAAACAGGTAGGTCTGAATAATGGACAAGTTCCTTCTTCTTCTGGCCAATCCAGTTTAATGAAACTTTAAGAATCACAACCAAAATCTGAAAGGCCTCAGAGAAGAACTGTGAAGCAGACTTATCTCAGCCTAGGAAACAACTTCTCTTGCCCATAACCTAAAATCAGTAAGTTAGGGTATTAGATTTAAAGAGCTGCATTGTTAAAAATATAGGACACTAGCCAAGTTAAATTTTACTTAAAAATCAAGAGACTGGTTCAGCATCAGTATATTTACTCTAACAGTGAGCACCCACTGTGTGTCAGAGTCACCTAGCCAACCAGGTAGCGATTATAGAGAACAACTGGTAGGGGTTTACACCTTCAAGAAATCTCTATCACAGCTGTTTGAACTATACAGAGGAACTAAAAGAAAACACACAAATGTAAAGCTAATATTACATGTTAAGAACTACAAGCACCAGGATTATATAACAATCTATAGATTCTATTTATTGTGTAAATATCCATCAACTGCTTTCTCACTCTTCCACCCTTTCCAGGCACTCGTGGGCACAGCAGTCAGGAAGACATGAAGAGGCTGTGATCACAAAACCAAATAGCATCTTGAGGAATCTGTTGAGGCTAAGAAACTTTCCAAGCGGGAAGACTGGTTGCGTAGTCAGCAAGACTAGGCTAACATTACTGGTTTGGAGTGGGAAGGAAAATGGGTATTATTTTCAATCAGGCGTATGAGTGCACCTTCATGCAAAACACAGTGATACAAGATAATCCTTGACTTCGGGAAGCCTATAATACAGTCGGGGAAACAAAAGCAACATATGTCAACAAATTTAGCACTATAATCCCAAAATGGAGCTTATTTAGATGACCAAGAAATAAAAAGGAAAGATCATGGGGTAGAAGTTTTTGAGGGAGTTGATAGGGAAGGGGTGAGCTGAAGTGAACCTAAAATGATTTTAATAAAGGAAAAGTGCATGTCAGGCTGGCAGGAGCAAGAACATGAGTGAAGAGGAAAAGCAACAAAAAGGTTGCTATTTCAACTTGAGTCCATTGAATTACCTCAGCAAACGGAAAAATAAAGGGGCAACTGGTATCCTATTTGCTCAGAAAGATCCTCACCCACCCACTTAAAAGAACTAAAGAATAAATAAAAATAAACAAAAAAATCCCCCTAAATCCTGTAAAGAAAACAGATCAAGATTTGGTAATATTTTCCCTTAACTGTAGTCTCTGACATCAGAAAGTCAATTTCATAAGAGCCACAGACCAGAACAGGTACATGTTATCAATAATAAAAATGTAAAGAAATTTCTCTAAGCATGATTAACAAATTTATTCAGTAGGGGGTATGGTGAAAAAGTATCTAGCATGCTGATGCAAAAAATAATAATAATAAAAAATAAAGGAAATTGGGCCCAAGCTCCACTACCAATTTAGCAGGAGTTTCAAAATGTAAGTTGCCGTAACTTCATATCTGCAACCTACCTTACATCAAGGTCACCCCCCATCACCACCACTGGTGAGAAGCTCTGTGTTTCTAATGACCTCAAAATAGCTAATGTAATTTTCTAAAACTAATGATAACATATTACACTTATTTAGCAGTTTGTAGTTTTTCACAAAGCCATTATATCCACTGGGTCTCAAAACCACCCGGTGAGGTAAAACACTCATTACCCATCCCTATCTTACAGAGGGTGCACCAGGGGTGCCTGGGTGGCTCAGTCAGTTAAGCGTCTGCCTTCCCCTCAGGTCATGATCCTGAAGTCCTGGGATGGAGTCCCACATCAGGCTCCATGCTCAGCGAGGGTCTATTTCTTCCTCTCCCTCTGACCCTTCCCCCTGCTTGTGCTCATGCTCTCTCTCCCTCAAATCATTAAACAAAAATCTTAAAAAAACAAAACAAAAAAACAAAAACACCCAAGAAACTGGAGACCAGATAGGGTAAGTGAATAGCTCAAGGTCACACAGCTACTAACAGTGTGTGAATTCCCAAGCCTTTGTTTGTCTCTTTGCTGGGATGATGTGCTCAAAATAGAATCATAAAATCTTATCCAGATAACATAAATCCCGTAATCTTAAAAGTTAGAATGGAGGGGCGCCTGGGTGGCACAGTCGTTAAGCGTCTGCCTTCGGCTCAGGGCATGATCCCGGGATCGAGCCCCACATCAGGCTTCTCCACTAGGAGCCTGCTTCTTCCTCTCCCACTCCCCCTGTGTTCCCTCTCTCGCTGGCTGTCTCTGTCAAATAAATAAATAAAATCTTAAAAAAAAAAAAAAGTTAGAATGGAAAGGTAAATATTACTTCAAATTTACTTTGCTAGGTGAAAACACTGATTTTACACTGGCTTAGCATACCCCTAATTTTTAAAATAATTACTTGAGCTTAGCAGCTTCTGGAACTCTAACTGCCAAAAAGTATTCTAAAACTTTTAGAAAGTAAATGAAAAACTAAAACAAAAAGCCTGTTCACTGACACAAACTAAACAGTAACCGTCAGCTCAGCGGACTTACAAACCACTCAAACTCCTTAAAAACTCGAATCGAATAGAAACAATGATAACATTAATTACATTCTACATTAATTACACGGCAATTCTTAAATCCTTATGGATACTGGCACACTCATAGAAAAGCAGATGTGGACAAAGCCCACAAACTCCAACCATGTTAATATGCTCTCTTAAGCGTAAAATAAATGAAATAAAAACTCCCCAAACAATCTCACAAAGATGATGTAAAAGCCACACTAATTCAACTTTTCTGGGCCTGAACATGGAGCAGGGTTGTTTCAAAAGAAAGAAATTTTGTTTACTTTAAAATTCACACTTAGTATTGATCTCTTTGCATAATGTAAATATGAAAGTAAACCTCAATAAAACCATCTGCAACTGATTGTCTCTAAACCTGATAATGCCATTCCTCAACCTTAACCTCCCCCCCAACCCCCCCACCCCCGAGTAAATGCGACACACAAACACACACAGGCCTCATATATAGGCCTCTTGCCTTTTTTCCCCCAACAACTAGGACCTTTGTTCCAAGCGTCGGTTTTTTGCCCCACTCAATAGCTCTTTCAACTTTCTACCTTATATTTTTTGTTTTGTTTTGTTTTTAGAGAGGAGATCCTCAGCCTCAACTTTCTGGGTCTTTAAAAAATGAAATGCCAAAAATATCTACAGAGAGACTGGAAAGGAATAGAAAGTTGAACACAGCACTAAAGGGCCTACAAAACGGAGTAAAGCCCGGGGATCGGGTGATTTGGCAGCCCAGGCAAGATCCGGGGAAGGCCGACTAGGAAAGGAGACAGCAGGGGAGTAGTTAGACGTCCACTCAGAACACGTTCACTGCGCTATTAAACGTACCCCCGCACCCCTCACACACGAACATTTACTCACTGACACAGTCCCTCCTTCAATTAACTAACAAGCAATTAAACTCTACCCACCTCCAGACACGATGCTTAAGCTAAACGTCCCCAAAGTGAAACGGCGTTACCAAATACACACAAACCTGTCTCGAAGCTTTAGGAGCAGCCCCTTCCGTTCCCTCCTTACCACACAAGGGTAACCAATTCCTCAATTCCCTCCCGTCCCCCCAGCAGTTCAAATGTGTTAAGTTATTTCCTCCCGATTTGCATGTGGTTTTAAATCTTTATTAATCTTTTTCCCTGTAGAAAATTAAGGATTCCTGTTATTCTGAGGAAGGAAAGGATTTGGGATTTTCCAACCTTCGTTATCTGAACTCCCCTGTAACTTGTTTCTGAACTAGAAACCCACTCACCATAGAGAGGAGGATGGAGGAGGGTGAACTGAATGGACAAACGATATAATAGATTTTATGTAATCCACATATAAATAAATTAATCGCCTGACTCGCTCTGAATGCTAATACGATTGGAGTGACAATTGGTCCACCCCCCTCCCAAATCCTGGACCCCCACCCCCGATTTCCATTCTGATCTATTTAGAAGCATGCTCTGCTCTTGTCAGCCAAGTTTCTCGGCCTCTTTTCCAGACCCCCTGCATGCCCGTCTCTTCGTCATCCTCACTCAGCCTCAACTTCCCACGGCTAAACTGCCCAGCGCAGACCCCGTCTCCGGCCTCGCCCGCCCACAACCCTCCCCCCTTGGCAGGAAACCCCTTACTGCGGTCTAAAGTCACTCCGGCCTCTCCCTCCTCTGACCCTCGCTTCCCACAACTGTTGTCACTCGAGCTGCTCCCTAGTTTCCATTTCCGGGCCGTCCCCGGCCCTGGAGCCTCCCCTCTCCCGGTTTCCGGGCCCCCCATCCCATTTCCGGGGAACCCTTGCCGTCTTCACACCCCCCACCTGCACTTCCGGCCCCCCACTTTCTCGCTTCCTAGACGCCCTCCAAGCTCCAAAGCCCACTTCCGGCCCCCCCGGCCCCCACCGGGCTCCCCAAGACCCGCACGCCTTACCCCGGTTCCGTGAAGGGCCCTCCTCATCGCGGGGGACCGGAGGGGGGACCCAGCGAACCCCCCCGCTCCCGCCCGGCCCCGGTCTCCCTCGAGCGCCTCGCCCGTCAACCCCCGGCCCGGTCCTTCCGCGGCCCCGCCGCCGCCGCCGCCGGGAGCAGGCCGAGCGGGGGCCGAATCGCGGCGATGACACAACCGGGCTTCCTGGGACTTTCTGTTCCAGCTCCTCCCCACCCCCCCACCACCCCCCCTAACCCCTCGGCACAACCCCCTCCCCCAAGCCTGGCCCGGCCGCTCGGAACTGCGCCCCAATTACCTAGTTGGGCCCCAAAGTCTCCGGTCCGGACTCGGTGGCGCGGCAGTAACTTCCACTCGCTCCCCCCACCCCCCCCGGCGGCGGCGGCGGCGGCGGCTCCTCGGGTCCCTTCAATTATCAGCTGAGCCGCAGCACCGCGGCCGGCGTGCGCCTCCGCCCGCGCCGCCTCCCTCCCCGCCCGTTCCAACACCCTCCGGGAACTATTTTGCCCGCCGGTTCGGACAGACGAGCTCGTCCGCGGGAAAGGCCCCGCTGCTTACTCGCGGCCCATCACATCGCCCCTCCCTCCCCCACCGCCCGGAGCGACTCTCCCAGCAGCCTGAGATCTCCTCCCGATCCCTTCGAGGGACCAGGAAGGGAAATGTGAGGCTGTGCTTGGTATCCCTCCGCCGGGGTCACCCCCTCCCCTCCGTGGTAGCAGGAACTAATTCCCTTTCGGGTCACCGGGGACCTGAGGGTTGAAATTCATGGCCAGAGTTCCCTCTGACTCTTGGGAGAGAGGTCGATCACCCCAAGACAGAAACCCCCTGCTAGCTCAAAAGCGGGGTTCGATTTAAACTAGGGCTTTGGCCCCATGACCCCAATCAAGCCCCGCCCCTTCCTGGTTGTCTTAGCGACGGCAGTGGCGTCCCAAGATGGCGTCGTGGCTGCCGGAGACTCTGTTCGAAATTGTAGGACAAGGCCCAGCGCCGAGCAAAGACTATTACCAGTTATTGGTCACCCGGTCCCAGGCAAGTGCGAGACGCGGTTTACCCTCTCTAACTCCCTGCCGCCCCGGTGGAGCGCGGAACGCGAGCCGCGCTAGGCCGAGAGCGACTGTGGCCCGCCGGAAGCGTCCGGTCCCAGCTCCGAGCCGGGAGATTTCCCTCGTCACCTCGGCCTCCTCGGCTAGCTCCTCGGTGGCCCGCGTGTCTTTTTCCAACCCTAGCCCGGCTCGTCCCTGGCGAGCTTTCTTTGCCTTCCCACATCGCCGCCCGCTCCCTTCTTGCCACCCGAGGTTCCTACCCGCAGAGTTCCCTCCGCGCGAAGAGAAAAACAGGCGTCCCTGGCTTGCGTGCAGCCTCACCTCAGCGTGGGAAGGAGAGAAAGAAAGACTCAGCCAAGTGTCCCAAGGAGGAGCCGGCAGGGGAGGGGAGAAAGGGACGATCTCTGTTCCAGGGTAGGAGTTAATCATGGGGGATTTAAAAAATCTCATTGTGGTCTTAATGGGCACCACGACCACATCAAAACTTCCTTATTTCTAGTAGGAATTGATCGTTGAGAGCTTTCCCTTACCTTTTTGGAGCCCCTTCTATCCCATTGAAAGTGTGCGGGGGGTGGTACAAAAATGTTTCAGCTGCTCTGCGCGTCAGCCCCACCCATAATGACATCTGCTCCACAACAATAAGACCTAGGATTATGTTATCGCTGGAGTAAAGTAACCATCAGCCTATTTTTATGACTACTTTAGCTATTTGAGGTGGGCTTTTTGGATGATTTATTGTGCTTATGAAATGATCAAGTTGATCTGGGCCTCCACCCGGAACACGTTTTCTGATTCCTGGCTGAGCTTAAGCCTGTCACTGAGATAAAGCACCATGTATTTAATAGATGGCATTTCTATAAAATGAAATTTAGAATTTTGTATGTATTTGTTTTGGTGTAGAGATTGAATATTGCATCAGTTTTCCCGTGAGCCCTTAAGTAGGCAGAGAATGCTTTTTTATAGCTTAAAAATCATCTTGTAAAAATAATGTATATTTTATTTTTAAACCTGAGATTTATAAATATTGCAAGTATATCAATAATAAAAGCATGATAACCTGTCAAACTTAAATATTTACTTGAACATTTGGGGGGGAATTTTTACACATTTAATTGGAATTTCTTGAGCGCTAAAATTCATTTTTTGTACAATTTTAGGACCATTTCCCATTTGCCTTAAGATGTAAAATTCTAACAGTTTTTTACTTCCTAACATTAATGATTGAAAGCAGTAACATATTACCATATTCATACTTCGTTTTCTATTTTTATCTATCTCACCTAAGTTGAAATGTTCTAATGTTTACAGTTTTTTCCATAATTTGTCTTTTAAAAGATTTTTTGAGGATTTCTTTTTCTTGAAGGTCTGGTATTACAAGTGTACTGTCATGTGTATTATCATGTCATAAGCCTCAGCAAATAAATACTTGTTTACCTTTTTATGTTAGTAAATTGGCCGTAAGAGTGCTCCTGGCATTAGTTTTCCCCAAGAATGTTTCTGTTGTTGTTGTTCAGACTTTGCTCTGTAGTCTAACTTGGGCACACGCCTTCTTCTAACTACTGTGTTTTTTGAAATCCCCCCTCCCCCAGCCAAGTATTCTTAAAGCTTTCTTTCTTTTCTTTTCTTTTTTCCTTCTTTTCTTGTCTTCCTTTCTTTCTTTCTTTCTTTCTTTCTCTTCTTTCACAGATCAAAAACTGGCTTTCATTTCAGGCCCTATTCTTCATGTCAATTGCTTCTATATAAAATCCTTTTCAAGCTGATTCATTTTCTTTTTTAAGCAGACAGAATATATCCACTACAGTTCTACCAGTGAGAGTTCATCTCAAATCTGATTAATTCACTCTCTTTTTAAAGTAAAATTTGTTGTAAAAAATAGTAAGCCAAAAAAACAGTCTTTTCAGTCAACTGTCTTTAGAATATGCTATTTTCTGACCACAAGATAATTTTTCTAAGGCTCAGCACAGGAAACCAAACATCCACTAAGAGGTGGTCTGACATAAATAAGTACTAAAAGACTAGAATTAAAATGAGTTTTATAAGATGGATTTTTTTCTGGAGTGACTTTCTTAAATTTTTCCTTTCTCTTTCTTCCTTTATTTCCAAAAATGTTGTATATTATTCGAAATATGCCCCAGATTTAGATGGATCTTTCTGTCTCTCTGATTCTCTTTTTTATTCTTTTTCACTGCTTTTATTTTTATTGGCTTTAAATTCAAATAACTCCACAGTTGACATGGATTTGAAGGCAGATATCTCTCTCATTGGGGTCACACCACTGTTACTATAGTCCAGAATATAAATGTTGTACATAAATATTTTCTTTGCCTTCTTGCATATACAGTAACATTAAATACATATTTTTATGCTTATAGAGGCATTCCCAATTAACAACTCGATGCCAAGGTTGTTATTTTTTTTTTCCCCAAGAAAAACACTTACAGAATATAGTTTGCAGTCAATATAGTTTCTCAAATTTGATATTTATAATGATCTAAAGGCTAGAAAAATTACTGCACTGCTTTCTCAAAGATTTACCCAATTATTTTCACTGTAGTTTTAGTAGTATATATATTTTCTTCTATTGGATTCTAATTCTTTGAAAACTACTAGATTCATAGTAAGTTAGAGCTGGAAAGAACCTTGAATATTACTTAGGCAAGGGATACTCCACGCTTTGCTTCAAAGAAAATCTTAAATTGTGTTCCTGAACGAAGGTCATTTCCTTAATTTAATCAGCAAGTTGGCATTTACTATGGAGATGCAAAATACAAGATTTCTGCCTTCAAAGACTTCATCTTTCATTCCACAAATATGTATTAAGCATCTTCTATGTGCCAGGTACTGTTCTGGATGCTGGGGAAACATCAGTGAACCAAACAAAATGCCTCCTCTTGTGGAGCATATAGTCTAGGTGAGAGAATATAGTTAGTGATTTGATTTATATAAACACTGAAATGGCTTTTTAAGAACAAAGGAAGTTCATCGCCAAGTTAATGAATAGCACAGGTGATTTAAAATCTGAGTCCAGAGGAAGCAAAAATCACTTTAGAGTAGGAGGCTCAGGAGGGTGCTATCATCGGTCTTTTACTCTTGAAATTCTGTCTTCTTCCTTCTCTTGAAGTGGAAGTATTGTTTAAGATGGTCACCCCTGGTGACTTCAGTTTAATGTGACAAATACTGGAAAAGTGCTAGAAACAGTAACCGTATGCTAAGTAGATGAGGGTTGGCAGATAATGGCCTCTTGCACCTGTGTTAGGCAGTCCTCCCAAGAGCACCAACATGTGATAGTCACTCCAGTGAATGAAAGGAGGAAGAATGAGTAATAGATTAATTTACCTATCTTACCTAAGCCTACTAAAAAACTCCAAAAAGATACCTAAAGCTAATGTCTGAAAAAAAAAAAAATCCCAAAAGCTCACTCCTCAAAAATAACAAGTATTTTTGATGTGCTTTAGAGTTGTAAAGTTGTAGACAGACAGAAAACACATGAGGTCGCATGCCAGCCTATGACAGGAAACTGTCCTCTCCAAAGACTTCTGAAAAAGGAATTAAAACTAGCTTAATGGCTGATGTTTAGACTTTGCAACAAAGAATCGTGCCGGTACTGTTTCAAACTGCGCAGCAATTTTAAAGATTTAAGATTCAAGCACAGCCTAATAAAAATGTTAATACATGCACCCTTTGACCCTGCAAATCCATTTCTAGGATTTTATATGCAAAAATGCTTTCACCTATGTACTAGGATGTGGGAGCAAGAAGTTCACCAGAGTGAAATAATTGTAAAAACATTTTCCATTAGTGGAAATTTGGTTAAACGGAATCATTCATACCAGAGAATACTATGAAACCTTTTAACAACAATGTGATGGATCTCTTTAGTAGAACAGATCTTAAGCAAGAAAAGTGAGTTGCTGGCTTAAACATTACCATGATCCCATTTGAAAAAAAGAAGAAGAAAAAAAAACCACCACAATAGTTTTATTTTGTTTTAAATAAATGGTAATGAAGTTTAAATAAATGTTGAGGGAAACAGTTGAAGCACTTCGCTCTGAGGGATGGAATTTTGGATTGCTTTCACTTTCTGCATTACGTATTTTTGAAAGATCTGAGTTTTTCTACAATGAACATTTATTTTTATAATCCGAGAAAAGCAATAAAAGTTGAAAATGAAAATGAAAAGCAATAAAAATTGAAATGAAAACTTCTCACATACTCTGAGAAGTTGTCCTGCTGTCCTTGAACTTGCACCTGTTGCCCCATTAGCACCTCTGAGCCACCTCCCACATTACATGGTGGACAGCATTAATAACTGTGTCACCAGAGTCTACTGACTGGAGGAGAGAGTGGTTCTAATTCAACAAATTCAGAGGGTGCAAATGGGTAAAATTACAAAATTTTAATGTCTAGAAACTCCTGATTTTTACAGGGTTTTTTGCTTTTTAGTTTTTTAATATAGGTAATAATCACTTTTGAGAAAGTAAAAGATTGTCTTCTCTTGCTTTGTTGGGGGTCAGATAGTACTAAGGAGCTATTAAAAAACAGAACTTCTCAAGTAGAATTAAAATTATATTAACTAGACACGAAGTTGCACATTTTGGAAGGAGGATGGAGCACAAATTGATATTGTGATGGTATTTCCCCAGGGGACCCAGGAACCCCTAAGTCATCCTCTACTCTAGTCCCGCTCCCCACATAAAGTCCCCAAGAGTCACCTACATGGAGAAGATAAAGCAAAGGAGAGTAAAACACAAATTCTTTTTTTGCTTCTGGTTACTCTTTCCTTGTCCCAAAGGGAACATCTCCCACAGATGGACTGAACGTTTCTGCAGACGTCAAGCTATTTCACCCATTCTGCCCAGTGGCCACCAGCCACAGCCAAAACGTTTCTACACAGAACGACTGCTGCTCCTTTTAAAGTCCAGAATTCAGTGGAATGTTTGCATTCGCTTATATTCCTCTTCCCTATTATTTACAATTGACTTCTCCTCTTTTGGGGGCTGGCTGTCTGTTGTCTCCCATAGTCCCTCATTTTTCCCTCTGCTGTTAAATACAGGCTTTTCCCTTCTTCACTCTGTCTTAGAACTTTCAGCCCAGCCCTGCTCCAGGCCCTCTCAGGAATGTTTTGGTTTTCCCTCCTGCTCTTTCTGACAGCAGCACCTGCAGTGAACACCCTTCCCTGCCCTGCAGGTTTGGCCAGGTGTTCATGGCTACTGCATTATCCTTCTAGTCCTCAGATCTGACACACTTCAGAAAAATGATTCCCAACCTGTGACACTCCAGGATGTACCCAGTTCCAGCTGTGAAGTTGCTTTTGATCAGAAATTTAAATTCCTTTTAGTTTTTCAAGGTGACATGTGGCACTTCTAGGGAGAGAGGGATAAAATAATACAAATAAGGGGTTAAATTCTTAAAAATTACAATAGTGTTCTACCACATTATAACCCAGTTGTCAAATGGCTCCTAAACCCTCATTTCAAAATTCCACGACAGCCTGACGGAGCCCCAGTATCCTCTTTTCTCAGGTAAATCGTTCATTCAGCATCTATGAGCACCTACTCAATCTGGGCAGTTAATTTGGTCTCACCCTACATTGACACGTATTTGTCTCCTAATTATATGGGGCAGTAGAGCACTTAATTGGGAGTCACTGAGTCATGGATTCTTTTATTCCTCCTGCTAGTCTGCAAGCGGTTGACCTGGGGCAAGGCACTTAATTTGTCTGGGCCCCAATTGTCTCATCAACATTATAAGGTTACTACTCCAAGAGATCACAAAGGTTTATTCCATTTCTAAAATGCTATTTTGCATGAAAGTAATGTTTCACCCTGGAAAAAGTATTAGATTTTTTTTTTTTTAAGAAAAATTAGATTTGCATTGGAGATCTGTATTAGTAGCTATGTGACCTATATAAGTCTTTACCCGCCTGAGGTTCCATTTCTTCATCCATAAAATGAACAGTTCAACTCTTGGCTACTTCACAGATATGGTAAGAACAGATACATATAAAAAGCACTTCAGGCCAGTGTTTCTCAAAGAGAGCTTGTATGATCAAATGAGATTGGAAAATCCTAGGTTAAACAATCTATTTTCTTCACTTCTCCGGAATTTGTCAGAGCCTTTAAAATCCTGCTGTCCGCTGTGAATCTCCAAGAGGGGACTGTACCATGGAGCTTTTCCTATAGGCTGGTGACTTTGGAACCTTTTTTTCGCTGAGCATCTCAGGAGCTGAGGTTCTGGGAAATGCTAACTGGAAAATACCCAGCAGTGTACCTGGTACAAAAGCAGCAAATACTGAAGAAATGTTTAAATATTTACATTGTATTGTCTTCTTTCAATGCCAGATCAGCCCTATTTCACCTTTTTTTTTTTTTTAAAGATTATATTTATTTGAGAGAGAGAGAAAGCATGAACAGGGGGAGGGGCAGAGGGAGAAGCAGGCTCCCCACTGAGCAAGGGCCCTCCCTCCCCCCATGTGGGACTCAATCCCAGGACTCTGGGATCATGACCTGAGCCGAAGGCAGAGGCTTAACCGACTGAGCCACCCAGACACCCCTAAATTTCAACTTTTCCATGAAAATGATTATAGAAACTCTTAACTCCTATTTTATTTTTATTTTTTATTTTTACACTTAGCTTATATTTCCATAAAAATACTTATTGGTGTTTTGATTGGGCTTGCAATGAATATATAGCTCCATTTATGGTGAATTGACATCTTTACAATATCGAGTTTCAATCCACAAATATAGTATATCCTTCTTTTAAGAATTTTTTTTAGGTATTCCTTAATTTTGGTTAGAGATTTCTTATAGTATAGAAATCTTACATATATTTTGTTAGATTTCTAGGTGTTTGACTATTTTAAGTTATATTGCTTCTCAAAGTTATATTTTTTATTTGTAGCCACTAGTAAAAACAATTGCTTTTTGCTACTAGTAAATATCCTTTTATATGGTGATCTTACCAAGTCACTTACTAATTTTAATAATTCATGTTTTTTTTTAGATTTTCTGACACATTCATGTCCTCTGTAAGTAGTGACATATTTCTTTCTTTCTGATCCTCATATCTTATTTGTCCTTGCCTATGACATTGGCTAAGACTTCCACTAAAATGTTGAAGAAAGATGATGACACCAGGCATTCTTGTCTTGTTCCTAGGCTTATGGGGAGGGCTTTCAGTATTTTGTCATAGAGTATGTGTACTGTAGGTTTTTAAGGTATTTCCTTTTATTTCAAGTTTGCCAAAAATTTCTATTCTGAATGGATAATGAATTTTATTTTTTTAAAGATTTTATTTATTTATTTGACAGAGAGAGCAAGACAGCATAAGCAGGGGGAACAGAGGGAGGGGTTCCCTCCCATCGCCGAGCAGGGAACCCGAAGCAGGGCTCGATCCCAGGACCCTAGGATCATGACCTGAGCCAAAGGCAGACGCTTAACCATCTGAGCCACCCAGGCGCCCCATGAATTTTATTTTTAAAAAATTTTTTGAAAAACAACAAAAAAATGTCTTTTAGCTATATACTAAAATTCAAGGTAGCTGTTTTTCTCTAAATTATTATTGAGGTTATTATAAACTGAGTGCTTCCCGGCTCCAGGACCACCATACTCAGCATTCCTTAAAGAACACCCATCATTTTCTCATGCTGTCCCTGTAAATTTGGCCTCAGTCATGTGAATCACTTCCTGTCAGACCACCACATCCAAATTCTCTGCCTCCTTTGAGTCTCATCTAAAATGCCTGCTTAAGGGGCACCTGGGTGGCTCAGTCGATTAAGCATCTGACTCTTAATTTCCTTTCAGGTCATAATCTCAGGGTTGTGAGATCGAGCCCCAAGTCGGGCCCTGCACTGAGCCTGGAGCTGGCTTAAGATTTTCTCTCTCCCTCTTCCTCTGCCCTTCCCTCCCCAATCTCTCCAATAAAAAAATAAAAAATAAAATGCCCACCTAACATTTGAAATCAGTGGAGAAATGAAGAAACTTTGAATAATTATTGTAACAACTGGGTATCAAAAAAGCCACAAAATAGAAAAAATTAGCTAAATCCCTATCTCATACTATCCACTAAAAATATTTTATATGAATTGAAGAAGTAAATGTTATACACACAAACATACACTAGGAAAGTACCATAAGAAAATAAGGGAGAATATTATTTGAGTCTGGAAGTAGACTCTACACAAAACTCAAATCTGGAAGCCGTAAAGGAAAAGAATGGCAGGTCAAGTACATTTAAAATAAAGTTTTGGGATGCCTGGATTGCTCAGTCGGTTAAGCATCTGCCTTTGGCTCAGGTCATGATCCCACTCTCCTGGGATCAAGTCCCACGTTGGGCTCCTTGCTCAGCTGGGAGCCTACTTCTTCCTCTGCCTGCCACTCCCCCTGCTTGTGCGCTCTGTCTCTCTCTGACAAATAAAATCTTCAAAGTAAATAAAAATAAAAAGTTTTGTGGGTGCCGGGTTGGCTTACTAGGTAGAGCATGAGACTCTCGATCTTGGGTTTGTAAGTTTGAGGCCCCATTTTGGGTGCAGAAATTACTTAAGCATAGAATCTTTTTAAAAAATAAAGTTTGTTTCATGAATGATACTTTAATAAATTGCTGGGAGAAAATGTTGGCTACATATTTTGCAGGCCAAGGGTTAATATACTCACTACCTACAGATTATTAATTGTACAAATTTGACAAAAGTCAGTTTTCATTTATGATAAAAATTCTCAGCAAAGCAATATAGAGGAAACATACCTCAACATAATAAAGACCATATGCTGTGTAACAAGCCCGCAGCTAACATCATACTCAGTGGTGATAACTGAAAGTTTTTCTTCTAAAATCACAGATGAGACAAGGATGGCTACTCACTAATTTTATTCAACGTAGTATTGGAAATCCTAGCCAGAACAGTTAGGCAAGAAAAAGAGATAAAAAGTATCCAAATTGTAAAGGAACAAGTGAAACTATCATTATTTGCAGATGACAATATTCGAGAAAACTCTTAAGATTCCATCAGAAAAATCTTAGAACTAGTGAACAAATTCAAGAAAGTTGCAGGATACAAAATCAATACACAGAAACCCATTGCATTTCTGTACAGTGATAATGAACTATCAGAAAAAGAAATTAAGAAAACAATTCCATTTATAATTACATCAAAAAGATTTAAAATACCAAGAAATAAATGTAACCAAGGAGGCGAAAGACCTGTACATTGAAAAGTATAAGAAATTGAAGACACAAATAAATGGAAAGATATTCCATATTCATGGATTAGAAGAATTAATACTGTTGAGATATACATATTATCCAAAGCAATCTACAGATTCAGTGTAATCCCTTTCAAAATTCTAATGGCATTTTTCACAGAAATAGAACAAACAGTCCTAAAATTCACATGAATTCATAAAAGACCCTGAATGGCCAAACCAATCTTGAGAAAGAAGAAAAAGACTGGAAGTGTCACACTCCCTGATTTCAAGTATTGCAAAGTACTTGCAATTAAAACAGTGTGATATTGGCGTAAAAATAGACACATTGATCCATGGAACAGAAGAGAGAGCCCAGAAATAAACCCACACATGTGGTCATTTAATTTATGACAAAGGAGCCAAGAATATACACTAGGGAAAGGATAGTTTCTTCAATAAACGATGTTAGGAAAATTAGTCATATGCAAAAGAATGAAAATAGACCACTATCTTATACCATCGACAAACTCAAAATGGACAAAAGACAAATGTTAGGACCTGAAACCATAAAAATCCTGGAAGGAAACAGACGCAATAATCTTCTTGACATAAGTCTTGGTGATGATTTTTTTAATCCGACACCCAAAGCAAAAGCACAAAAGCAAAAATGTAAACAAGCGGGACTACATCAAACTTAAAAGCTTCAGTGTAGCAAAGAAAGCCATCAACAAAATGAAAGGGAAATGTACTGAATGAGAGAAGACATTTGTGAATGATATATCTGATAAGGGTCTGATATCCACAATATATAAAGAACTCATACAACTCAATAGCAAACAAATCCAATTTTGCTGTGGGCAGAAGATATGGGTAGACATCTTTCCAAGGAAGACATACCAATGGCCAAGAGGTACACAAAAAGCTGCTCTACATTTAATCATCAAGGAAATGCAAATCAAAACAACAATGAAATATCGTCTCATACCTGTTTGAATGGCTAGTTTAAAAAAGACAAATAACAAGTATTGCTGAAGATGTGGAGAAAAGGAACCCCTTGTGTGCTGTTGATGGGAAACAGTATGGAGATTCTTCAAAAAATTAAAAATAGAACTACCATATGATCCAGCAATTTGACTTCTGGGTATTTATCCAAGGAAAACAAAAATACTAATTCAAAAGATATATGCACCCTTATGTTCATTGCAGCATTATTTATAATAGCCAAGATACAGAAACAACTTCAGTGTCCACCATTGGATGGATGGACAAAGATGTTGTAGTACACACACACACACATACCCCGGAATATTATTCAGTCATAAAAAAGAATGAAATCTTGCTATTTGCAGCAACATAGATGTCCCAGAGGGTATTATGCTAAATGAAATAAGGCAGAGAAAGACAAATACTATATGATCTCTTATATGTAAAATTTAATACTGTATATGTATGTGTATATATATAGATAGATGGATCAATCACAAGTGCGCTTGCACGCGCGCGCACACACACACACACACACACACACGTATATATACCAAGCTCATACATAGAACAGATTGGTAGTTGCCAGAGGCAGGGGGTTGGAATTTGGAGAAATGGGTGATTTTTTTAAAAAATTTAAATAAATTGATTTTCTTTTTAAGTAAATAACTATGCTAGTATTCTAACATCTACATAATATTTAGAATTTCTAGGGGCGCCAGGGTGGCTCAGTCAGTTGGGTGTCTGCCTTCAGTTCAGGTCATGATGTCGGGGTCCTAAGATTGAGTCCTGAATCAGGCTCCCTGCTCAGCAGGGAGTATGCTTCTCCCTCTGCCCCTCTCCCCAGCTGGTGCTCTCTCTCTCAAAAATAAATAAATAAAGCTTTAAAAAAATTTAGAATTTCTAAAGGGCTTATACAATTATTTAGGGATTTGGAGAGATTGGTTGACAGTCTTCACTTTCAGAAATCTTCGTTTTGGGGCCCCTGGGTGGCTCAGTTGGTTAAGCATTTGCCTTCTTCGGCTCAGGTCATGATCCCGGGGTCCTGAGATGGAGCCCCATGTCAGGCTCCCTGCTCAGTGAGGAGTCTGCTTCTCCTTCTCCCTCTGCCCCTCCCCCTGGCTATGCTCACTCTTGCTCACTCTCTCAAATAAATAAATAAATAAAATCTTTAAAAGGAAAAAATCTTCACTATGGGGTTAAGGTGTGATTTAGCATTGAAACAGATCTGATTACTTCAGTAAAAAATCAGTTTGTTGTTTTGTTTTTTTACTAAAGGTCTCAATGAAAAATTATTCACCTAAGAACATCTTAAAATCCACAGTCAATCAAATAGAATTTGCTTGATCCCTCTAAAGGCACCTCTTAGTAACAAACCTAATCATTATAATAATATTAAACATTATTGAGTGCTTATAACAGGTGAGGCATTTAATCCTTGCAAAAAACTTATAAAATGGGTACCATTGTTATATAGATGAGAAACTGGGATTTAGAGAGTTTAAATAAAATTGCCTGGATCCATACATTATGGCCAAGCAAAGAAGAACCTTTGGCCAGCCTTATTTACTCTATCTGGGCTTTTTCCAAATGCTACGGCTACATCTCAGCTTTGCTTCCATTTAAAAAAAAAAGAAAAAAAAATTTTTTTTTCAATGAATGACTCAGAATGATTCAGAGATTAATATTTAATAAATTACTCTTGAAGTACTCTTTCCCTTCAAGTTGCCACCTTAAAATAAATAAATAAATAAGTCACATCCTTGACCCTACATCCCGTTGTCTCTCATCTCTTACTCTTTTCCTTCACAAAAGTACTCACTGCTTCCATGACCCTTTCTCTCATTTATTCCTTAAGACAACTCTTACCTTCCTCTTACTCCTGGTATGTTACTCCATAACAGTCATAACGGATATCTTATGACCTTAGCATACTTGACATTTCATGCTGTTGATCAGCCTTTTCTTGAAATGCTTCCCCTCTTTGTAGCCCATGGATCCTTATTTCCTGGTTCTTCTGGGTTCGTGGCAACTCAAGTGCTCCTTGCCTTTATGCCCACATTAATGTTGCTATTTCTCCATCTATATTTGTGCCTTAGTTTTTTTTCAATCTATTTTTCATTTAAAAAAAAAAAAAAAGGTTGGGGCGCCTGGGTGGCACAGCGGTTAAGCGTCTGCCTTCGGCTCAGGGCGTGATCCTGGCATTATGGGATCGAGCCCCACATCAGGCTCCTCCGCTATGAGCCTGCTTCTTCCTCTCCCACTCCCCCTTGCTTGTGTTCCCTCTCTCCCTCACTGTCTCTATCTCTGTCAAATAAATAAATAAAATCTTTAAAAAAATAAAAAAATAAATAAAAATTAAAATTAAAAAAAAAAAGGTTATTAGGGTGGGCCCTAATCCAATGTGGTGTCCTTATAAGAAGAGATTATGACACAGATTTGCACAGACAGGAGACCATGTAAAGACACGGGGAGAAGATAGCCATTTACAAGCCATGGAGAAAGGATTCAGAAGAAGCCAATCTGCCAACACCTTGACTTCTATCTTACAGAACTATGAGAAAAAAATTTATCTTTAAGCCATCCAGTCTGTGGTCCTGTGTTAGGACAACTCCAGCAGAATAATACAATTTCTAAAGTTAAAGGATGACCTGAATTAAAGCTTTTAAAAAAAAAAAAATTGGACAGTTACGTGAATACTCATGAAGAGAAAAGCCTTGTCAGGCTCATTCCTTATGAGCTTCAAAGAGGGATTTGGAAGACTTGATGCAGTCTATTTTAATTTAAAATATTTAAAAATTAATAATAATAAAAAAATCTTATAAAGGCTCACTGCACAGAGGACCAAACTCAGAGCATGGTTATAAAAATACATGCTAACTTGGAGAATGGGCAGTGAGGAAAAACTGGCCAGTAATCTAGGGGGGAAAAAAAAGAAACATAGCCATTAAATTTGTTTTAAAACCCATTTGCTAAAATGGTGTCGATTTTAGAGGATAGGATCAGCATTATTGTAGATTCTTTACTATTATGGACAAATGCTAAGAGATTCACAGAATTTTGATGAAGAGCATCAAGTATTTGGGGCAGAGTGGTAATTACTAAAAGGGAATCCTTGCTCTGTGATCTTCCTCTGTCTGGCTGATGGATATTTTAGGAGTGATTATCAAGCAATGAAATAAGAAAGTAGCCTTGTAAGGAGTGGAGGCACCATAACGGGAGGAAGGAATAGAAGTACAGACATCAGAAACCATAAAGTCATCTTCCAGTTATGCCTACCACTAGCCAGTCCCTGGGTCCCATTTTTATGCTCTAGATTCTAGACTAAAAAATGTAGAGTTAGGGGCAACTGGGTGGCTCAGTCGGTTAAGCGTCTGCCTCCGGCTCAGGTCATGATCCCAGGGTCTTGGGATCGAGCGCCACGTTGGACCCCTTGTTCAGTGGGAAGCTTGCTTCTCCCTCTCCCTTTGCCTGCCGCTTCCCCTGCTTGTGCTCTCTCTCTGTGTCGAATAAATAAAATCTTTAAAAAAAAAAAAAAGAATGCAGAGTTTAGTAGTAAAGAGAAAAATAATTAGGAAATAAGATCTGTGAGTATAGATTAAAATTGTGATTATTTAGCTAAATAAGAGAAGTCTGGGTTATTTAATACTTTTTTTTTAAGAATGATTTTACCATAATTGATGATAATCAGCTAGTCTCCGTTTCACAGCAGGGATCAAAACAAGAGGAAATGAGTGCCCACTGCAGTGTGTGGGATTTAGGTTAAACACGGGGAAGAACTGGCTCAGCAGGATGAAGGACTACAAAAGGATATGGAATTTACTACTTGTGAGATCTTTTAAAATAGTCTTGCAAGTGTCAGGTCGCCTGGGGGGCTCAGTCCGTGAAGTGTCTGCCTTCAGCTCAGGTCATGATCTCAGGGTCCTGGGTTTGAGCCCCGCATCAGGCTCCCTGCTCGGTAGGGAGGCTGCTTCTTCTCCCTCTCCCTCTGCACCTCGCACCCACTCATGCTGTCTCTCTGTCTCTCCATGTCTCTGTCTCTGTCTCTCTCACTCTCCCTCAAATAAAATCTTTAAAAGACAATAGTCTTGCAAAGTGTCAAGGCAAATTAGAAAGATAAATAGACTCATGGAAAAATGGGCAAAGAACATGAAGCAAGTTACCTAAAGCGCCTGGGTGGCTCAGTCGGTTAAGCATCCGTCTTTTGATTTCGGCTCATGTCATGGTCTTAGGGTTGTGAGATCCAGCCCCGGGTCAGGCTCCAAGCTGGGCACAGAGTCTGGTTAAGATTCTCTCTCTCCCTCTGCACCTCCCAACCACCCCCCTTGTGCACAGTCTCTCTGTCCAAAACATAAATTAATAAAAACACGAAAAGATGCTTACTCTTACTAGTGATCAAGGAAATACAATTTAAAACCACAAGGTAGAAATTTTTCTACTGGCAAAAAATTGAAAATACCCAGGCTGACAAGGCTCTGAAAGGGCTTCTTTCAGTGTTTGCTGCACACGGAGTCCCAGACCACGCCAACAATGCAAGGATGAGTTCCCCTCCCTCAGGGCGTGCGGTCTAGTGGGGGGGCAAACAGACTATAGCAAGGTCACATATGGCAGAGATCCGAGCTCTCTGGTGAGAGCATTGCGGGGACTCCTGAGCTGGCAGCGTGGCAGGGAAGACTCGCAAAGACTAGATGTGAGCTGAGCCCAAAACACTAGGGACAGTCCTTTGGGCCGAAGGTACGTGAGGGCAGAGCCTGTATCAGGGGCGAGTCATAAGTATTGCACTGTTGAAAAATGTGAAACTTGGTGCTGGGCCCAGTAAGAAGCCGCCAGGGGACAGATCAAGAAGTCCCTGGTAAATGGAGCATCAAGACTTAATGCAGCTGGGGGTCCCCGGCTGGCTCAGTCGTTAGAGATGCTACTCTTGATCTTGGGGTCGCGTGTTCAAGTCCCACAGAGTTTACTTTAAAAAATAAAATATTAAAAAAAGAAAAGAAAAAAGACTCAATAGAACCAAGCAGCTGTTTTCACATACCCTTTCATTTTGCAAATAAATGTACCTCTAAGGTTCCGTAAGCATTTTATTCCAATATCCTTTTTGGGAATATTGTTCACTAATTTAAAACTTGTTACACAAAAGAAATACCCACACCCTCAGATGTTTTTATACCAGATTTTAAAGCCTCAACTTGTGCTTGCACCATCTAGATGAGCATGCTTTGGTGCAGGCCAGAGATCTGCAGGCAGAAGCCAGAGAGCATCTGTCGTCACTGTGAACACAGTAGAACTTCTGACAAATGTGTCATTGTTTCAGAAGGCTGAGCTCTGACCAACCCTCTCTGGGTTCGTGCCTGTACAAGGCAGGTATGATGAGAGCAGAGAGGGAGCCTGAAAATCAGGAGAGGCACAGACATACCAGCTCAGCACAGAATCTTGAAACTGAGAGTTTACAAAAACACATTGACCACCTTGCGATAATATTATTGAGCTAGAGGGAGTTTTAACACATAGTAAGTACTGTTCGATGCTTTTTGTCTAAATCTGGTATCTCTGATAAGGAGACAAGAATTTGGTGGATATTGTTAATGATTCAGCTGTGAAACAAAAGTCTTACTACTCATGTTCATGGATCTTCGAGATCCTCTGAACCGAAGAGTATCCTAAAATCAGCCACCTGAATTTTTAAAATTTTTATTTCAGTTCATTCATTCAACAAATGCTGGAGTGCTTTCTGTGTATCGGATGCTACGGGTTGCTGTGCCAAGCACTAAGGTACAGTGGGAGCAGAACTTCATGTTCTCTGCCCTCATGGAGTTAGACGCTGATCATATACGCACATAAGCCAAGCTCAGATGGGAGCCAGAGAAGATGTCAACCATGGCAGCGCTGTCAAGGAGAGACAGCCAAGTGCTCGGATGTGGCCTGGTCAGGGAGGTCAGGGAAGGCTCTCCAGAGGAAGTGAAGCTTGCTCTGCCACCTGGAAGATTGGGTGAATGGAAAGAAGGCCAGTGCAGCTGGAATGCAGAGAACGCGATGGTGAAGTCGTGAAGGTTTCTTAGAACCTCACGAGCAGTGTCCTGATCCTGAGAGAACCAGACACCATTGATTTTTTTAAGAGGATGAAGTGGCTGGTGTACCACATTCCTGCGATTGTGAGACACGCTTTTTTTTTTTTTTAACATCTCCCAAATCAACATTGAATTAGCATTTTTTTTTCTTTCTGGACTATACATAAAATAATGATGCAACTTACAGTCAATGGCATTTTAATGAGTTGATGAAATATGTTAATCAGGTTTGCATTTTTAAAAGATCACTAGGATGTAATGTGGAGAACAGATTAATGTTTGCATGGATCAGGGTTTTCTTTTTATTTTATCACTAAGTGCTGAAATTGACTACTGGTGCTGAGTAACACTAATACTCCTCTTCGTCTGTGCTTCACTGCCTAATTTTAAAGTGCTGTGTTTATGAGAATAGTTTCTTTGTTCTTGTTAACTTCATAATACTATTAATCTAAACTTTAAAAAAATCTTCATAAAACACCCCTTTTGTTTATTAGATAAACATAAATTGATATAAATCCACATAAGTCGATATAAATAACATCTGTACAGAGTTTCCCTTAATAAAAGGGTTCTGCTATGAAAAAGTCTGCTCTAGGTAATAGGGGTGCAAGGAGAATGTCAAGGAGAATGGCATGAATACAGCTATGTTGCCAACATGAGGGAGAGAGGAAAGTTCTGTGAGAATGAGAGAAGAGAGATGGGCGGTCAGACTCGAAATGGTCTCGTTTTCTTATCAAAAAAAAGAGATAATACTTCCTACCGCATAGTAATGTTTTAAGGATTTTACATATACAAATTATTGACACAATTCCCTTCCTACCTTACATTATTATTCTGGTACATTCCTTTAGTTCCAAGATGAGTTTTTCTCTTCTCTAAAACTATTAAAATGTCTCTTTGGCATTTTTTTTTTTTTTAAGGGAGAGGTTGGCATTCCACAGGAAAAAGTTATTTACACATTCATATCCTTTTATGCCAAACTGCATTTCAGTGGCTGCCTCTAGTTCCTCCATTACTCTCTTCCACATGGTCATTACTTCCTGCAGTTATGCGAGGTTCCCTCTTCTTTGAAGATGGCAGCCATCTTGGCCTTTACAAAGGCTCCATGTAAGACACTACAGGAGCTAAGAGGCTGTTGGGAGCATTTTTAGTGCTTTCGTATTTTGTCTACTGGATAAATTTATGTTTTCCAATTAATAAACTTTAAGCAGTGATTTATATTTTATATATTTATAAAATAAATAAAACTTATTCCTCGATGTTACCTTCGAATACTGATTTTCTTTTTACCTTTTTTCTTTTCTGGAGGGAGGTTACTAACACCAAGACTACAGTATTGATAGCATAACTAAGAACATTTGATGAATACAGAAAGACACAGTAAACACATCTTTATCATAGTACTCACTGAAGTGTCATATACCTTTTGCGTAAGGATTGTACTTCTGGTAGTAATCTGCTATAATGGTTAGATGTCGATCTGATTTGTGGAGAAATTGGTTGTGCAACCCAAGTAGGTGTATGTTACTATTGAATTGTGTCCTCCCCAAAAACGATGTTGAAGTCCTAACCCCCATTACCTCAGATAGTGACCTTATTTAAAAATAGGATTATTGTAGATATTATTAGTTAAGATGAGGTCATACTGGAGTAGGTAGACACTACTTCAGTACAACCAATGTCTATAAGAAGACAGCCATGTGATGAACAAAGATTGTCAGCAAACCACAGGAGCTAGAGGAGAAGCAAGGCAGGGTGCAGAGGGAGCATGGGTCTGCCAACACCGTGATTTCAGACTTCCAGCCTCCAGAACTTTGAGGCAATAAATTTCTATTGTTTTAAGCCACTCAGTTCGTGGTACTTTGTTAAAACAATACTAGGAAACTAATACAATATGTGAGGACATCTGTTGCCCACCCACTTGATTCACCTGAATATGTCAGGGGAAAACATAGTTGTCTGGATATGTCAGTCATTACTACCTTGTCTCAACCCCATCTGAGATAAGTCACCATCTGTAATGTGCAGTCCCCTGATCCCTCCCCTTGTCAGTTCATTGGACCAAGATGGACACCTATTTTTAGGCTAGTGAATCCATTGGCTGACCAGCAACTGTATGACTTGTGGGGCCTGGTATGAAAAGGTGATCCTTCATTTGAAAACTTGGACAAGGAGGGATATAGCCAATTAGCTGCAGCGAACTGAAATAGAAAAGTAAAGAGGAAGTTTAAGGTGGCCATTCTGAACTGTATGGAAGCTTCTGGACAAGAGGAGTGGAAAAAACACCACAAGAGGGGGCATGACCATGGGTGGCTGTGATGGCACAGAGGAGGGGGAGCTCGGCCTTAGGGGATGTGGCTGAGATGGCAGGTCGCCTCTCTATGGCCATTGTCACCCTTTAGAAAAGAACTGAACTTTTAGTTGTGCTTAAAGCTGCCCAGCTAAAAGATTGCAAGTCCCACCTCCCTGGTGGCCGGGAATGACCTTGAAGCTAAGTATGCAAGACTTCCAGGACATTTCCATAAGGGTGGGGTGGGGTGAGGAGCCTCTTCAGCTGGCTGCTTAGTTGTAAACCTTGGGGGCAAGGAAGGGGTAGAAAGGATAATGGGAGACAACTTACCCCCCCCCACCCCCACGGCCACTTCCCGGCCCAGCACAGAGCACAGGAAGTAGTGCTCTCTGCCACTGCCCATAGGCCACATTCTGTCCCTTTATCTCTTTTCCTTCTTGTCTTTACCTTTCCCGAATTAAATGTTGGTGAAGGACTTGGGGTTCTTCATCCCACTTAATGTAGTGGGTCTTCATCTTGAGGCAATACCTGGAGACAGTGATAGTATGAATCTTGGTGGCTCAGCTGTGCTTCAAAGATTTGAGGATGTTGCAGGTCCCAGGGGCCTGGTTTCACTCGGCGAAGCTCATTGGGGCTCACCTGCCACCCTACCGCAGGACTCGGCCACTCCATCTCCCTCCTTTTCTCTGGTCTCTGTGTCCTGCTTATGCCACCCCTACCTGCTGCTCAGTTCTGGACTTCTAGTTCCGTTTTCTCCAGAGAGAGGATCTCATGTTTTTATTTAGCCACTGTCCCTGTTGGGGAGTTTTTCCCAACAGGCCTCCTCCTTGGCCACAGTCAAGCCTCTATTTTGCCTGTCCTTGGGTCATGTGTTAAGACCTGATGGTTTTGCCACTGGTATCTGTCTCCCTTCTTGTGGTAATAGTGCCCTGATTTTCCTCGAGGAAATCACCCCTACCCCACGTTCATTGTAGATGGTCCAAATAGCTGAACCTGACCTCACTGAGTGGCGATGGTTATTGGGAAATGGGCTGACAACCCAACTGAAGCCAATTTGATGTTAAAACTGTTGAGAAAGGAGCATTCCCTTTACCGCGGGACGTGGGGCCGGAGTGATAGGAGCCTAGAGCTACAAGCAGCCATCTTGTCCTCACCAAGGAACTGCTAGCTTGTCACCACCAGGGACAACCTGCCTGCAAATGCAGCTAACACAGAGGAAGAAGCCAAGAGGTAAAGAGCGATCGGGTTTTTGTGGCCTCCTCTGCAGCTTTGTGGAGCCATCAGGGCCTACAGCTGTGTAACCCAGTAAGCTTTTCTTTTTCACCCAAACCAGGTTGACAGGGTTTTCCATCATCTAAAACTGAAAATGTCCTGACTGGTCCAGGTTAGATGGTCACCCTGGTCCGATCTGCCGTGGCTGGGGTAGCAGGCCAAATGTCACCTGCAGAACAAAGTGTGCTTAAGGAATTTCAGCCCCAGGGATGGGAGCTGTGGGTGAGACAGGCACTTTGATGCTCAACTTCTCTAAACATAAATATGAAGGATATGCAAGGCGAGGTTAAAAGTTTTGAGTTCTTAAATTATGATGGCTATTGTTATAAGACAAAGAACAAAAACGTAAAATGGTAGCATCGAAAAGCACTTGAGTAAGTATGCGAAGCGTTCAGGAGCCTTGGCCCATTGGCAACTTTGCCGGCACACCGTGGCTGTGTACTTGAACCTAGACAGACTGCTGTCGTGGACGTCTCTCAAGATCTTTTCATGAAAACAGCATGAGGCTGTGTGTGCTGAATAGAGGGGCCTGCCACAGAGTAGTATGTGTTTGCAGAATTAAATACTTCCCACCTTCCTTGAACACGACCTCTGCCATATTCTCCACACCTAGAAACCAGCTATGTTTGAGAAATCAAAGCTAAAATAAAGCTGGCAAACAAAAGAGATGTTTGTGTAGTTGTTCTAGGCGAGTCCCACAGTAAAACGCCTGATTTATTTAACAGTTCCATTTATGACTTTCCAGGGTTTTTCTGTTTTTGTTTTTGTTTTATTAAGTAGGCTCCACGCCCAACCACCCAGGTGTCCCAACTTTCCACTTGTTTTATAAATACTAATTATAGTACTCTAATGAGAACTATGGTATTACTCCGTTATTTTTTTTTATTTAAATTCAAGTTAGTTAATATATAGTGTAGTATTGGTTTCAGGAGTAGAATTTAGCAATCCACACTTAAATATAACACCTGGTGCTGATCACAAGTGCCTTCCTTAATGCTTGTCACCCATCTAGCCCATCCCCCAACCAGCTTCCTCCAGCACCCCTCGGTTTGTTCTCTATGGTTAAGAGTTACTAATGGTTTGCCAGTATTACTCCTTTAAACATGAGGATGTCAAATGAGTTGCTTAAGGCAAAAAGGATTCTTTTATTAGTACCTAAAAGTCTAGATTATTCCTACTTTTGTTTTTTTAAGATTTTATTTATTTGTCAGAGAGAGAGAACAAGCAGGGGGAGAAGCAGGCAGGGGGAGAAGCAGGCTCCTTGTTCAGTTCCCCCGCCTTGCAGGGCTCCATCCCAGGACCCTGGGATCACAACATGAGCCAAAGGCAGACGCTTAACCGACTGAGCCACCCAGGTGTCCCTCTTCCTACTTTAAATATAAAAGAAAAAGTGGGGCACCCAGCTGGTTCAGTTGGTGGGCCATGGGACTCTTGATCTCCGGGTAACGGGTTCAGGTCCCACATGGGGGGTAGAGATTACCTAAAAAAAAATAAGAAAGAAAAGAAAAAACAACTGCTGATAGAGGCTAGCAAACTGGTATTTTTTAAGTATAAGAAAATGAAGAGTTCAGGCTTGTTCTGAAAAGAAACTTGATAGGGATTTGTGAGCTATAATTTGACCTAGGTTTAGATAGCTAAAGATCCTTGTTGGGGTTTTTTAGGAGAAAAATAAGAAGAAAAATTAGGGTGAACATGGTTTGTTACTGTTCTATTTTAGATGAGAAATAGCGAGCAACATTGACAAAGCCACATATTGGATGGAAGGGAAGTGGAGGGAATTGGCACAGGCAGTGGGGAGGCAGGGAGACAGCAATGTGGTAAAAGAGAGTCTATAGGAAACATTAACCGATACCGCCAATATAACATGGTAGTTAAACACACAGCTTCTATAAGCAGATTCCACCGTTTACTAGCCGTCGGATTGCAGGCAAGTTACTAACCTCTACCTCGGTTTGTTCATCTAAAAATGGGTCTAATGATGCCTCATAGTCTGGGAGAAATAAATGGGCTAATAAATATAAAGAGCCTAGAACAATGCCTGGCATATAGTAAGTGCTGTGTGTGGTTTCTTCTTATTATTAATGAGATTGGTTAATTAGTTGATTGGAAGTGGAGATATTTAATACTAGAACAGTACTTGTTCCCTATTTTTAACTCAGTTGAATGTGCGCTTTTGTATCTTAGAGCAAAGAACACAAATTGTCTGACAGGACCAACGAATGGCTCATTACAGAACTGAAGTCAGGCACCTGGCTGGCTCAATGGGGAGAGTGTGTGACTTAATCTCAGGGTTCATGACTTCAAGCCCCAGATAGGGTGTGGAGTCTTTTAAAATAAATACGTTGAAAAACAAACAAACAACTGAAGTCAGATTCTGGCCTTGAAGTCAGATTCTGTTCTAGACTTGGTTCTTCATTTTCAACACTCAAGCTGCTGGCCCTTCCCTCCTCCTTGACGCGACTCTCCTCCCCCCACCCCTTTATGTCTGGTTGGAAATCAAGTCTGTCTTCCTTTCCTCTCGTGTTCATCCCTCATTCCCTCCACATTGCTCCCTGGGTCTCCCACCAGCGCTGCTGCTTCTCCCAGGTGATCTCCATGTCCAGCACCACCCTCCTTTCTAACCACCGCTTCCAGATGAATCTTCCCAACTACTGAGGGGAAAATGCAGTCAATCCTGATGATTCATAGATTCTGTATTTGTGAATTTGCCTGCTCGCTCAAATTTGTATAACCTCCAAATTGATATTCTCCTGACACTTCTACAGTCATTCTTGGACCTCTGCACGGCAGAGAGAAAAACCAAGTCCACCTACTAGCATGATCCCAGCAGACGTGGAAAAGGGCAACACCTGCCTTCCAGTGTCAGCTCTCTTTCTGTAGACAAGCAAGTGTCCATTTCGTGGTCCATTCAGTACCATGGTTTTCTTATTTTTGTGCTTTTTCTTGATGATTTCACTATTAAAATGGCCCCAGGCGTCGTGTTGAAGGGCTGTCCAGTGTTCCTAAGTGCAGGAAGGCCGAGATGTGCCTGATGCAGAAAATACACGTGTTCAACTAGTGTCCTTCAGACATGAGTGATAGTGCTTTTGGCTGTGAAGTCCGTGTAATTAATCAACAATATATATTAAATAAAGTATCTTTAAACAGAAACACACATAAAACAAGGTTACGTATTGATCAGTTGATGAAAAGTGACCAGAGGCTCACGGGAACCTATCCTTGTATTTCCCGTAGGGCAATGATTCACTAATTCAGCAACGGCAGTGAGTTTCTAGAATCTAAGTGCTGTGCATAACGAGAATCAGCCATACACACACACACACACACACACACACACACACACTTGTTGGAGTATTTGGTGCTCCGTTTCATTTACGCGGTACTGATTTATACAGTCGGCCCCATTTTCCACTCTTAACGCGTCTCCTGATCATCTTCGCCACAAGGTCTCTGTTCCAACCAATTACATTATTTTTTTCTGCCCAGAATTCATTTCAGCCACTGCTCCTCCCCACTACTTCCACCTCCACACCTGTGAGGAATCCACCGAAGGGCAAGCAGATGGATGGGCACGTGACCCAGGCCTGGCCAATCATGAACCCCCCCTGCCTCCAGGACACCTGTGGGTAGTTGACAGACTGGCCCCGTGCAATTATTCCCTGGGATTTTTCACCCTTAATTAGAAAGAGTTAGTTTCTCATTTCTTTGGGGATCCTCCAACTGGGTGATGTAGGCTTGGAGTTTCTAGCTGTCAGGCTCCCCTACTTACATCAGTGACACACATTTGCAGTAGAAGATAATGAGGCCAACAACGGAGAGAAACAGAAACAGAAGGAAAGAGAGAGAGTTGATAATCTGAGGCTGTCATTTTGCACCCCTGGATCCCGTCATGCCTGAGGCTAGCCACTCCACTGTCTTTCCAAGTTATATAACCCGACACGACTGCTTTCTTATTTAAACTTCTCCGGATTGAATTTCTGTCTCTTGAGACCAGGCAGTCCTGAGTACTACACCCAGACATTTTTGATCTACCTGGAATGCATTCTAGTACTCTACTCTAAATCACGAGTTTCTCCCTAACTGGGATTTATTTTTGTGCAAAATTTAGTGTACCTGGATTTCCTTCTGTAAATCTTCTCTGTAAGATTTTTCGGTTCAAGTCCATTCCTATTTTGAATAGACGGTAAAAGAGGAAACTGGGAATTGGGAAGATTTGAAAGGAAGGAAGGAACACAGGAGTAGCAACTTTGCAGGGCAGCCCTGGGAAGGAGAAAGGAAGCGGAGGCAGGTGACGCAGGCCTTAGAACTGCACTTCCGTGGGTCACATATGATCCACGTGGGTGCAGCCAAGTCTCAGTGCTCCGCCGTGTCTAAGATGTGCTGTGAGCTAACCCTACGCAGCCTGTTTAGGGAGTGCCTGTCCTCCTGTCGACATGTCTCGTCACTTCTGTCCTTCAGCCTTTGCTTACACTGCCCCCCACCTGAAACACCCTTTACCCCAATCTTGGCTTAGTTATTCATCCTGTTCTTAGATCTACATTCATCTCTGCCAGGAATCCCCTTAACTGGGCCGAAGTCAGGTGGAAGTTTGAGGAAAGAGCTTGAGAAATAATAGGTCAAATAAGGTTACCCCCAATTTTTTCCTTCTTAAACATCCAAGTGTCTCTGGATGGTGGCAGCCAACAACACGAAGTCATAAAAGCACAAATAAATGAATATTTGAGGGGCACCTGGGTAGTGCAGTGGTTAAGCATCTGCCTTCAGCTCAGGGCGTGATCCCAGCATTCTGGGTTCGAGCCCCACATCAGGCTCCTCCGCTATGAGCCTGCTTCTTCCTCTCCCACTCCCCCTGCTTGTGTTCCCTCTCTCGCTGGCTATCTCTTTCTCTGTCAGATAAATAAATAAAATCTTAAAAAAATGAATATTTGAATAAGCAACAAGACACTGAAGACAATATCTCTTGACATGATCAGCAACAGGGCAACATCAGTGTCTTCATCTCTCATGGAGATTAATGGGAGAGAGAAGTAATTTCTTTTCTAGCAAACCAAGATGATAAATGGAAATTAGGCTTTACTAATGTAAGCTGTACAGACTAAAAGTTGCAAGTGCCTAAGGTCTATGTTCAGCTTACACATGATCCTGAATCCAGTGCTTAGCTTGATGCTGAGCACACAGTGGGAGTTCAGTAAATATTTGTTGGGTTAATAAATATTAACCCTATTTACTATAATATTTCAGAAGGAAGTATGGAACACAAAAATGGCACAAAACGTAGAAGTGGCCACAAGGTGGAGAGTCTGTTCCAGAAGGGTTTTATTGATGTATCTATAGGATCTGAATCTTAAAAGAGGTGGGGGGAAGAGAAGGGAATAGATCTTCTCTAGGAATTCTAGGCAGGAGGGATCCTCTTTAGCAAAGTCACTGCATTGTGGAACTGCAAGTGATGTATTGAAATGTGGGGCACAGTCGGGGCGGGGGGTGGATAATGCAAGATGATGCCAATAAAGTTCCCTGGCGGGGAGACCTCATGTGCCATACTAAGAGTTTTGACAATGGAGAGCCTCTAAAGGATTCGGAGGAAAGAGAGTGAGAGAGAGCCATCACATGCACCTCGCATTTTTGTAAGAAGCCTTTGGCTTCCGGGATAAGGGTAGCCTGGATTGGTTCACGCATGGAGGCAGAGAGTCACGAGATTTTATCTTGATCCTCAAGAGCACACTGGAGATGAAGGGAATGTCGAAAGTTGTTGTGGAAGTGAAATCAATAGAATTTGGTCATGAAGTCAGTGTTTTGACGAGAGAAAAGGTAAAAGTCTGAAATGACTCAACTGGTTTCACCAAAATAAGGAATGCAGGAAGAAGTGTTTGTAAGACAAGACGATGGGACCGCGTGTTTTATAGGGGACTGTACCATGCTGGATTACCCAGATGGGTATATGCAATCATCAGCTGGCTCATTGACTAAATCTCTGGAGATCAGGAATGAAAATACAGATTTTGACTCAGCAGCATTAAAACTATGGGTGAGATTCCCTGGAGGGAGGAGAGAAGTCAGCTAAGGACAGAGCTTGAACATCGAAGCACAAATCAAGGCAGAGTAACACATATGTCCCCACATTTGCGTTCTTTATACTTTTGCGGGGGGCCGAGGGGCAAGGGCAGTGTACGTCACTGATATTAGTCACACAAACTACACAGGCTATTTGAGAATAGGCTAAATATTTGTCCTTGTAAGTAATAAAATGCGGTGACAGTGGGAACAGTTGGTTAACAGGGTTGGTAAAGACTTGGGAAATAGCGCCTCTTGTGTGATCTTCACACAGGTGTAAATTGGTACATCCTTCCCGTGGCAGAAACTATTGGTTGTCCCCAGTATCTATTTTCCCTTGTCTTCAAAGAATACGTGACTTTTAACTGAACATAAGGGCATCCCAGAAAAAAAAGTCTACGTTCCCAGTCTGCCCTGTAGCTAGATGTAGCCACATGACCAAATTCTGGCCAACAGATGTCACTGGAAGTGGTCAGTGTGACTTCACAGTAGAGCCCTTGGGAGTTGGACCCTTCTTGCCTCTTCCTTCTTCCTGTTGGCTGGAATGCAGATTCAGTGGGGAGAATTTAAGCAGCCACCTCACACCATGCAGAAGAAGCCTAGTTCTGAAGATGACGGAGTACCAAAATGGTGCCTGGTCCCCTGGGTCATAAACTGCCTGTCTTCTACGTAACCCTCTGTCTTGTGTAAGCCATCTTGTTGGGTGTTCTCTTGAAGTCAACTGATCCTAATCCGTACCGATCTGCTTCCCAAAGGCAGTTTGGCAATATTTAGTCAAGTGGTGTGTGTGTCCTTTATCCTACCACTCCACCTCAGGGAATTTACCTTCAGGAGATAATTACCCACATTTGAAATGACATATAAACTGGACGTTCATCACAACATTGTTTATAATAACCAAAAAGTAAGATGGGGCAAATTAAAAGTCCTTCAGTAGAAAATTGGTTGAACAAATTATGTATACTTCTGTATAAGGGAACACTGTGAAGCCACTAGAAATGATGCTATATTTAGACATTGCATGAATAGATGTCTATGACAGAATAAAAGAAGAGTTCACAAATGAGCATGTTTACTATTATCCCATTCATGTAAAATCGATATATATACACACATGCGCGCGCACACACACACACACACACACATTAATCTGTAAGTGTTTGTAGAGACTGAAGAATGTTTGGAGAGTGTAAAATACGCTTACTACGTGGAAATGGAATTGGATTTTAGATTTTGGTTTCTTTTTAACTTACCCGCCGCGCTTTGTTTTATTATTTGAACTGTTTGCAATCAGCTTTATTGCTGTTATAAAAACTGTAAGGGTTTTTTGATGTTTTAAAATGTTCTCTTTAAACAATTAGTATCATTAAGAAAGTAATGTGGGGAGTTATTGCCAGCAAACTGTTCAGGAAGAGGTGCGGCCATTGTTGCTAAAAGCCGAATAAATGAAAACACACTCCAGGAAAACTGACTCAGCTTTTGGTGGGTCATCTGTAGTAGGTGGAGACATCCTAATTGGCAGATTTTTAAGCTCTCTACTGAAAAAATAATTGGGACTTAGTTGATTACCTCTTTAATGGAGAATATATTTCAATTCTTACATTTTAGTTTTTATAGATCTGGGGAGTTGGGGTGGGGAAAGGAAATATATTTATGGTTTCAGCGTAAACTTCAGTCATTTAGGACTCCTTGTTTTTATTTTTTCTTTAGAAATGTATCTATAGTAATTTTTAGTAAATCTAGCAAGATATTTATTTATGCACACGGGATAAGAGCACTTAACGTCATGGAAGTTTGGGGTTTTTAACAATGGGCTCCTACCCCAGAGTAACTCTGTACAGTTTATCTCCCCCACCCCAGTCTTGGCTTATTTATGATAGTTTATGTTTTATGTCATTTTGTTTTTTGGCATGAAAAGCTTAGTTTATTTACAAAGAAATGCAATGCACTTATGCAATTCATAGCAGTTAAATGCAAATAGAATAGTGGAGCTCCCTAAAGAGGTAAGGCGAACTTTAATCTATTTATTATAGACCGGTTCGCAGTAGTTACCTCCCAATTTTACAATTCTAAAACATATCACCTCTTTTGCTTGTTTGGTTTTTGAGGGATTGCCTGCCACTCTGACTGGAAATAGGCTGAAGCCCAGTCTGCAGAAGTTTTAGCCCTTTTGTGGAGTTTAATCTTTTTCTCTTTTATGGCCATTTCAGTAACACTGCAGGAGAATCCCTTCTTCATTTTCATCACGTTGATTTCCCCAGCACTTGCCCTTGCTTAGCATTTCAAAAAAGAAGAAAAGCAGCAGGCAGTCATTATTTGGTACCCCCCCCCTTCTCTTTAGCTCCCTCAGCTGTAAAATCAGAAGATGTGGCTGAATTGCAGTCTTAATTTTTAAATTATTTAATATGCTTAAATATGATTAAAGTACTTAATTTTACTTAACAGAAAATACTCTGCACATTCACAGAAAAGTGCTTTTCTGCTATTTTCATCACAATAAGAATTTCTCGGTTGTTTAGCTTTCCATTGCTTGGTATCTCGAGTTTATTCTTTTTGACTTTTAAATGAAATACATAAATGCGTAATGAGTGTACATACTAAGCTTTGTTTAAATAGAAGTAAATTAATGCAAAGTAAATCTAAATGTTTATGAATATAAATCTATAAATAGAAATGTTACTTGAATTTCGTAGCTTCCAAAGTATAACTTTATGCAGTTTATATCCCACATATAAAACCTGGAAAACTTACTGTCATTTCCCACAACATCATCTACTGGAAAAATCTCTGACCTCTCTTGATTTGATTTCTGCCATTCTCTGGCTATATGCTGTTGGATAAGTCAGTGTGTTAATTTATTCAATAATTCATTCAGCAAGCACTTACGGATATCAACTCTGTCTTTCACCACGGGCTCTCTGAAGGCTACAAGAAAGTCTCCAACGAAGACTTGGAGATTGTCTTAGAGCGCAGTAATAGTCACAAAAGATAAACAAATAGTTATAGTTCCGCGGGCTAGATACATAGCCAGTAGATACCATGAAGCTTGAGTGGAACTGGGGCCATAGAAAATGAGGGGATTCTAGGCCATCCTGTGCAAAGACAGGGAGACATGACAAGGCAAGGAATCCTTAGAGAACCTAACCTTAGAAATCAAAGAGGATTCTGGAAAGGGAAGGAATGAAGGGAAGAAGTCAAATGCTGCAGAGTATAGTAAGATAAAGATGCAGGGTGGGTTGCCCTTTGATAACAGAGCTGGGAGGACCCTGGTAACATTTGTAAGATGAATTCAGTGACATAATCGGTGTGAATGAAAAAGGAGGAAATAAAGACAAGTGGACGTTTTTCCAAGAAACTTGTTTATAAAGGGAAGGATCAGAGAAAACTGAAATTGTAGGGAAAGCATGGCCAAAGGGATTGTAGAGCTGTTAGGAAGGAGAGGTTTGAGTGTGTTTAAGGCTAAAAGGAAGGAGCCAATGGAAAAGGAGAAGATGACAAAACAGGAGCAAGGGGACGTGGTATATAATTCAAGGAAGATGAGCTTCCATGTCAGACAGACCTAAAGTAAATCTCGGTAGTTGTGTGACTTTGGCCCCTGAAACTCACTGTTCTCTACTGTACAATGATAACCTGATGCGTGCATGAAGTTTCTTCATTCATTCATGTAATTCACTATGATGGCAGATACTGGACATGCAGAGAAGACACATGTCCTCACTTTCTAGGATGCTACAGACTGGTGGATGTAGTTGTGAACAATAGAAATAAATCCAAGAGATATTTAGGAGGAAAAATTGTTTTGAAGACTCGGTTACTCTTTGGATCTGGGGTAAGAGAGAACCTTATACAGTAGACAGTAGGATGGGGCATGTTGTCCTGTTTGGCTCAGTCCTACAGAAGTCCTCCTATTCCATGGTTGAGGAGTCTGTCCTGCTCTCGGCAAATGTTCATGAGAACACATGTAGCCGCAGTTGCCACTGACAGCCAAGTCTGTGACCATACAGGAACCGGAGCTTAGCTGCAGCCACTTATGCCTGAGCTCCAGAAAGCAGAACAATGGAAAAACCTAGGTCCCTGATGACATAATTGAACCGCTGATCACACTGTGCCTGAGCCTTCCCTCTCTCTAGACTCCCATTTCAGCCTGCTAGTCAGGCTTTCCAAATAAATGTAGCCCAAAGCACCTTAACAGTTAGAGGTTGATAGGAGAATAAAGTGAAATATGTACAACACCCAGTTTTTCAATAGGATAAACTCAATTTCTGCTAATTATTACTATTAATTAATTAATACTATTATTGATACCCAGGTTCTTTGGCAAATGGCAAACTGTATATAGGGCCAGATAGGAAATATTTTAGGCCACACAGTCTATATTGTTATATTCGTCTTTGTGTTTTGTTTTTTCTTTTTTAAAAAATGTAGGAACCATTCTTGCCTAAGCTGTGGGCACAGCGGGCCTATTGGCTCAAGTTTGCCAACCCCTCGTAATGCCATTCACTGACACAAGAACCCAGGATGAGGAGGCTTAGAGAAGATAATGGAATTCTGTTTTAAATATATTAAGGCAGTATCCAGGTAGAGATGCTCATTAAGCCAAGAGATCTGGGCTGGAGATATAAATGGTGAATCATTAGCATATAGATGGTAGAAAGCCAAGGAAGTCAGGGGTGGATTAGATCACCCAGGAAGACTGCGTAGTCTATGAGTAAGATAAGGGAAAAGCTAAGGAAGAACCTATAAAAAGTCCTTCCGTCCAAGACTGGAGTGAGGGTCCCAGTTCCACACAGGTTAACCAGGAGCTCAACAAGAAGGAAACCAGTCTCAGTGCAATGGTTTATGTGCTGTGATGGGCTCCGTAAGCACACACAGAGAGGCCTCTAACTAGCATGAGCTTGAAAAGGGAGCTCAGAATGTCATGCCTCAACAGTCTTGTGAGATGCCTGGGGATTAGCCAAGGATCCCAGGCAGATGGAACAGCCTATGCAAAAGCACAGAGGAGTGGGAGACAGATACTAGTGCTGGTGTGTAGGTAGACCAAAGTGTAACATCAGACACAGGCTGGAGAGATGTGAAGGGCCAGATCGGGAATGTTCTGTAAGCAACGCCAGCACTTTAAAAGGGATGGGGGGGGTCTCTGAAAGAGTTTCGGGCAGAGGATTGACAAGATCGTGGTGATGTCTTAGAAGCCTAGAAGTGGCACCCTAGCAGCAAATGTGTGAAGGTTGACTTCCAGGAGGGTAGCATGGGGAGGAAGGGGTGGAGGACAGAAAACCTCTGTTCCTGACCAAGCGGAAAGCATTTCAAGTGTTTAATCAGTAATGTGCTGGGAGAGGCTTTACAACTGACTGGGGGAGGGGGGGGGGCTTGATTTGTGGCAGTTGCCAATTTTTGTGTGTAAATGTTTCTATCATGCCCAAACTAAGGCAAGTAGTAGGAATACAGAGAAGGGGTGGGTTAAGAGAGAGCTTTAGGAGTTGACTTGAGAGTTGGTGACCGGTTGAATGGAGGGTGAAGAAGTACAGACTCTTTTAGATTTCTGTTTAATGAGATGGTGACTGGTATATCACAGAAATGGGGACATTAAAGAAATAAGCAAGTCTATATGGTCCCTCTCCCCCTGCTAGAATATAAACTCCACGGACACAGGGACTTTTCATCATTTCGTACACTGCAGTATCCCTAGCACTCAGAACAGTGCATGGCACATGGTTATGGTCAATGAATATTTGTTGAATGAATGAATGAGTGTTTCGCCATTAAACCACTAGAGATCACTGCTGGTTTAAGCCGTGTCCCCGAAGCAGTGCGGAGCCCTTGTACAGTGGGCTGAAAAGTGATGGGATGAGGAATTCAAGACAATGCATAGACTACACCTGGAAAAGGCTCCTCTGAAGAACAGGAGGTGGGTTGGACAGCAGCCAACTGGAGGAAATTGTACATTACTTTGTCTCCGGAAGAAAGAATCTTAGCATGTAGCTTGAGTGGATGTAGCTTGAGTGGCCCCAGGGGAGTGGATGAGAGCTGTGGGGCCAAGGCCTCACATTAAAATCATGGCCCAAATAAAAAGTCAAGAGCTGAGGCTGCAGCAGAGGGAAGGAGGGGGAAGAGGTAGGGAGTGCTAAATATCAAAAATTCAACCAAGTCAATTTTGAAGATCTAATAGACTTTATTAATCAATTCATGCATCGGGCAGCATCCCGTCTAGCAAGCAGAGATCCAAGGAGCTATATAGCATGGAAGGATTTTACAGGCAGAAATGGGGGGAGACAATTAACAAGAGAAAAGAAAGGTTTATTTCAGGCAAGGTCCCCTTCCTTTAGGGGGGTCTTAGTTGATGATTACCTCATCTTCCTTTGGGGAGGAAGAGGGAGGAGGCCCAGGTGACAGGTTACCTCATTGGTGCTGACCAGAAAATGCCCGACTGGTTAAGACCACACGTGGGGGGGGGGTGAAACTGCGGTTACGTTTAGTAGTAAGCTCTGGTTTGGTGACTTGACCGGGCCTAAGAGACTCCACTTTGCACTTGTGGTTTTCTTTTGAACAGGATATAAGGTGAGTTCTGTCAAGGTCAGAAGTCAGGGACTGGAACCAGAAAAATCTAGATTGTGTAGCTTGTCAGATGCTTACGAAAGATTTTTGCTTGATTCCCATGTAACTTACACAGAAAGGACCATGGGATGCTTGGCTAGCTGTTAAACTTAAACCTGAAAATGGAACCTAATGTATATTGACAAGAACATTTGCCAGTGTTTTGCACTGTGGCCATTAATGTAACTTGGGAAAGAACCTATTTGGGGGTGGGGGGGCTGAGAACTTTTTGAATCAAGTGTGTTTCATTTAAACTTTTTCAAGAAAATTCTTTTTCTGCCCAAGAGAACATTTCATAAATCATTTTAATGGCTGTACCTAATATAAATATTTTTAGGCATTATTTTATTTTAACTTGTACATTTGGAAGGTTACGCTATCACACCAGACTGTAGGCCACACAAAACCTTAAATTTGATTGAGGACTTCTTGAATTTTCTTATCTTGTTTTCCCTTCAAGATCTGCTTTCCTCGCTCAAATCAGCTTCATGCGTTGCCTTCGGGGAGTTTCCCAAGATCAGGCTTTGAGATGCAAGGCCCTAGGATTTTAAATTTCAAAAGCCCAAACTGGGTGGGGGATGGGCACCCGAAGGTTTTGGCACAGACAGCAGTTAGAATATAAGTGCTCCTTTCTCCATTCTCCAACCGAGAAAACCTCTCAGATGGCAGAGGGAAGCGAGATTCAGAGAGGACGGAAAGAAGAGTTAGATGCTGCTGGTTCACCTGAAGAGAGCCCTGGGCCATTTCCTTCCAAGCTGGTTTGGGGGTGAAGGTCAAAAACCCAGTGCACTCCCCAGGTAGACTTAAGTTCCAGGAGCTGAGCAGACCTTTGCCCTCCTCCTCCCCACCAGGTGAGGAATAGGAGAGGCAGGTGAATAGGAGAGCCAGCTTAGAGGTCTCAAAGGCCTCCCACCCCAGCAGGTGGCCAGAGAAGGTGCTGTCCAGACAGGCCTCTGACAGCCTCCCAGCCACCTTGGTCATAGGGCACCTTCTTCGGCAGGCCACCATTGGGGGGGAAGTGTTGCCACAAGGGGACCAGGAAGAGACTGCTACAGCCCTTACCTGTTTCCTGCGTCATGATAACCCAAAAACAGGTAGGATGGAGGGCATCTCACCTGTTGCTGGCTCTTCAATAGTGGCACCGAGGTCTCACTGCTCCCCAGGAACTGGGGACTCAGCCTCAGTAGAGAGGAGGGAAGTGCCACAGGGACTGAGATTAGGTTTAGGAAACACATTCTCTTGGGGTCGGGATGGACAGAGATGCTTTTCCCTGCTTACTCTGTTCATTTAACCATGTGCATTTATTACCTATTCAGAAATAAAATAATATTCACTTAATATTCACTTAGAGAAAAAATTTTATTTCTTGCGTGTGTGTTTAAGCAAGTGAGGGTCCTATTTACTACATTGTTATAACAATATAGATTCTAAGTAATTAAAGCCATATATTCGTTTTACAAGCCAACATAAATAATTGTTTTATATTACTTTGCATTCATGTTCTGGCTGTACAGATAGGATCTTCTTAAACAAGACTTATCATTTGTTACACTACCGTCTTCCATACACAAACAGTTGGCTGGCTCACTGCTTTCCAAGTAGTAGGGACACAGTAAATATTTATTTGATTGATAAATGTATTGACTCAAGTAAATGGATATGTGACCATCACTACAGACCCTTTGAAGATTTGATTCAAATCATTTTGGAAGTTTGACCCTGTATTGAGGGCAAATTGTTTTCCAGAGAGACTAGGGAACATTTCTTTATCCAGCAAGCCATTTAAATAGCAGACAAATAAGACCTTTTACAGACTGTGATGACACCAAGAAAGTGACTCAAACTAAGTCTGAAGAATGAGTTTTTCAGGAGGACAAGGCAGGGGAGGACACTCGGCACTGCGCACGCGTGTGCAAATGAATGGCGATAGAATCCAAACATGGCGCGCACGCCTCGCTGTGGTGATGACGAGAAATGATCCTGGACGGGGAGATGGGATGCTGAGCACCCAGAGGCCAATTTCTCATTGCGTTTGCTAGCATCTCCCACGTGGAAGATGCACTGAGCTCCAGACAAGATCTTCCAAGGGGCTGGCTATTACAGAGCATACAGACATGAAAACAAATACATGAGTGAATATCAAAGCACTTGAAGAAAGTGTCTGAAATTGCCTTTTTGCTCTTATTCTCCCTTACAATCTGCAACTTAGTGGAAAGCCTGTTAGATGTAATCCTGGGGTTACGAGATAGGATACAGGTACCATTTGTCTCCAGTGAGCAACTCAGCTTTAGGGTCGGTTGCTAGAAAGGGATTTTGCTTAGCACCTGCTTGTTTGGAAGGGTTACATGGGGTATGTTGGGTGAGAAGCAAAGCAGTTTACTGGCTCTTCTCACCATCTGGCTTCGGAAGGGCTCAGATGACACCTGCTCCAAACACCCTATTTAATATGGAACCCCCAGCCCAGGCTCAGCACTCCCTGTCTGGCTTTCCTAGTTTGTTTTTCTTCAAAGCATTTTTTTTTTTTAAGAATTTATTTATTAGAGCATGCGCATGCGAGAGAGAGAGAGAGAGAGAGAGAGAGCAAGAGAACACAAGCAGGGGCAGGGTGAAAGGGAGAAGCAGACTCCCTGCTTAGTAGGGAGCCTGACTTGGGGCTCGATCCCAGGACCCTGTCATAACCTGAGCCAAAGGCAGATGCTTAACCGACTGAGCCACCCAGGCGCCCCTCTTCACAGCAATCATCTCACATTCTAACACACTATGAAATATATTTACCTGTTTTGTTTACTGTCCCTGCCACGCAACCCCATGGAAGGCAAACTCCATGGGCACAGGGCTTTGTCGGTGTTGCTAGAACAGTGCGATACCCTATGTGCTTGTGGAATGGGGAGAGAGTGCGTAAGATGCTATGACTTCTCAGTGCATCCATCATACCCCCACCCAAAGTAAGTGAAAAACCCACCCAGTGCCAAATCTTCATTATTTGAGGATTAACAGCATTGGGTTTGTAAACAGCACTGCTTCCCTGGATATTGTGGACAAGGTGAGGTTAAGGTTTTCCATCATTCCAGTGGGGCAACGTGTTGAACAAATTTAGAAGCTTTGGGGTCACGTAGACCCAGATTCAAATCCCACTGAGCAGTGAATGAGATAGGGCCAGTTCTTCATCTGTAAAATGTACAACGATGCTAGCCTCCCAGGGTTGTTGTAAAGATTAAATGGGAAAAAGTCCAAAGCACACTGCCCGTGGCACGTGGTAGGCTCCTGAAAACATCTGCTATTGTTTTATCACTATCATCTGAAGAGCTGTACTAGTCCACTAGGGCTACTGTAACAAAACACCGCACACTGGGCGGCTTAAAACACAGAACCTGTTTTCTCATAGTTTTGGAGGCTAGAAGTCCACGATCGAGGTATTGGCAGGTTTGTGTCTCGTGAGGCCTCTCTCCGGCCTTGCACATGGCCGCCTTCTCACTGGGGCCTCACGTGGTCTTTCCTCTGAAAACGTGCGTCCCATTGTCTTTTCCTCCTTTTATTAAGGACATCAGTCAGACTGGACCCACCCTTATGACCTCATTTACCTGTTTAACCTTTACCTGTTCAAAGGCCCTGTCCCCAGGTGAGGGCTTCAGCATAGGAATTTTGAAGGGACACAATTCAGTCCATAACAGAAGGTGAGGAAGGTTTTGACGACGTACGTCCAACTTTGATTTACTGGATAATTTAGTTATCTTTAATTCCCAGAAACAGAGGGACTTTGGTGGCTAGGTTTTGACTAGCAGATGGGCGCTGAGAAGGGACGAGATGGAAGTATTCAGTGGCAGGTGTTTATTTTACACACAAGAAGGAAGGAAACCATAGGGAGGAGGAAAACATGACATGTGCAGAGAGCCTGAAGACTCCTTCCTGAGTGTCTGGACTCTACCTGAGGACGTGTTTGAAGGAGCAGTAATACGGAATGGGTGAGTCACCAGAGGAGAGAGAACTAGCAGCGGCTGTTGAGACAAAACTGAGAGAGAGAGAGAGAGAAGGCGACCGTATTTCTGCTCCCAAATGTTTGCCTCGTCAAGAGAGAAACTGTCCGTTTCTCCACCGGTTGGGTCTACGTTCCCTCCTTCCCTGCAGGGAATTAGGCACATGCAGACATGCCTCTAACCAGACCCCCAAGAAAGTTGGGGAAATTTTTAAAAACAAATTTTCTACCAGCAGATTACTATTTTGGTACCAGAAGCAAAAGCAAAGACACCTTCGAGCTGTAAACAGCAAGAAGGCGGCTGCAAGCTGGAGGCACGTACACCCCGAGATGGGATTCGTGAACCGGAGCCGTAGACACCTGGGCCTTCTACCTGCTTGGTCACTGTTTCTGCCCTTATTTGGGAAGGCTTTGGAGAGAGGATTCCAGATTGTATTATTTTTCCTGGGCATTGTTCCAGAAGATAATATTGTACTAATACAAAAACAAAAACAAAAATTCTAAAAAGCAATTGCATCTGTGTTTAGAGGGTTTTTTGTTTTTTGGTTTGGTTTGATCTTACTGTTTATAGAGTACTTTGAATTTCTTTTTTTTAGAGATTTTATTTATTTGTCAGAGAAAGAGGCAGGGAGCAGCAGAGGCAGACGGAGAAGCAGGCTCCCCCTGAGAAGGGAGCCCAGTGCAGGACTTGATCCCAGGACCCTGGGATCATGACCTGAGCTGAAGGCAGACCGTTCACCGACTGAGCCACCCAGGCGTCTCGAATACTTTGAATTTCTCGTGAGATTTTCTGCACGCCCGTCTGGCAGACATATTTCGTGTTTTGGGATCAGGCCTCTGCAGAGTGCGTGCTGGAACCGACTGGTGTAGCCCTCACTCACACTGTCTCTCTGCACTTGGGGAGGAGCCTGCCATCTCCAGCCTGAGGACGCTGTGGCTTTGACCAAGCTCTTCGACTAGAGCTGCAAGAGCGATCTGTGCTGCTTCTAAACCTAGGGAACTGCATCCGTATTTTTGACCTCTTACGTAAATAAATTCCAGCAATAATTTGATAGAACAGGAAAGTCAAAACCTATGTGGTGCTCTGCTAAGCACATTTATATGTATCATTTCATTTTAATCCTCCCAGAAGATGTGACTGATATGAGCGAGCAGGCAGAGATTATGAGACGGGCCCAAGGTCGCCCAGATACTAAGTCCTAGCACGGGAATGTCCCTCTGGGTTCAAAACAACTGCTTGGACACCCTTGACATTGTGCCTTCACATTGTAGGAACACAGACAGTGACATCCCACCCACTTTGGTGTGACCTATGTTTAATCCTCTTATTGACAATATGACTTTTTTCTCCTGAATCGTAAGGACTCATGTGGGATTTTGCCTGTTTTCCATTTTTAAAAAAAATAATTTATTATTTTTTCTTTTGGGGGGTAGGGGAGGAGCTGGGAAAGGGAGACAATCTTAAGCAGGCTCCAGGGCCAGCGCGGAGCCCGATGCCTGGCTCAATCCCACGACCCCGAGATCATGACTGAGCTGAAATCAAGAGCTGGATGCTGAACTGATTGAGGCAGCTTGGCGTCCTGCCCATTTTCTTTTGCAAAATACTTTTTTTTTTTTTTAAGATTTTATTTTGGGGCGCCTGGGTGGCTCAGTCAGTTAAGCGTTTGCCTTTGGCTCACGTCATGATTCCAGGGTCCTGGGATCGAGCCCTACGTTGGGCTCTCTGCTCAGCAGGGAGCCTGCTTCCCTCTCTCCCTCTGCCTGCTGCTCCCCCTGCTTGTGTTCCCTCTCTCTCTCTGTGTCAAATAAATAAAATCTTTTTTTTTAAAGATTTTATTTATTTATTTATTTATTTATTTATTTATTTATTTGACACAGAGAGAGAGAGAACACCAGTAGGCAGAGCAGTAATCAGAGGGAGAGGGAGAAGCAGGCTCCCCACTAAGCAGGGAGCCAGATGTGGGGCTCTATCCCAGGACCCTGGGATCATGACCTGAGCCAAAGGCAGACTCTCTTAACCAACTGAGCCACCCAGATGCCCCTCTTTTGCAAAGATTCTTATCATTAGTATGTGTGGTTTTCTTACATATCCTCCTTGTGCAAAATCTTGTGCAAGTTTTGCTTTCAGAAAATCTAATGTGATATGTATTCTGTCTGGTGTATAAACACCCAGGTCTTTATTCAAGGTAAGGAGAAAATTACAGTCATTGTGAATTCTGTCGGACCTCCAATTTGCTTTTCTGTAGTAGAATGTTTTTCTATAAAGAATGCTGCTTAAAGTTGCACTTCTGGATCTCAAAACCAAGTTGCGGAAGCAAAACTAAAAGCTACAACCTCTGTAGTGAATCATCGAGTTAAAATAACAGCTTCTGATCAGTCAGAATCTGGAATTCTGATTCCAAGATTTCAGCAAGAGAATAGGATGGTATTAAAAGCATGTATAATTAAAGAACAAACAAATTCTTGAACTCAGAGCACATACAGGTGGTGGCGGAGGGGAGGAAGGTGGAGGGGTAAGTGAAATAGGTGAAGGGGATTAAGAGGTACAAACTTCCAGTATTAAAATAAATGAATCACAGAGATGAAAAAGTACAGCATATGGTATATAGTCAATAATATTGGAATAACGTTGTATGATGACAGATGGTAACTCATTTGGTGAGCGTTGCATAATGTTTAAAATGGCACTATGTTGTGCACCTGAAACTAATAAAATATTATGTCATCTACCCTTCAATAATAAATAATAAAAAAAGCATGTATAATCATACTGAGTGTGTACTATCCCTGGTTCCTGTACCATTTTCTAAAATGAAAATGGTATTTTTTATTACTCTTAAAGTAATACATTTCACAATATTACTATTTGCATTTATTATATTAATTTATCTAGATTTTATTTTGAATGTAGTTGGAGGTAGGGGTTTAAATTTATTTCTTCTGGGGGCATCTGGGTGGCTCAGTCGGTTAAGTGGCTGCCTTCAGCTCAGGTCATGATCTGGGGTCCTGGGATTGAGCGTCACATCAGGCTCCCTGCACAGCAGGGAGTCTGCTTCTCCCTCTGCCCCCACCACCACCTCCACTCATGCTTGCTCTCTCTCTCTCTCTCTCTCTCTCTCTGAAATAAATAAAATCTTTAAAAAATATAAAATAAAATAAATTTCTTTTTTTAGATGGATGGCTTATCATGTCAACACTTTTTTTTTTTTTTTAATTTTAGAGAGAACACATGCATGCTGGGGAGGGGGTGGAGGGGCAAAGGGAGAGGGAGAGAGAATCTTAAGCAGGCTCCGTGGGCAGCACAGAGTCGGATACAGCTAGATCTCAACCCTCCTAACCTGAAATCATGACCTGAGCTGAAATCAAGAGATGGATGCTTAACCAACTGAGCCACCCAAACACCCCATGTCAACATTATTAAATAAATCATCCTGGGACGCCTGGGTGGCTCAGTCTGCCTAAGCGTCTGCCTTAGGCTCAGGCCATGATCTCAGGATCCTGGGATCCAGCCCCACATCGGGGTCCCTGCTCAGTGGGGAGCCTGCTTCTCCCTCTCCCTCTGCCACTCCCCCTGCTTGTTTTTTTCTCTCTCTGTCAAATAAATAAATAAATCTTTAAAAATAAATAAATAAATCATCCTTCCCTTCCTCTTTGTAATTTTAGAAATTGTGCTAGGTTTCCCTCCATAGCTTTTGTACCACAATGAGAGGACCTGTTTCCCCACATTCTTGCTAACAGAGGGCATTTTCAGTCTTTTGGACGTTGCCAGTCTGGATAGATGAGAAATGATATCTCAGTGTGATTTTAATATGCTTTTCTGTTATTGTGAGTGAAACGGAGCATCTTTTCATATGTTTCTGGGCTGCGTAAATATTATTTCCTGTGAACTTTGTTTTCATGTCTTTTGCTCACTTTAAAAATTAATTTGTTGGCCTTTTCTCTAGTTCTATGAATTCTTTAGGGAGATTAGCCTGTTGTCATGATCTTAATTGCAGACATTCTTTCCAGAGAATAATTTTTCTTTTGACTTTGTCTGATATGTTTTTTGAAAAAACAGGCTTATTATGGGGCGACTGGTTGGCTCAATTGGGAGAACATTCGACTCTTGATCTTGGGGTTGGGAGTTTGAGCCTCACATTGGGTGTAGAGATTACTAAAAAAATAAATAACCTTTTAAAAAGTCAAGATTCTCACAGTATCCTTTCATCATCCTTTTTAGGTGATTTTTGACAAATGAAATACCAGTGCCGTAGTGAAGAGAGAGACTATTTCTGTAGACGCAAGATTTCCCTCATGCCCCTTTGTGGTCATTCCCCTCTCCCTCCCCCACCCCTTTGGTACCACTCACCTGATTTCTGTTTTGCCTTCTCCAGTGCATCCTAAATGGGATCTTACAGTCTGTAGCCTTTTGTATCCAGCTTCTGTTACTGAGCATAATTCTTTTGAGATTCAACCATGTGATTGCATGTATCAGCACGTCCTTTTACTGCTGAGTAATATTTTGTCATATGGATGTATTTCTCTGTCTACCAATTGATGGGTCTTTCGGTTGTTTTCAACCCAGAGCTGTTAACGAATAAAGTTGCTTTAAACATTATCACGTTTCCAAGTTTTTTATATTTACATAGTCGGAATTTATCAGTCCTTTTTCTTATGGCTTTTGGATTTTGAAGCATAGAAAGATAATAAAGGAATTCACCATTTTTTCCTTCTAGGACTTTGTATGGTGTCATTTTTTACATGCAGATATTTGATCTGTTTGGAGTTTATTCTGGTGTGAGGCATAAATCATTTTTTTTCCAAATGGCTAAGTTGTCCCCAAATACCTAAATCAATCTTTTTTAATCTGATTTAGGAAACTATTTTATAATTATTTGTAATTTATAATTTATGATTTAATACAAATATTTTTATTTATTAAAGTTATTTGTGCTTATCACTGCTATTCAATTAAAGTTAAAAATTAAAAACCTGTTTTTCTTTAAAGTTTATTTATAATCCATATACCTAATGTGGGGCTTGAACTCAGAATCCTGAGATCAGGAGTCCCACGTGCCACTGCTCCCCTGACTGAGCCAGCCAAGCCCCTCTAAAACCTATTTTTCTTTAAACATTCAAATACAAACCTAATAAATTCAATTGTAAATCAAGTAATTTTGAATGACAATTCAAAACACACAGTTTCATTATCCTTTGATGAATGTTTAATGAACATATTACAGTTAACAAATTATAATCCTTTGAACTTTTAAACACTGTTTACAAACTTAATCAGATTATATAAGAAATTACTAATTAAAGCTATAGATTTTTTTAATTAAAGCAAACCTTTATTATTTTTTTTTAAAGATTTATTTATTTGATAGAACACAAGCAGGGGGGAGCGGCAGGCAGAGGGAGAGGGAGAAGCAGACTCCCTGCTGACCAGGGAGCCCGACATGGGGCTCAATCCCAGGACCCTGAGATCATGACCTGAGCTGAAGGCAGACACTTAACCGACTGAGCCACCCAGGTGCCTCTGGAACTCATAAATTTAACAAGTTAAATTCTCTTAAATGTAAGTACTATTTACAAACTTAATTAAATCTTCTTAAACACTTCAATCTATTACCACAAATTTAATGTATTTGATTTTCTCAAGCATTTCTAAAATCTAAAGAGACAGAATTACAAATCTAACAAAATCAAACCAAGTGTGTGCAAAACTGTAATGAAACAAATGTAAAAATGTAGATCAAATTCTTTTAAGTATCTTAAAATCATTATAAATGTAACAGATACTTCTGAGTTTAAATATTGACTATCAACTCACTCGTTTACATTATCCTATGTGTTTAAGTTAAACTGAGAAATATAGTGTCTCAGATTCTCTATGGTGGCATTTTAAACATCTTAAGAATACACAAAGTACAGCTTCTAGTTAAAGAACTATTATATACCTTCCTTCCCTCTGGCAACACCACTAAAATGACAATTACAGGGTTTTTCTAAAGCATAACCCACGAAGACAAAGAGAATAGGAAAGGCAACAATTTTGCAAGCTAGAAGGCAGATGACCTCCTGGTAGCTGATTCACCAGCCCTGGGAAAGCCGAAATCTAAGCCAGTGATGGGCAAGGCAAGAAGCGATCAGATTTGTGCCCCAGAAACTAGAGCATCGAGGCTCAAGAATGGGTTCTTTTGAAAGCAAGGGTAAAGAAGGACCTGAAAACAATAGGAATGATCAAAATTCTGTTTGAGATGTGGTTAGAACCACCTTCCTCATCTCCTCCCCTCCTCTGCACAACCAGCAACAGTTTTGCTTCACCCTCCAGAAGGCTGGAAGTGTGGTCTCTGGAGGGGGTAAGGAGGGATAGTATGGCCTCAGGACCCCAGGCCACTGGGACAGAGGGACTCAGTGTTGAACATGGCAAGAGATGAAAGGAAAATCCACACCCTGATTTAGGAGACTCACTCTGACTCTCCCCAGGCTCCCAGGATGCCGTAAGGCAGCCAGCCTCATGCCCTCTAGGCAGAGAGCTGGAAGATTCTTCTCTGGAGAATGAGACCAGGCCAAGTGAAGAGATCAAAAGATATTCATACTTACGATCCTCCAACCAAAGAGCCCCAGCGGATCACCCTGTAATGAGGTCCTTCTCTGGACAAGCCCTGGTCACATGCCAGAACTTCCAATCAGCTTCCTTGCACTGCACTCCTGAATACACATGGACAGCTAAGAGTTATCAGGCTTTTGAGGAAAGGCAAAACAAATCATCAGGGCCACCACCACCAATAAAATCCAGGAAATACAATTTTGGAGAAAATAAAGACAATGCACACAGACAGAACAAAATCTTCATCAGTAATAACCTCAGCGGGATTAGAAGAGGTATTGTAGCCATGAAACAAGAATAGCACACCATTAAAAACCTTCAGAAAATTAACAAGAACTTTTAGAAAATGAAAAACATGGTAGGAAAAATGAAAAACTCAACAGAAGGGCTGGAAGATAAAATTGAGAAATTCTCCTACGAAAAAAGAACCAAAGGCAAGAGATGGAAACTAGGGAAAAAATAAAATAGAAGAATTAGACCAGGACATCCAATAGCTGGGGAAAGAAAAGGAATTCCAGAAAAAAAAATTATGCAAGAAAATGTCCTAGACGTGAGGTATCCCCATATTAAAAGCTCTTACCAAGTGCCCTACACAATGAATGACGAAAGAGTCCTATCAGGTGTCTCAAGCAAGGTTCACTGAGGAGGCAGAAACCATACTGCCATTTTACCAGGGGCAGTTTATCGTAAACAATTGTTAACAAATAGAGGATGGGTGACAACGTATAAGGAGTACAAGAGGACAAAAACCAGAACACAAACATTTACGGAAACTTTATTCATAAGAGCCAGAACCTGAAAACAACTCCAAAGCCCAGGCACCAAAGCAGCAGCTTGGAAGAAAATCCAGAAGCTATGAGAGAGCAGGGGTGAATCTGAGATGTTTACAGCATTCTCCAAGTAGAAATCAAAAGGAGGCTAGCTCTACATAACCCCAAAGCCAGCTTAAGAGTTTAGTACTTTAGGGGCACCCGTGCGGTTCAGTCCGTTAAGCATCTGCCTGCAGATCAGGTGGTGAGGACCCTGGGACCGAGCCCTGTGTTAGGCTCCCTGCTCCGCGGGAAGACTGCTTCTCCCTTTCCCTCTGCCATTCCCCGTGCTTGTGGTCTCACCCTCTTTCTGTCACATAAATAAAATCTTAAAAAAAATAATTGTGCATCATTTTTTTGCCAGTGTTATTTCTTTCTACGTGGCACATAAAATAATGCTGTGACTTGTATTAGATAGTGTATTAGATCTGATGAAATATGGTGCTATTTCACATGAACACATCCAAAGAAAAAGAGGTTCCCAACACAGGGACAGTGCTCAAGCTCCTCCTCTCCACAACTTACTGCTTCTGTCTCCTCCAGGTGTCTGCTATCATCTCAACCTGGCTCCCCTCCTAGTGACAAAATGGCTCCAGCAGCTCCAGCAATCACATCAAAGCACAATGGTCAGTGCCCAAAAAGGGGCTCTGTTTCTCTTTGTAAGTAATAACATCTTCCCAAAGCTTCTACAGCCTTCTCCTCGTGTCTCATTAGCCAAAATTTTATCACATGCCCATGCCATACCAATCACTGACAGGGGGGAGAAACTACCAAGAATGACTTAGACCAATCATGTCCTGCCTCCTGGAGCTAGAGATGAGGCTGCACTCTGTGCATAAGCTATGTAGAAGAGAGAGACTGCTGGACAAATTGGGCTCGACAAGGAAAGGCAAGTGGTGGCAGCCAACAGTGTCTGCCTCAATTCCTAATCACATCCATTGTGGTTGGAATTTACTAATTTGACTCTCCAAGGGCAACTGCACTTCTGAATTCTTAAAGAAATATTTCAATGCAGTCAGCTCTTCCTTATTATAAATTTCAGTTTATTCCGTTCTCATCTTAGCCTCAGACTCATCTTATCCATTATTAGTAATGTTGCTTTTGGGGCGCCTGGGTGGCTCAGTCAGTTAAGCATCCAATTCTCGATTTCGCCTCAGGTCATGATCTTAGGGTTGTGAGATCAAGCTCCACGTTGGACTCTGCGCTGGGCATGGAGCCTGCGTAAGATTCTCTCTCTCCCTCTGCCCCTTCCTCCCTCTCTCTCTAAATACTACTACTACTAATAATGATAATATTAATAATAATGTTGCTTTTATTCCTAATGTATAAAAATTACTACCATTCCAGAGTGAAATTTTGGATAGTTGAAAATCCAAGTTTTGCTGTATTTAGACAAATTGAACCAAACACAGACACAGAGAGGAGCACATATTTGATGTTTTAAATTTGCACCGAAACCATCATAACTGTTGTCTAGTTTAAATAAGGTGAAACTAATTATCTTCATAATTCATTCAAAAAATAACATCTTTCTGCCTTTTGGAAAACCAGTGCTTTGTGAGCTTTGAGTAATATTGAAAGGTAAAGTTACATGCGGAGTTTACCTTGCAGTCCTCACTTCTCCATTTCTCAGAGGGCTGTTCAGATAACAAAATCCTTCTTCCCCTAATAACAGATCTGATTCTACAAACTCTCCAGGACACAGTATCTCAACCCCACTCTGTGAAATCCCCTAATTATATATGATTTCCAAAGCAGGGAGAAATTTGATCTGATAGAGTAACAGTAGTCTGCAAGAGAAAGCAGAAACAGTCCTGTGCTAACCTACAAACGTTCTTCCTAGGCAGACGCTTAGAAAGATTTGGAATCCCCCATTGAGTGTGTGCTATCTGGCAAGTCATTCCGACGTCCCTGAGCAACTTTGTTTTTTACCTGGACAGATGATAGATGACTCTCCTTAATTATATTGTTGAGGAAATACAGCAAAGAGCATGCAATTCTTAATGATTTTTTTAAAGATTTTCTTTATTAATTTGATAGAGAGCACAAGCAGGGCGAGCAGTAGAGGCAGAGCGAGAAGCAGGATCCCTGCTGAGCAGGGAACACGATGCAGGGCTCCATCCCAGGACTCTGGGATCATGACCTGAGCCGAAGGCAGAGGCCTAACCTACTGAGCCACCCAGGCCCCCTCTTAATGATTACTGATGATTAAAAAAATCAAACACCAGGTCAGAGTGAAAAGCCGAAATAAATGTCTTTGAAGAATATAATCAAGATTACGATCAAGAACCAAATATTGTTAGAGAGTCGATGAGAAAAGAGATATTTGGTATTTGGGGCTGAGTTGGCTGTTACGGATGTGAAGGACTGGTCAGCAGGTGAACAAGAGGGGAAGGGAGAAAGAAAGAGGCAAGGACCTCACTCTTTGGGGTGCGCTCCATATCCGGCATCGGGCTGGGTGCTCTGGAATTATCTCATGTCATCATCCACGAGTCAGTGAGGGGCCATCATCATTATTTCCATTTTGGAGATGAAACCAAGGCCAAAAGAGAAGAAGACATTTGCCCAAGGTAAAAGAGAACAGGGTTTAAACCCAGACCTGTCTAATCACAGACTCTCTCTGCTTTTTGTCCCAGCGGCAGGATTTTTCAGCTAGGGCAGTGGTGGGATTAGCACAATTTTTTTCCTAAGTGTCCCCTCAAGGGCTGCCTAGTGAGTTGCTGGCCGAGTGGGGGAAAGTACCTAACATTTAGGGATCTTCGCCAGGTGAACAAGAAATGCCTCATCATCTTGCCTTTGTAAGTGGTGAAGAAGAGATTTTAGGGGATTAATGAGAAACCTTTGACCTCTCTTTTAAAAGTAAGCTCAGGGGCGCCTGGGTGGCGCAGTCGTTAAGCGTCTGCCTTGGGCTCAGGGCGTGATCCCAGCGTTATGGGATCGAGCCCCACATCAGGCTCCTCCGCTATGAGCCTGCTTCTTCCTCTCCCACTCCCCCTGCTTGTGTTCCCTCTCTCGCTGGCTGTCTCTATCTCTGTCAAATAAATAAATAAAATCTTTAAAAATAAATAAATAAATAAATAAAAGTAAGCTCAATTTCCAAGTTTATTACAAAGATTTACTGGAAATATATAAGAAACCCAAAAATACGCTGAATATAAGTAAAAATTTTAAAGAATTCTACCAATGGTCGCATGATTTCTACTAAGATACCAAATAATGGTGTATATCTTCTAACAAGGCTCACTGCCCATCCTTTCTGGAGCAGGAGGGAAGCAATGCACGAGAACTAGACCGGGCAAGGTCAGCAGATGCCACAGCGGCAGGAGCGGACACAAGGTTTCTAAGCTGTCTAGGGTCAGTTTCTTCATTTGTAAAAAGAGTCGTGTGCCACTCACAGGAGCTTGGGAGATTCCTGAGACCTGGGGAGAGCACAGTGAAGCCCAAATCTCAACAGTCTTGCAAAAACAGCACAAGGTCCTCGGCAGCTTTTCTTGCAGGCATGTTCATTAACAAAACATTCTCAGTTAATAAGAACAATATGTTTGGGGCTCCTGGGTGGCTCAGTCTTTTGAGCCTCCAACTCTTGATTTCAGCTCAGGTCATGATCTCAGGGTCCTGGGATGAGCCCTGAGTGGGCTCCGTGCTCAGTGGGGAGTCTGCTTGAGATCCTTTCCCTCTGCCCGAGATTCTTTCCCTCCGCCCCTCCCCCAACTTGCACCTGTGTGCACACTCTGTCTCAGAGAAATAAGAATGATCTTTAAATCAGGATTTATAGACTTTGAGGGTTTCAAAAGAGATAAATATGTGACAATAACTACATGTGAATAACTATATATGAATATATGACTTGACTTAAGATGGGCTAATACCAGAATAGTTAGCAACCACTTCATGAATATTTGGGGGATACCTCTTAGCTCAGCTTCCTTCAAGCTGTATCGGTCATGTGAAACAGTTGCATTTACTGCTACGCTGATGCTCCTTCCCTCTGCATGTATAAATATTTTCCTTTCAATATTTGGATTAGTGGTGTATATACTTTTGAGTCTTTTCTCAAATGATAATTAACATTGCTCTATATTATTTTTTCACATATTCTTTTATTGGCTGTAAGGTATTCCATCATCTAAATGTGCCATAATTATTTAATTAGTCCCAACTATCAAACCCTTAGGTCAGTTCTGATTTTTCATTGTCATAATTAACCTATGACAAACAGTCTTATATCAAAATGTTATAGGATTTCTTCTCCTTTGGTGCCCGCAGTTCTTGGTCCTGCTGCTTAGAAGAATGAAGAGGTAGACCAGACAGACGAACAGTGGTGGGCTGCTAAGCAAAGCTTATTGAGCCACAGTAAAGTTTATTGAGCCATAGTACAAAGCTCCTGAAGAGGGAGGGGACCTGAGAGGGTTGCCGATTTGGCCTTTAGATCTAGGTGTTTTGTTTTGTTTTGTTTTAAAGATTTTATATATTTATTTGACAGAGAGAGAGCACAAGCAGGGGGAGCTGAAGAGGGAGAGGGAGAAGCAGGCTCCCTGCTTGGGGATCAACGCAGGCTTGATCCCCGGACCTGGGATCATGACTTGAGATGAAGGCAGACATTTAACGGACTGAGCCACCCAGGCGCCCCAAGATCTAGGGTTTTTTATGGGCTCTTTGGTGTGGGCTGTTTTAATCTGATTAACCCTCTGTGTGCCTGTCATCCAATCACGTTTTTGTCATCTACCTATCACATGGGAAAAGATGGAGGGCTCCTTCCGGGGTGGTGTCAAATCCTTTTAAGGGTGGTTTCCTCTCAGGGCGGGAGCTGGGTCCTCTTGGTCCTGTCTCCCTTTCTCCAAACTACCCTTTATTAAACATGTTATATACATTTCTGATAAATTCCGGAGGATAAATTCTTAACAAGTAGAATGTTTGGGTCAAAGGGTATGAATGAACTTAAGGTTTTTGATGGGTATTGCCAAACCAATGTATACCCTTCTCAATGATTATTAAGGGCTTTTATTTTTCCTTGTCCTTACCAGTATTAGGCTTTGTCACTTAAAAAAATAATAACACAAAAACACAACTTTATCATGAGAGACAATAAATGGTAGAAAATATCTAACATAATTTTCTATTTTAGTAAGTATAGTATATGGAGCATAACTGAGTCTTGACAAGGCTAAGTAGCGATTCTGATTTCTGTGTTCTGCTCTGTAGAGGTGATCTGCTGACCTGAAGCATAAAGGTCATATTTGAAGAAAGCCTTGTGTCTCAGAACAAACCCCGTGTTTATGAGTTAGAAGTAAGGAGGTTTGGATTCCGGTTCTAGCCAGTCGTCTTTCCTTAGGCAAGTGTTATATTCTCAGTAATTTACTTTAAATACCTCAGAGGAGCCAGTAGGATGCTTATCTGTGTGCAAGTTAACTTGAGTCTGTGCCCTGAGGACCCTCCCTCTAGAGGCCATTATTGCAGGCACTTCAAATATTGCCTTCTAAATCAGTACCAGAGGGTTAATTAGTCTAATGAATGTCGGAAATAATTTTTCACTGATGAAATGAGTAACGTGCAAGATAGGAGACAAGTAAGATTGTAGAAGTGTTTCTCTGCCTTTTTAAATATTTTATTTTATTATTTTATTTTATTTTAATTCCAGTATTGTTAACACACAGTGTTATATTAGTTTCAGGAATATGATACCGTGATTCAACAATTGTGTGCATCTCTCTGTCTTCTGTTGAACAATGTAAGAAATAAGCTCGGTAACAGCACTGCTGGAGTAGTGCCCCGTCTAGAACTCCATGTGTTCTGGAACCCTCCACGTAACCAGGGATTTAGTTGCCTGATCTGGCCTGAAGGGTAGCTGATTGTGTCACCGTAATACAGGCGCACTTGCCCCAGGGAGAAACTTTCCTGTGAAGGTTCCCGCAGCGTGCCCATGTGCACAGCGAGGAGGGGACTCCCTTGAGCTTCCAGAAATGTAGTTTGGACTCTTGTGGTGCCTGCTTGGTGGTGTCTTTCTTGTGGCAGAATTCAACCCGAGACTTGCTCTCATTGTAACATACCTCCGGTGGTACGGCCGGAGGGAGAGACAACCCACCACTTCTTCTTCTTCTTTTTTTTTTTTTTAAAGATTTTATTTATTTATGTGACAGAGAGACAGCCAGCGAGAGAGGGAACACAAGCAGGGGGAGTGGGAGAGGAAGAAGCAGGCTCATAGCAGAGGAGCCTGATGTGGGGCTCGATCCTGGAACGGCGGGATCACGCCCTGAGCCGAAGGCAGACACTTAATGACTGCACTACCCAGGCGCCCCACAACCCACCACTTCTAACTTAACCTCTTGGAAGCTTTTTGCTCCTCTGTACGAGTGGCAAGAGATGGACTAAATTATTTCTGACCTCCCAATTAGTTCTAAAAGTTCTAGATCGTATGGTATAAAGAACACAGCATTAGATTCAGATTGCCTGGCATCTTCATTTAATAGAAAAGAAATATTTGTCGTATTTAATGTTAATTTCAATGACATCTAAAAGAAAGGGAATAGAAAGGGAAGTTGAAGTATAAAGCGATTAAATAGCCAAGTTCTGTCTCTCTCCAGAATTCGTGCTCTTTCTCCTGATGCCCCTGTGCATCAGATAGATACAGTAACAGATAACTCTGCTAGGTACTAAGTCGTGTCCCCTTGAAATTCCTGTGTCAAAGCCCTAATCCCCAGGGTGACTGTATTTGGTGATAGGGCCTTTGAATAGGTCACTAAGGTTAAATGAGGTCATAAAGGTGGGGCCCTAATCCAATATGACTAGTGTCCTTATAAGAAAAGACAGATATTAGGGAAGCACACACGCCAAGGAAAAGCCGTGTGAGGCCCCAGCAAGAAGATGGCCATCTGCCAGACAAGGAGAGAGGCCTCCGAGACACCAAACCTGTCGACAGCTTGATCTTGAACTTCCAGCTTCCAGAACTGTGAAGAAATAAATTCTGTTATTTAAGCCCTTAGTCTTTTATTATGGCAGCCCTAGGGACTAATACGCCCTCACCTCCGTGGAGATGGGGTAGAAAGATGTTTAAAAGGACAATTTTGGGGGCACCTGGGTGGCGCAGTCGTTAAGTGTCTGCCTTCGGCTCAGGGCGTGATCCTGGCGTTCTGGGATCAAGCCCCACATCAGGCTTCTCCGCTGGGAGCCTGCTTCTTCCTCTCCCACTCCCCCTGCTTGTGTTCCCTCTCTCGCTGGCTGTCTCTCTCTCTGTCAAATAAATAAATAAAATCAAAAAAAAAAAAAAAAAAGGACAATTTTGGTGAGGCTCCTGCTCAGAAATTCAAAGGTGGCAGGTTAAGGGGTTTCCTGAAAGGAATCAGCCACCACAATTTTGTGGGACTTAGGGTTTTGTGGCTTACTTATTCTATAGTGATCAGCACCAAAACCACATGAACAGTAACCCTTTAAAGGACCTACTTTCTATAGGGCAGGGTGCTAGGTAAGATGGTATGAAAAGTCTCCAGTCTTTCAGATATCAGGCAAGGGGAGAGGGGTGGGAGCAGGGCCTCAGGAGACGACAGTACACAGGGAGGCAGCTCTATGGGGAGAGGAAAGCTGGCTGAAGTCCAGGCCTGCAAGCATGGAGAAAGGAGTGAGGAGCAATGAGGTGGTCGGGCAATTCAAAGGCTGGGGGGGAGGGGTTAGGGACAGAGGCAAAGAGGTGGTAGGGATCAGGGCGGTAGCCCAAAAAGTCATACCCAGGAGCTGTGAGGACCCCAGGGAGCGATGGGTGGGTGGGGATGGGGGGGAGGAAACTAAATAAGGGGAGGGCCCATAGCAAGTTTCACCTGCTTAACCATTTTGACTTGGGCAGAGCCCTCCTGACCCTAATTGTAACCTTACAGGGTAATGCTAGTGAGAGAGGAAGCCAACCAGTTTCTCTGCACTTCCCCTGAAGCTTTGTCATCTCAATTAACTACGTAGTTCCATTACAGGTTGAAGAACGTGAGATACATTGGATAAGCTTCAGGGGGCTCCTCATGGGGGCCAGTAGTTGACACTGCCGTGATATCAACATAGAACTTACGTGCAGCCCATAACCATGGAAATGAGGTTTGCTCCAGATAAACCAACAGGCTCATAGAAGACAAATGGACTATCGGCGGATCCATTACCGAGAAGTGTCCTGTGTAATGACACTTACATGCATCAGACAAAGCATAATGGTGCTTTCCCCGGTGCTGGCCATGTAACTGTCGCTCTCTATGAGGAAAGTAGCCACTCATCATGCCTGCCCTGTAGACAGGAAGGGGGGCAGCAAGTGGAGCAATTACTTGGAACTGGCCCCCCAAGTTAGAGAATGCCTACTCTCAGAGACCCTCAAGAGACAGATAGCCATTTGGGTCTGCGTGACTTTAACATCAATTGACTTGATAGATTTTTAGGACTCCTTCCAGCACTTTGATTTTGTGACCCTGATCTCTAAGGAGAATGTTCACTGAGGCACAGACCTCACTTCTAATTGGATGTGACGCCAGATCGCAAAGTTGCAGCTGATGCTGGACGCACAGCCTTAGGGGCCTGCTGCAGTACTTTTTCGAAATCCCAGACCAAACTGTAGCTATTGGTGTTGGAGTCAGTTTTAATTCCTATCCCCTTCTGTTGAATCGCAGGTAATCTTTAGATGGTGGAAGATCTCTCTGAGGAGTGAGTATCGATCAACAAAGCCTGGAGAAGCGAAAGAGTCTCACGAAGAGTTCCTAGACAACTCCCATCTTCAAGGTAAGGAAGGGAGCACGTTCTGTACTTACGTTCAGTTCCCTTTCATTAGTGATAGATTTTGTCGCAGAAATATCCAGCATATCATCCTTTGAAATATTGATATGTTATTATGTACTTAAAGAGAGAAAATTGTTAACATATCCCGAAATTTCTCTTGGGAAAAATCTTCAAGGGTTTAAGATTCCAGGTGAATATGTCAATTCCATTAATAATCTTAAGTTGCATAAATATAGTTTTTTCCTATAACATTTAATTAAAATGGGCTTCCTTTAGTTAAAAATAAATTGAAAGGTTATTTGAAAACATAATCAAATTCTCAAATCCTTGAACTCTTATCATTTTGGCAAAATTGCTACCATTTCTTTTTAATATCAAGGTTTGCTTCAGAAGAAGACTTAATCAGGTAGCATGTGGGCTAAGTACAAACTGCCCTCCGGTTTCCCCTGTGCTTTTTGCTGCCACAATATGAAAATTTCAACTAAAAAGCAGGGCGCCTGCGTGGCTCAGTTGGTGATGCGGCTGCCTTCGGTGGGGAGCAGGGGGGGAGGAGGGAGGCTGTTTCTCCCTCTCCCTCTGCCTTCCTCTCCCCCTACTTGTGCTCTCTTGCTCTCTCTCTCTCTCTCTGTCAAATGAATAAATAAAATTTTTAAAATAGAAAATAAAAAACAAACAATGGTTTTTAACAAACTCCCATGTACCTATCACCTGGTTTCAAGGATACTCAAAATGTGGCCAAAATCTCTACACCGAAGCCACTGTTCCCACTGGATTAGTTGCAAGCAAATCTCAGTTGTTACATCATTTCATGCAAAACTACTTCAGTATGTGTCTCTTAAAAGGATTCTCTTTAACTAAACTCCTTAATAATTATTTACCTTAAGTATAAAAATCGAAAACTAGAAGCTATTTTAGGAATTTTTATTTTATTAGGAGTTAATATCAAATACTTACATATATGTGTTCTCATTTTTAAAAAATTTTTATTTATTTATTTGATATATAGAGAGACAGCACAAACAGAGGGAGCAGCAGGCAGAGGGAGAAGCAGGCTCTCTGCTGAGCAGGGAGCCTGGTATGGGGCTCGATCCCAGGACCCTGGGATCATGACCTGAGCCAAAGGCAGACACTTAACTGACTGAGCCACCCAGGTGCCCCATGTGTTCTCATTTTATTGTTACAATATCCTTGTGACGTAACCAGTATTACCCCCATTTCACAAGTGAGGTTCAGAATGGCTATGACTTTCCAGGGTTCCACAGTTAATTTCAGACATTTGACAGGACTAAGCACTGAGAGTCAAAAATATCAAGTACATACATTAATCTTATTCTTAAAGACACATTCTGGGTAGATCTTTGATAATCAACACTCTTAAAAGACATTCTAATATTTAAATTATAGTATGTAATAGTTTTTTTAGGCAGAGAGTAGGTTTGCTTTGGCTTAGTTTCCTTAAACAGTTGAAAGTCTGGATTGATTGCCTTCAATTCCTGATGTTGCATACATCTCATTTTGTTAACCTCTTTGCAGCGAGGATTTATAAAATGCATTATGGTTTAAAAAGAACCATGTTGGGGAAAGACTGTCCACGTTTCACTGAATAAAAATCAGTCCAGCCACTCCTTACTTAATCGTAAAATAGACATGTTTTTGCATAGTTATGAAGTCAACTGTTATAGGGGAGGCTGGTCGGCTCAGTGGAGCGGGTGACTCTTGGTCTTGGGGTGACTCTATACCACATTGGGTATAGAGATCACTTGCAAATAATATCTTGAAAATAAAATAAACTGCTATATAACACATTTCATTTTCATGCCAGGATCCGTTTTACTTTCTAAGCATTGCAGTAACTACTGCAAAGCTTATGTCTAAATGGCAAATATGCATTGACAGACCGGTGTGGTTTTCTAATTGACTTCCACAAAACCTGGCTAGGGACAGTGGCATTGCTTGTGTTCTGAGTATAGTCTCTTGCTTGCCTCAGACACTTCCAGACCCGTGCCCCCTGCTAGGATATAGGGGTGGGGGTGGGGCAACAGTGGCTTGGGGGTAACACTTGTGGGGTTCCTGATCCTGGGAAAATAGGCAATAAAGTGGGACTCTTAAAATTGCGGTTTGAGGGGTGCCTGGGTGGCTCAGTTAAGCATCTACCTTCCGCTCAGGCCATGATCTCAGAGTCTGGGGATCGAGCCCCACGTGGGGCTCTCTGCTCAGTAGGGAGTCTGCTTCTCCCTCTCCCTCTGTGCTCTCTCTCACTCTTGCTCTCTCTCAAGTAAATAAATAAAATCTTTAAAAAATAAAATAAAATAAAATAAAATAAAATAAAATAAAATAAAATAAAATAAAATAAAATAAAATTGTCTGAGAGCTGCAGTGTCCAGCTGGCTGGTGGCCTCTGGCCCCGAGTAGCACTGAGATACTGAATTAAATCACCTGGCAAGTTCAAAGTCTCCTGTGTTTCAGTTTTTAGACTTCCTAGAGCATCCTGGTCTCTGTCAGATGAGAAAACTCCAGACAATGATATTGTTTGGCCCTCTTCTGGTCCTTGGTTCTTAAGGAATCCCTCAGAAGGCATCTCTATAGCAGAAGAGGCGTGCCCTGGGCCCAGAGAGGGGCTCAGGGGTCCGTGGCCAGGATTTCAATCCCTGCTGCCTCTACCCAGCTGTGTGACCGCAGGCTGACCCTGACTCCCTCCGTGAGCCCACTTCCTCCTTATACCTGGGGAAAAAGTGGTTATTCCATGTGGTCGCTGTGGGCACTCAGTGACCCGCCCATGAACGGTATTTAGAGGCGCACAGAGTGCATAATCAACTCGTAATCATTATTGGCTGTTGTGAAGTATTGGTATTTGGGTTTGATTTTTCCCATTCCCTCCTTACTGTATTCCCAAGATCTCCCCAAAGTTTTTCTCATCCGAAGGTCCTCTCCTACTGACATGGTACACACTGGCAATAGGTCTCTAGGACCTGGGTCACCCTTGGTGACAGTCCTGGCAGAGGACCGGAACCATGTTACTCTTGCTTTCTTGACCTCTCAGCAGCACTCAGCTTGGAGGGGACGTTTTCTTTCCCTGGCTTCGGGGAGCACCGAGCTCTTGGTTCTCCTCCTGCCTCACTGGCCCCTTCTCGGCCTCCTTGCTGGCTCCTCCTCTTCTCTCCAAATCTAAACGTTGGGGGCCAGGGGTTAGCTCTACTGCCTGTTCTCTTGACTGTGCTTAACTTCTGGGGGATTGGGTCCGGGCTCTGGCTTTAATGCCACCATACGCTGACAAGTCCCAAATGGATATCTCCAGCTGGCCCATCTCCCCAGAAACTCCACACTCAGATATTTATCTGGCTGCTCCCTTGACATCTCCACTTGAGTTATTTCTAATAGGCTCTCAAATGTAACATGTCCAGAAATAGCTCCTGATCTTACCCTCCTGCAAGAAAAGAAAAAAAAAAAAGGCCCAGATCCTATAGTTAGCCTTGGTCCCTTTCTTTCTCTCACACGCTAGATGTAATCCATCAACAAACCCAGAATCTGAACGGTGGTTCGCAGCCTCCAAGATGGTTCCTAAGATGCCCACCTCCCAACATTCACACTCTTGTGTAATCCCCTCCTGCACTGTCCTCGGTCAGTGTGTGTGACCAGTACAATCTGGCAGGAGTGACGGTCTGTCACTTTCAAGGTTAGGTTATAAATGACACTACGACGTCTGACTTTTCTCCTTTCCCCTTTCTCTCATCACTCGCTGTGGGGGAAGTGGGCCGCTGTGCCTCGAGGCGGTCCTGTGGAGAGGCCCGGGTGATGAGGAACTGCGGCCTTCCGTCAGCCGCCATATGCATGAGCTTTCTTGAGTGTGGACCCGAGAGCCGCTGTCCAGGCCTCAGGTGATGCAGACCCACAGAATGTCTTGACTGAACCTCAGGAGAGACAGACTCTGAGCCAAAACCACCCACTCCCACATTCCTGAACCTCAGACACAGTGAGGAAATAAATGTCTGTTGTTTTAAGCTAGTGAATTTGGGATCATTTGTTACGCAACAGTAGGTAACTAATGCAGAACGCTTCGCGCCAGTTCCAACTCTGGTCCAACCAACAATAACGTCTCACCAGATTATTGAAGCAGCCTTCTAACTGGTCTCCCCTTTCCTACCCTTGCCCCACAGTAGTGTGTTCTCATCACAGTAGCCGGAATTAGCCCTTTAAGACGTATATCAGGTCACATTACTTGTCTGCTTTAAGCCCTTCAGTGGCTTCCTATCTCATGTAGGGTAAAAAGCCAAGTCTCGTAGTGATCTTCAACCACTCTCCCCTGTCGCCTACTCCACTTCAGGCACACTGCCCTCCCTGGTGTTTCTTGAACAAACCCAGCGTGCTCCCACCTCAGGGCCTTTGCACTTGCTATTCTCTCTGTTAAGAATGTATTTTCCAGATGTCCCCATGATTTGCTCTTCGTTCAGGTCTCTGCTGAAACTGCCTTATTACAGAGTGTTTCCTTGACCACCATACAAAAAAATCACCCCTTCCTTCCTTACCTTGGAAGACCGGATCTTCCATAACACTTTTCACCACACGATATAGTCTGTGTTATTTGTTCAATTATTGTCTGTCTCCATCACTAGAATGTAAGCTCCATTACGGTAAAGACTTTGCTTTGCTTAGCAATAGGTCTTTGGCACCCACCTAGAGCAATGCCTGCTACATAGCTCTGTAAATAGTTGTTGTATGAATTATTTGAGAGAACTCTTTGGGAGCAGGACAAGGTAAATTCTAAAAACAGATCCTTCTAAATTATAAGTCTGGTCCTAACAGAGTTCAGGGTTCTGATCAATGGTTTATTCCAGAGGGGGGAAAAAACCTTACACCAAGTCTGGTCACACTACCAGACTGATACTTTTAAGATGGTTTTTCAAGCACAGGGACTACATCTTATTAATCATTCCATTTTCAAGATTGGGGACCTGGTAGGCACTTAGTATATATTTGTTAAAATGAACGAAAATATATTTTCTGATGAAGGAATATTGTTTAAAATAACAAAATCACTGTGCTCAAACTCTATTTTCATGGCCCTAAATTCATATAAGAGCACAAGGGGTAAATTTTAAAACTTACTAGTATTTTTATACTTAAGATAGTTATAAGCAGCTCCAGAGGCATACGTCATATAAATCTGCACGAGTGTTCTCGGGCTGCCATAACAGAATACTACGGACTGGGTGACTGAAACCCCAGGAATGGACCTTCTCACAGTTCTGGAGGCTAGTTCAGGTTCAAGGTGCTGGCAAGGTTGGTTTCTTCTGAGGCCTCTCCCTTGGCTTGCAGATGGCCACCCCACTGTGTCCTCACAGGGCCTGTCCTCTGTGTGTGTGTACAGACCTCTGGTGTCTCCGTGTGTCCAAATTTCCTCTTCTTTTAAGAACACGAGCCAGAATGGATTAGAGCGCACCCATATGACCTATTTAACGTAATCATCCCTTTAAAGATCCTTTCTCCAGGGGCGCCTGGCTGGCTCAGTTGGTGGAGTATGCAATTCTTGATCTCAGGGTCATGAGTTCAAGCCCCACATTGGGCATGGAGCCTACCTTCAAAAAAAATAAATGTAGGTCCTTTCTCCCAGTGCAGTCACACTCCAGAGGTTCTGGGGTTTAAGACCTCAGCGTATGGATTTTGGGGAAGGTTGGGGGGGCATAGTTCAGAGCCCATAGCACAATACATATTTTCCATGTAGGGGAATTCCTGTAATCTTGTAAACAGAGTGCATCATTACTAAATTAGTAATTAATGATTGTAGTGGTTTCCTATTGCTCCTGTAAGAAACTACCACACATGTAAATAATAACAACTTACTGTCTTATATTTCTGGAGTTCAGAAGTCTCATCTGGCTAAATTCAAGGTGTGGGTAGGACTGCATTCCCCCTGGAGGCTCTAGGGGAGGAGTTGTTTCCTTGTCCCTTCCGGCTTCTAGAGGCACCCACATCCCTTGGCTTCTGGCCTCTTCCTCCATCTTCCAAGCCCGTGATGATGGCCTGCCCAACCTTTCCTGCTCTGATACGGCTTCCGTGGTCACATCTCCTTCTCAGACTCTGCCCCTCTTGTCTCCTCCTTTCCTTCCCAAGGACCCTTGTGATTCCGTTGGGCCCACGCAGTTAATCTGACCATCTCCCTGTCTCAAGATCTTTAGTCCCATCTGCAAAGGCCCTTTTGCTATGTGAGGTCACATACTCTGGAGATTTGATATAGAGCATCTTTGGCAGGGACATTATTCTGCCTACCACAGTGATAGGTGTCAAAGTCAAAAACATTGCTGAATTTATTCCCCCAGATTTGCATATTATTTTTTATTTTTTAAAGTAATCTCTATCCCCAACATGGGGCTGAAAATCACGACCTGGAGATCAAGAATCAGGTACTCCACTGACTGAGCCAGCCAGGCGCCCCTAGATTTGCATTTTTGAAAGACAAAATTCGTATGTTTATTTAAAAGGCCGTTCATACATACATAGGAAACTATTAGCAGACAGTTGAGTGTTGCTTAATGCAGATTATTTCTATTCAAATCTTGGCTTCAAACGCGCTACATATATGACCTTGGGCAAATGATTTTGTCCAATTTTTTAAAGTCATCTCTACACCCAACGTGGGGCTTGAACTCACAACCCCGAGATCAAGAGCCGCATGCTGCGCGGACTGAGCCAGCCAGGCGCCCCTAATTTAGTCTCTTTGGATATCAGTTTCCTCAGCTGTTGACAATGGGAATAATAACAGCATTTAGCTCAGAGGGTCCTTATGAGGAGTCATTGAATGAAGTGCTTAGAACTTGCCTAACACCTACAAACGAGCTATTATAGTTTTTATTTTGAAGTGAAAATTCCTTCTCTCTTCCTCCAAGCTCTACTCCCCAGAGATAACAATTATAAATAGCTTCTTTTGCATTTGAATTCTTTCTGTTTGGGATTGTGCCTGTTTGTTTACAAAAATAGAATCTTTAATTCTTTCATTTATTTTCCACTTACTACATTGTGAACATTTTTCTGGTAGCGTACATAAAGGAGTCACCTCGTCCTTTTCCAAGACTGTGGTGTTTCGTGGTAGAAATACACAGTCCTCCATTGATGGGCATTTCCAGAAGCCTTTGGGCACATTCTGGGACATATTTATGTTTGCACACTCATGTGAGAATATTAGTAACATAGATTCCTAGTCATGGAATTACTAGGACCAGAGAAATGTACATTATAAATTTTGATAGAGTGTTTTATTTTGAGTATTTTATTTTCTTACTGACTCTGTAGTTCAAAGCTCACTTGACCAGCGGGGGTATTTCTGTTAGCTAGCTTGAGTGGCCCTGCCATGGGGTTAGATGCAGCCCAAATGCCATGTATAATTTATTTGACCTTTATAATTATGCTAGTTTTGAAAGAATTTTAAATTGGGCAATTTAAATTATGTCAACGTTTATTCATAAAATGAGACTTCGTTAATATTTTGATGTCACCATATTTTAATTTTGAGTAATTCAAAATAAAATGCCAATTACTTCACTGTCCTCGCAAAAAGCCCTCCAAAAAACTGCTGTATTAATTATACTCCATCCGACAGGATATGGTTTTCTTGCACCTTTGCCATCACTAATTAGATATTACTATTCTTTTTCATCTTTTCCAGTCAGATGGTGAAGACAGTGTCATATTTAAGTAGCATTTTCCTGACAACTAGTAAGTTGAGCATCCTGTCATGTCTAATTACCATTTAGATCCTTTCTGTAATTTGCCTGTTTGTTTTCGTTGTCCACTTGTCTACGAAGTTTAATTTTTTTTCCTCTGAGACCTTTAAAAATCTGAAGAAACATCTCTGGACTTTTTCCCTAAGTTAAAGAAATAGGAAAATTACCAGAAAATTAGCTATTGGAAATATTGTTAAAATTGAGTTTAAAGCAAAAATGTGCCTACATCAACTCAGTTGAAAGTGCTGATTCATGAGTTGAGGTTGAATCCAACCTAAAAATAAGTTGTTTTCCAACTTAAGTCCACTTTAAAGTTGATTGCTTTGATCTTTGAATGAGTTATAAGTGGTGGTTAAGTATTTAGGCCAATCCACAAAAATCCCTGTGATAAAACCAAATGACTTCAACAACCATATCTTCTGAAGCAAATGACAAAGGTTTTTTATTTCTGCTACTGCTTGACAAAGGGAACGTGGGTGATATAGTTCAGATGTCAAAGAATTGAGGTTCTCTTGGACATTTAGATGATTTGTGAGGAAAATGGGACTGCATGTTTGAAATGGGGGACTCTAACGGAAAATCGATAATACTAATCAATACTAATAATCCTGAAAGATTGGCCTGAGTTCTAGATCCTTGGAATACTGGTACACCAGAAATAGGAGAGTGGGAAACAACTGGTTTTCCCTTATTTCCAAACCTGTGCCAGCCCCATGCGATGGATCCATGATCCGTTTTCTTTGGGACCCTCCTTCCCTTAGCCTGTATCTCAGCCTTTGACCTGGGACTTCATTTTCTCAGGCCTACCCACCACCTCTTAGTCTACTCTCCTCTTTCTCTCTGCCCTCTCAGATCAGCTTCTCCTTGACTTCCGCCTGGATTTCTAGTTTCTGCCCACCTGGGGTAGGGACCTGTGGGTGAAGGAAGGGTGGGAGTGTGTTGGAGGCAGAAGCCCTCCGAGGAAGTGTGGGAGTCTGGCTCTGGCCTACAGAGCAGGGAAGGCAGATGTCAGCAAGACTTTTCTTGTATTTTATCATCTTTTTAGTAACTAATTTTCTTAGATAAAAAAATGAATACATACACATAGTGATAGAAAAATTAAAAATTAAATCAGTTTAAAGAGGTTTTAGAATAAAAGTAAGTCTCCCGACTGTCCCCATGTTCCCCGTTCCTGTGACAACCATCATTAACAATTTTCTTGTCTATCCTTCTAGAAATGGTCTATGCGTGTATACAAAATATGTTAACACAAAAAGAATCTTATACATTTTGTCCTATACTTCGCTCTTTAAAAGCTTTAAAATTTGGGGTGCCTGGGTGGCTCAGTCTGTTAAGCGTCTGCCTTCGGCTCAGAATCAGGCCTGACATCGGGCTCCCTGCTCAGCGGGGAGCCTGCTTCTCCCTCTCCCTCTGCCTGCCGCTCCCCCTGCTTGTGCTCTCTCTTTCTGTGTCAAATAAATCAAATAAACAAACAAACAAACTAATAAATAAATATAAAAGCTTTAAAGTTCAGAAATATCTTAAATCCACAAAAAAAGAAGATAATATACACAACACCACTAACAAAAGATGTTAACATTTGTCACATTTACTTCATTTTATCCATATCCGTTTATCCATTCACGTTGGTGGGCTTTGCTTATAATACTGTCTTCTTTTGATGGCTGTAGTGTCCGCAGTGCTGTTCTCTTTTTCCTTCCTTGAGAATGCTAATTTGTGCTTTCTCCTTTTTTTCCCATGACCCCTTGCTACGGGTTTATTCAGTTTATTATTTTTTTCATAGACTTTTAGCTCTGTGAATTTTCCCTGTTTTTATTTACTTATTTTTGTTATTGATTTCTGTTCTTACCTTTATTGTTTCCTTCCTACTACTTCCCTTAGGTCTGATTTGTTGTTCTTTTCTTAGCTTCTTGAGATAGAGGCTTAAAACATTGTTTTCAGCCATTTTTCCCATAAATTTTCTTTAAGTGTAGCTTTACTAATTTTGATAGGTTGTAACTTTATTCTCATTCAGTTGAAAATATCTCCTAAATTCCATTTTGATTTCTTCTTCGACTCTTAGATTATATAGAAACATTTTGTTTAATTTCCAGGTAGTTGGGGATTTTTTGGTTACTTTTTTTTCTTGCTTTCCAGCTGATAACATGTGATCAGAGAATCAGATACTCTAAATGGTTTTAATTTTGTTGTCATCCTTTCTCAGGGCCATAATAATCCTCCCTTTATCATCCCAGTTTCATTATACACGCTGCTGAAGTGAGTACCGTATTTACTTAATTTTTTTTTAAAGATTGTATTTATTTATTAGAGAGAGAGAGAGATTGAGAGAATGAGTGGGAGGAGGAGCAGAGGGAGAAGCAGACTTCTTGTGGAGCAGGGAGCCCAGTGCGGGACTGGATCCCAGGACCCTGGGATCATGACCTGAGTCCAAGGCAGGTGCTTAACCAACTGAGCCACCCAGATGCCCCCATACCTATTTTTAATTGAAAATATCTTATGACTTGTCTCTCATATTTTAGTCTTTAACTCATCTCAGGTTTATTTTGGAGTATGATGAGAAGTTAAAACTTTTTTCTGTATGTCCAATGTTCCCAGCATTATTTATAGGACAGGATATTTGGTTTGTCTGATACCAACACTACACTGCTGTAATTACAATCTTTATGGGAAGTTTTCTTGCTTATTAAAATGAATTCACCTTCCTCCTCCTGTTCTTTACCAGGAAAGAACTGTTCACCTGTTCTTGACTTTTTACCCTGTATGTGAGTTTTAAGATCAGCTAATAAGCCATGCAAAAATCTTTGTTGAGATTTAATTTTTTTTTAAATTTTATTTATTTATTTTTTTGAGAGAGAGAGACACAGAGAGAGAGCACAAAAGCAGAGGGAGAGGCAGAGGGAGAAGCAGACTCCCTGCTGAGCAGGGAGCCCCATGTGGGACTTGGTCCCAACCTGAGCTGAAGGCAGAGGCTCAACCCACTGAGCCCCCCCCCCCCGGGCTCCCCCCTGTTGAGATTTTAAATGGAATTGGATTGAATTTCCAGATTTTTGAGGAGAGAATCGTCATTCTTTGGTCTTCTCAAAATCAGCATGGTATATCTCCCCATCGATTTAGGTCTTCTTTTATGTGTTTCAGTAAAGTCTTAATGTTCTCTTCATGTAGGTTTTATTTGACCTTTCAACATTTTTTACTTGAATTCTTCCCAGGTGCTTTATGATTATTTTGTAGCTAAGAGTAGAATCATGTAAAAAAAATAATTTGAGTTCTAAGTTTTTTGTTTTTTGTTTTAAGATCTTGTTTATTTATTTAGAGAGAGCAGGGGAGGGGCAGAGGGAGAGAGAGAGAATCTCAAGCAGACTCCACGCTGAGAGTGCCGAGCCCAAGGCAGGGCTTGGTCTGCCAGCCCTGAGATCATGACCTGAGCCAAAACCAAGAATTGGATGCTTAACGGACTGAGCCACCCAGGTGCCCCTAATTCTAAGTTATAAAGAGTAAAATTTAAAAGGGTTAAAATTCTCTTCTAAGATGATATAAAACTTGTGTGTGTTGCCAAAGCCAAACCATAGAGCAGTGAACGTTCAGAGGCTCGGTTTCCTCCCTGTCTGCCCCGCCCTCTCCTCCCCTTGCCCTGGGCTGACTGCTTGTATTTGTTACGTACCCTTTCAGTGAGTCTCTCTGCCTATATAAACAAATTCATATGTAGGTATCTGTGTTCCCTCACCCCTTCTACAAATGGTAGCATCCCGGTCCTGCTGTTTACACCTTCCTTTCCACCAGTATATTCTGGAGATCATCACTTCATGCCTTTAAAAATCTTCTTCCTCTTCTTCCACTTCCTCCTCCTCCCCTTACTCCCTCCCCTCCCCCTACGCCTCTTCCTCCTCCTTTTTTTTTTTCCCACAACTGCATAGTATTTCTTTGTGTGAATGCACCAGAATCCCCGTGATGAAAATTTGGGTTCTTTCCAATTTTGTGCTAATACAAATAATGCCAAAATGAATAATCTTGTGCACGGGTCATTTCATATTTAGTCCATATGTGTTTGTGAGATTACTGGGCCAAAAGACAAATGCGTATTAAGTCATCACTTGGAATTAATTGTTGCTGGTATGTAGAGAAGTGACGCTGATCATTTTCCAGTAGAATTTCTTGACTTTCATATGTCGATACTTAGGTCATCTGCAATATTGACAATTTGTCCTTGCTTTCTAACTCCGGGGCATTTTTATATCTTTTACTTACTTATTTTTGACCTCAATGCTGAATAGAAACGGTGACAAGAGTGGGAATGCTAATCATGCCTGACATGAAAGGCCATACAACATCATGGTTAGGAGGGGCACAGTGGAGCACACCGCTTGGTTCAATCCTCGTTCTCGCTGTGTGACCTTTCTCACTGTGTGACTTTGGGCAACTCCCTTACCCTCTCCATTTCTCATCTTTCTCTCTAAGAGGGGAATAATAACAGTACCCATCTCATAGAATATTGTGATTACCAAATGATTATCTATATGATATATATGCACTATGTGTGTGTACATATATATTAGAGCTCTACCTGGCAAATATAGGATACTGTACAAATTCGTGTTACTGTTATTATTATTACTATTTAAGTAAGCTCTACACCCAACATGGGGCTTGAACTCATGACCCTGAGACCCAGAGTCATATGCTCTACTGACTGAGATAGCCAGGCACCTTATTACCGTTATTACTATTGCTACTGTTATTAAGTTTCTGGTTACTAGCCTGTATCAGGTAATCATGTTTAAAAAGTTCCCTTTTATTATTAATTTTCTAGGAATTTTTATTCATAAATAGGTGTTAGAATTATATAAAATAATTTTCCTTTATTTTTGAGATGATCATTTCTCCCCCTATTTGTTAAGATGGCAAACTATATTACATAGCCTTCCAAAGTTATTCCATCCTTGGGTTATCCCAGAATTAACTATACTGGTCACAATTTATCTGTATTTTTGATATGTTGATAGATTCAATCTCCTAACATATTTAGAATTTGTGCCACATACGTTCGTAAGTGATTTTTCACATGCAAATTTGCTTTTACCTACCATCGTTGCTAGTTTGAGCAACCTCATCATTTTTTTTTTTTAATAATGATTTTTTATTATATTATGTTAGTCACCATACAGTACATCCCCGGTTTTCGATGTAAGGCTCGATGATTCATTAGTTGTGTATAACACCCAGTGCACCATGCAATATGTGCCCTCCTTACTACCCATCACCGGTCTATCCCATTCCCCCACCCCCCTCCCCTCTGTAGCCCTCAGTTTGTTTCTCATAGTCCATAGTCTCTCATGTTTCATTCCCCCTTCTGATTACCCCCCCTTTCTTTATCCCTTTCTTCCCCTACTGATCATTCTAGTTCTTATGTTCCATAGATGAGAGAAATCATATGATAGTTGTCTTTCTCTGCTTGACTTATTTCACTAAGCATTATCTCCTCCAGTGCCGTCCATTGAGCAACCTCATCATTTAAGTTGGGAGAGTCCTTCTGTTTCTATTCTTTGGAACAAATTATGTAAAATATAGATTGTCTGTTCTCTGAGAGTTTATAAGGCTCACCTGTAAAACAGTGTAGATCTGAAGCTTTACTTGAGGTTTTCCTTCTTAATTCAATCAGTGGATTCAATGTATTTACTGGTTATAGTCGCTCAGGTTTTCTTTTTCTTCTTGAGTCAGAACTGATAAGTTATATATTCCTGAAGGATTGCCCAATGGGTCTGATTTTAAGTTAGTTAGTGTAACAATTTTTCTAAGTCCCTGTTATAGTTAGTTATATTCTTTTTTTTTATTCCTGATAGGACTGAGTTATGCTTTTTGTCCTTTTTTTTCTTATTTATTCTTGGAAGTTTATCTATTTTATTAATCTTTTTAAAAATCAACTTTTTGGTTTCCCTGATCATCTCCATTGTTTCTTTTCTATTTCATTAATATTTGCTCTTATCTTTATATTTTCTTCTAATTTAGGGAGGTAACCAATTTTGTTTGTTTCTTTGGATATAGAGCTCACTAATATTTGATCTTTGTCTTTCTACAGCAATGTCCATTGAATAACTCTTTTCAATAGTGTTACTCAAATATTTTATAATTTCACTTCTGTGTGATGTATCAAGTATTGATAGAAGGGTTATAAAATCTCCCACTGCAGTGGAGGGTTATCATTTTTCTTCATAATTCTATCCGTGTTTGTTCTATGTATTTGTTTTGGAGTATACTAGTTTATTTATTTATTTTTAAGATTTATTTATTTATTTTAGAGAGAGCACATGGGGAGGGGCAGAGCAAGAGGGAGAAACTTTGCAGACTCCTCACTGCTCTCAGAGCCCCACGCCAGGTTTGATCTTGCGACCCTGAGATCACGACCTGAGCCGAAATAAAAAGTTGGAGGCTTAACCGACTGAGCCACCCGGGGATCCCAGGGGTATATGAGCTTAGAAGTATTAAATTATCCTGGTGTATTATTCCTTAGTGCTTCCTCCTTATCTCCAACGGAGGGATTTACTTGAATGTATGTTTTGTCCGGTATAACTGTATCGGCTTTCTTTTGGTTTGAATTGGTCCATGTTTTCCCATTCTATTACTTTTGCTTTTCCATGTCTTATTTTAAGTGTGTCTCTTATAAACAGTATAGCCAGAATTATGTGCGTATGCATATGTTATTTATCTGAGAGTCTTTTAACTGGCATAATTAGTTCATTTACATTTATTGTGATTACTAATACACCTATAAATTTCCATCATCTTATTTTGTGCTTTCATCTTATCCTGCTTTCTCTTTGCTTTTTTGTTTTGTTTCCATTCTCACCTTTCTCTTTTGTTTTCTTTACTCCATTTTTTTCCCCATAAGACAGAGACTAATTTCCCTCCCTGCCTTGCAGACATGGCCATTGCACACAGTTTTGCTCAGTAAGTTGTCAACTCAAGTTGTTTCACAGAGCTTCACAGAAGGTGCCTTCAGACGGGGCAGACTTAGCTTTCACACATGTTTCTAATTTAATATATATTTTAAAATTAATTAATTAGATTTTTTTTTTTTTTAAGAAGTAAGCTCTATGTGCCATGTGGGGCTTGAATTCACAACCTGGAGATCAAGAGTCTCATGCTGTATTGACTGAGCCAGCCAGGCATCCCCAGCTTCCATGCACATTTCTATTACTTGCCCTACCTCTTTTACTTACTGGACCATGATTATGATGCCTAGGGGACAGAGACCATCTTAGAGTAACCCTGAGGGTGACAGCCACGTCCTAAGAATGTGGAACAGAAAGATTAAAGGACCCAGGGACATTAATGACATAATGGAGCTCCTGTACCAGCCTTTACTGCCTATCTCCACACACTAACTAAGGAAAAAATAGACTGCTATTTGCTAAGTCACCTTAAAATGAGTTTTCTGTTTCATTCAGCTGTAAACCAATCTCCAACTGATTATAAAGCAACTATTTTGGAAGTTATCCTTATATTTCTTTTTCTTCCTTTTTCTTTCTCTTTCTCTTCTTCCCTCTGTTCCTCCCTTCCTTCCTTTGTGCTCTCCCTTAAAATTTTCACAAGTTTAGTTTAACTTGACTTATAAAAAATCGAGTATTTATCAGTATTTCTCTCTGCCTCTTGAATATCAAGGACCTTAGAATATTTACATTCTAAATCTCTACCTTACGTTGTAATTGTGGAATGGTGTTTTGATTTGCCTTGTTTGACTACTCTGCCAGTTTGCTATTTCAAACATGTTTTACACAGTGGTAGTTGTTTAGATTTGCCATGTACTGCCATTTCTGTCTCCATTATTGCTTCTGAAATTCTATTCCTTCCTTCTACGTAAATTTCTTTCTTCTTGCAGCGTACCTTCAGTTGTTCAGAATCTCAGGTCCATGGGCGGATGGGACACCTCAGATATAATGCCTTAAGTGCAGCTCCTCCTCGGGGATCACTCCTCTAGGTCTGAAGCCTGTGAATTAGACACGTTTTCTGTCCCTCACTACGTGACACGTAATGAGACAACCACTATATACACTGGTCCACAGAAATTCTGAAATTCAATAGGGCATAGGTTATCAGTCCTTTTTCTAAAATTTAAATTCAATTAATTAACATATAGTGTATTATTCGTTTCAGAGGTAGAGTTCAATGAGTTTATAAGTTCTTGATGAGAACTCGAGATCTGGTACTAATTCTTCATGGCTCTCAGTTTTACCTCCTGGACTCTTGAATCCATCCTGAGTCATCTTCCTCGTCCGCGAAAGGTAAACCATCTTTGCAGGTTTAGTTTTCTCAGCCTCCTTCTTGCCTGTAGGAGTTGGAGCATCCGGAGTGTTTTTCCTTTTGCACTGCCTCTGACCCTTTCGGTTCAAGCTGGCAGGCAGTGTTTCTACCCATAGAATTCTCTTTAAAACTTCATAGGCTGTCTGTTACTTTTGGGGGATTCACTCCATTAAGCGAAACCACACCTACACACCTTTTTGAGATAAGCCCTTCCCTGACTTGGTTTCTGCTCTTGCCTCCTGAGTGACAATACCCATCAGCTTCCTGGAAGCTCTAAAATAGGACTGACTGGTTCTCAACAAAGCATTTTCCAGCCACACTCTCAGCTTCAACTTCATATCATGTTTCCCTGAGATTGTTCCGGATTTGATCTTTGCCTGGGAGCCATTTCTTAATTTTTCGCATTGTTTGCCATCTGAGGAGGCGGAGAATGTTCAAAACCAGCAAATCCTGGCAGCTTTTTAAGAAACCTTCTTTAGCTTCTCTCTTTGCTCTCACATTTTACTTTAAGCAGCAAGAAGAAGTCAGAGAGCATGTTCAACACCTCACTTGGAAATCTACGTTGCTGAATCACATCCCCTTAAGTCTATTTCTTACTTCTCATATCTCAGTAGGCCATAGTGTTTCTGCGTCTACGTGACGAGAATCGCCCATCCTCCAGTTATTAATAATATTGTCTTCACATTCCTTTAAGCCCTTAACTTTAAAGCCTCCTCAGAGTCTTCCAAGCTTCTACTAACAGCTATTTATTTATTTATTAATTACACTATTTATTGAAAACTCTTCAGCCTTGCACTTAACACCCTCCTCAGACTCATTCACGTTTTTCATACACTTTCCAATTTCGAAGATACTCCCACATCTTGGGTGCCCATTATGGCACCACGACACTTGGAAGTACTCAAATCCTTATTGTCTATCATTGTATGACAGATTACCCAGAAACTTAATGGCTTAGAACAATAATAAATGTGAATTAATTCAAACGGTTCCAGTGGGTTGGGAATTTGGGAGCAGCTCAGCTCAGCTGTTGGGTCTGCTACGGTGCTGCATGGAACCTCAGTCATCTGAGGCTCCAGTTCCATGATGACTCACATACATGGTTGACAAGTGGTGGCTGTAGCCAGGAAGGAAGTTTCAATTTCTTTCCCCATGGACCTCTCCAGGGCACTGCCGAAAATTGTTAGCATATGGTGGTTGGCTTCTCCCAGGGTGAATGATCCAAGAGGCAGCAGCAAGGCAGAATCCCCACTGTCTTTATGACCAAGACTTGGAATGTCATTCATACAATGTCCTATTGGTCACATAGATCAGCCCTAACTCAGTGTGGGAGGGAAACACAGAAGAATAAAGCCAGGAGAAGAGAATCTGGGGAGCCATCTTGGAGGTTGGTGGATACATAGTCCAACATGAAGGCGGTGATTTTACTTTTCAAAATGGATTTTGTTTTAACTTCTTTGTTTCTTATTTCAAAAGAAATAAATGTTGGTTACATAAAAAATACAAATAAACAAACATATTTTTCTAAATACCCCGATGCCCATACACTCTGAAACTGTCACGTTACATCCCTAGGTGTATATGTCCTTTTATAATTTTTACATTTTAAGGACTTTACTGGTAGAGACTTCATAAAGTGCAATCTGAGGATGCATCGAGCATGTTTTCCTGGCATTTAAAAATGAGCAAACATCTCCAATTATATTAAGGGATGTTTTATTATACTAACGGCTTTTTTTCTCCCTCCATTAAGTAACTACTGCTTTTTCTCCTCATTTTGCTGGTGGGCCGGGAGTTCTCCATGATACCTATCCTTTAGAGTCGAACTTTTGACAGGGGTATTTTTCCCTCTGGAAAGCCCTTGGACTTTAGAAGTGCTTTGAATTGGAAGCTCTTGGAATTTAGAAGCCACTAAAAACCTTAATGCCTTTGGAATGCTGGACTAACCAGTTTTAGAGAGAAATCTTATATACCTGGCTCTTCTGCGTTGCACAATTAGAGCTTTGACATAAACATGGCCCTCACTTTACATCCATTATGAAATCAGAGACCCATCAGCCAGTCGAATTATGGTTCTGCTGACTTCTGCAGAGAGCCCAGGGTTCCTGACAGTTCCATCCTACTTGCTCCAGAAGGAATGCTCCAGGCTGAGGAAGAAGGTGGTCCCTAAATCTTGGGTATTTAGTCACTTTAGAGTAGAGAGCTCTCTCTTTTCTAAGAACAGGTCTCTAGAAAGGCTAGTTATAGTGATGCTTTCAGAGTCAGAAGGGAAAAATGAGCTTCAGGGAATGAAGAAGGTCCCTCGCTTTGGGATCCCTGGGATTCACGTGCTTACTCCATCATCACCCTGTATTCCTCTCTTGTATGACGACGTAGCGGGCTTCCCTTCCTTCCAGCGTCCCTCCTTCCCTTCCTTCCTCTCTCCCTCCTTCCCTCTTTTCCTTCCTTCTCTCCTTCCTCCCTTCCTTCCTTCCACACTCCTTCCTTCCTTCCTTCCTTCCTTCCTTCCTTCCTTCCTTCCTTGATTTAAAAAAATTACACTGGTAATACGGGTTTATTGCAGAAAGATGAGAAAATACAGATGAACAAAAGGAAGAAAATGAAAGTCACTGCCCAGATTTAACCACTGTTAAAATTTGAATATGTATTCTTCCAAACATGTTTTCCTATTTATTCACCATTTCTTAGGTGTTTTTAGGGAACTGGCTTAAAAAAAAGAAATAACTGGGGCGCCTGGGTGGCACAGCGGTTGGGCGTCTGCCTTCGGCTCAGGGCAGGATCCCGGCGTTCTGGGATCGAGCCCCATGTCAGGCTCCTCCGCTGGGAGCCTGCTTCTTCCTCTCCCACTCCCCCTGCTTGTGTTCCCTCTCTCGCTGGCTGTCTCTGTCTCTGTAGAGTAAATAAATAAAATCTTGAAAAAAAAAAAAAGAAATAACTATTACTTTCTTGCACTGAACATTTAGCTAGACCATTATAATTGGTTGATTCTCTGTGAACTGTTTTCTAATTTGGAAATAACTGAAAAAGCATACAAAATATTAGGCAGAAGTTAACACGATTTTAATGAAATATTCACCTATTTTCCTCTGTCTCTTTTCTTTTTTCCATCTGTAAAGATAGGGATGAAAGAAGGCAAAGAGGGAAGAAGAAAGTTTGGTGGAGAAACAACGTATAACAATAAGGGAACAAAAATCAACTAAAATTAAGAGATAATATGTTTCAGACCAATTTGGGGAGAGGGAGGGTAGTAGAAAACCCACATGGACCAGCATCTTTTCCCATTTGGGGGTGACCATGAGGATGGAGCTGAGACTAGTTAAGTCAGTTGTCTGGACTGGAATTTGGGGCTGATGAGGTCAAGGGAATGTAGTTCATCACTGCGTTAAACAGTGAGTGTCCCTCAAAGGTTCCGATCTCATGGCAGGGACAGCACTTGGAAACAAACGTCTCACAAATGCATGTCACTGGTCCCAAAGGCAGCTCGGTGAAGGTGGGAATAACTTGGCATAATCCAAAAATTACTCCCCAGGTAAGAATGCCCTAAAGCACGTCTTACTGATAAAGATCATAGCTTTCACCTGACTGCATATGATAACCTTGTTGGTTTGTTGGTTTCTTTGAATTACAGTTCAAATTGCCTTAATATTTGGTGCAAGAATATTAGACTATGTCTTCAATTTATGTGAAGGTAAATTTGACTTCCTTGAACGGCTCTCAGACAAACTGCTCCTGAATATCATTTCTTATCTGGATCTTGAAGATATTGCCAGGCTTTCTCAAACATCACGCAGATTTGCGCAGGTAACAGATAATTATTTTGTATCTATGCAGATTTTTCCCTGTGCTTCCTTAAAGTCTTGTCTGTTCTTTCTTTCTTTCTTTCTTTCTTTCTTTCTTTCTTTCTTTCTTTCTTCCTTCCTTCCTTCCTTCCTTCCTTCCTTCCTCCTTCCTTCCTTCCTTCCTTCCTTCCTTCCTTCCTTCCTTCCCATAGTGATTTATTGTTTGCATTCATTTCACAAGCATTTGTTGAATACTTACTTTATCCTGAGCACTGTTTTAGGCACAGAGGTAGCAGACGTGAAAAGACATTATTCCTGCTCTCAAGAAACTTGCAGTCTAATAGGAGAGATCCTAACAATACAGATTATTATAATATAATGTGAGCAGTTCAACAAAGAATGTGTGTGTGATGTACAAAGACAGTGCAAAGTGATTTCTTCTGCCAGACTTCATGGAAGGGGTTACTTTATCTGGGTTTTCAAGGGAAAGAAGAGCTCACCAGGTGGTCTGGAAGACTAGGGACATTTCAGGTCAAGGGGCATTCCAAGTCCAGGCAACAGTTCAGGCAGACGCATGCCCTCATGAAAGAGGTCAGTGAGTAGTGAGTCTTCTTTATGTCTCCCTTTCTTCCATCAACTGCCTTTTACAGAATTATCTATTCACAATGTGGGTAGTTTTGGAGAATTGTTCATCATAGCGCCCTGTCCTCCTCCATGCCCCAGGCTCTTGAAATGGACTCTCTCTCACTGCTTTGAATCCTCAGAAGAATGATGAGATCAGAGTAGGCACTTGGTGCTGATTTCACCCAATGTCAGGGCCTTGAGGCAACCATTGTTGGTTCCTCTCCCTGCATCCCGGAAGGTGCCTTCATTCTTGCCCCGTTAGCTATTCCTAAACCCACATACCATCCTTCCATTAAATCCTTTTTTGTCTTAAATTAATTAGAGTTGGAATTTGTTTGAAATGGAAGAAACCTAACCTGGTTTTTAGTTGTAATATACTGTGGCAATGTCCATTTATAAAAGAGCATGCAACATTTCCCAAGATGATTTAAATTATAATCTTTTTTTTTTTTTTAACAGTATTCATGGAGCGCCTGGGTGGCACAGTCAGTTAAGCATCTGACTCTTGGTTTTAGCTCAGGTCGTGATCTCGGGCTCATGAGATTGAGCCCCTCGTTGGGTTCCACACTCAGTGCAAAGTCTGCTTGAATTTCTCTCTCTCCCTCTGCCGCTCCCCCCCGCACCCATGAGATCTATCTCTCTCTAAAAATAAATAAATCTTTAAATTAAAAAAGACAGTATTCACCCATTTTTATTTTATTTATATTTATTTATTCATTTTCAAGTAGGCTCCACACCCAATGTGGGACTTGAACTCAGGACCCTGAGATCAAGAGTCGCATGTTCTACCAACTGAGCCAGCCAGGTGCCCCTAATTCATAATCTTAGTATCTAAAAAGTCAACATTTTTTTTCACAATAATGCCATCATATTTCTTGATATATATTACTTTTAAATAATATAATCTATATTATTTCATGTATCCCCTTTGAGGATAAAAGCACATGTTTTTGCTTGGTTTTCCCCCTAAAAATGGAGAGCCAGAAGCAAGTATTACAAGTAATCACTTTATTTATTTATTTATTTTTTTGCTATTAAAAAATGTATTAAGGGGCGCCTGGGTGGCACAGCGGTTAAGCGCCTGCCTTCGGCTCAGGGCGTGATCCCGGCGTTATGGGATCGAGCCCCACATCAGGCTCCTCTGCTGTGAGCCTGCTTCTTCCTCTCCCACTCCCCCTGCTTGTGTTCCCTCTCTCGCTGGCTATCTCTGTTAAATAAATAAATAAAATCTTAAAAAAAAAATAAATAAAAAATGTATTAAAGTTAAGATTTGCTGCTAAGAAGCTGATTATTTATACTTTCAATGAAAAAGAATTTTAAATACATGAATATACTAGCGGGGATCTGTTGAAAGCTTCTGCTGGGGCCTGCGCGTATTCCCGTAACGAAATGGGAGGATTTGACAGAGAACGGCAGTAACTGCATTGTCTCCTGCAATTTATTCCTTATGCTGAGCAACTGTCTTCTCTCCAGGTGTTGCTCCCTTCCGCTCTTGATGACTCTCCCTCTCAGTGTCCGGCCATTATTTCAGTGCCGTCTTGGAAATATCCTCCATAATTTACCTGCTGTTCTAAAGTAAGCCTTTTCTAGGTTGCTGCTTTCAGCTCTCAGTATCCTTGCAGAGCAGAATGGTTTGAAGATGGAGACTGGTCCAGGGCTGCTGCCTTTTTCTCTCCATGTAATAGTAACCACTCATCTCTGTCTTCAGTCTACATTTTATCTGCATACCATTTACTTTGTTTTCACCCCCATTTATAAATTATTTTCTGTTTTGTCCTGCCATTTACTACGTTATTAATGAAAAGAAAAAAGCTTCTATTTCAAATCTCTGCAGGCAAATTTATTAGCACCTTATTTGTGTCCATGTCCAACCCTTTCCTCTGACCTCAGGAAGGGAGCTGTTCCTCTCCTCTGCAAGGCCACTACCGCCTGCCACCTGGCTCCAAGTCCGACCCAAGGGACTTTAGTGTGCCACTTATCTCCTTTCTCTTCTGGGTTGTTGTTGTTATTTTTAAAAACCATTTTTTTTTTTAAAGTAGGCTCTACACCCAGGGTGGGGCCCAACGCAGGGCTTGAACTCAGGACCCTGAGACCAAGACCTGAGCTGAGAGCAAGAGTCAGAGCCACCCAGGCAGCCCTAAAAATCTTTTTGTTTATAAATAATTTTATTTTATTTTTTAAACAAGACCTTATTTATTTATTTGAGAGAAAGCGAGAGAGAGAAAACAAGTTTGGAGGGGGACAGCAGAGGCAGAGGGAGAAGCAGACTCCCTGCTGAGCAGGGAGCCTGACATGGGGAGCTTGATCCCGGGACCCTGAGATCATGACCTGAGCCTAAGGCAGATGCTTAACCGACTGAGCCACCCAGGCGCCCCTACAAATAATTTTAGATTTGTAAGTGTTGCAAAGATAATACAGACAGTTTGCATATATCCTTCACCAGCTTTCCCTAACACTGACATCTTATATAACCGGGGACATTTATCAAAACTCAGCAATTAATACTGATATAATACTATTAACGAGGCCACAGACTTTATTCATATTTCATCAGTTTTTCCACTAACGTCCTTTTGCTGTTTCAGGATCCAGTCTGGAATACTATATTGCATTTAGTTCCTATTTTTAAATCTTATTTTCATTTGTTTTTCCTCTCGGAAATTTTCTCAAATCAGCCTCATTCTTAAGATAAACCCAAAAACTCTTGACTCTATTTGCAACCAATCTCTTTCCTTTTCTCCTTGGGAAAACAAAACAAAACAAAACAAAACAAAACAGTTTACAAGGCAGTTCACCTTCAGCAAACTAGCATCTTCAGTGGGAGCAAGATTTTATAATCCACGATTAAATGAGAACAGTAAGTAAATGCGATATGAATAGTTTGTTATCAAGCCACATTTATTCCATTTAAATGATCTTTTTTTTTTTTTTAAATAGTAGGCTCCATGTCCAATGTGGGGCTTGAACTCACGACCCTGTGATCCAGGTCTCATGCTCTACCAACTGAGCCCGTCTAAATGATCATCCTTTATTGGAGGTTAGGCCTTCCTATTTTGGGAAGAGTTAAAATGTCCCTTCTCTTTTTTTTTTTTTTTAGATTTTATTTATTTATTAGAGAGAGTGAGAGGGAGCACGAGAGTGGAGTGAGAGGGAGCACGAGAGCGGGGTGAGGGGCTGAGGGAGAAGTAAACTCCCTGCTGAGCAGGGAGCCTGATTCGGAGCTCAATATGGGACTCCAGGATCATGACCTGAGCCAAAGGCAGATGCTTAACTGACTGAGCCACCCAGGCGCCCCAAAATGTCCCTTCTTTTATGAAATAATGGCCTTAAAACATGATCATTTAAACAAATTATCCTTACTTGGAAAAATTAAAAAGTTAGTAACCTTGTTTTGATTCTTAATTTTTGTTTTGTTTGATTTCTAAAAATTTCACGTCTTACAACATCCTACGTTCCCAAAGCCACTAGTCTACTCTGAGCCTACCTCATCTCCCTTTCTTTCCCCGCTCTGTCCATGCCTCAGAAATATAACTAAATATCCCTGGCCTCGTTCACAGTAACCCCCTCATTGTCACACCTAAAGGGCCTGTTTCAGGCCTTCCACTTCCTGACCCATCTTTGTTTCCAGAATTTTCTGCTGGCTTTTCTCCTGGCTGTCTCTTGTGTGCTGGGTCAGCGGTCTTGGGCCTTTGGCATTTGCTTATACTGTTCCTTTCCCTAGGAGTGTCCTGCTTCCAACCCACCTCTCTTAACTCCCACCATCTGCTCTTGCCCTGATTCCATGTTGACCCAACCACAGAGCCTCCATGGATGAGCCCCTGAGAGCCTGGTTGCCGGGTGGTTGTACTCAGGGTGAACAAGGAGGCATCGTCTGGGAGCTTGGCTAATAGGAGCACACCCCTGAAAGCTGACTCCCGTGTCATGGGATACGAGAAAGGCAGCCTGAGGGCCAACCCTGCCATTGCTGCAAGCTCCTGCCAGGTAATGCTGCCAGGAGGGAGCCTGCGTGGGGGCTGCTGGCTTGGCCCAGGGGCACCAGGCCCCGATGCTCAGGAGAGCATCAGATCACAGCAGAGCAGGCCCGAAAGAACCCCTGCAGCTGGTTGAAAGGCTGAAGCCCGGGCAGGCCAGGACGATAGTCATCTTGGTCGTGACTCAGGAACAGCTACAGACTCCCTGTGACCCTGGTTCCCAAGTCTGGCCAAGTAGGCCAAGCACCCGGGGAGCAGGTGGAAAGAGAGATGCGAGGCCCACACCCTCACAGGTGGACCAGTCTGAGGTGGGTCCCACATCTGTGCTCTTGACGTGCTTGCTCGTATTTACAGGAACCCAGCTCTGAATCCTGTCCAAGAATTTGATATTAAAATGGTACAGATAAAAAGTCTCAAGAGATGTTGGAAGCTTGGGGGTGGTGGTGGTGGGGTGTTTTCCTATCTTCACTGTGTATGGGTGTTGGGAAGTGTTTAAATCAGACGAGGACAGAGCTGGGTTCTGTTCTTCTATCAGCCACTCCCCGCTAGGAGCCTGGGGCAACACCCCTTTTTTTTTTTTTTTAAGATTTTTTTATTTATTTGAAAGAGAGTGAGAGAGAGAGCACAGAGGAAGAGGAAGAGGGTGAAGCAGACTCCCCACTGAGCAGGGAGCCTGACAAGGGGCTCGATTCCAGGATCCCAAGATCATGACCTGAGCTGAAGGCAGACGCCCAACTGACTGAGCCACCCAGGCGCCCCAGCCTTATTCTTTCAGAGCCTTAATTTCCCCATTTGTAAAAGGAGAGATCTTTTTTTAAATGCTTAACTTATTTATTTTTATTTTACTATGTTATGTTAGTCACCATACAGTACATCATTAGTTTTTGATGTCGTGTTCCATGATTCATTGTTTGCCTGTAACACCCAGTGCTCCATGCGATACATGCCCTCCTTAATACCCATCACTAGGCTAACCCATTCCCCTACTCCCTTTCCCCTCTGAAACCCTGAGTTTGTTTCCCCAGAGTCCATAGTCTCTCATGGTTCGTCTCCCCCTCTGATTTCCCTCCCTTCATTTTTCCCTTCCTTCTCCTAATGTCCTCCATGCTATTTCTTATGCTCCACATATTAGTGAAGCCATATGATAATTGTCTTTCTCTGCCTGACTTCTTTCACTTAGCATAATCTCCTGTAAAAGGAGAGGTCTTGAAGTCTTAACTAGATAAGCCCTAGAATCCCTTTCAACTTTTAGATAGCATCGTGTGTGTTAAGTTCATGCACCACCACCAGAGGGAGCTAAATCCATGATTAGCTGTGCCTCGGATCAAAGTAACTGGAACCATAGCCAGGATGCATCATACCTTGTGTTTCTTAGCCTGGCATCGACCAAGCAAAGAGCCGCAGGGTTTGGGCGTCTTAAATGGGGTATTATGTAGACCAATTTATAATATAAAACAAACTGTAAATATTTCCAGTATAAAATATGAGTCACAAATGAAGTTACACTGGTAGAAATTTCAGCTCTCTTTTGAGAATTCTTTTCTCTTCCTCCAAATCTCATAGTTTTCTTCAATAATCTTCATTATATGAGACACACTGATATCCCGAAACATATCGTGCCAGTAATGGGGTAGTCATCTACCCTGGTGTGAGAGTTCAAATCTTTTAAAAGAGGATCAGAAGATCCGTTTAATTTTTCCACATTAAGACATTTTCAAGAGTTTCCCTTTGTTGCTTATATTTAGAATACGTTGTGATCCAAGTAGAGAAATTAGACTTTGAAGGACTGTTGAAGATGGGATAAGCTAACAAATAATTTGACTGATATCAGAATGTTTGGGGGGCTGTCAATATCAGAAGATTCAGTGTTGCCGTGTCACAGTAACCATTATGTGAATGTATCATACTTTTTGCTTTGACACTTATGCAGAAAGGTTCTTAAGTGATTATGCCTCCTTATACTATACATTTCTGTTTGTAATTCTTTCTTTTCCCTTATTAGAGTACTTTTAGAGTAGCATAAAAATATAGGAAAGTATAAAAGTAAAAAATCCTGGCTGCTTTCTGCTCAAAACTGAATGCAATGGGGTCCTGAAATGGAGATAACGCTTACATGTCTCCGTCCTCCCCAGAAGGAAGTTAGGGTGCGGGGGAGCAAGGCAGGACAGAGCCAAGGCCAGGCCTCGGGTGGTGCCACTGGGAATGCTTGGCTGCCTGGGGCTGGGGGTGGGGAGGAGAGTGGGTGGCGGGCTCTGGGCCAGGTGGGCTGAAATGGTGGCTCATGGTAGGAGGACAGAAATCAGGGACCCCCACGGTTCCCCTTCACACAGCTGTTGAATGCTGGGGTGGGTTCCAATCCTGGTACTCAGGGCAGGGTGCAACTTGTGAGGGACAGGTAGAGATGGTGGTGGCAACAGGCAGAGCAGGACTGTGTCCAGGGCAGGAGCGGACACCAGCTCGTCTGTGTGTGTGTGTGTGTGTGTGTGTGTGTGTGTGTAATCACTTAGGCCTTCCTCCCAGACTCAAGGGAGGCAGCTGGGCTTCCCCACCCACCATGCTCTCTGAAACGTTTGGGGCATCCAGCCTTCGATGTGGTGCTATTTGTACTGTTAGGGGGTGAAGGCTACTGCTCTCCTGACCTCTCACTGGCCAGGGCCGGTTGCTCAGGGGACTGTCTGGGACTAGAGGTGCCGCCATCTTGGACTGCATCCTCTGAAATGCGCCGTCTCCTCAGACACTGGCAGGGAAGAGATGGCTGCAGGTTCACGTACTGTGTTTGGATATAGCCCTTCTATGGCTAGCGCTGCGACCAGAACTACCTCTGCAGCCCCATCCCCAACCTCAGGGGGCCAGGAGATGGGGGACAACAGATGCAGTATTTCTGAGTGCCACTGGCTCTGCGACAAACGGGATATCCAGAATGGAGCAGCACACACACAAGATTCAGATATCCACAGGCAGGGTCATCGTAGTGTGCGGTCTCGAACACAGCACCCTGCTTTCACATCTTCAGTATTAGAAAGAAGAGGCCTTCATCCTTTTACTTCTCCTCTTTTCCGTGTTTCTTGGGACCATATTTTTTGAACATATGTCTGGCATTAAGAACCGACTCAGAACCAAAGACAACACTATACATAAAATACCTTTTGGCTAAGAAGCTGAGTTTCTTACTCTCCTTTGCCCTCCAAGATGTCTGTGTTACACTCTCTTCTCTCTCCTGAAGTCTCCTTCCTCACTCTTAGTTGATATTGTGGCCTCTTATTTCATGGAGGAATTAGAAGCAGTCACCAGAGAACTGCCCCATTGTCCCTTCCCCTCTTCTACCAGCGCCTCATCCCTCTACCCATTGACTCTGTGAACTTCCTGTCCCAGTAAGAAGTTCTCCTCCTTTTTACCCAAGGTCACACTTCCACCTGTGCACTTCAGGTCCTCTGTTCAGCCACTTTGCTCATGCAGCTGTCCCTGTCACTAGTTTTACCCCTTCTGCTGGAGCATTTCCATCAGCACATAAATTAAAAAAATAAAATGCCTTGACCTAATTCCCCACTCTGCTCTTCAAGCAAAATTCCCTCAAAAGAGTCACTGTACCTGCTATATCCACTTCCTCTTCTCCTGTCCTTTCTTGGACTCACTCTAGCCAGGCATTCAGTCCCCACTGTGCCTTTGAAACTTCTTGTCAAGGTTGCCCTTTGCACACGATCTTGCACCAATTTTAAATTCCTGTCTTTTCAGCAGCCTTTGAGACATTGGATTGTCTGGGTTTTCTTCCTTATTCTCAGTCTCTATTGCTGGAAACTTTTTTATTTTCTGACTGCTTTCATGTCGGAATGTCCTAGAGCTCTTCCCTGGGCATTTTCTCTCTCTACAGTCACCCCTATGTGATAGCATCTAATCCCAGGGCTTTAAATAGTATTTACACACTGATAATTTTCAAACATGTGTTTCTAGGCCAGGTTGGCCCCTCGAACTCCTTACTTCTAAGTCTAATTGCGTGCTCAACACTCCAGATGGAGTATAGACATCACAGATTTAACATGTCAAAACCAGACCTCTTGATATTCCCTCCGCCACGTATCTATTGACCAATTCTGCTTCTCCCACGGTCTTATTTTCTCAGTCATTGGCAACACCATTCACCCAGGTGCTCAAGCCAAAAAGCTCATCATTAATTCTTCTCTTTCTTCTTACTTCTCATCTAATTCATTCGCAAGTCTTATGAGCTCTGCCTTCAAAATATGTCACAGTCCAGCCCTCTCTCACCTCCTCCCTTGCCACCACCCACCACACGCCATCCTTGTGTCTTCCTGGACTTGCCACTAAGGACACCACAACAGATTTGCTTTCCCCTGATGGGGATGACAGTATACCTTCTTCATTCTGCATCAGGATTATGTTGGTTCTCTGGCTGTGGGTCTTACCTCACAGAGCTCTCGGTCCTGTCACCTCGCTACGTGCTGCTCAACATTGATGACGTCACGCCGATGAGCAGGAGGTGGCAGACAGCTTCGATGCTCTGGCGAGATCTCTGCATGCAAGGGGGTGGAGATGAACTGCGCAAAAATGGAGAGGCCTGCCGTCTCAGCAAGTTACCTAAGACCCCACGCCTCAGGTCTACTTCCTACCATAAAAAAGCAGCCACAGCTCTTTGTGGGTCTTTTCTCGTTTTCAAGGTACGTATACAACTGAGTGTGCTTCTCCACGTACCGCCCGTGGTAAGTGGGGCGCAGCTGCTGGTCGGGACTGTGCTGTGAGCAGCTGTGCCACTGGCTTCTCCTGAGCCAGCAGATTCGATGCTGCGCCAGGCGTCTGCAGCCTACGTGGCCGCAGCCTCCCTGGGTCCTTGCTGAGACCTGCAGCGCCCCTCCCGAGAAGTACAGCTTGTCCGCCCGGGCCTTAGAGCGAAGACCAGAATTTGTTTGTAGGAAAACTGTTCTGCTTTTGAAAATGGCTCTTGGATTTCTACTGGGCATAGGCTACGGTTTTGGCTGGATGGTCAAAGCCTCGCAAAGAACCGGATTTGGAGATGAGTGGTGATTCCTAGGCAAGAGGTATTTGGATGGACTTCTCAGCCTAAGCCGGAGGAGAAAGATATTTGTGTCCCGTGTCACTGCTCAGCAAAAGGCACCTCGCGCAGAGCAGGTGTTCCGTAACTGGACGGGTCACGTGCTCCGCTCTGTGGATGTCAGTCCCCGCGTTTCCCCAGCCAGCCTCCTGTCCGCTGGGTTCATAAATGATGAAACGGCCCTTGGCAAGGATGAGGCCTGCGTGTGGCCTCGACAGGAGCCGCCTCCTATCAAGATGAATCGGGCTAGTGCCACAGGGGAGACTAATACTGAGCCCCCAATAAAGGCTGTACTCCAGGGGGGTCCAGTCAGTCCCTTGGTGCTCGGTGAGTAACACCGGACCCTTCATGGAGGAAGCAGAATTCGTCCTTCCCGGATCCTGGCCTGTTCTAGATACGGATCTGCCTTCCTTGCGCGCCTTGGGCCTTCAGCTCCATTGTGTGTAAGTCGACCGAATGCCTTCCCTTCCGTCATTATATCCCATACGAGATCGCTTCAGATTATTTGACTCCAATAAATAATTCATGAAACAGACATACATAAATGAATAAATGCAGTCATGGACACAAAATTTCTTGCTCTCAGCATATGCTCCATCAGTTTTTGATCTTGGAGGGGTCCACGGGCTTCTTGCTTTTCTCTGCCTTCTTTTAAGAGAAGTGTCAGTGGGAGTTCGGAGAGCTGGGGCATGTCTGAGGGGGGCTTGAGCAGAAGGGAGGCCCAGGCCAGCGTGCTTAAAGAACTCTGGGCTCCTTGTTGCTTGCCCACCGTGCCTAGGTCCTTCCACCTCCGGATTTTCTTGACTAACCACCACTGAATGGAACTGATGAAAGGGGAAATCAGGGGGCACCTGGGTGGCGCAGTCAGTTAAGTGACTGACTCTTGGTTTCAGCTCAGGTCCTGATCACAGGGTTGAGAGTTCAAGCCCCACGTGGAGACTACTTTTAAAAAAACAGTAATAATAAAATAAAATGGAGGCAAGCCTAGCAGGAGTTAGCAAGGCTCCCACCTGAGAAGCTACTGCTGCACTGGGTGGAAGGTCGGTCGGCCACGCTGCTGTCAGCCTTTGTTGTGTGGTTCATTGGAAATGAACAATATAATGTTGCTCATTATATATAAATTAACTGTATAATGTTGTATATGGGACGCCGGGGTGGCTCAGTCGGTGAAGCATCTGCCTTTGGCTCAGGTCATGATCCCAGGGTCCCGGGATCGAGTCCTGCGTGGGGCTCCTTGCTCAGTGGGGACCCTGCTTCTCCCTCTCCCTGCTGCTCCCCCTGCTTATGCTCTCTCTCTCTCTCTCTCCCTCTGACAAATAAATAAAATCTTAAAAAAAAAAAACCACAATGTTGTATATGTACTATTTATAGCTATCTTGCATTTTTCATCTTAAATGAGATCAGGACTTGGTTTATTCCGTGAATCAAATATTGCTTTGTCCTTCAGGCCTTCGTGCACTTGCCCTTCCTCCAAGAGGAAAGCAAGGAGGCGGGAACCGTGGCTGGGGCGTCTTCGTGCACGCATCGCGGGTCCTCCGGTATCTCACAGGCGGCGGGAACGGGACAGTGATTTTGTGAGTGAGTAAATGACTTTGACTTACCCCGTGTCTGACAGAATCCGCCTCTGCCTCTTGCCACCCACAGCTGTGCACGTCTGACAAACTGTGGGAGACAATAGTGCAGTCTGCCTGTGACACCGTCACGCCGGACATGCGGGCCCTGGCCGAGGACATAGGCTGGAGGCAGATGTTCTTCACCAACAAGCTGCAGCTCCAGCGGCAGCTCCGCAAGAGGAGACAGAGACAAGGAAGCCAGAGAAACAGTACATTTTAGGGACACATTTGCTTACCCGCAGGGGAGGCGAGGCATGGCTGTAGTTTCCTTCCGTGTCCAAATCTCTTCCGTTTCCTTGGACTAAGAACTCAGACTTGAACTTGCCGATTCAAGGAGCCATCGGGAGAGCGTACAGCGTTTGCACACGGGCAGCCCTGCCCCACTAGGCCGTGCCTCGCTTGAACCACCGTCCCCCTGTTGGAGGGTCCGGTTCGTGGCCCCAGCAAAGGGCTGCGGGACAGGAAGCCCGTGACACCCATAAGAAAAGAGGCTTCCGCTGTACAGAAACAAACAATAAATGATTATTTGCAGGTTTTTACTATATACCTGTTTTTGTCTAGGCATTTGAAAGGATGAGTGCGCTTCTGAATTTTTGCCTGACATAGGTGGCTTCGCGTCCCTGCGGGAAACGGCGAGGGCCAGGGGCCACAGGAGGCAGTCCGGTGGGCACGGCCGCCTTCGCACCTCTATTCCCCGACATTTGAACTCAGGGCCCTGTCATGTGGCCCCTGGATGCCAGGCTCCGTCCCTGCAGGTGGACAGCCTTGGATCTGGCCCTGTGGCGTGGCCGGAGCAACGTCCACTGTTCTGCCTGCAGGGCCTCTCCAGAGCCCAACTCCCCAAGACTTCCCACTGTCAAATAAACCTATAAACTTTCCTTAGAGGGACATTGCCCACCCCGCTTCCCCCCAGGAACGTGGACAGCTACCCCTTCTACCCCAGGGGTTTTTCAGATCACAAGCTGTGGATAACCGAGTGAAAACCTAAGTACGGTTTATAGTCTGTTAACTTGGAAGAGGGATACAAACAGTACCGTTGTCGGGAGGAAACTCTACCTTCCTGAGATGGGTAATTTACAAATTGTTTTCTTCCCACGCTTTCCTGAGGATAAAGTACCCCCCCTCCCACCCCCGGCCTCCCCTGACATTGACACTCAAAGCAGCAAATCATCTGATGATTCCTTTTAGGCTACAGAAAAAAGTAGCTGTCAACTTCCCATCACAGTTTCTTCCCTGCAACCTGCACTTTAGTACCGGGAAGAAATAACATACGCCCCACCTGCTCCCCGTGCAGAGGAATTTCCTGAGATGCCTTGAGGCCTCCAGCTTCAGCCAATCTCCCCAGTCAAGTCCTCCTGAGTGGCTCAGAGCCACAATTTTAGTGATCGGTTCTTTTTTCTTTCTTACTAAACCTATGTTCATATCAAATCAGGTTTTAACCCCCAACCCTTAAAACTCACCCCCTTAAAACTCAGTTACAGATTTCCAGCGACATCTGTGAAATCGAGTGCAGTCTGCTTCCTGGCTGATGAGGAGCCTGTCAGAGTTGTGTCTGGATTTAGTCCAAGCAAAGAGCAAAGGTTTAACTGGTGAGAGAGCTGGGCTGCCTTCGCCACCCAGGAGGGCCTCTGCCAGGGTGTTGGAGGTGACGGGCTGGCCCGCAGGGGCCACGCACTTCTGCACAGATCCTGCAGCCTTGTTTCTCCCCAAAGTCCCCGACTTCGCTCAGGGCCAGAACATAGATTAACACCATGTGTGCGCAAGGACTGTGTGTATGGTTTGGTACGCAACATAACTACATAAATATAAAGTTACAGCTCCTTCGTAACATCGATGCAAATATGTCAACAGCTTAAGCATTTCATATGTCCTGTTTAATCAAGTAACAGACTCTGAAAGCTTACGGACATACACGGTGTTCTAGTTCAACATGAATCAGCAAGAACACAAACCAAACCCTTTGCAAACTCTTACCGTGTATGGAAACTATTATAACATAAAAATAGATGCGAACGGTAAATAACAATGAAAAATGAGCTTTTGATACGTTGACTATTGCTGACAATAGTCGAAATTAACACAGGTTATTAGATTATCTAAGTGATTATCAGCCCTAATAATTTGGGTGCCTTATTGCCTGATTATAATTTTTTTTGGTCAAAAAAATTGACGCCTGGGTGGCACAGCGGTTAAGCGTCTGCCTTCGGCTCAGGGCGTGATCCCGGCGTTCCGGGATGGAGCCCCACATCAGGCTCCTCCGCTATGAGCCTGCTTCTTCCTCTCCCACTCCCCCTGCTTGTGTTCCCTCTCTCGCTGGCTGTCTCTCTCTCTGTCAAATAAATAAATAAAATCTTTAAAAAAAAAATACCAGTTTCACCCACCTAAAATCCTGCAGGGGACTGATATTCTCAGTGGTTGAAACATTTTGCCCCTCTTCTCCAGCCTCATTTTCCGTGTTAGATCCCCTGTGGCAGTCCCATCGGATGGGATTAGATAGCTATGGTGTTGCCTTTCTGCCTCCACAGACAGCTTTCATGTGGACGAGTTACTCTGCTCTGTGTATGACATACCATCGCACAGTGAAATGCCACAGCACTTTATAATCTTGCCCTTTCTCATCTTTTAAGTCAAAAGTGTTTCTACTCTGTTCTCATTTACCATTGTAATAGTAAAAGCAAAATGCTGATATTTTCTGATGATTTATACGTTTAGTGTTATAAGAACAACTACTTAACAACAGCAAATGTGAAAATTTATAAACTAAAAAAATAAATATATTTTTCTTAATATCAAGTTCGGTTACTGCTTTTTTTTTCCTGAACAGGTTAGCATAGTATGTGCATTCAACCCCACTTATATGGAATCCAAAACATTGTGCACTGAGTAGACTCAAGAATTTAGACTGAGGTCATGAATTTTTTACAAGATTTTATTTATTTATTTGAGAGAGAGAAAGAGAAAGCAGGGGGAGGAGAAGAGGGAGAGGGACAAGCAGACTCCGTGCTGAGCATGGAGCCCAACATGGGGCTTGGTCCCACGACCCTGAGATCATGACCTGCGCCGTAATCAAGAGTCAGCCACTGAAACCGACTGAGCCATCCAGGCGCCCCAGACTGAGACTGTGATTGGGGTGAAGGATGGGAAGCCGGGGTAGGGACAACTCACTAGTCTCCACTTATTATTGTTTTCCGAGCTGCTTCTGTCCAAGATAGTCACCAGCCCTCATTAATTACCCCAAACTGACTCCCAAGACACCGAAAACTAATATAGAACAAGCTTACTAAAAACATAAACATTTGCGCGGCATAGTTTTTTGCTCTGAGCTTTAGTGGGATGACATTTATCTTCAGTTTGTGTTAAGATAATATACCGTGGGAGAATATCCAAGCTTTTCAGCTCTGAACAGTTGGTTTCAAATGACAATGAAGGTCTTCCATTGGATGTTAAAAACGCTAAGTACACAAGCTACCACTGCGTGAAAGAAAAAGGCGCCCTGACAGTTAGGAGCACGATGCCATGTATCAGGTCATCTTACAAAGTAAAATTGTTCTCTTAGCTTTACATATTTATTGTTTTGAAATGAGATCACCCACTGCGATAGCACTGGTTTGTCCTTGTAACGTGGAACCCTCAGGGCTGGGAGCACAGAGAACTCCCACGTTTCCTGTTTATTATGTTCCCAGATCTGTGTTCCTTCCACATGGATCTCCATTCAGAGAAGTAATTTTCAGTTGTGAAATTTTTTCTGCACTTCTGGGAAGTCTTACAGCCATAGATCCGTGGTCACAGACTGAGTTAGAATGACCTTAGAAATGGTAAGAATAAGAGTAAGAATAAGAATAATAAGAAAGAATGAGAATAGCAGCTTCCATTTGTTGAGTGTCTATTGGGTGCCAAGAAACAGGTAGCAATCAACTTAATTCTTACAGCAACCCTTGAAGGTAAGTGATTATTATTTCTGTCTAATAAATCAGAGATCTGTAAGCTATGGCGTAGGCCCAATTTGACCAGACACCTGTTTCTGTAGAATAAAGTTTTATTGGAGCACAGTCTATGTACTATCTATGGCCACCTTCACATGACAATGGCTGTATTAAGTAGTCCCAATACAGACCGTATGGCCTGCAAAGCTGAAATTATTCTCCAAGAGGGACAATCTTCCCAAGGTTTCATGACTAATAAGTGGTAAAGCTGAGATGTAAATCTATACTTAAAGTCTGTGTTCTGAACCACAAGTGCCACATATCACTCCTTTCAGAGCCAACACCGCATTTGACCAGTGGAATTTGAAAAGGTGATAGGATTTACCCAAGGTCATTTGAAATTATTAGGCCCTGAGCACAATATAAGAGACCATTCTAATGTAGATGTCCAGAGAATATTCCAAGCTTTTGATGAACTAAATTATTTTTTTATTATTTATTTATTTTTAAATATTTTATTTTTATGACAGAGTGAGAGAGAGAGAGAGAGAGATCATGAGCAGGGGGGAGGGGCAGAGGGAGAAGCAGGCTCCCCTGCTGAGCAAGGAGCCCAATAAGAGACTCGATCCCAGGACTCTGGGATCATGACCTGAGCCAAAGGCAGTCGCCTAACTGAGGTACCCAAGTGCCTTTTATTTTTTATTTTTAAAATTTTAATTCCAGTGCAGTTAACATAGGGTGTTATATTAGTTTTGGGTGTACAGTATAGTGATTCAACAATTCTATACATTACTCAGTCCTCATCCAGATAAATGTCTTCTTAATCCCCTTCACCTATGTCCCCCATCCCCCCACCCACCTCCCCTCTGGTAACCATCTGATTGTTCTCATAGTTAAGTCTGTTTATTTGTCTTTCTCTCTTTTTCCCCCTTTGTTTGCTATTTTGTTTCTTAAATAGCACGTATGAGTGAAATCCTATGGTATTTGTCTCTCTCTGACTGGCTTATTTCGCTTAGCATAATACACTTCAGCCCCATCCATGCTGTTGCAAATGGCAAGATTTCATTCTTTCTTATGGTTGGATAATATTCCATTATATATATATACCACATCTTCTTTATCTATTAATTGATCAATGGACACTTGGGCTGCTTCCATAATTTGGCTATTGTAAATAATGCTGCAATAAACATGGGGTGCATGTATCCCTTCAAATTAGTGTTTTTGTATTCTTTGGATAAATCCCCAGCAGTGCGATTACTGGATCCTAGGGTAGTGCTATTTTTAAATTTTGAGGAAACTCCATACTGTTCTCCACAGTGGCTGCACCAGTTTGCATTCCCACCAAAATGCACCAGGGTGCCTTTTTCTCCACATCTTCACCAGCATTCATTGTTTCTTGTATTTTTTATTTTAGCCATTCTGATAGGTGTGAAGTGATATCTCATTGTGGTTTTGATTTGCATTTCCCTGGTGATGAGTGACAGTGAGCATCACTTCATGTGTCTGTTGGCCATCTGAATGTCTTCTTTGGAGAAATGTCTGTTCATGTCTTCTGCCCATTTTTCATTGGATTATTTGGGTTTTTTTGGTGTTGAGTTGTGTAAGTTCTTTATGTATTTTGAATACTAACCCTTTATCAGATATGTCATTGGCAAATATCTTCTCCCATTCAGTAGGTTGTTGTTTAGTTTTGTTGGTTGTTGCCTTTGCTGTGCAGAAGCTTTTTATTTTAACGTAGTCCCAATAGTTTATTTTTGCTTTTATTTCCCTTGCCTCAGAGGACATATCTAGAAAAGTGTTGCTACATCCAATGTCAGAGAAATTTCTGCCTGTTCTCTCTTATAGGAATTTTATGTTTTCAGGTCTCACATTTAGGTCTTTAATCCATTTTGAATTTATGTCTGTGCATGGTGTAAGAAAGTGGTCCAGTTTCATTCTTTTGCATGTAGCTGTCCAGTGTTCCCAACACCGTTTGTAGAAGAGATGGTCTTTTTCCCATTGCACATTATTGCCTCCTTCGTCAAAAGTTAATTGACATCATATAATTTTGGGTTTATTTCTGGGCTTTTTATTCGGTTCTGTTGATCGGTGTGTCTATTTTTGTGCCAGTACCATACTGTTTTGTTTACTACAGCTTTGTGATATAACTTGAAGTCTGGAATTATGGTATCTCTAGTTTTGTTTTTCTTTTTCAAGATTGCTTTGGCTGGGGGCGCCTGGGTGGCTCAGTTGGTGAAGTGTCTACCTTTGGCTCAGGTCATGATCTTGGGGTCCTGGGATGAAGCCCCACATTGTGCTCCCTGCTCAGTGGGGAGCCTGCTTCTCCCTCTGCCTCTCCCCCTGCTTGTGTGTTCTCTATCTCTGTCAAATAAATACATAAAATCTTAAAAAAAAAAAAAAGATTGCTTTGGCTATTTGGTGTCTTTTGTGGTTCCATATGAATTTTAGGATTATTTGTTTTAGTTCTGTGAAAAATGCTGTTGATGTTTTGATAGGGATTACATTTAATCTGTAGATTGCTTTGGATAGTATAGACATTTTAACACTATTTGTGCTTCCAGTGCATGAAGATGGAATGTCTTTCCATTTGTGCTGTCTTCAATTTCTTTCATCAGTGTTTTATAGTTTTCAGAGTACAGGTCTTTCACTTCTTTGGTTAAGTTTATGCTTAGATATTTTATTCTTTTTAGTGCAATTGTAAACAGGATTGTTTCCTTAATTTCTCTCTCTGCTGCTTCATTATTAGTGTATAGAAGTGCAACGGATTTCTGTATATTGATTTTGTATCCTACAACATTACTGAATTTGTTAATCAGGCCCAATAGTTTCTTGGTGGACTCTTTAGGGTTTTCTATATGCAGTATCATGTCATTTGCAAATAGTGAAAGTTTTACTTCTTCCTTACCAATTTGGATGCATTTTATTTCTTTTTGTTGTCTGATTGCTATGGCTAGGACTTCTGGTACTATGTTGAATAAAAGTGGTGAGAGTGGGCATCCTTGTCTTGTTCCTGACCTTATGGGAGAAGCTCTCAGTTTCTCCCCATTGAGTATGATGTTAACTGTGGGTTTTTCATATAGAGCCTTTATTATGTTGAGGTATGTTCCTTCTACACCTACTTTGTTGAGGGTTTTTATCATGAATGGATGTTATATTTTGTCAAACGCTTTTTTTGCATCTATTGAAATAATCATATGGCTTTTATGCTTTCTCTTGTTGATGCAATGTATCACACTGACTGATTTGTGAATATCAAACCACCCTTGCATCCCAGGAATAAATCCCACTTGATCGTGGTGAATGATTCTTTTAATGTATCGTTGGATGTGTTTTGCCAATATTTTGTTGAGGATATTTCCACATATGTTCATGATGAATTAAATTATTGCCCATTTTTTTAAAGATTCTATTTATTAATTTGAGAGAAAGTGAAAGCAAGAGAGATCACAGAGGCAGAGGGAGAAGCAGACCCACCACTGAGCAGAGAGCCTGACGTGGGGCTCAATCCCAGGACCCTGAGATCATGACCTGAGCCGAAGGCAGACACTTAACTGACTAAGCCCCCCAGGTAGCCCTCCCATTTTTTCTATAAACAAGTACCTTAAGTTCATTTAATAATAAGGAGTTAATTCTTTTTCCAAACCCTCACATACTCTTCAGGAAACCCTAGTAAGGGATTGAGTGGAGGGTTGAATACGGCTCACCGGGACTTTCAGACCCAGTCCCCTCTTCTTCCTGCCACTTCCTCCACTTGGGAACCAGTCCCTCCCAAAGACTCTTACCTTTTTCTACTTCACCTGACAACAGAAGGGACTCCTCAGTGCCAGTTGGAGACCCTCAACCCAACCCTCCCTGCCTGTCATTGTTGGAGGTCCATACAGTTCTTCTGTGGCACCTTTAATGCCTTTCCAGTGATCTCTGTCCTCCGCGTGACTCAGTTTTCCTTTCCTGGGTTCCTTTCCTTTCCTTGGTTTCCTTTCCTTTCCTTTCCGTTCCTAGCCTTCCTAATTCAGCTGCAGCATTCTCTCCTCACTTCACTGTTTGTGGACGTTTTGACTTTGGAGACCTCTGCCCCGGAAGCCACACTCCCACGTGGCCAACATGGCGGGCTATTCTGCAGCATTTCCATCTGAGATTTCTGGGGTGAGGCCAGGCTCCCTTTTAAGGGAAGTAAGGAGACTTCCTTATTCCCTTGTTCCAAGCATTTGTGACTCTGCTCTCTGATGTAACCCAGGGCTCCTCAGACCTGTGTCTTCCTGTTCTGACCCAGTGGCTGTACTTGGTGGTCCGCCCCCTCTGGTCTCTGGGATCAGTGACGCCCTAAGTGACACCTGATGGCACCCCCCCCCCTCCACCTTCAGTGTCTGCTGGACTGGCAGACTACTTCCTCTTCCCTGGGGCAGAGTGCAGAGCATCACGGGAGAACATGCTCAGATGCGCTGCCTTGGTGCACCGCAGAATCCGGCCAGGCTCATCTGGCTTCCCGCCACGGCCTTCACAGCCCACTTATCGTCTCATCTACTTCCTGCACCCCTCACCCTGGATCTTCAAACCTTGCCTCCCACTTTGCAGAAATTAAGTTATCAGCGTAAACTTCACAGCTGCTTTTCTCTCCTGCTTTAAATAAATCTCCCCGTCCTTGGCCCTGCCTTCTCTCCTTTCCACCTTCAAAGAGGCAGGTGATACCTTATTTCCATCGCTCGCTCCTTCCCGTCGGCAGGGACTGTGGTCCTTCCCGTCTCCTCCTTCTCCCGCACCTTCGGGGTCTCCTCTTCACAAATCCCCGTCCATTTTCTTTCCGTACCTGCATCCATCTCTCCTTGAAGGAAACGTCACTTCATCCTACTGTCCTTCTTAGTGCCATCCTGGTTCTGTCCTTGGCAGCCACCAAACTTCTTTAACTCTTCATTTACCACCTCCCCCCACTCCATCCCCTGGTCTTCCTGCCTCCCTAGACAGCCTTCTGAAGCAACTCCCGTAGCTGCTACCCTGTTTCTCCTTGTTAATTCATTTCCAAAGTCTGTTTATTTATTAGTTACTCTGCGCCAAGCACTGGACTCGGCAGCGGGGATGCTCGTGCAGACAGAACACAGCTCGACCCACCAGCACGTTCACGGTCAGCGAACGTCCAGCTCTTTCTCCTCTAACGTCCTGGTTCTTCCTGGCCGGGGCTTCCTTCCCAGCCCTCTGCTCCTTTCTTCCGGCCCTAAACGTGCTGCACGTGCGCCTCTACTTACCTCCACGTTCGTTCTCCAGGCTGTTCCTGGGTCCAAGCCTGTGCGGTGTGGTGCCGCCTGTGGTGCTCAACTCACCGCCACCACCCGCACCGCGAGGGGGCTCTTGCCCACGTGCTCCTCAGGCTCCTGCTTTGTGCCCAGCAGGAGACACTGTGCCAAGGGCGTGGGGACAGCTTGATGGGGGTGGACCAGGGCCCTGAGCTCACGGAGCTTGCTTGGTGATGGCAGGGTAGGAGGGTGAGAGTTTGCAACCCCTCCCTGGGAGATTCTGATAGGCTCCACAGGGAGACGGGGTTGGTCTCTGCGCCATCCTGTGCTGCCGGGACACGTGCTTCCAGTAGGAAGGACGCTTGGGACACACTGTCTGCCAGCCTTGCCTCCCGCCTTGCAGAGGTGGAACTTAACAGCGTGAACCTCACAGCTTCTTTTATTAGCTTGTCCGTCAAAGTCTTGTCCCCCCGTCACCCGATTACTTCAGACGACTGTTGAACCTGAACTCCTCCTGGGCTTTTGCAAGTCGATGTTTCTGCCCTTGCCCCCGTCACAGGGCCAGCCCCCTAACCAAATCTGCCCAGCCTTCAAGGCCACTTCAGCTTCCAGTGACCCCCTCCTTCAGATTCCTCTAGTACAGCAGTTCTCAAAGTGTGCTGTGGGCCCTCTCAGGGGGTTCCTGTTACCCTTTTGGCAGTCTGTGAGGTCAAAATTATTTTCATAATGATCCTAAGGCATTATTTGCCTTTCCCCTCGTTCTTTCACAAGTGAACAGTGGAATGTTTCAGAGGCTACATAATCTGTCATGATGTCAGTGCTCTGACGGCTAGTGGAATGTATGCTTGTCTATTTTTGTGTTTTCTAGAATGTTCTTCAGTAGTAGGTTTAGGGTATAAATACGTTCAGATTTCAGAGGTTGCCTCAGTTCATTCTCAGTACTTCTACTGTGCTCTTGCTAGCTATCTTTGTTACACTTGCTGTAATTTATGTAACCTCGTTATCATGGAATAAATCATTTTGATGTCCTGAAGTTTTCCTACGTGGAAACACAAGCAAGAGGTAGGGATACTTTGTTCGCTTATTTTACAATATAATTTAAAAATATCCTTCCGGATGGTTTATACATTTTAAAATTTCTGTAAAACTCATGATTTTAGAATTTAATAGTATTTTATTCTAAAACTTAAAAAATTTACTTATATTTTTATTATATTCAAGGATGGATCATTTGCTTTAAAAAAGGACACTAGATAGCTTACTTTCCTAGCCCACAGCTGCACCATCTAAACCTCAAGACGCTGAAAAAGAGGAAGCTGAAATCTACTAAAAAAAGTATAAACACAAAACAAAATATTTCTCAAGATTTATCTTTTCCTCAGCTTTATGATGTTAAAATCCTTACCTTTTTGGTGCCTCTTAAAGTTGTGGCACCATTTTGAGAATAATAATGTCGAGTTTACAGAAAAGGGAACTGAGTATTTAAATGTAGATGTGATGAGTTCATTAAAAGCCAAAAATTGATCATTACAGCCTTTCAAATGAGAAATGCAAAAGCCATTGAAGTGCCGCGCGGGGAAGTGACTGCGCCGAACTGCCTGGAATGGGCTCGGGCGCCCGTACAGCTGACGCCGCTGAATGCCTGCTGGATGGAGAGTCAGCAAAAGGAATCACATCAGCGCCGCTTTCTAATGATACAGTAACTTGTCATATTAAAGATTTAGCTGCAGACATGAAGGCTGACTTAGTATCTTCTCTGCAGGACTGTACTTTTGTCTTACACACGGACAAGTCAGTAGAAGTGGCTGGCCTCGCCATTTTGCTTGTGTTCCTCTGATAATCAGCACCAGCTAATCCGAGAACTTCTTTTTTTTAAAGATTTTATTTATTCATTTGAGAGAGAGAGAGAGAGAGAGCATAGGAGGTGGGGAGCGGCAGGCAGAGGGAGAGAGAGAAGCAGGCTCCCTGCCGCCGAGCATGAAGCCCAATGTAGGGCTCGATCCCAGGACCCTGAGATCATGACCTGAGCGAAGGCAGACACTTAACGGACTGAGCCACACAAGCCACCCCCCCCCACCCCTGCCCCTGCACCCATCTTTTATGTGAATGCTTGGAAACAAACCCAAATGGCACTGAAACATTCACAATATTGAACAATTCCATTCACTCTCATGGCTGATCCCGGAGCAACTGTGTGGATGTTTGCACCAATGGTGCAAAAGCACCAATGGGTCAAAGTGCTGTAGCACAGGTCAAAGAAGTGACACCACAATGTCCTGGAAGTCACTGTATTTTTTACTGCCTTGCGCTTGCAGTCAAATAATAGCCAGATTTGCTTATCTTTGATGAAATCGTAAAAATGATCACCTTTTCTTTATTAAATCTTTCCTCTTGAGTCCACATCTTTTTAATATTCTGTGTAACAAAATGGGAAGTAGGCACAAAGCACAGCTGCTGCAAATCAAAGTCCAATGGTTGTCTGGGGGAAAAGCACTTCTGCAACGAAGCTGTGAGCTCACTAGTGCCTTTTCCATAAAACGCCGTGTTTATATTTGGCAGACGCGTTATTGAAAATGAGGCTGTCACTTCAAGGAAAATAACTGCAGTATTTGTTGCCAATGATCATATTTAAGCTTTCAAAAGGAAATTAGAATTTTGGGTAACTTATATCAACCTCCGTGAGCTTGTCCACTTGCCAACGGAGATAGAATTTACATACCATGAAATTCACCCTTTTAAAGCGTATAATTTGGTGACTTTTATAGATTCATAAAATTATGCAACAAGTACCTACTTCCAGAACATTTTCATCACCCCAAAAAGATACCCTATTAGCAGTGCCCACTAGCAGTCACTCCCCATTCCCCCTCTCCTCCCAGCCTCTGGCAACCTCCAATATGCTTTGCCCTTACTGAGTTGTCTATTCTGGATGTTTCACACAAAGATCATGTGATTTTTAAACACATTGTATGAAATATAAAAACATCTGGAAGATCTATAAGACTCTGTGGACCAATATTTTCCAAATGACTAAAGCATTATGTTACAAAATCATAATTGGGCAAAAGATTCATCCAGAGTGCAAGACAGATCAATGGCTTCTAATGTGAAGATTGTACAAAAATTTCGTTGATACCATGTCCAATTCCACACTGCAACTAACCTTTAAGAAATGCAAGTATGTTGAGCTTTGGCATGGTATCAAAAAAAAAAAACTACAATTATCTGAAAAGACTATTAAAATACTCCTCCCCTTTCCAACTACATATTGGTATAAGGCTGAACTTCCTTCATGTATGTCGGTCAAAACCACGTATCACAACAGATTGAATGCAGAAGCAAAGATGAGAATCCAGCTGTCTTCTATGAAGGATAGTAAAGAAATTTATAAAAATGTAACACAATGTCACTATTTTTTTAAGATTTTATTTATTTTTGAGAGAAAGCACAAGCCGGGGGAAGGGGCAGAGGGGGAAGGAGACTCCCTGCTGAGCAGGAAGCCTGATGCAGGACTCAATTCCAGAACCCTGGGATCATGACCTGAGCCAAAGGCAGACACTTAACCGACTGAGCCACCCAGGGCCCTAGATGGGTCTTTTAAAAAAAATAGTTGCATAAATACCATACTTTATTTTATAGTTCCCTACTGATGGGCATTTAAATTGTTTCCACTCTTTTATATAACAAACCACAAATCTAAAAATATTGGTTCATTTGTCTTTGTTCATATGTAGGGAAAAATTTTAGACATCCAATTGCTGGATTAAAAGGTGAATACATTTGAAATTTAATAGCTGGATTTAGCACTTCTAACAAGCAGCCTACGTGATTCTCTCCGGTGGCTCTATGACCGCATCTAACTGTTCCAGGGGAAAGAACCACACAGATAAACATCAGTTATATCTTAGGGCTCTTCCCCCGAAGGCCAAGAAAATAGAGATTTTACACAAAGACACACTGATCATCTTTAAAGAAGACAAAATTTATTTCATCGTATGTAAATAAAAAGGACTCAGATATGCGAGAGGAACACTAGAAAGCACATGGTATAAACAGACAACTAACCCTTTATAATATCGTCAAAGAACTGTAAAGAATAACATAGTTTAAACAGGAAGTATTCATACATTTGCTGTAATTCCTCATAGACATTCTTTTTTATTCTGTTGTCCACATGAATATTGCAAGCAGGTTTTACTGTTTTTGTAAAATAGGAACTTCTGATTCGGTAGAAATCACCATCCGGTCAGTGCAGAGAGTCAACGAACACCTGTCTAGACTGCAGGTGTGCAGATCTAAGTTGGGTGGAACGAAAGCGGGGAACTGGAGGGAAAGTTCCTGTTTACGATACGCGGCCAGCAGCGCACGCATCAGAACGCATTGGCTCTAGCACCATTCAAAACACTTAATTTGGTGTTATCTGAAAATGAAAGTCATGGAAGTCGTGTAGTCCGTTTTAAAACACACATGTGTTCTTAGTCTAATTATCTGATTTTATAGTAAATAGAGAGAGAGAGATAGAGCATTGCCACAGGATTTAAGAGTACCTTTATCAAAACAGACAGCTGGATTCTTAAACAGCAGCCAAAGCTGTAATGATAACAAATAGGTCATTGTGTTGAACCAAATGGAGAATGACATGCAATTTATTATCTATAACAATTTCCAGGCGATTCTCGAGTCATTGGAGGTAATATTGAGTGTGTATACTAACCATGCTTTTGTTTCTCCTTTCCATTAGCTGCCTTAATTATTATGGTGAGTCTGGTGGTCCCTTTGATTATACAACCCCTCCCACTAGGCATTAGAGCAGGAAATAATGGAGACGGAAGAAAAAAGAAGCTTGTCCCTGTAATTCCTCGTTAAGAGCTCTGAAGCGTTTGGGGAGGAAAAGTCTGAAACTCTTGGCTAGAACAAAGCTTGGGGTAACACTCTGTGATTCCAATTGCTAGTACAATTCCTGCCTCTAATTACCAAGGATAATTGAGAATGGTCTGTGCTCACTTCAGATAAATTTGACGCAAGACATGGGCAATGATACGAAAGGATTTGTGTGTGTGTGATGAGCACATTGTGAGTAGAAATTGAAATAGTTCTAAAATAGGTGTCAACAAGTAAGGCAGCCAGAAATTTCCAAATGATTCTGGGGAAGAACATTCTGCAGGCTGAAAACTGTTTGGCTTAGAAAAATAGAGATCTCAGATGAAGGAAGAGCATCATTTGATGTCATGGATTACAGTTATCTTGTGTATGCAATCGGTCAAGAGAATGACTGTTAAAACCATGTCGAGCTCAGGCAGACGGATGGTCTACGTAACGGGAGGCCCCGGAGAAGCGCTACCGGTTACCGCCTGCTCCAATGTCGGCTGCACAGACGTCCCGGCTGAGGGCCTTCCGTTTACGACCCTTGCAACTTGATAGTCTCACATTCTGGATCAGTAACACACTCCACGGATGATTTAACTGCCGACTTTGTATATCAACCAGCAGTTCCTCCTCTGTTTTATTTATTGGGCAGGAGAAACTCAGGAAAAAAACTTTTATAAACCCCAGATCATGCTCATAAACGAAGAGGCTAATGATATGAATAAAAGTGCTTGAATCATAGCCCTTGATTGAATGTTTGCATGACAAAGACAACTTTTTGCTAAGGAAATCATTATTATTTCTGTAGGTTTTGTCTTAAGAGTCAGTTTATAACTAAATACTACTAAATTAGGATTGATGACAGAGGCTTTTCTTAGAGGAAGATTGAAAAACTGTACTTCTAGCTGCAGAATTCTTTCATAAAAATATAAACTGTGTTTCTTTCATTGTACTAAGCGTATTACCTGTGAAATCAGAGCCTGCCTTTGCTTTTCACCAGTAGGTCAACAGCTCCCTGTAACAAGTTCTGAAGGCTGATCGTGTTCTTGTGCTTGAAACCCATTTATCCATAAGCTTTCCAGAAGCATTTAGATCATTTATTTTCACCGCACAAAGAGTAGATGAGTTGAAAAGATTTTATTCCTCGTCTTTGTTTCAAAAGCTGTATCTAAAAGCTTAGTCCCAGTGGGTGATGAGAGAGAATGGTTTTTGTAAGGGCATTTCTACCAAGTATTTAACAGGCCGTCTTTGAAGGACATCGTCATCTCTAAAATGTATGTAGTCTCTCACACCTTTCCAGCCTCGCTTCTCCCAAACCGAAAGGCAGTGCTGCTTTCAAATGCAGCCGTGACCATGGCATTTACAAATGACAGTGCTGGTTACCATACAAAGCGCTTCCCCACAATGTCAAGGGCTCCTCACAGCAACCATGGGAGGTAGGCGTGGGTACCCCAAAGAAACCTTACAGGAAACAGAACATGATGCTAAACATGGGCACCATCCATGTATTTTTTTCTGGATTGTTCTATCATTTGAATACACGGTTGAATGAGTAAAAAGAGTATTCCTACCATGTAAAGTAAGCCACATATGTAGAAGGAAAAATCATATTTTTCTGTGATGTCATAGATCCAGCCTGCAAAACAGAAAGGAATATATTCAGTGTAACCTAGCTGATGAAAGCCGAGAACACGATTACTGCGACTGCAAATATTTCTGTAAGAATTAATTTATATGTCACGTCCTGCCCAAAACATGTCAGTTCGCCATTTTTAAGCCCAGGCTATATAAGCCAGAGTTTCTCAGTGCCTGAGCATGGCAGGCATTTGTCTTCCAAGCTGATAGGGTACCTTACAAAGCGCTTAAGGCATGGAAACAGTAGCGGGCCGACCCTTGGAACGATCTGGCTCACAGCCCTCAGAGTCTCTCAGGCTGGCACCAAGCCAGCAGTCAGAAGTGAACTTAATGATTTTCTTTGTTCACAAATATAACCACAAATGTTTTCTCAAACCTTCAAAACTCTTAAGAAGTTTCTAGAGTCTATCAAAAGAGGCTGAGTAGAACACATTTGAACTTTTATTCACTGTGGAATATTTGAGAGTACACATCTATTCTAGAAAGAATGAAATTGTCCATGTTTTATAAAATTCACATTTACAACTATAAAACTTTAATATTTCTACGTACAAAGAACCTTAAATTGCCAAGGATATAGCCTTCAATGCAGACTAAATTATCAATTTTTAATACTATCATCTAAAACTTTCATATAATAATATTACTAGGCATTCTGGAAAAGACTACTATATTTCATGTATTCTAAGATACCATGAATTGCATGATGCATCATTATCTTATGCAGCAATAAGAAAGAAATATCCTTGTCAATTTAAATATGACTCAGTGTTTTCCTGGGACTCTGTAAAATGCATCCCAATTTCAGAGATGTTAAAATGTGAAAGAAAAGCCTCAGAAACTATGAAATGTGATTAGACTTCAGTGATTAAATCTAAGAATCAGTCACATGTCATCGTCCTCACGTAGCCAAACCATGTGAACTGAATTCCGCAAGAATTTCATTTGTGGTAAAAACATAAATTTTGCACGTTCACTTTTTTCCCCATATCAACAGTACATTCATTATCAAAGACATAAGGAAGATAGGAATGATTTAAGGACCAAACGTAGTATTTCGTGACCACTTTTTCAAAAACCATCTTTTAAAAAAATATCTAACTGGCAAACGAGTGCATAAACGCCACTCAGCCTTCTCCCACCAACAAATAGCTACACAGAGGCCACTGCTTTTGCCAAGCAGGACCTCGGGCTGCCCGGATCTCCGTCTAGTGTGTTTCGCGCATAATTAACGCACCCGGGCGAGTCAAGGTAGTCCTCACGGAAGGCAAACACGTGACAGCATGAAACACTTATGTACTTTAACCACGCCAGATATACTTTAAAAGTTAACCAACTTTTTTGAGTTTGTTTGAGTCACACCAAAGAAGAAAACACCGGACTCCGGAGACGTACCTTTAGGAAAATGCTCTATCAGCTTTTCCCGATCTCCGACTGAGACAAGAGGAACAAGGGAGATGAACCATCCAATCCAAACACAGAGACTCGGCTTCAGCACCGAATCAGAAAGGGGCGGTGATAGGACACATGCACAAGAACGCGCCCAACTTGGCTCAGCGTCACCACGTGGCCACCACCAGCCGCAGCGAATTACGAAGACGTGACGCGTCCGCTGGCAGATAATGCGGCGTGGGCTGTGTCGGTAAATACAAATGAGGTCCTCGTGCTCTGCTCATCCCCTGCGAAAGCTGATCTTGTCATTTCAAGAGTTAAACCTGTGCTTTTCATATGATCGAGTGACCGAGTAAACACTGGCTCTAAATCACAAGCCCTGGCAGCTGGGACGAGCGGAACTGTCGTGGCTGCTGAACACGGCTCTCAGAAATAGGACAAAGTCTTAACTGATTGGAAAATTAGTTTGTACTTAGTTCAGACTATTTGTTGACTTTTTTGTTTGAAGTGGTTGAATATAAGCGCCAGGGCTCTGTGAGGGGGCCCCCCACCCACCTCTTTCCCCTGCAGCCCCAAGCTTAACCATGAGCACAAGCCACAAGTTTTTGGAGTTTCAGACACATTTTCTCTTGGCTCCTTGCCTGTACACATACAGTTCCCCCGTCTGCCAGACACAGTAATGAACACCATCACCCACCCTTAGCACATCCTGGCATCCCCTTCCCTCCACTCCATCCCCCCTCTTGTCCCTGCAGACTTTAGAACGTGCTAAGTATATTAACATTGTTACAGTCGTTAACGGAGTTCATTATATTTTAAAATATTTTCTTTCCTCTTAAAGTATAAATGTTTGTAAAAGGGTGTCTGTCCTCTCACTCCAATCTTTAAAAGTAACTCAGTAACTCATGTGTCCATTTTTTAAAAAGTGCCCCCAACTTGACCAAACAATTTCATAGTAAAGAACTGGGGGAAGTAATCCTAAATTTTATGTTAAATGAACCCCACAGATTTCTCTAGTCTACCTTTCAGATTTATTTTGAAAAGACTCTGGATCCTGCCCTTTTTCTTTGGTGCCTATTTTAACATTTCTGCCAGTTTGAATGGAATCCATTTCTGCATCAGAGGCAAAGCAGGTCAGGAGAGACAGGACTTCACTTTGCGCTTTGATCATCAGCATACATGGTTATAACTCTTCGGAGAAACGATGTTTCTGACAAGCTGCCCACCTCATTCATCCTTCACCACCTCTCCCTACAGATCTGATCTCGGGTCCTTGGTTGGGAGCCTGGCATCCTTGGCAACCCCGATCCAACCATCAATTCAAATCAATAGCTTCCAAGTAAAATCTGGTTCCCTATTACATTGCAATTACTTTTCCTTTGAGTCTGTCACATGAGGAATGATGGTTGTTTTTTCTTATTTATTAAACAGGGATTCCCAGCTTTTGATGAAAACACTGCAAATTGTTGCTAGGGTGTTATATTTTAGGCAAGTATGTGCAGATTCTTAGTCAAACCTGGTGGCCACGTTTTGCTATATTTTACACTGGAAACGTCTAGAAAAGTAGGTACTACTATTACATCTTTACAGGGGAAGAACTGAATGCCCAACAATATTATAAATGAATTAGATCAAGAAGTTCGCTTTGCTAAATGACACAGCTGCAGTGTCTGCTCGCTATGATTGTACATTCTTCTTCTAAATGGAACTGCGTGATTGTCTAACACGCTAGTAAATGGTGCCAGATTTCTTAATGCCAGTAGAAACCACTTTGAAAAATGGAAAACACATTCATTTCTGAACCCATTAAAAAAGGAAAAGGTAACGCGAACAATAATTTTCCCTGTAGCAAACCTCGCAAGTAGTAATTCCTAGCCCACTTTGAATTTCTAGCAAGAATGTAATGTGGTGATTTGGTCACTCGTGCTGCCAGTCACTTCTGAACTATGAGGCATAAAAGGCCAGGCCTGCATCTCATTGCCTTGTTGGCTCCTTGGCCTGGAAAGTCAATGAATTAAATGCAACGCAGTGAGCCAATGAAGCTGCTCAGCATTCCTCTGGCTCATGACTTCAGTGCAAGGAGAAGAAACAAACAAACAGAAAGGACAGTCCCCTGAGGTTGCTGGCCTAGAGACACACACACAGCACAACATTGATTTTTGAGTCCCCATAGCAGCCTTTGACCCCCATTCATAGAAGGTTCCGAACCACTAATACAGCGGTTTCTACATCCACAGTGGATGACATTGAGCTCCAGACCCACTTCCAGGGAGGAACCTTGAAGCAGGCAGACGTAAAACCTGATGACTGAGGGCTGGGGATTAACTCCCTGCTTCTTCTTCTAATTCCCTTCTCTTCCACACCAAAAAGTGCACTGGAATGCACTGAGAAGGATGTGGCATGGGAATGAGATAAAGAAACCATGCTGGCCAACTTTGGTGCTTTAACGAACATGGATTGTGAATTGCTTAAGCCGCACCTCACAGCATCTGTTGTGATGCTGCTACCGTAATCTGGTAGATCAGGGTCAAAATAACCCCAGACTGACCGTTAGAAGCAGAAACTATGCCTGGATCATGAAAAGAACCATCAACAACAGATTCCATTTCCACAGACAATATAGCTGAAGAACCTTCAACAAGAGAGTGGATGAGCCACTGATAATGTCTGCATCCCCTTAATGGATATTTCAGTTTAACATCTCTGCAAGGTACCACTGATTGCCTGATCCAACCCCTGATCTCCATTCTTTTCTCTTTTCCTTCCTCTAGTCCAGAGGCTAGGAAGCAAAATAGTTCCCCTGGAAGCTTGGACTAGCTGTGTGACACAGTTCTGGCCAGTCAGATGAAGTTGGAAGTCTGCTGAAACTGAGCCTTTCTTCCCATTTTCTTCCTTGGTATAAATAAAGATGTAGGGGCTGGAGCTGCAGCAGCCATTGTGTAGCCATGAGGAAACTAGCATGAAGAAAAGGCCAGGAGGATCTTGGAGACACTGTCCCAATACCATCCAGTATCTCTAAATTATAGATTTTGGATTATGTGACACAGTTAAATCTCTGCTTAAGCTACCATGGGTGGGGTGTTCTCTTATAGCCAAATGCATCCCTGAGAGAGAACCCTACACGAGACTACTGAATTCCGACTTTACAGCTGCCAATATAGTTTGCTGCATTGCTATAGTGATTCTCTGTCACCTAGAAATGCTGCACCTGCATCTCTGTGCACAGAGAACAGGAGCAGCTTGACCCAGGAGGGGCCTCCAGGTGGCCACAGGGTTTCCTAAAGCAAGTCTTGGTTCTTGAACCTTTAGTGAACCAGCTGCCAGTGTTATCAGCTGTGTAGGCAAAAAACCCGCCATGTCTTGAACTTCAAATTCCATGGGGGCTTCAAAGTAAATGTATTGAAACAAGCCGCCTGCCAGTGGGGGCTTAGGATGGGAGATGACTGTGCGATCCCTAGAGAGACTGGGGAGGGAGGGACGGGGAGGGCTTTGTCCTGCACCTGTGGGGTTCCCTGGAAGAGGTACTCCTGCAGAGGATATGAGAATGAAGGGCCAGGAGGGGCCGAATGAGCAGGGAGTGCGGGCATCGGAACAGGTGAGGCTCTACCAAGTCAGCTTACAACCCTGCACAAAACCTCCAGCAGCCGTGAAAACAGCCACCGGTCCTCGCCTGGCAGCCCAGACAGCCACCTCGGGCGGGAGAGCACCTTTGCATTGGTGTTTGTCCCCAGCTTCTGCCACACTATGTAGATTCCTGTCTCCAATCTTTAGACAGAGGGTGAACCTTGTCACCTTCACCCAGTACCTGCCGTCTTGAGGATTATTAAGTCTACCTGCCGATCCTGATGTGTTTTTCCACAAACAACAGGTTCGGAGAGGTCCCCGGCTGCTGCAGGACCCCTCGGTGCCCGGGATTTCTGGTATGGCCATTGCAAGAAGCAAGTTCTCCATTGAACTGAGGTGAACACCTGTGAGAGAGCTTGCCTGGGATGCTGTCAGCTGGTGGGCTCTGGGCCTCTGGTGGGCAGAACAGCCCAACCCTCCCCAGCTGCTCACATCCTAACCCCCGGAACCTGCAAATGTTACGTTACGTGGCAAAGGAGACTGCAGTTGTGATTGAGTTAAGGACCTTGTGATGGGGGTTATCATGGGTTGTCACGCAGACCCAATGTAACCCAGGTGTGTTTATCAGTGAAAGAAGGAGGCAGGAGAATCATAATGACAGAGAGGTCTGTGGCTGCTGCTGTGTCACGGGCTTAGAAGGTGCTGGAAGGGGCTAAGAACCACAGATGCAGGCAGTCCCTAGAAACTGTAAAAGGAAAAAAAAAAAAAAAGGATTCCTTCATAGAGCTTCCAGAAAAAACGCAGTTCTGCTGACACCTCGATTTTAGCCCATTGTGATCCAATTTAGCCTCCTGACCTCTAGAACTATAAGATAATAAATCTGTATTGTTTTAAGCCACTACGTTTTTGGCAATTATTATAGCAGTGACAAGAAACTGCTATGGGGCTAGACCCAGCTCATAGATGTGTTGTGTGGGACCTACACACAGTGTTTTAATGATCTGGAAATGTTACGTTTATCACGGCGAGCAATTCATTGTGTGCACAGTTGTTGAACCCCTACATTGTACACCTGAAACTAATGTAATGTATGTCAATTATATTCAATTAAAAATAAATTAAATTAAATCAAATTAAAAAAATCTGGAAATGTCACTGAAGAGCCCGGAGTTCCTAGTTTTTCTTGGAGGAAAAAACCTCCTAACAATAGAGGATCTGGTAATAATTTTCCATGTTTCTTGGTGACAGAAATCAGCTGGAGGGGGGTAGAGGCTGCCTCCTCCCAGGGTTCGACACTATTCCACGACCCACTTCACTAGCCTGGCCGCTTACCTTGTAGATAGAGATCACACGTTCATCCACGTTCTGCTTGAAAGAATGGCCACTACGTTGCTAACATTTCCAAATGAGAAGCCGGGGGACCAGAATGGGAGGATAAAGGAGCAGGTGCACAAATAGGCACTTCTTATTTGTCTTGGACTTCAAAATACAGAGAACACAACCGAACTCTCTACACGTACCCTAAGCTCTTAAAACCTTATATGGTTTACCTGCGAAAGGGGGTCCCAGCAGTGCGGAGATGCCATTGGCACAGATGATGATGCCGTAGGCGTTGGCCAGGTGCTCAATCCCCACCAAGTCTTCGGTCACCACGGGCATTAGGGAGAAATAACCGCTGGAAAAGCCTATCAGTGCGCAGATGACGGCCAGGCCAGCGTAGGTGTGCATCAGTGGCAGAATAAAAATACTGAGGACAAGGGTGAAGTTGGCCATCAGGAAGACATTCCAAACGCTGATGCAAGGTAGGTCGGCCACAATGCCCAGGATCACTTTTGCAAAGATATGCACTATTGCTATAATTGAAGTCAGAGGGAAAACATCGTTTTGCTCCGATAAGTTATACAAATTGACTATTTCTGGGAGGTGGATGAAAGGAATGACAAAGCTGCTGTATGCGAACAGAGCCCAGAAAATAAAGGCGACAAACATTCGATTGGTAAAGAGCGAGGCTGTCCCAAAATAGCCAGAGTACCAGTCCCGGAAGCCCCTCCTGACTCTCACGGTCAGCTGGCTGGCCGTCTTCAGCACCCGCAAGGCGCACAAGTTCTGTCTGTGCCCCACCTTCTCCTGGCACGCCTGGCCCGGGAGGTCGCCCACGGTCTCCTCGTTCCCGTTCCCGGGGCCGCCACCCTTCTCTTCCGCTCCGCCCAGCGGTCCACTTGACTTCGATCCAGGGGAGTGAGCCAGCACGACCTGCGGGTCTTTCCCTCCCGGGTCGTTCCGGCCTTTCCCAGAAGAGAGGGGCCTCATGAGCGCCCCGCAGACACACAGGTTTAAGGACACGGCTCCTTGGATGAACATTGCGTTCCGCCATCCGTACTCGGCGCACAAGTACTTGAGCAAAACCGTCATGAGGAAGGTGCCGAACCCCGTCCCGGTGGTGCTGAGGCCCTGGGCCAGGGCGCGTCTCTTCTGGAAGTACCTCCCCACCATGACCACGGCCGGCAGGTAGGCCATCCCGCTTCCAAAGCCTGCGCGGGTTGGATGGGAACAAAAAGCGCACAGCACAACATGAATCGCCACGTCTGGAATTTGCAGCGTGTAAATGTCATCTGCATTTCATATTCATTTCTATGCTGTTTTTCCTTTTACACAAAGAAATAACGTGTGTAAAAAAGCAGCTCTGTGGGCAAGCACCCTGTCAGGATCATCTACCGAAGCTTCCAGCCCATCATTTCCCTCCAGCACGGGCCACTCCAATAATAAAATAAGCCAGCATCTTCACATCAGAATATCAGAACGAATGAGTGGATGAGAAGGTAAATGAATGGAAGAATGAACGGATGTCGGGCCCTGCTGTCAGTGCTAATTGCATCAAGTGCCGAGGGAAGTATTTTTGTACCAGCGGATGGAGAGTAATTCCAGGCAATTTGCAGAAGCCTCCGGAATGGGTCCATTTGTTCACAAATTAATAGGAAGAATAAAAGGAAGGTACCCATAAACATACCCAGCGCCTGGATGTCAAAACCACATAATACTAATTTGTAGCTCTGATTTTCACTTGTATCTTTCTTAGAAAATTGGAACAGTTTGTGATTTCCATCGACAAAATTAAAATGCTGGTGGGGGAGACAATGTGCATTGGGGGCAGGGGGCATAACAGAACTCTCTGTACTTTTTGCAAATTTTGCTGTGAACCTAAAACTGCTCTAAAACATGAAATCTATTTAAAAAATGAAATGAAATAAAATAACATGCTGGCTAAGAGGTTGTGGGAGGCATTCTCAACTTCTAAGTACAGACAGAAGGAAACCGTAAGATCAACTTCAATGATCATGGGGCCCCATCTGGTTTTAATGCTTAAGCCTTCCTGACGTTAGGATGGCAGCATGAGAGTACAGAAGAGACTGACCAATGTTGTTTCCCAGAGCCGAAGCCTCCTTAGTTCAGCATCACTGAATAGTTTCAGAAATACTTGATTTTGAAAGACCAGAGCAATTGTACATACAATTACAATGCTAATTACCATTAATTGAGTACCAATGGTGGGCCAGTTGCTTTATAGGCTTTATGTGTTGGGTTTTCACAATAACCTGGAAGTTAACCGTGCTTCTACCTTTTTTTTTTTTTTTTTAAGTTTTATTTAAGTAATCTCTACACCCAACATGGGGCTCAAACTCACGATACTGAGATCAAGAGTCGCGTGCTCTTTGGACTGAGCCAGCCGGGCATCCCTATGCCCTTTTTTTGAACCTCATGAGGAGTTTAGTTATTTTCCCAAGACCCTGCTGCAGGAAACTGGAGAATCCGGGGCAGAACTCAGACCCAACTGCATAGCTTGGTCCTTTTCCACCACTCACTGCCTCTCACCCTAAACCGCTCACCCCCCAGCTGCCGGCAGGTAGGATTTTGAAGACGGATTTTGCTTCAGCCTGAGTTTCTAAACTTTTTTTTTAAGATTTTATTTATTTGAGAGAGAGAGAGGAAGAGAGAGAGAGCATGAGCGGGGAAAAGGAGAGGGAGAAACAGACCCCCCCCCCCCACTGAGCAGAGAGCCCGATGTGGGGCTCCATCCCAGGGGTCCTGGGATCATGACCTGAGCTGAAGGCAGATGCTTAACCGACTGAACCATCCAGGTGCCCCGTAGCCTGAGTTTCTAAAAGAAGCCTCCAGAAGCAACCTGCCTCCTTTATTTACCTGAGAGCAGTGATATTTACAGCAACTGTCAGAAGTCAGCGATCCTCAACCAGTCTACAGGTGGATATCCTTGTTTTAAGAACAATTAATAGCTTCTAAGTGATTCCCAGCAGGAGTAGGGGCAGGTCCCCAAACCCCCTTGCAAGCCTCGATGAGGGCAATAATAATAATTTGCATTATGGGAGAAATGAGCATGAAGAAAACAGCTATCCTTAATTTTGAACTAAACTCTAGATTAATCTTTGTGACGTTTAAGTCCACAAAAAACAGAATTTCTCATTTCCTAATATTCAAAGAGGCAGAGAAAAATATTTAATAGCCCATAAACACTCCATCCTCCCTCTAATTGTAAAGCACGTCTCATGTACATCATTTCAAGTGCAAATATTTTAGTATAAATCTCTAATGGAAGAATTCTTTAAACAGCATAATCATTATATCTTAACTGAAAAAATGAAAAATTCTTTGATATCATGAAATATCCAGAAGGTGTTCAAGTTTCTAATTGTCTCATAAATGACTATATTTTTAAAAAAACTGTCTCTTTAATCAGGATCCAAATAAGGCCCACACAGTGCTATTTGTTGATATGAATTTTAAGCCTCTTTAAATTTCTGTTTTTTTCTTGAAATTTATCTTTTTTTTTCTTGAAATTTATTTGTTGAGGAAAATGGGTCATTTGTCCTGTGAAATTTGTCATCGTCTGGATTTTGCTGAGAGCACAAAATAAGTTTTAATTTTTTAAAAAACTTGATTTGTTACTGACAATAACCAACATCCTAAATTTAATGTGGTTATGGATTTCTAAACAACAGTAGAATAAAATGATTAATAGGAAGAGAACGGAGGTACCTTAGCCTGACAGCAGCCCTAATTTTCACTTAGTGTGAAGAGTAAATGCTCCATGTGTGAGGAAAAAAAATCCAGGCCCAATGTTACAAGTTATCTATTTCCCTGTTACACTATCCATGACCTTGACAGCATCCCCTCCTTCCGCACCTGGCTTTGCTGTCTGTTATGGGCACAATTAGTCCATGAGCTTATAGGACAGGCCTTGGGGAGATGTGGTTCAAGCCCAGCGGTCAGTCAAGGCCCTGCTAATGTCCAGCCCTGGGCAGGGTCCTGGAACAATTCTTCACCACACGCTGGTTCAGAGGATGGGATTACAGCCCTACCAACCAGGTGGAGGAAAGAGGCTGAGATCGGGAGAAAAAATCCTGTGATCCTGGGTCCGTGTGGATGAGGGAAAAGATGTCTTTAGGAGAGAGCCTAAAGAAAATGCAGCTCTGGTAAGGCTGAAGAAATCCGGTCCAGACTCTCTTGGCTAAGTACGTTCGCTCAAACAGACACTATTTTTCTGCTTAATAGAAGGATACTACAACACAGTTTTAATGGTCTGGGCGTTAAAAAAAAAGACAGATATAAACAAATCTGTCTCAAATGTTTTTTGGAAGGAAGAAGGATATCAATAAAGTTTTCTTCAAACATAAATTGTACAGTGAAATGTATCTCTTAAGCACTTGCTTTTTTAGATCTTCTCGTCTTTCTTTTCTGTTAAATAGGGTCTAGATTGCTAATCAGCTTTCACATGCCTCCCTAATGACAGCCCAGGATTTTGCCTCTATAAGCTAACTGATTTAGCTGGATTTTCCAGTTACATAGAGTTAGATATGTGTATTTGTGGGGGATGTGGATACATTTCTTTTCAGAGACTGTCTTTGGGTTTTTCCTGTATAAAAAGTGGAAGCAATAAAGTGTCTAAAGACACACTTTGCTTTCACCAGCCCCCTGATTTTCCTCCTACTTTCTTGGGTCCAGAAATGTTTGTTGAATAAATAAGTGAATGAATATGGAAGAAGTAAAATGGGATGCCCGGGTGGCTCAGTCGGTTAAGCGTCTGCCTTTAGCTCAGGTCATGATCCCAGGGTCCTGGGGTCGAGCCCCATATTGGGCTCCTTGCTCAGCTGGGAGCCTGCTTCTCCCTCTGCCTGCCACTCCCCCTGCTTGGGCGCACTCTCTTTCTCTCTGACAAATAAATAAAATTAAAGAAGAAAGAACATGGAAATAATATTAACTGCAGGTCAATAGGCAATTAACTGCAAGAAATAAAGTTCGTGTAAACAATCGAATCCTAGAAATCTCTAAATGATGAGAATTAATCTCAAGTCCCAGTTTGTAGGATCCAGTCAGTCTGTATAATCAATCACCACCACATCCAGTTTACGGGGGTGCCCCGTGTTTGCCTGGAGACCCCAGTGTGGCTCCTTTGGCTCAGGAGGAGTGTTTGTTTCCTCACCTACAATATAAAAACCCCAGGGCTGGCTCTATTCATTGGAGGGTTTGGGGGAAAGTTTTTAAGATACTCAGGGAAAACACCTTAAGTTGTTCTTTAAGAACTGTTACCAAGTCCTTCAGATCAATGGTTTTCAAACTATGCTTCAAAGGACATAGAAGTGTTTTGTGGATCGATGTAAATTACGGAGAACCAACTTGCCAACTTATTTGGAAAGTAGGGCTCTGTGTTCAGGTCTCCTGCTATCATAAGCTCATAATAAGAATGTTACATTCTATATAACAATTATATATTAGCTAACACTTACTGAGGGCTCTATTTTGTGACAAGTATCGTGCTAAGTGCTTTATACAGATGATCTCCTAATCGTTTCAACAACCCTGTAAACCAAGCACCCTTCATGACCCCATTTTGCAGATAGGAAACTGAGGCATAAGTGGGTTAAGTAATTTGCCCAAAGTCACACAGATAATAAATGAAAAAAAAAAAGCAAGGTTTCCAAATTCTAACTTTTACCTCTTATACCACCACTTCTGTCAATGTGTCATTTATTAGGACGGCAGCTCTGTACTCAAAAAGAAAGTCACGCTGGATCTGGTTCAGTGCAATACCATTGTACAAGTAAGAAACTTCTTATCTGTGTGAATTCTTTTAGCTGTTGATAAAGGAAATTACAGCCGGGAATGTATTTTGCAGAAGGGATATGAAAACCATGCTGCCTGGGAGCCAGTTTTACCCATTCACTAGGGAGTCACACTCTCCTCTCTAGATGCGCTTCTTCAGGGTCTCCATATATGTGGATTTTGCTGCTATTTCATTCATTTGAATAGGGCTGAAGGAGAAAATAATTATTCTATGATTCATGCTCCCTTCTGCAGTTATTAAATGAGAAAGTTATTAATTTTCTTAATATTCAGTCTATTCACTTATGTCTGTATTATTACCTTCCTTTTCCTATTCCTCATAGGAGAGAAGACTAGCCCTTAGAACCAATCAAGGGAAATTTAGTTAAATTCTAATAGGAACATCAAGCCTAACACTTGTTAGGCTGTTTTTCCACACCTAAGATTTAATATCTTATATTAAAAAGTATTTCCTGGAGTATATGGTGGGGTGGGGTGGGGTGGAGGAAAAGAAGGACAAAATATGGGGCGCCTGGGAGGCTCAGGGGTGTAAGTGACCGCCTTCAGCTCAGGTCATAATCCCAGGTTCCTGGGATCGGGGCCCGCAGCACCCGGTTCCCTGCTCAGCAGGGAGTCTGCTTCTCCTTCTCCCTCCACACCCCCCCACCCCCGTTCGTGCTCTCTCTCACATGCTCTCTCAAATAAGTAAAATCTTTTAAAGAAAGGACACAATATCTTAATGGGTTTCTTTTCTCCACAATTATTCATTGTCAAGACGCCCAACAAATATATTTAAAATTAAGGTTAAGAAGTCAATATGCTTACCAGCTGTCACTCCAAAGGTAATAAAGAGATAATGCACATTGGCAGCATAGGCGCTCAGTACCCAGCCGAGCGAGTTCACCAGCCCTCCGATTATTGCCGTCCGGCGACACCCACAGGTATTAATAAACAAGCCGATGAAAGGTCCTGTCGTGGGACATTGAAAAGGGAATTGACTGATGGTGTTTTATTTTCATGCTTTCTTCACAAATCCTCACATGAAGACAGCGAATAAAACATTGCTAGGGCTATTAAATAAAATGAACCCAAACCCCCATTGCTTTATATGCAAAAAGCTTTTAGCATGCAAAGATGGGTTTCAGTAATTTCATCAGAGAGCACAAGTTTCTAGGTTTCCAAAAAAAGGCAGATCTGAAATAAACAGACAAAAAAAAAAAAAACTTGTCTACAACACAAGTAGGTCCCAAACAATTGGTCTATGGGCTTACTCAGCTTGTGGATGCATTTTGTTTATCGAGGGCATAGTTTAAAAGATGTTTTGGGGGCACCTGGGTGGCTTAGTTGGTTGGGCGTCTGCCTTTGGCTCAGGTTATGACCTGGGGGTCTCAGGATCGAGCCCCAGGATGGGTTCCCTGCTCAGGGGGAGTCTGTTTCTCCCTCTCCCTCTGCCCCTCCCCACTGCTCCTGCTTTCATGCTCTTTCTGAAATAAATGAAGTCTTTAAAAGATGTTTTGAATCAGTTGCCAGCATTTAAAAATTAAGAGCATTCACAAGAAATCCAGTGGCAACACAAAATCCAGCAAGATGGATTCCCACATAGCCAAGATGGGCTAGAGCTGTGCCCTGGCTGCCCCACTTCGCTCTGTCCACACTGCTCATTAGCTACAGTCACCACCCTTCCCTTTGGTCCCGTACTTGGCCTCCTGCCCCCATTTACATTACTCGCTACTTGAGTTTTTGACTCCAGACCCAAGGGGAGTCCAGGAAGGGGCTTCTCAGGACTCCCATGCTTCCAGCAAAGAACTGATGACAGTTTATTTTCACGAGGATGCCTGGATGCAAACCATGTAGAAAAGAACTTCTCATCGCTTCGTATGTACTTCAGCCGCTGCTGACTCTCAGTCCCAGGCCGGCCCCACCAGGCTATTTCTATGACACTGGAGATTCAGGAATACGCTTCCGTCTGCAACGGGTGCCATGCTCACAGTAACACAGTAGCAATGACACACATCCTGGCTCCTTACTTTCCTAGGACGCTCCGGTTTTTGTCAAACCTCTTTGTTTTCTTCCTGATATTTATGTATTCATTCATTCATTCACTCACTTATTTATTTTTATTAGTCGGCTCCACACCCAGCATGGAGCCCAACGCCGGGCTGGAACTCACCACCCTGAGATAAGACCTGAGCTGAGATCGAGAGCCGGATGCTGAACCGACTAAGCCATGCAGGCGCTCCTGTGGTGACTTCTGATGTCACAGAAGCTTAGTGCTTGCCTTGTGATCCGTGATTCCCTGTGCGAAAAGCAGTCTGTATTTCAGCAATACAGTGGGAGGCTGTAGTCAATATTCAGTAAGATGGCACATTCTAAAAATCGTCTTATTTTGGATCATTATTACTTTTCATAGTTACAAAACCCTATATTCTGGTGAGACTATTTCAGGTTAAAAATCTGTTAAACTCTAAGGAGCTTCCCCTTTTAGTTCAAACTGAAATAAAATTTTCCTTTAAAGTTCTAACTATATTCATGTACATATTTGGATGCACAGGTGGCTAATGAATTTTTTTTGTCTACTGATTTTGAGTGTGCCTAATTCTAAAAATTATGAAGGTAATGATTTATTAATTTAATTAACATTGGTGCACAGAAAATAACTCAGCAGATAAACCTCTTAGAATAGACAATATAGTAAATATATTTTACATAAACATACTGTTATATATTATAAAATAAGCACACGATATAAATAATATATAAACCAAACACATTGATATAAACATCTGAGGGAATTATTGGGGGCAACTGAAATTCAGAAACCATAAGCTGAAGATGTGTCTTTGATTTCTTCACAAGTATTTATTTTCCTTTTATTTATTTATTCATTTATTTTAAAGAGCTTATTTGTCAGAGAGAAAGAGAGAGAGAGCACAAGCAGGGGAAGCAGCAGGCAGAGGGAGAAGCAGGCTCCCTGCTGAGCAGGGACTCGATCCTAGGACCCTGGGATCATGACCTGAGCCAAAGGCAGACACATAACTGACTGAGCCACCTAGGTGTCCCACAAATATTTTTTAAAAAAAGATTTATTTATTTTTTTTGGGGGGGGGAATGTGTGTGAGTGGAGGGAGGGGCAGAGGGAGAGAATCTCAAGAAGACTGCCCCCTGAGTGTGGAGCCTGAGACAGGGCTCAATCCCAGGACCCTGAGACCATGACCTGAGCCCAAATCAAGAGTCGGATGCTTAACCAACTGAGCCACCCAGGCGCCCCACAAAGATTTTTATTTTCCTAAACCCACAGTCACCTCACTACTCGAATCTCGGACGAGTGGATAAAGAGAAAAAGGCAAGACTCATCGGTCTGCTGTTAACCGACCTTCTAAGCTGTGACAGGTCACCAGACCGCAGTTCAGAAGCCCGATCATGTTTTCCATGTGACAGAAAGGGCCCAGAAGCAAGTTTTCCTGTGATACTGCGTGTTTCTGAAACACTGCATTAAGAAAGCATTTGGAGGAAAAGGAGGGAGGTGGAATCCCCACGTAGCAGCACGTACTCCTGTCTGGAGGAATGTTGTAAATCAAAAAGAAAGAATGAATTGCTTTACTGATAAAAAGGTAAGTTGATAACAGTGTCTGGCTTTTCAGGTCATCATCTCTCACGGGGTGCAGCTTCTGTCCGTTACGACTCGCAGCTGGGCCAGGTCAGCCCGGGACAGGCCCTGACTCCTCGATGGTCACAAAACACAGACAGGTCACCATAAGGAAGTCGGACCCAGGTGTTCTGATTCCGCTCCGTTTTCTCATCATTGCTGATGGTCAACTGGCATCTCCAAGATCAAATTAGCGTTTCGCCAAAATGAAAGGAATTCCGCACACAGTCTAAGGACAAGGGGCAAAGGAGCTGGAGGGACCGTCATCTGGCTATGATTCCCACTTTTGTGAAGGAGTTCAGTGTTCTGGGATGAGACGCAGACTTTCTCCTCTGCAGAAGGAATCTGATTTTGGCCCGTTTCCCACATAATAAAGCTGCAGGGAGCACCATGAGGAAGTCCTGATTTCTTGCCCATCCCCGCCTCATAGGTTCACAAAAGCTCAGGTGAGGAGAGAAATGGTCTGAAGGGTGACCTTGGCCTACAGTCAGGGATGAAAGGAGGTAGTTCATTGAACTCCTGGCCTCCTGGGCTCACCCTTTAGTGCAATAAGGAGTTCAGAGCCTCTAAATCAATGACTCTGAGCACCGGAGTCACTTAGGAGCTGAAAAAAGTCCTGATGTTCGGATCCCATCCCAAGAGATTTTGATTTAATGGTCTAGGTGCGACGGGAGCAGCAGGGTTTTTTAAAGCTCCCCAGGTGGATCTGATGTGCATCCAGGATTGGCAACGACTGCTCTAACTCTCCTCGGTCAGAAAGTGACCTTTTGCAGCCTGTGGATTCCCCCAACACGGCTTCCCCCAAGAATTCGTCCAAGGGCTGCTGTAGATACGACTGAGGTGATGACAGCTTATTAAAAATTGGGACCTTTGGCAGGAAACTGGCAAAGTCCGTACTAGCAAAGAATGAAACAAGAATGAAATTATCGAATTTCCTGCATGCAAGCCACTGCCCCAGAAAGAGATGGCTTTCAACTCTGTAACATAATTCACAGATTTTTTTTTTTAATTTAAAGAGAAAACCCAAATGTGCTCACAGTGATTGGAAAATGAGAACAATTTCTATGTGTTCACTTCGCATGTATTTTCAGTTCTCATTTGGTGTAGTGGCAGGCAGTATGGTATGGTAGGCACGATTTTGAGTCCAGTGGACCAGCTTTGAAGCCTGTCTCCTGCTTATCGGCTGTTCAACCTCCAGTAAGTTACTTAAAGCCTGTGAGCATTGCGTGTTCTTCCTCTGTCAGACAGAGACAATGGTCCGGCGCTGGGGTTGCTGCGGGATCAAATGAGATCATGTACATAACACGCACGTGGCATACGGCAAGTGGCAGGTAAAGGAGAGCTGTTCTTGCGGGCTTCTGGCTTGGAAGACACCCAGCACATCTGCAGCCGCCTGGGATCAGGCAGCTTAAGATAATCGACAGCAATTTAGGATCACGATAAGATCAAAGGCCTTTTATTTATAGAACTAGGAGCCTTGCTGTGTGGTGATTTCCAAGACACAAGATATTGATCTAGCAGGTGCCTTTCCTGGAGAAAGGTTTGTCTACAACGAAATGACACTGTGAGGGATTCACGGACTCTCAAACAGAATTCTGAATATATAGTTCCCTCTCAATTAAATTAAAGAGGACAATCCCATTTCACCGTCGCTGTGAGTTAGGTGTTCGCATTTGGGGGGTCATATCCAAAATCATTTCCAATAATTTCAGGACTGGCTCCCATTGCTTATTTTTGCAGAGCTTGTGAAACACAAAATAACATCTAAGACAACCTCATTGGATGATTTGGAAAATAATGGGACATTGCCTATCCTGGCCTTTTGCTGAGTCTTCTTTTTTTTGTAGTAGACACATACTTCTTAGAGTGAATCTGTAAGTCTTTGGCTCTACCCCTCAAAGATTTTTTTTTTTTTTAAGATTTTATTTTTAAATGATGTCTACACCCAACGTGGGGCTCAAACTCAACCCCGAGATCAAGAGTTGCATGCTTCATGGACTGAGCCAGTCAGGCTCCCCTTAAAGATTTAGTTTTAAGAAGGTAAAAAAACCTGGAGGTTAGGTATTCTAGAAGCACAGTTTTCTTTCACTGATTTATTGAGAAGTTTGAATCACATCCAGCGTAAAACTAGCACCTTGTCTACACTGAAGTGAGCTATCTTGCGTTTTTCGTACGACAGTCCTAGTTTTAACGAGGCCAATGCAGGGTTGAAGGAGTCGGTTCCTTAACGTTGCAGGCAAGACGATTTACTGGCAATTTCCTCACACACGTAATGGTGCCCTTATGTAATTTTAAAACTAGATTAATTCCCTTTGATAAACACGCATACTCCACACGCATCTTGAGAAATAATACTTTGTCCTTGTTTTCGAGGATTAGCACTACGACCGTTATTAATGTTGTTTGTATTATCCAAAATAACCCTGACTGAATGCCAGGCAAGATCAACAAATCTTGGAATTGGATTCGAGGAGTTAATTACCGATGGGGAAATGACTGAAAAGGGAGTCTCCCATCAAACACACAGATGCCTGTCATACACAAATTCTCACAGAACCAGGAAAAGATTTGAGGCTATTTATGTTTCCAGTGTCATTTCATGAATACTTGAAATTAAAGAAAATTTGATGGAGGGGTGCCTGGTTGGCTGAGTCAGTTAAGGGATGGACTCTTGGTTTTGGCTCAGGTCATGATTTCAGGTCCTGAGTTCCAGCCCCACGTGGGGATCCGCACTGAGAGTGGAGCCTGCTTAAGATTCTCTCTGCCCCTCCACCCGCTTTCGTGCACTCTCTCTAAAATAATAAATAAAAATATATGTAAAAAAATTTCAGCGTAAAAGTATGACTTTTACTTTCAAGAGATCATGTAAGGGAAAACACCTGGTATATAATAGATGCTTATTAAATATTAGTTGACAATAAAAACTGTTTACTTCCCAAAAGGAAACACATAGGCCATAATAACATATTGTATGTATCATAACTTTCTAGCTTGGCATCTCCAGCTGCATGAAAACTGTTTTCAGATTGGTGTGTGGTTAGGTTTAACTAGAAAATACACTATTATTCCTTCCTGTTAGCTGGACCAGCAATTTTTCTAAAAGCAGCTTAATAGATTTTTCAACAGCATATGATCAATATTTCAAATTAAATCACCGGAACTCTGAAATAAGATTGCTACTTGCCTTTTGCGGTGTTTTCTCTAAAATTTTTATCTTTTACAAGTACTCACAAATATTAAATAAGCAGATCTGTAATGATATATAATGAATTAGAGCGGTCAAGAAAACAGAGTTTGGGGCAAAAGAGAGTTTTTTTTAAATGATCAACTTTTAAGACACTCCAAATTTTTTATAATATTCAAATAGTCATATCACACAAAAGGACACATATTGTATGATTGCACTTATATGAGGTACTTTCATAGAGACCGAAGATAGAGTGGTGGTGGTCAGGGGCGAAGGGGAGGTGGGAACGGAGAGTTGTTGTTTCATGGGTGCAGAGTTTCAGTTTGGGACAATGAAAAGGTTCTGGAGATGGAATGTGGGGATGAATGCACTCAGTGGCAATGAACTGTATACTTAAAAGTGGTTAAAATGGTAAATTTGATGTTATATATATATTGTACCACGATAAAAGAAATAGTATCATCATTAATATCTAGTATCTCATGTTTCGACGATGTAAAACTTTACTTACAGTGGGGAATTGTCAACTTATAATAATTCAGTTTTACAACAGGTCACACGCGAACGTACCCACAATCAAGGTGATGCCCATACTGAGGGAGCTGACCCACGCGGTCAGACCGCGGCTCTGATGGAATTCTTCAAGCCATTCCACGTTGAGGACGCCCAGGGCCATCTGGGAGCCCATGATGAGGATGTGCACAAAGAAAGAGGAAAGAACCACCATCCAAGCCCATCCGCTGTCAATGTTTGGGTGGGGCTTAAGTGTCTTCTTATCTTTGGGGTCATCTTCAAAATCATACCCAATATCTTCATGACTTGTATACATTTTCCAAGATTTTCTGAAATACACATGACAAACAATTTCCTTGAACGTCAAACCAGTAGTATCTTTCTCTTCCCCGGACAGCTCTGCCTCCCCGCCGTAAGCAAACCGGCCTTCGGATTCACCTTGTCATTATGCAGATTTGGGAACACTCCTGACTTTTTTACCGCCAAGCGCTTTTGTGAAACCGGTTTCATCTCTACAGTCATCCTATATGTAAGCATTAGTATGCATATTTTAAAGAAAGGGAAATAGATTCAGAGAATTGAAGTGCCTTTCCCAAGCTCTCATGGCCAGGAGGTATGGCTACCCAGGAACCTGAGGCATCGACTCCAAAGCCCATGCCTTGTGTCTGTTATTGAGATGGATACTGACAGGTGACAACCAAGATGTCACAGAAGGAAGACAGCTGGCTCTAAACAGACTTTCAGGGTAGCTTTGCCTTGATAGAGCCCTTGGCAGAGATTCTGGTCCCCATTTTGTGGGTCCAAGCATTGAGTTTGTTCGGTACAGCTGGAGTGGATTGGCCTCAGAAGACCAACTCATATGAACCCAACTCAGGAGAGATTGGTAAACTGAAGGCCAATTTATTTTTTTTTACAATGGGAGCTAGCTTTCTAATAATGGTAATACTCATGTCTGATACACAGGACACAGAAAAGAGGCTTGGAGGCTGGATGGTGCTGGAGGGGGGCGATGATGCCAGGTCAGGCGAGGACTCTGGTTTCGTTTTTATTTTTCAGGATGAGAATTAAGTACGTGTATAAGAACTGAGGTAAGGAGTAAAATAAGGACAGACAGAGACAGACAGTAACCCTGAAATGGTGGGACGGGAGGAAAGTCTTGATCAGGAGGAGCAAAGCAGAAGGTAGATGGAGATGACAATGCCAAGTAGTGGGATGAGAAGTTACACCCGATGGTCTAATTCTTGGGTGAAGTAGGAAGCGAGGTCCCTGGCTGAGAACGAAGAGGATGGTGGTTATGAAGGGCCCTCAACATTCAGGAAAATGGAAGAGACTGTTGCCCACAACGAGTGGAGACGATCGTGGGGCAGTTCTGCGGACGGACCTCAGCCCTGCAAGACAGCACCGCAGAGCCATAAGCGTGCGGCACCAGGGACAGAGCGCTGGGAGCCCTCGGCCCCAGGAGCCGGCAGTTCGAGCATCATCATCGGAGAACGTTAACACGACAACAAACGACTAAAAGTTCGCCTGTTCACTGATAAAATACTCCTCTCCAAAAAAATCTTTTTCTGGTCAAAGTTCCAAACAATGACGTTTTAATTTTCTACCTGTAAGCTTCACATCAGCGGGGTGCTATTACTGATCCCTTCGTAAACACTGGATTATCCACAGCAGTTATTTCAGAGAACTCCTGGTTCTCCAGTTGACCCCAACACCCCTGTGGCCCCAGCTACACACATGTGCTTTGAGGGTAAGTTCCCAGGAGTTGAGAATTATTGGAGGTCTCTGGGGCACAGTTGGGTCTGCAGCCCCCAGGGTGCCACATATCCCCACCTGCAGCAGGACGTCCAAGATGGACAAACAGCACAGTTACTGTAGAGATGAAGAACCAGAACTTGACTTCTTCACTGCTGTCACTCTGCATGTCTACCTGGACATATTATTTTGATTAACATGGAAAATAGTGCAACAGTGCAGGACTGTCAGGTGAAAAACCTTTCGTTTGGAAAGCGAAGTATGCAGTCAATACAGGAAATATTTTACTCAATTTGAATACTGTGTTCAAATTGAAATCTGTTCTTTTTTCAATTAATTATTTTAAAACAGAAGAAAAAATAAGAAAATAATGATTATTACTAACCACTACATGGTTGTTACTGAAAATCGTGTTGTTGCAACGGAGGAAGGAGGTCTAAAAGGTAATCCCAAATACATGGGGAGACCCTCCAATGGTGTTCGGGTGTAGACAGGTCAGAGAAGCGGACTGTGGTGGACTGCACAGTGCCCACAGCCTCTTTCTGTACACCCCTGAGCTAAGAATTGTTTTTCCCTTTTTTTTAAAGGCTATGTGGTCCATGAAACTTAAAATACTTACTTTCTGACCCTTTCTAGGAAGAGCTGGCTGATCCCTGGACCGTGGCATTGGTTCTGGCTTAGAATTTGTTGGGAAGAAATGGGCTCCAGGGAACCAAGGGGCCAGTGGAAGAGCAGTTTAATGGATCTGTCCCGAGGCTCCTCCTGACTTTCCCTTTCTCGTCCTCATTATTATTTTTATCTTTTAAATGATTCTATGTCGTAAACACCCATCCAGTTCTCAACCACTACACTTCCTGCCCACGTTGCTCCTCTCTGCCAGGGTCCTTTTCCACCTCCCCGTTCTGCAGACAGCTGGGAGGGATAAAATGCTGTCTTGCCATGTGATTTCTCCACACTGTCAAAATATCTTTAGGAGTAAGCCCAAACTCCCCTTTGCCACTGCCAGGTTCTCCACAGATTATTTGCCCCCTGGTCCCTGCTCTCATTTCCCTACCTTTGACCTTTGCGCTCCAGCCCTGTGAAGCACCTATAGCTCCTTGACCTTGGCACGGTGTCTTAAGCTTGGGGCATGACCTCTTCTTCTCTCTTTTGGGAACACACTTCTCTCCTTCTAACTTCCTGCTCCTCTTCTGCTCCTCCTTCCAGATTCAGCTAAATATAACAGTGAAACCTCGACATGGTGAGAACCCCCCTCCCCTGCAAACATCTCTAATCTCCAACAGTGGAGTATGTATTCAATCAATCAATCATTGTACAAGGCTGTTTGAAGACACGGAAAGGAGGTATGAATTATACACGGGAGGGCTACTAAATGGGATGTGTGCAATAATCCCTGTGTTGTTTTTGTTAAAAATAGGTATCCATTCACTCCAAGATTGGAGTGAAACAAAAATTGTAAGGGAGATTATTCTTTGGATGATGGTCTTAAAGTAATTTTCCTCCTTTTAATCTACCTTGTTGGTAAAAAAAATGCATAATAAATACATATTAGCTTTATGGTAACAAAATAAAAGTTCCTCTCTCTATCTTTTAAACATCATCCGGATCAGCTTTTTGCTTCTGGTAGATGAGTGGCTGAATTGTAAAAAAAAGAAGGAAGAGGATTCTAGAGCCACTTCCCTGGGGAAGTCTATAGCCTGCCTCTACCCTGCTCTCTCCCGGCAAGAGGACAGCCTGCATGGGGACAGGAAGTGATGGGGCAGCCCTTGCTTTCCAGAACGCGCAGCCCAGAAAAGAGCTGCATTGGCAGAAGGCCCAGAGGATAAACCTACAGAGCGAGCAGAAGGGGCGTTCAGTGGTTCCGTCTCTGCTCCTTGTATGCAGAATTCCAAGAAGCCAGAAAGCAAAGAATCAGGGGAACGACTGGCCTATATGAATAATAATAGCATCGTTTTATTTTATTTTTTAAATTAAAAATTTTTTTATTAGTTTCAGAGATAGAATTTAGTGATTCATCAGTTGCACATAACACCCAGTGCAACTGGGTGATGGGCATTAAAGAGGGCACTTGATGTAATTACATCACGCATGTTTAATCTGTGGGATAATGCTCAGCTCTGTTTAGTAAGACAAAACAACGCAGCTTGGCATTTCCCTAAAGCCCACTTACATCTATGAAAAAATCTGAAATAATAATATCACAAAAGTTATAGTTTTTCAACCCATGAGTTGAAACAATAAGCATGTTCCTAAGCAATGTTAAGAACTTGATATTCTTACTGAATTATTTATTTTATGGGTTAAGAGATGCAGTTGCCATTGAACTGCTCTCAACATTTCCATTTTATTTGTTCATAAATAAATGACATCGAATAGCATTTAATTGCCAAGATTTATCCAAGAGGCGCAAGGGGGCGCGTAGCATACAGTAGCCAATGCAGAGACTGGTGGAGGGCGGGGGTGGCTAAAACGACATTCTGTCCCGTCCTTCGGAGGCCCCTGAAGATACCCCTGGCAATAGAAACCTCTGCATTTCATATCTAAATCTCTCTATAAGCAATTATTGTTTTGACTAATCACAGTTAACTTACTGCCCAACCAGGTTAACTAAAACAAACGAGAACAGAAAAATAAATTTCTATCCCCTCCACCCCCAAGTTTGCTTTTAGCATTTACATAATTATAAGATACAAAATAACCATTTGAGTATTGTAATCCTAGTCTACAACCCATGAGAAAGAGAGAGGGATCAAAAGTGAACCAGTGATGGTTCTGAACCACCCTGTCCCCAGTCTCCCTGTCTTTCTCCACCACCTGGCATTCAAGCTCTCCCACCTTCTCCACATGCTGACACACGTGTAAAACATCAACACACATGGGGTACACTGGGGTACATGGAAGCACTGAGTGTGGGGCTTCCTCTAGGATCATACATAAGATGGAACCCATTCCAGGCTGGCCTGTTTGAAGCTCAGCATATAACATTAGGGCGTTGCACAGAAGGAGGTGAAGGAAGGCAGTGGGAAGATTATGGGACCACTAGTCAACCTTCCATTTGCCCCAAATGTGAGTTCGTAAATGGTGGAAGAGTCATCACAAATGGCGGCAAATGAAGTAACCCATGAAAGCTATGAGATGGAGGCCAGCTACCTATTTATGTGCTACCAGGTTGAGGGGAAAATAATTTAGAACCAGCTGGAGTGTATCAAAGATTAAAACTAAATTAAATTTCCACAGCTCTGTTACCGGGTTAAGTTTCATAAGCACTTTTAATTTGGCTACTATGATTATGTTAGCATGCGGTGAGTTCTTGATAAATGACAAGCAAAGGGGAATCCGCCCAGGTAAAACTAAAATTAGAACCTTCCCGAAAGGTGGCCAAAGTAGGACGGTGACTGGTTCTTCATTAGATGCAGGGGAGTGGTGCGTCCACCTCCAATTGGGCTGTGGGTTCTTTTGCCTTCTAGACCTGGTGTGCAAAGCAATCTTGGGCCTTAGGGGGCGCACTTGAGCCCAACAGGCTGAAGCGGTTAGAGCCGCGATGGCTGGGGAGCAGAGCGAGCGCAGAGGCCAGCGCCGGAGAAACGGAAACCTCCCCTGGGTTCACGCTGTACTGGGGAGAACTAAACATAATAAATGCCTTCTACAGGTCAGGGACTGTGCTGAGTGGCTGCTCCACACCGATCCTGTCCAGTGGGCATTAATGTCCCATTTCACAGACAAGGAAACTGAGGCTATTTGTCGAACGAGGACAGTAAAGTTCAGAGGTCAAACTAGCAGGTAGTGGGGCCAGGCCCGAGGGTTTCCAAAGCCGACTTTATCCACCCTCCCCCATCTCTCTCTCTCTCTCTCTCTCCTCTCTCTCTCTCTCTCTCTCTCTCTCTCTCTCTCTCTCTCTCACACACACACACACACACACACACACGCCAGACAAGGCAAAAAGGAATCTTTCTAATCCTCAATAATAATCCTCACCCATCCTTGCTCATTAGCCTGAATCAACTTTCCTGCGGAAAGAAAATGACTGAATTGATAAGCAGAATTCAGTTTCTAAAGCCTCGCCAATGGCCTTGGCCGCGTCTGGCCCGGTAATGGCCGCCCCGGGTCCCTCGCCCCCGTTAGTCTCCCTTTCCTTCCCACCGGGGGACCAGCATCTGGAGCCCCTGGGCTTGCGCGCGCCCTGCTCCCCGGCTCCGCGTTCTGCCCGCTTCCCCCGCGCCCCGAGAGCCCCATCCCGCGCACCGGCGTCCTCCGGCGGGCTCGGAGCCCGCCAGCTCCGCGGGGAAGCGGGCCGAGCGCAGTTCCGGCCGCCTGCGCGGGGAGGCTCCCGCACCCCCGCACGACCCCTAACCGCAGCCCCCGGTCTCGCCCTCTCCGCTCCGCCACTGCCTGGTTCGAGTTCCAAACTGGACTCGAGGAGGCGCGAGCGGGGCCCGGCCGGGGTGCCGGAGGGACGCCGTGCGCCCTACCGGACGCACGCGGGGCCCCGGCCGCCGGGGAAGCGAGGCGCGCGTCCCCACGCTCCGCCCTGGCCCGAGGTTCCCCGCCCGCCCCGCGGTGGCCTCGCCCGCAGCTCGCGACCCCCGCGCCTCGGCGCAGCCCTGCCCGCCACCGCCCGGCAGCCTTCCCGGCCCGACCCCGGGCCTGCGCCGCGCCTCGCCGATGTCCCCGCGGAGCAGCGGCCACCCGCGGTCCCGGGCGCCCCAGGGGCCGCGCGGCCTCGGGATACTCACCACCCGCGGTTCGCGGGGCTGCCGCCTCACTCGGCTCCCGGCCCCGACCCCCGAACTTGCTGCTGGCCTCGGAGCCCCCTGAGCGGCTGGGCGTAGAGAGCTGCGGCAATGTCGCCCAGCATCCTGGATGGAGATGCGGGTGGCTGCGGCTCGGCTCTCCGGCCGGCTCCCTGCGCTCGGTGCCCGGCGCCCGGGCTCCTCTGCCGCTCGCTGCCGGGCCAGGGGAGCGTTTCGTGGAACTTCGAGCTCCAGGCCTCAGTCCGTGTGGCTTTAAAAAGGGTACGTTTGGAGGTGCCCGAACCTAACCTGGGCTTTCTTCCAATCGGTGCAATTTCAAATCTCCACGCTTGTTCATTCCTATACCGGCTAATTCTGGTTTGGCAGGAAAAAATTGCAGTCATCTCACGTGCACACTCTTGTGGCCGGTTGAAGTTTATAGCTGGGGCTGCGGCTCGCTAATGCTCCGCACATTTATAACCGGAGGACAGGGATGGAAACCTCACCCCACATGCGCGTGAGAGAAGTCGCTTCCATTTCACTGCGATAGCAGGGACCTGAGGAACAACACCCTCACCCAGGTCTGGGCCGCGAAACACGGCACTTCGCGGGGAGGAGTGGCGCAGGGCCTGCGGTATTCTTGGCCAAAAAGGACTGAAAATCCCTAATTCTTCGTCCCATTCTGGGTCCCACCTCTCATTGCTCTTTTTCCGGTCAGTGTCTGCCCGTTGGGTCTTACACATTCAAGGGCACCAGGCGCAAATTTCACTTCATGTGTATGTACCCTGTTCCCAAGAAAATTCTGTACCCGCGGAAAGTTCTCGATACTTGTTAAGTGAATGGGAATAATGAAGCCAGTGCTATTTTACGTCACCCGAAGGTATTTATAGCAGTTTTCTGGTGCTGTGGTAATAAGTTCCCACACATTTAGTGGCTGAAAACACAAATTTAGTTAATCTTCCAGTTCAGAAGTCTGAAATGGGTCTGACTGAGTGGAAATCAAGGTGTTGGCGGGGTTGTGTTCCCTCTGGCAGTTCCAGGGAAGAGCCGCCAGGTTGCGAGGGTGCTTGCGTCCCTTGGCTTGTGGCCCCTACTCCTGTCTTCACAGCCAGCAGAATGCATCGTTCTATGCCTTTCTCTTTGGCTCACATCCCCCTCTGTCTCCCTCCACGACTTTTAAGGGCCCTTGGGATTACATTGGTTTACCCACTGGTAATTAGATTATTGGATAATCCAGGCAATCTCCCTGTTTTAAGGTCAGCTGATTAATAATCTTATTGCCACTTTTGCAACTTTAATTCCTCTTTTGCCACCTGACCTATTATATTCACAGGTTCCAGGGCTTAGGATGGGGCCGTCTCTGGGGGACCATTATTCTGTCTACCACAAATTGCCTTCTCTCCTTCCTTCTTTTCTGGTTTCGTGTTCTTTTTTTGCAAAAAAAAGAATATCTACATGTATTTCACATGGCCATTTTTTAAATATCAGACCCTGATTAAAAAATAATTGAGAACATTGTGAGAAATTATGGCTAGCCGAGGCCATTGTGATGAGGCACTAGGCTCATGTGTTCCACATGTTTTAATTTGCTGATCAGAACAGGAGCAAATGGATGGTGAGCAGTCCTTTCTGCTGTCCTCAGATATCACTCACTTCAAGCAGGCTTTCGACAGCAAGTCAATATTGGGGCAGTGCCCCAAGTGCACGTGGCCCATTTTGTTTGAAAAGAGGTCTGTGAGATTTTTACGTTGGTTTTTTTTTCCCCTCAGAAACCTTGTACATTTATTGAGGCATAAGTTATGTAGTATGAACTGTTCATATTTAAATGCGCTTGTTTAAATGTGAGGAGTTTTAGCATAAGTCAGGGGAACTGTCACTTCAGTCAAATAACTCCAGAATTTTCATGGTACCCTCTGTATCCTTTGTAATCCATGCCGCACCCTGACCCAAATCCCCAGGCAACCTCTCATCTGCTTTCCGAGAAGCTTCAACTCTGGACCATGTGTAATTCACCTCTGGAATGCCCAAAGAAGGTTTTCTTTTCTTTCTGTTTCCAGCTTTATTGAGGTATATTTGACAAATAAAACTTCCTTTGGCGATTGCAGGAGGATGAACTCCCATCAGACCTTTCACTGCGGCCATCTTTAAGTCTTTTGCCATTTGCAGATGATTATTGTTTTACTCTGATGCTTGGGCAAAAAGCACTCCTGCAAAAGTGCCTCAGCTTCAAGGAAATTCCTGGAAAAGACTTTGACAGGTTTCTGATAACTAAGGTAATTTGTGTTCATGGGGGAGGGACAGTGATGGACCTTTCAGGTGCTCCCTGAAGGCTACCTGCAGAGCCCGCAAATATGTCCTGGGATGGTAGCTGGAGACCCGCCCCTGCTCTCCTCCCCCCCCCCCCCAATCAGTAAAATGGACTCGTTACGTTGCAGATACAATGTTAATATATAAAGACTTGCTGCTGTTGCAGGACAGCCCACAGGCTTTGCAGGAACCCCTGGGAGGCAGAGAACGGGCAGTGAGCCCACAGACAAATCAAAGCTGAGAAGCCAAAGTAAGGTATGGAGCGTCACCTGGTTGGGTAAGATGCACCTTGACCCAAAAGCTGTGATTAAGAAGGTGCAAGCTTATCCAAGCCCTAAGAACGTGAAAGAGGTGCAAGGTTTGTAGGCATTGGGGGATTTGAGAGGACTTGAATTCCCCACCTGGCACAGTGCCTCCATCTCTTAGGCCACCTGGCAAAGAAGGGGCACATGTGGGACTGGGGATCAGAGCAGCAAGCCACCTTTAAGAAGGCAAAAACAAACAAAGACTAAAACCAACAAAACCCTAATGAAACCAATGAGAACTCTGGGGCATCTCTCCAGAAGGCTCACCGTTGGAGTTAAATACATTGGTTATTCCAGAAGGTAGGGGTGAGGCACTGCACAGAGGCAACAAAGTGGGAGTGCCCCGAGGATTTTGGTTCCGGTTCTGGAAGGAGGCAGAAACCCAAGGTACCCCTGCAGTGGTTGCACACACAGTGCTCCTGTGGGTAAAGCCTCTCATACAGCAGCCGGTAATCATACTGGTTGGTGATTACTCATGGACCCTGGAAGGACATTTGGGTACATTTCTAAGGGCCTAAGGCAGCCCTCGCTACCCAGGCTTGAGGCACTGATGACACTCCTGGCAAGGGTATGAGCCCCAGTAGACACAGCAGACTGAGTGCAGAGAAAAGCAAGTGAGAGTGATAGAAAAGCTGCTGAGGAGGGAGGGGACCTGAGAGGGTTGCCCCCCCCCTTTTTAAGATTTATTGATTTATTTGTTAGAGAGAGCACAGGCAGAGGGAGAAGGCAGGGGGAGCAGCAAGCAGAGGGAGAAGCAGGCTCCCTGCTGAGCAAGGAACCCAATGTGGGACTCGATCCCAGGACCCCGGGATCATAACCTGAGCTGAAGGCAGATAGATACTTAACTGACTGAGCCACCCAGGCGCCCCAGCAAATGAAATTGCTAACAGGTCAAACTACTTTGGCCTAGTGGACTAAAATATTGTCCCAGGCTTAAATACATCCATTCATTCATTTAGTTATTATTTATTTATTTTTTAAAAGATTTTATTTATTTATTTTAGAGAGAGAGCATGTGTGAGCTGGGGATGGGGCAGATGGAGAGAAAGAATCCCAAGCAGACTCCATGCTGAACCCAATGCTGGGCTCGATCCCACCACCCTGAGACCATGACCTGAGCCGAAATCAAGTGTTAGAGGCTTAACCGACTGAACCACTGAGACGCCCCACATTCAGATGACCAACCAGTAGGCCCCATTGCCCCATATACCAGACTGGGGGCCTCTGCTGAGGCATCCAACACCGAGAAGGTATGGAAGCCAGCCAGCCACTGCTCCAGCTCTCACCACGACTGCCTGCTATGCTGCTGAGAACACGAGCCCAGCACACGTGGAAAAGAGTTATCTACTGAAATGTGCAATCCCCGGGAGGGGTGAGTTATTCTGCACCCCTGGGTGAGGGGGAACTACTCAGTCTCCCCTGGGATCCCGTTGTCCTGAAGCAAGCTGGACCTATTAAAATGCACTGCACCTGGGGCACCTGGGTGGCTCAGTCAATTATGCATCTGCCTTTGGCTCAGATCATGATCTTGGGGCCTTGGGATCGAGCCCCGAGTTGGGCTCCCTACTCAGCAGAGAGTCTGCTTCTCCCTCTCCCCCCACCCTTCACTCATGCTCTCTCTCTTCTCTCAAATAAATAAATAAAATATTTTTTAAAAATGCACTGCACCTGCAACGGAATACCCACCATCCAAAGAGAGGAGAGAGTGGTCTGGCATACCCCGTCCCAAGTCCATCTCATGCCTGACAGCACTGCCTGTCCAGCCAACATGTATTATGTACAACCAAGTCAAGTTTCTAAACCTGCCAACCTCTCTCTCCTCAAGGCCAGCTGAGCACATTCTGTCTTTTGTTTGTATGATCAATTGACAGCATCTCTCTTCCCTCCGCCGGCTGGGAAGATGTTATAGCTTCTGTAGAAGTCCTTACAAAATCCACGTGGCAAGTCTTCAATGATAGCCAAGAAAGTCTGTCCTCAGTGAACACTGGAATGTCTCTGATGAGAAAGCCAAAACCGAATGACCTTAGACGTGATCACTGGCTTAGACATTGTTACTATAAGGAGGTACTTGTGTCATTATCCGGACAGAATGCTGTGTGTTCATACCTGCTGAGTACGCTACTGTATCATCTTTTCTAAATCACAGGGGGGACACAAGCGAACTCCTTGAGACATCCGATCCCCAGCTGAGGAGACTTGATAAATCAGTGGTTTGGATCACGAGGCTCTTAGTTGGAAAAAGTTGTCACCGATTTGGGGATCATGTCTGACTCTGTTTTTTCTCTTACGTCTGCCTGTATTGATGGCATCTTCCCCCAGTGCAGCCAGCCAGATGACAAAGGAGCCATCTCCATGCCAGTGAAACCTCTGCTCACCGCGCAGGGCCATTGCAGAAGAGGGGGGCATACGAATTGTAAGAGCTGGTCACGAGGGGTGGAGCGTTGGGGAGGTCATCGAGAAGATGAGACCACCTGTTGATCCGTGAGCTGCACCTGGGCACTTGGAGACCCCTCCTCCGTCCCCTGTCCTTGAAATGTGGACTCCATTTGTTTTTCCCATTCCTCGAGGCTGCTCCGAGGACATCGTCTTGAGATGGTACGTAGCAGTGGGAACACCCGCGCAGTGTATGTGACTGAACCCAGTTAAGGCCTCTATGTAAGCTTTTAAGATTTGGCAGACAGGTGTGAGGATCCAGTCGTCTTGAGGCTGCCCAAGGCAAGCCTCCCTTCTAAGTTCCCTTTGCTTATTAGAGCTGCCACCTACCAGCCTGGAGTGGCTTGCCACTATGCTCCGTCTCTCTCTGGCCTCCATGCTTATGGGGGCCGGTTTCCAGTTACAGAAAAGCTCGCAGAGGGTTTACTGACCCATAAGCAGTGCTGAGAATGGGTTATGATCCAAGCGTGATGGTGAATCCACATCTATGTACCTGAAGTCCAAGATAAATTAATTACACAACTCTGTTCTTTCATTTAAATACCTTCCTTAGCCTTATCTTAAGCAATAATATCCATAAAACCATGGTCCTGATGTGCTTCTTACATCCTTGTCCAATGCGTTCCTATAGAAAAGCCTAATTATTTTAAAGCGCATCAGCCTGTGTCTTGCTTTGTGGTTCCTGCAACACCCCCCTTTCTCTCACTGCCCACACACAGCTGTCTGATACACAAGCCGTGAGAGAGCCCCAGTGTCTGCCGAAGGTCTGGTTGGTGAGTGAGAAGGCCATTTGCTTCTCCTAAGGGGTGTTAGAAGCAAGGACGTGAAGAGAAATCCCAAGCATTCAGGTTGGAATTTTCTTCCTGGTGTAGGACCTCCCCAGACTTCATCCCAAACACCAACAAAACTTCTCCTGCCCCTGGGGGCTGCAAGCTTACATCTTCCATGGATTCAAATTCAAGGACAGATCAAGGGTAAAATATAGCAAAATCAATGACACGTTTCCCTCTTTACCCTAGTCTTCCAAGTGTCTTACATTTTCCTTTCTGGTAGAAATAATCAATATCTTCATGGAGTAGCATGTGAGTAAGAAGTAGAGTAAGAGTAGAAGGTCTAAAAATGCCACTGTTGTCACAAACTTGGCAATCAAACATTTCCTCGCGCGTGTGTCTTAGAAGAAGTAATCCTCAGTTCGATGCCGTTGTATGATAATTTTGTTGGTTAATCTTGTACATGATTTTTAAAGACTTTTAGGAAGTCAGTGATGTTAGTAAGCAATCATTAAACATTTTTCTTGCAACTATAGGTGTTTCTTCTTTTATTCAATATCCATTTTCCTGAAAAGTTGCTTGTAGATCAAAAGTTACTTTAATGCTGTCAGGGTGTTCACTAATGCAATGCCCGGTGAATCCTTCTGAGGCTAGAAGAATACCCGCATGCCAATATATTTATATACCAACTTCATTGTTTTATAGGTTTAGATTTAAATTTTATCACTTCCTTTAAAGCACAGTACGCTTGTAACTTAGACTACTTTTTAAATATTTTGAGTGTCCAGAAATGGATCACTGACATTAAACATTCACGCTCTATGTTCAAAAGTCAACTCCACGTCATGTTCTTTGAGAAGGTCACTAATGAATAGGACTAAGTCTGGGACTCCATGAGCTGCAATGAGAAAGATCTAGCATTTTCTCTTGTCTGTCATGACCTCAGTCTTTATGTGCAGGAGGAAATGTTTCTGATGAATCCAGTTGAAGAGATGAGATGTGGATGCTGTGAACATAAGAGGCAAGGAGTTTGGATGGGGGCACTTGAGCCGTTCTCTTCTTGCGGGACAGGTGTGCTCTCCAGGAAAACGAATACAGGCTATTGTAGGACAATGTGTAGTTTAAGGGAGTGTCAGTAGACAGGCTGTCTTACTTTACATAGGAGCTGGATGGTTCTCTTTTCTACGACTCTGTTTTCTATGATCACTTTTGGTGAATTTCTTATGCTGCTACCTTGTACCTTCCAGTCGGACAGACAAACCTAGGAAACCGATAAGCAAGAGGTCACAGTGGCCTCCAGCTCTTCAGCCTGTGGAGGCCCCATGGAGGCAGTGCTCTTGGGCCTCTTTGTTCTGTCCTGCCCCTGGGCCTTCCTCCACTCTGTTTTCTGCCTGACTTGTGCTCATGTTGACTTGGCCTTCTGTTTGAGGTTTCCAGTTTTCCTCTTCACCTTGATGGCAAGTTGGACTTCCAGTGCTCTCTCTGGGACACCAGTGGCTCTTCCAGCCCCAGACGGTTTCTGTAACCTTGCTTGCCAGGCAGGTTCCCCAGCTGGGCCTACGTAGTTTCCTCTGCAAGAGAAGATCAGTCGATTTCAATATATTGAGCAGGCCAAAGGCCGGCATTAGGAAACTCCTAGGACTGTGTAAACCAATGATTATGAAAACCAAAGAGCTGTCCTCTTCCTGCATACAAAACAGCAGAGCATGTGTGGCAGAAGCCAAGAGCACATGGAGCTTAGGTGTTTAGGTTGGGAGGTCAGTCAGACCTGATCTGCACTCCACTGCTCCCTTCTGGGCACTAGCCCTGGAGAAGATGCGATGGCAGGACCACACCCAAGGGTTATCGTGAGGATTAAATAGGAGAAAGCACACAAAGCAGATGCTTGTGCAGATAAGCAGGGGACTTCCTTCTCACGTGGTAACAGTGGTATCATCTGAGGCCATTCTACTTCAGAGAGACGATGGCCTGATAGTGGCCCTTTGGAGAGGCAGCGTAAATTAGTGGTTAAGAGCATGAATCCTGGAGCCTCATCGGCTGGATTCAAATCCCAACGTGTACTAGTTTTTCACCTTACTTCATCTTACTTACTTCTTTACATCTCAGTGTCATCTTCTGTAAAATGGGAAGAAAGAAGAAGGAGGAGGAGGAGGAGGAGAAGAAGAATATCTAGTTCTTGGGTTGTTATAAGGTGTAAATGGTTTAGAGCACATAAAGTCAAGTGACACATGCCTCCCAATGTGACGCATTGAGAAAAGCAGCATTTCTTCCATGAGACTCTTGACAAAAAATTTATAAGCTACATCTCATCAGGAGGAAACAGTAGACAGCCCTGAATTAAGGGATATTCAAAAAATAACTTCCCTGTACTCTTCAAGAAGGTGAGTGTTGGGGCGCCTGAGCGGCTCAGTCAGTTGAGTCTGACTTTGGCTCAGGTTGTGATCTCGGGGTCCTGGGATGGAGCCCCATGTCGGGCTCCCTGCTCAGGGGAGAGTCTGCTCCTCCCCCTGTTCATGTGCTCTCTCTCTTCGCTCGCTCTGTCTCAAATAAATAAATAAAATCTTAAAAAAAAAAACAACAAAGGTGAGTGTCACGAAAGACAGACAAAAATCCAGGAACAGTCCAGATTAAAGGAGAGGAGAGAGACGTGACAACTAATGCGATGTGGGATCCCAGATTGTTTCTACCGATCGTAGTGCTACATCTGATTCCGGTCTGGAGATTAGGTAACTGGGTTATAACTTTGTTAAATTTTTAATTTTGGAAATTGTACTTTGGTTACGTGAGAGAATGTCCTTGCTTTTAGGAAATGCTCACTAAAGTATTTAGGAGTAAAGAAGGATTTGGAAAGTATGTGAAGTCCTTAGAACAATACCTGGCACTTAGCAGGACATGAGTGTTCCCTGTTATTTGCTAACTGAATTTTTTCCGGTGCCGAATTCCATTTAGTATCAAACAGCGCTATTGTGGCCTTCGTTACAATGTTGCAGGAAGCTGGCTAATCTCACTGCTTTTTCTTTTCCTGTCTCTCTGCCTTTGGTCTTGCATCTTATGCAGTCCCAGAAAATACAGAAAAGCTACAAGGAGTTTCCTTTGCAGACTTAACATCTCTCCATCTTTGTTGCCCTCTGTGTGGAAATCAGCTTAGGAATGGACACGTGACCCAAACCAAGCTAATCACCCCAATCCCAGCTCTTTGGCTTAACTGTTGGAAAAGAGGCATTCTCTGCTGGCCTCACTAGGCTGGTGGGACCCAAGCCTCAAACTGCTGGGGGGGAGCCTTTGCTACCACATCGGGCATGGGGATGGCACACAATCTAAGGTTAGAGAGAACAGAACCACAAAGAAATGAGGCCCTCATTTGAGTATCTGGGCCCAGCCATGCTTTCCAGAATCTGCTTTTTGTTACATGAACCAGTGTGCACTCTTGAGTCAGTTTGGGTTAAGATCCATCCCTTGCTAGGACGAGGATCTGGAATGACACGGGGCCTGTGTGCCTTGCATTTCTATTGATTCCGTGGCTCGCACGGAATTGATTCCGGATGGAGGGCCCCAGTGCCCTGGGCAACCAGCACTTGGAATGCTTGCGTGGGGGACACTGCCGGCCGTTGGGTGGGTCAGAGGTCCTGCTCTGTTCCTACGGGCCTTGCAGAGAATCCTCTGGTTCACTGCTCTTGTCCTACTTCCCTCTCTGGATGTCAACTTTCTCTAACTGCCGACAGCAAAATAGCTGCTGAGCGTAACCATCTTTTCATTAGTTCAGCCTCGGACCATGGTTCATCTGCTCCCTTTTCCTTTACAAAAACTCTGCTTTGGGGATTAGAAGGGTGCATGCCCACCTTGAAATTTGTTTTGCCTCAGGGCATTTTGGTTTATTTTATTTTATTTTTATTTTAAAATTTTTAAAAAGATATTTATTACATTTATTTGTCAGAGACAGAGAGAGAGAGACTGAGCAAGCAGGGGGAGTGGCAGGCAGAGAGAGAAGCAGTTTCCTTGGGGGGGGCGGGGGGCGCAGCTTGACCCCAGGACCCTGGGATCAGGACCTGAGACAAAGACAGATACTTCACCAACTGAAGCACCCAGGCATCCCGGCCTCAGGACATTTTATTTTTTTTTATTTTTATTTATTTATTTTTTAAAAGATTTTGTTTATTTATTCGACAGAGATAGAGACAGCCAGCAAGAGAGGGAACACAAGCAGGGGGAGTGGGAGAGGAAGAAGCAGGCTCCCAGCGGAGAAGCCTGATGTGGGGCTCGATCCCAGAACGCCGGGATCATGCCCTGAGCCGAAGGCAGACACTTAACCGCTGTGCCACCCAGGATATTTTAAATAGCACCACAGATCAGCAATAGATACTCTGTTTTGTTTAATTTAACAGAAAACCCAGAGGCCTGAGAGGCTCCAAAAGGATGAAATTTGCAGGAAGCGCTTCATGAACTGGGGCGAAGGAGAAAGGAAAGAAAGTCTCAGCATGAAGCCCTGAAGTTCAGAATTTAAATGACATCTATGAACAGGGATGGTTCAGAGCAAAGTTGTCAAACACATTAAGTGTCTTTGGAGCCCAACCCTTTCCTAGTTCAGTGGCCCATCTCTCCCCTCCCACTGTTCCCTCCAGGTGCCTTCTTGCCCATCAAGCCTTTGACATCGACTGGTCCTTGGATTGTTTCCAAGTGGGTCTCCCATGCCCCCCCCTTACCTTGAGTGCTGGAAATGACATTCCTCATCCTCAGGCCAAACTGCCCACCTGCTCGGTCCCCAGTGTCTTAGTGGCCATTATTCCTGGTCACCAAGCTAGAACAGATGGGCATTTCAGAGGTAAGTTTCAGAGCCTGTCACCCCCTTCCACGTGAAGTGCCCACGCCCCACTGTCCCCCACCCAGCCTCAGCTTCCCGCGCTTAGTCCTCTGCCCCTGCAGCCCCGGGCTCCAGCCGGACTGGACTCCCTTTCTGCCTCACACCAGTCTCCGAACATGGCTTCACATTTGTCATACAATTCCCTTTTTCTGGGATACTTGTCCCCCCATCTTTTCCTGGCAGTCCTCTCCATAACTCAAGGCACCCTCTTCTGCCATTCAGTAAGGATATTCTTTTTTTTTTTTTTTAAGATTTTATTTATTCGAGGGATAGAGAGAGAGAGAGCACAAGCAGGGGGAACAGGCAGAAGAGAGGGAGAGGGAGAAGCAAGCTCCCTGCTAAGCAGGGAGCCTGATATGGAGCTCAATCCTAGGACCCTGAGATCATGAACTGAGCCAAAGGCAGATGCTTAACCGACTTAGCCACCCAGGCGCCCTTCAGTAAGGATATTCTTGAGACCGCTTGAACTAACCCATTGCCTAGTCTATGGCTTCTCATTGCATTTATCACATTCTAGCTTGCGGGATGGCCATTCATCTCGTGTTTTGAGTTCCCCACTAGAATTTTCTCTAAGGGACCAGGTCTGTCTTTCTTCTCTTTGCAAAGCAGTGCAGTGAAGTGGTTATGATCATGGGCTCTGGAGCCAGGTTGCCTGGGTTTGAGGTGTGGTTCTGTCTTTCACTAACTGTCTGACCTTGGGCATTTTACTTCAGATTTCTGGTATCCATTTTCTGAGTAAATGGGAATAATAATATCATCTGCCTCATTGGACTGTGAGGATGAAATAAAATAATATATGTAGAGAAACCAGAACAGTGTGTTGCACAACATAGCTACTCCTAGCGTTAACCATCATCACCATCATCATCATCATCATCATCATCACCATCACCATCATCACCATCACCACCATCACCACCATCACCATCATCACCATCACCATCATCACCATCATCACAATCACCACCATCACCATCATCATCATCACCACCATCACCACCATCATCACCATCACCACCATCACCACCATCACCATCATCACCATCATCATCATCATCACCATCATCACCACCATCACCATCATCACCATCATCACCATCATCACCACCATCATCACCATCACCACCATCACCACATCACCATCATCATCATCATCACCATCATCACCACCATCACCACCATCACCACCATCACCACCATCACCATCATCATCATCATCACCATCATCACCACCATCACCATCATTACCATCATCACCATCATCACCATCATCATCATCACCATCATCACCATCATCATCACCATCACCACCATCACCACCATCACCATCATCATCACCACCATCACCATCATCATCACCATCACCACCACCATCACCATCACCACCATCACCATCATCACCATCATCACCACCATCACCATCATCACCACCATCACCATCATTATCATCATCACCATCATCACCATCATCATCACCACCATCACCATCATCACCATCATCATCACCACCATCACCACCATCACCATCATCACCATCATCACCATCATCATCATCATCACCATCACCACCATCACCACCATCACCACCATCACCATCATCATCATCATCACCATCATCACCACCATCACCATCATCACCACCATCACCATCATTACCATCATCACCATCATCACCATCATCATCATCACCATCATCACCATCATCATCACCATCACCACCATCACCACCATCACCATCATCATCACCACCATCACCATCATCATCACCATCATCACCACCATCACCATCACCACCATCACCATCATCACCATCATCACCACCATCACCATCATCACCACCATCACCATCATTATCATCATCACCATCATCACCATCATCATCACCACCATCACCATCACCACCATCATCATCACCATCATCACCACCATCACCATCACCACCATCACCATCATCACCATCATCACCATCATCACCATCATCACCACCATCACCATCATCACCATCATCACCATCATCACCATCACCATCACCATCATCACCATCATCATCATCATCATCATCATCATCATCATCATTGTCTTACTCTCATTCACTCAACAAAATATTCACAGTGTGCTACCACATGCAGACACTGTTGCAGGCAGTGGGATTACAGTGATGCGCCAGGTCAGGTCTCTTCCGTTGTGGGGTACGTGTTGGGGAAGGTGAGAAAGGATGCAAGCAGACAAGTGGAAAAATAGATGGCCTAACTTCAAATAGTGATAAAGCAGAGAAGGGATGAGTGACAAGATGATAAGATAGAGACCCGGAGGCTTTGGGATGTATTTTGGATCACTGTTAAATTATACAACTGTAGATGTGTTTCATATTCCCAATGCTCAAAAATGTTTGGGAAAGATGAATCAATGAATGAACACTGAGATATAGTTTTTCCCAGGGGCTGTGTTTATTCTCATCGATACTGGAATATTGAGAAGCTCTTATGATTCAGTGGATTGTAGCCATGACAAAAGATGGGTGGGAGGAGGATATTCTGAGACAAGGGCCCGTTTGCTGTCTCCCTCCCCCCATTTCATACACTGTGGCTCCCTTGATCTCAGGTCAAGTCTGATTTCTGATGAGGTGGTCGAGTTCAGACCCTTGGTTCTTGCTGAGTCACAGCTCCAGCCAACTGGCGTAGGTCTCGCCAGTTGGGGATCTAGGGACAGTAAGGTGCTGCTTTGTGAGCTGTGGAAGGGGCATGGCCAGAAAGGTGCCCTTCTTATTTACTTACTCAGTCCCACAGAGCATGGTAAGGATGCGTTCCTGGAAATCAGGGACAATTTTATGCACAATGGATAGAACCAGCCCCCTCCCTGACTGTGTAGCATACCTGGAAGTTTTTCTCTCTTAAACATTACCTTCATGGAGTCTTAACAACTTATCTTTTGAGGGCATTCACAATAATTTTTATGACTCAGATGTCTTTGGGAGAGACCACACTTTCAACTGCAGGCAGCTGAATGCAGATGTGTTTCTCAGTTTCTAAGCAGAGAGCAGAGAGCTGAGGGAAAGGGACACAGGGCAGGGCATTTTGATATAGGATGAATGTATCAAGAGCAAGAAATCCTCTGGGAGCATTGGTGGCATCTCAGGGAACACCAGACAGAGCACCCAGGGGTGAAGGAGGCCAAGGCCAGGGAAGAGCATGTGTACAGGGAAGGGCAAGATAAAAGAGCAACTGAGGCAAGCTTAGTCTGTGTCACACCTGGCTTAAGGCTGCCCATGCTGTGAACACAAGGCCTGAGGCCCCTGTGCTCAGAAGCTCTGTGTGAGCCTAGCACTGAGACTGAAAACAATCTTATATCCTTTACACTTCTGAAGTAGTTCTTCATATGGTGGGAAAACCGTATTTAATTATGAGTTCCAATGCCGCATTATCTGCCCCAAACTGTCTTCCAGTCCATTCTGGGTATAGAAAGGCTAATATTCAGCTGGTATTCCTAGTATGGCCATACAGGGTGTTAAAATGCTGACACATTTGGATTGCTGACACTTCTGGGGAAGATGGTGGAGAGAGGGGCCCTAAACTCACCCCATCCCATGCATACAACTAGATAACATCTACATCCATGTAAATAACCCAGAAAACAACCCGAAGACTGGCAGAACAGACTCTCTACAGCTCAGCGTAGAGACGAGCCTTCATCAAAGAGGGTAGGAAGGGTGGAGATGCAGTTGGGAGCAAAATGGATCGTCACATCACGGGGGATCGGATCCTGCATGGGGAAGACAAATCCCCATAATATTTGGCTTTCAAAATCAGAGGGGCATAAGTTCACAAATTCTCACAATCAGTGGGGCTTAACACCTGGAACTTCAAAAATCAGCAGGCCCTGCTCTGGGAGATCTGGAAGAAGAAAGGAAATGGAGTCTCTGTCCTTAAAGAGACAGCACAAAAAATAGCCCCACAGAGATACAGCATAGAAGCACCAGTTTGAAAAACACCTGGGCTATATGGGAGGGAGATTTGTTTACTAATCTCAGAGCATGTGCTGGAGGGGCAGGGTTCACTGGAAGACTTCTCCAGGAACAAAGCAGTTGACTGGCAGCATTTCCCTCCCCTGTTGCACAGCCAAGATACAAGGACACCTGCAGGAACTAGTGTAGTGCCAACACTTGCTACCTAACTTGCTAACAGCGCACCCCACCCCTTTGTTCTCCTGCTGAAAACTTCCTAATCTGGGGAAGGAAACAGAAATCTAGATCCAGAAGGCACAGAGAGCCCCCAACAAGAGTAACCCAAGGAAGTCCACACCAAGACACATAGTAATTAAAATGGCAAAAAGTAGTGATAAAGAGAGAGTTTTAAAAGCAGTGAGAGATGGGCGCCTAGGTGGCTTGGTCGTTAAGCATCTGCCTTCGGCTCAGGGTGTGATCCTGGCGTTCTGGGATCAAGCCCCACGACAGGCTCCTCCACTGGAAGCCTCTTCTTCCTCTCTCACTCCCCCTCTTGTGGTCCCTCTCTCGCTGGCTCTCTCTCTTTCTGTCAAATAAATAGAATCTTTAAAAAATAAAAAATAAATAAAAGCAGTGAGAGAAAAGATGGTTATGTATAAGGGAAACTCCATAAGGCTATCAGCTGATTTTTCAGCAGAAACTTTACAGACAGAAGAAAGTGGCACGATTCAAAGTGCTAAAAGGAAAAAAAAAAAAAAAACTGCAGCCAAGAATACTCTATCCAGCAAGCCTATCATTCAGAATAGAAGGAGAGATAAAAAGCTTCTCAGACAAAGAAAATTTAAAGGAATTCGTGATCGCTAAACCAGCCCTACAAGAAATGTTAAAGGATACTCTGAGTAGAAAGGAAAGACCATAAACAGGAGTCAGAAAAATGAGAAGCACAAAAGCAGTAAAATTAAGTGTACCTACAAAAACCAGTCAACGGATTCACAAAATAAAGGATGTACATTATGACACCATATACCTAAAACGTGGGGGTTGAGGAGAGGACTAAAGAATGGGTTCAAACTTAAGTGATCCTCAACTTGAATTAGACCGCTCTGTGCTTCAGATGTTATCTACAAATCCAATGGTAAGCACAAATCAAAAACCAGTAATAGATACGCAAAAAACAAAGAGAAAGGAATCCAAGTATATCACTAAAGAAAGTCAGCAAACTGAGAGACGAGAGCAAGAGAAGAAAGGAGCAGAGAAGGGCTGCCTGCATGGCTCAGTCAATTAAGTGTCTGCCTTTGGCTCAGGCCATGATCCCAGGGTCCAGTGATAGAGCCCCTCATCGTGCACCCTGCTCGTCAGAGAGTCTACTTCTCCCTCTGCCTCTGCCCCTCCTTTCCCTCCCTCCCGCTCTCTCACTCTCTCTCAAATAAATAGATAAATAAATAAAATCTTCAAAAAAAAGGAGAGAAAGGAACAGAGAAGAACTGCAAAAATAACCACAAAACAAGTATCAAACAATGGCAATAAGTATATGTCTATTAATAATTACTTTGAATGTAAATGGACTAAACACTTCAATCAAAAGAATAGGATGACAAAGTGGATTAAAATCTAAGGAGAAATAAAAAAACACACAGAGACAAAAGAAAATGAAAACACAATGGTCCAAAATCTTTGGGATGCAGCAAAAGCTGTTCTAAGAAGGAAGTTTCTAGCAATACAGGCCTACCTTAAGAAACAAGAAAAGTCTCAAATAAAAACCTAACCTTATACCTAAAGGAGCTAGAAAAAGAACAAAACCCAAAACCAGGAGAAAGAAGGAAATAATAAAGATAAGAGCAGAAATAAACGAAATAGAAACAGGACAGATCGATCAACCCAGGAGTTGATTCTTTGAAAAGATCAATGAAATTGGTAAACCTTTAACTAGACTCATTTAAAAAGAGAGAGAGAGAGAGCAGACTCAGATAAACAAAATCAGAAATAAAAGAGGAGAAGTAACAACCAACACCACAGAAATACAAGGGCTAAAATAAGAATATTATAAAAAATTATATACCAACAAATTGGACAAATTAGAAGAAATAGATAAATTCCTAGAAACACATAACCTCCCAAAACGGAATCAGGAAGAAATAGAAAATGTGAACAGACCAATCATCAGCAATGAAATTGAATCAGTCGTCAAAAAGCTCCCAACAAATAAAAGTCCAGGACCAGATGGCTTCACAGGTGAATTCTACCAAACATTTGAAGAAGAGTTAATACCTATTCCTCTCAACCTACCCCAGAAAATAAAAGAGGAAAGAAAGTTTCTGAATTCATACTATGAGGCCAGCATTACCCTGACACCAAAACCAGATAAAGACACTTCAAAAAAAGAGAACTACTGGCCAATATCTCTGATGAATAGAGATGCAAAAATCCTCAACAAAATATTAGCAAAATGGATTAAGGACCTAAATGTGAGACCTGAAAACATGAAATTCCTGTAAGAGAGCACAGGCAGAAATTTCTCTGACATTGGGTGTAGCAACATGTTTCTAGATCTGTCTCCTGAGGCGAGGGAAACAGAAGCAAAAATAAACTATTTTGACTACATTAAAATAAAAAGCTTCTGCACAGCAAAGGAAACAACCAACAAAACTAAACAACAACCTACTGAATGGGAGAAGATATTTGCCAATGACATATCCAATAAAGGGTTAGTATTCAAAATATATAAAGAGAGTTCTTTATACACAACTCAACACCAAAAAAACCCCCCAAATAATCCAATGAGGAAATGAGCTGAAGACATGAACAGACATTTCTCCAAAGAAGACATTCAGATGGCCAACAGACACATGAAGTGATGCTCACTGTCATTCATCACCAGGGAAATGCAAATCAAAACCACAATGAGATATCACTTCACACCTGCAGAACGGCTAAAATAAAAAACATAAGAAACAACAAGTGTTGGCCAGGATGTGGAGGAAAAGGAAGACTTGTACACTGTTGGTGGGAATGCCAACTCGTGCAGTCATTGTGGGGAACAGTATGGAGGTTCCTCAAAAACTTAAAAGTAGAACTACCTTATGATCCAGTAATCCCACTCCTGGGTATTTAACTAAAGAATATGAAATCACTAATTCAAAGGTATACATGCCCCCATGTCTATTGCAGCATTATTTACGATAGCCAGATTATAAAAGCACCCTAAATGTTGACCAACTGACGGATGGATAAGGAAGATGTGGTGTATATATATACAATGGAATATAACTTGGCCATAAAAAAGAATGAAATCTTGCCATTTGCAACAACATGGACGGATCTAGAAAGTATAATGCTAAGCAAAATAAGCCGGTCAGAGAAAGACAAATACCATATGATTTCACTCATATATGGAATTTAAGAAACAAAACAAAAAACCAAAATAATGAAGAGACAAACCAGAATCAGACTCTGAACTATAGAGAACAAGCTGATGGTTACCAGAGGGGAGATAGTGGGGGGATGGGTGAGATAGGTGAAGGGGATTAAGAGTACACTTATCATGATGAACATTGAGTAATGTAAAGAATTGTTGAATCACTGTCTTGCACACCTGAAACTGGTATAACAATGTATGTTCAATGTATGTAATCAAAATTTTTAAAAAATTTGAAATGTTGACACATTGCTATCATGGTTGGTAAATAGGAAAAGAGCTGCTTCCTGGCAGATTACCCTTGCTTTACAGATATGAAATGTTTTGATACCTAAGAATGCTACACAAGTTAGCTATTGTTCTGGATTCTGCATTTAGACATTTAAAGGTATTGAGTTAAACCGTTTGCTACAAATCCACAATTTTTGAGTGTGTGTTATGTGTAAATGATCGGATAAAGTCTACATGCTGGGTTAGACAGAACATAGGAGACACCCATGAGCCCCCAAGCTGACACACTTCACCCCACAAAAGCCCAGATGCTTGCCTGCCTCAGTCTCCCATTTCCCCTTGTGAGGAGAAACAGGAAGAGGAAAGACCGAAGTGAGTACTGTAATAACCAAGCCCAGACAAGCTCCCCTCTGCACCCACTCCTCTCGGGACCAAGCAGAGCCTGAGCCCTGAAGAGCCATGGAGCAGCAGCTCGGGGAGCAGGCGCGATGTGGTTCTCTCAGATCTGGGGGCCCCAGAGTGTCCGAGTGAGTGGAAGAAGGAAGCCATCAAAGGAGTTTACCCATGGTAGAGGGCACTAGGACTGATTTCTCAGGGTCTGAGTGAGGACCAAAGCTTTGGTGGGCGTGGGGTCGGCTGCATGGCAGAGCCTTGGTAATGGCTGGCAGAGCTGCAGGGGGGGTGCACCTGCAGCGGCAGCAGAAAATGGGCCAGCATGACTCAAGAAGAGCTTCCTAAGATCTAGGGCTTTGGGGAAGAAAATTCTCTCTGAAGTCCTGGGTGATCTCAGAATGATATAAAAAAGAGGCAGTAGATAGAATTAATTTTAAAAAGGCAAAGGAAAAAATGCTCAAGTTCTCTTTTTTTCCTTTTACTAACCACTGGAGGGCTTTTTTACTCCTTCTCAATGCCTTTTAGAGAGCAGGATCTCCTTGTTGATCTGGGGACTGACAGATGTTGGCTTTTAACCTGTTCATCACTGGGATGTTGAAATGGCCTTTCCTCCACTCTAGCTGTGAACGTGCATTCATTTCAACATGTGGGTGGGTGAAGCAAGTATCACCCCCTCCCCCCCAGTTCCTGGTCTCTATCTGCTGGTGGGGGTGGGGGCGGAAGGGAGATGACCATGTAGGGACAGTCTCTGATTTCCAGTAGTCTATACTCTGAAGGCCAACAGGACCACTTTTTCTCAATCCTTTCTCCTCCTCAGCACACTGACCTCTTCCTGACCATCCCTGGGGCCCGCCCATGTCCATTCTCACAGGCCTTAATTGAAAACTCATTCCAGGCTCAAGTTCAAAATGTTAAGGGACCACTGTTGGGGGTGTTGGCATTTTGAAAGTTTTAACTTGTCAGAGAATCTGAGGCTTGAACAAGACGTTGGAGATTATCTAAGCCAGGGGTCAGCAAATTGGGCCAAATCTCCCTTGATACCCAGTTTTGGAAAATTAAGTTTTATTGGAATACAATGACCATGCATTTTTACATTTTTTATGCTACAAAATGGCAACAATGGCAGAGTTGAACAGTTGTAAGGGAGACCACGTGACTCACAAAGCCAAAGATATTTACTATTTACTCCTTTACAGACAAAGCTTGCCAACATCTGATCCAGCCGAACCCTGGTTACCTCCCTTACATTTGACCAAATCTTGAACACCTTCTGTGACAGCTCACTTCCTAATTCTCACCAGCTTTTTAATTCTAGACGTTTCCTTCTTATGTTAAGCTGCATTAGCTTTCTTGATTTTCTTTTTTCTACTACTTTATTGGAAAACTAAAAAGTCAAATAACCCCGAAGAGCTAACTTCTAACGGTAGAATTACAAACACCTTTGCAGATAGGGACTTTAGAAGTAATTATCTTTCAAACCACATGACATAGGTATTTGCCTCTTTTCTGCCCACTTGCAAGGTCCACCCTTGAAAATTTGGGGATTCAGTCTTGTAGACTGAGTCAAATCAGCTGTTGGAGGTGGAAATAAAAACATAGGATGCCCAGTTACGTTTGAATTTCCGATAAACAACGAACACTATTTTACTGTAATTTTGCTCCAAATATTGCATGGGATATGCTTACCCCTAATAATTATTTGCTTTTTAACTGAAATTCAAATTTAACAAGAGCATTTTATGCTATTATTTACTAAATCTGGCAACCCCATCCCGGAGGCCCATATTTTCTCCCCTTGTGACACTGAATTGAGTGCCTATCACCTGTGTTTCCAGAGTGACTTGTCTTACTTACAGAGTGACCTGGAAACTCTTTTTTTTTTTAAAAAGATTTTATTTATTTATTTGACAGAGAGACAGCCAGCGAGAGAGGGAACACAAGCAGGGAGAGTAGAAGAGGAAGAAGCAGGCTCCCAGCAGGGGAGCCTGACGCGGGGCTCGATCCCAGAACACTGGGATCACGCCCTGAGCCAAAGGCAGATGCTTAACCACTGAGCCACCCAGGCGCCCCTGAACTGGAAACTCTTTGAGGGCAGAGATTATGGCCAGTTCCCCACTGAATCCCCCGTGCATTAGACATGGTCAGACATGCAGTAGACTTCAGTGTTTGCTGAATGATTCGTGCCTAATTCCTGTTCCTTCCTCTTCCCATCCCCTGCCCCAGGTAGGAAGCCACCTGACGTCCAACTGAAAACCCACATATCTCTAACCCAAACCCCCAGATCCTGGAGCTGGAGAGGGAATGCCTGAACTGGGTCCCAGCAATAATCCTGGTGTCAAGCTGGTGTCCACGATGGATCTTCAGAGTCAGGGGAGCTAGGGCGCATAGCAGGGGTGAGACGAAGAGCGAGATCAGGAAGACTAGCAGGGAAGTAGGTACAGACAGAAGCAGCAAGATGTTGGTCTGTATGAAATCTGCAGAGGTTGTATCCCCAGCCAAGGTGATTTCATTCCCTCTCTGGTGCCCTGCTGTGATTGGGTAGAGCTGTTTCCGGGGACCGGCACTTGTAGGCGTGCCAAATTTTGCCTGAGGTTGGAAAAGGCAGGAACATCCCTCTGAGGCTCTGTGTCACTCCAAAGCTTTGTGGAGTCTCTGGAAGACCTTGTGCAGGTCTTGAATGTAGCAAATCTCTTTGGTATCCATATAGACACAGATATCGATAAAATATATATCGCTCCTAGTGTGGAGCCCAACTCAGGGCTCGAGCTCATGACCCTGAGATCAAGGCCTGAGCTGAGATCAAGAGTCGGAGCTTAACCAACTGAGCCGCCCAGGCGCCCCCAGTATCCATATTTGAAATGAGTAAATAAGTGAAAATAGATATTCATTTTTTTAGGGTTATTTTAATAAGAGCCAAAGAAAGCAAACAGTAGTAGCTGACCTAAGATAAAATCTAATAACTGGCAGTCTTTTGAAAGTTGGTTTCATTACCGTTGGAAGGTTAGTAGAATGTGTTCAACACTCGTACGTCACAGAATACGGCTGTGGCTGAGCGCTGTTTTTACTGGCTTCAAAGAAGACCTTTGTGTGTGTGCCTTAGACTTCTTTGTTCAAGGTATAAAAATGGGTGAGGGCCCTTAGTCACATTTATACTAAAGGTGAAGTTATCAGGAAATCATATGCTTAGCAGTGCTTTTCAAAGCCTGTCAGCTGTTGGTGTTAAAACAATCAGTAAGACCAGATGAATTTAAACATAACAGTACTGAAGACAGTTTAAAAGAAAAAAAAAGTAAATTGCTTTTGCTTAGTTTGTAAAAGGTCTTTTTCAGAGATTTCTCTGGATTCCTTCCTGCAGCCACCCAGGTCAGCCAGAGGGGAAGCAGGACCCCTATAAGAACAAGGTTCTGTTGAGAGGTTCAGACTGGGCCACTGGTGTTCAGAGAACACCAAACAGAGCTTTTCTTTTCTTTTCCTTTTAAAAAGATTTTATTTATTTGTTAGAGAGAGAGAGCATGAGTGAGCACAAGCAGGGGGAGTGGCAGGCAGAGGGAGAAGCAGGCTACCCACTGAGCAGGGAGCCCGACGAGGGGCTCAATCCCAGGACCCTGGGATGATGACCTGAGGTGAAGGCAGACACTTAACCAACTGAGCCAATCAGGCATCCCCCAAACAGAACTTTTTTTGACATTTCTGCACATGGCTACACTCTGGCAAAGAGGCTATTGATGCTCTGACCCCCATATCTCTTTTCAATTCAGTTAAACAATGGTGTAGACCCCTGTAAGAAAAGCCCCAGCCTGGGTGCCAGAGGTGCTGACATCATGAAAGGCTTTGGGCTCTCAAGGAGTTGACAACCCAGTTAGTGGAGATTAGAGGGAGTACTAGACAGGCCCCAGGGTGTTCTTTGATTTCTTGCACTCCTCCCACACTCCCACTGCTCCCCATCAAATCTATTAGCAATTACCCTGAATCTGTCCACTGCTCTTTCTTCACTACCACCATCCTTGTCCAAGACATAGACATCTTGCCTGGACATGGGCAGTGGCTGCCAATGGTCCTCTCAGTTCTACTCTGGGTCCACGGAGGAAGCAGAAGAAGGTTTCCTAAACACATCAGGTCCTATTCTTTGAAATCTGTGAGTGTTACTTTATTTGGAAAAAGGGTCTTTGCAGATATGATTAAGTCAAGAATGCTGAGAGGAGAGATTATCCTGGATTATCAGGGTAGGCGCTAAATGCCACCACAAGTGTCCTTGTAAGAGACAATCAGAGGGAGCTTTGGCACATGGAGAAGAAAAGAAAGCAATGTGAAGACAGAGGCAGAGGTCATAAATGATGCAGCCATAAGCCAAGGAATGCCAGCGGCCATCAGAAGCTGCTAGAGACAGCTGATTTTTGGCCCAGTGCTACTGATTTCCTTCTCCTGGCCTCCAGAACCATGAGAAAATAACTTCTTATTTGTGAAAAATAAATAAATAAAAATACATTCAAGTTTGTATTGCATAATTTATTATAACAACCCCAGGAAACTAACTAAGCCCCTCAAATCCATTCTCTGCACAGAAGTCAGACTGAACTTTTGATGATGAAAATCAGACCATGGCAATCTCTTGCTTAAGTCCTATTCATGAATTATCATCACAAGTAAAATGGGTCCAAAGTCCCACAGAGATATTTGTTGGGTAACTGGGAAATCTGAATATGGACTGGATGTTAGATGATATTATGGAATTATTGTTAAATTTTTTTTAATGCAGTAATGTTAATTGCGGTTATGCAGCAGAAGTTCCTAGTACTGGGGGATGCATGTTGAAGCATTTAGGGGTGAAGTGTCCCTCAAGTTACTTTCAGGCTGTTCATGAAAAAAGCATACATTTTTGGCATAGCCTGGTTGGCTGGTCCTAGCTCAGAGTCCGTCAGTCAGAAGTTGCCTGGAGCTGCGGTGGTATGAAGGCTTTCCCAGGCTGGCAAGTCGCTGTGGGCAAGTTTGTTCCTCTCCACATGGGCCTCTCCATGAGATTGTTCGAGTGTCCTTACAATATGGTGGCTAGCTTCCCCCAAAGCTATTCCAAAGACAAAAGCAGAAACTACAGTGTCGGGGCGCCTGGGTGGCACAGCGGTTAAGCATCTGCCTTTGGCTCAGGCCGTGATCCCAGCGTTCTGGGATCGAGCCCCACATCAGGCTCCTCCGCTATGAGCCTGCTTCTTCCTCTCCCACTCCCCCTGCTTGTGTTCCGTCTCTCACTGGCTGTCTCTATCTCTGTCGAATAAGTAAATAAAATCTTTAAAAAAAAAAAAAAACTACAGTGTCATTATGACCTACCCTTCGAAGTCACCTGCCTGTGCACTCTCTCTCTCTCCCTCTCAAATAAATAAATAAAGAAAAATTCTTAAAAAAAAAAAAAAAGAAGTCACGTATCAACCACCACTTCTGCTTTATTCTATTGTTCATACAACGTTGTTCATTGTGGGAGGGGCTTATTCATGGGTGTGAATATCAGGAGGTTAAGATCATTGGGATCCATATTGGATGTTGGCTACCAAATTGGGGGGAGAAAATCAAACTAAATTAAATTTTAACCAAACCTCTTACCCTATCTTACAAAGTCCTACATGATATGACTCCTCTCACATATCCTTTCAAATAATTCTTCTCCTTATCCATTCTGTTGTAGGGACACTGATCTTTCAGTTCCTTGAAATTGCCAAGTGATTGCCTCAGGGCCTTGGCACTACCTGTTACTTTCATCAGCTGTGTTCTTTCTCCTCATTACACAGCGGAAGTTGGTCAAATCTCGGCTTAAATGTCACCTCCTCAGAGAGGTCCTGTGCTACAGACTGAATGTTTATGTTCCCCCCAAATCGTGTGTTGAACCTATTCTCCCAGTGTGCTGGTATTTGGAGGTGGGGGACTCTGAAAAATGATTAGGTTTTGAGAGCAAAGCCCTCATGAATGGAATTAATACCCATATGAAAGAGACTCCAGAGAGCTTCCTTGTCCCTTCTGCCATGTAAGGGCACAGCAAGAAGATGGCTTTCTATGAACCAGGAAGCTGGCTCTCACCAGACACTGAATCTGCTGGAGCCTTGATCTTGGACTTCCCAGCCTCCAGAACTGTGAGCAACCCGTTGCTGTTGTTTATAAGCCCCTGCAGCCTGTGGTATTTTGTGATACCCGCCTGAATGGACCAAGACATCCTCCCTCACCATTCGCTCTGAAGCAGTTACCAAGTCCTTGCTTTGACTCCACCCCTTTTTAATTCTCTACTTGGCCGTTATTTGATGTATTTTGTAGTATTTGTGGCTGCTTGTCATTTATGTTTCCCATTTATCATATAAATTCTGTGAACCCTTTTCTGTGTTGATTATCCTTGAATCCCCAGTGCTTAAAATACAGCCTGAAACATGTTGGCACTTAGCAAATATTTATCGAATGACAACCAAGGGGACAAGTAAGTGTTCTAGCCGTAGTTTTAAAGTGTTGTGGGAGCCTGGAGGAGAGGACATTTTCCAGCCTCATAACCTCGACACGTTGTCAGGTAATTGCTTCCTGAGCTGTCATATGAACTAGTCTGATGAACAGCCCTTATGTGCTCTGTGACATGGTCTAACAAAGCAATCTTCTGACGGAGCCTAAAGGCACACCCGTCTTCCTGCCAACAGTCATTCTTCCCTTCTTAAAAAAATTTTTTGAAATGGTCTAAAACCCACCTCGGCTCCCCTGCTGTCAGGCACAGCTGTATCCTTCACGAACTCACGGCCCCCAGTTTCGCTTGTGCACTGCCCCTTCCCCACGGCTCAAAGACAGGTTGCAGCTCCCTGCCTCTGAGTGCTCAGGGGGCAGAAATTTCCTATGCTTTTCAGCCCACAAATACAGCTCTATTACAAGAATGTCAGCTGAATTCCTTTTTTTTTTTAAAGGTTTTATTTATTTATTTGACAGAGAGAGACAGCGAGAATGAGAACACAAGCAGGGGGAGTGTGAGAGGGAGAAGCAGACTTCCCGCCAAGCAGGGAACCCGACACGGGGCTCGATCCCAGGACCCTGGGATCATGACCTGAGCTGAAGGCAGACGCTTAACGGCTGAGCCACTCAGGTGCCCCTCAGCTGAATTCCTAAATCCTGGTATGCTTCTGGAAATTCTGGAGAGAAGCCCTTCTATAGCCTGCCGATGGAGCCACGTCTTATCCATCTTATCTTATCCACATTTGGTCGCTGGGGCATATCCCTCGTTCCAGTACTTCAAGGTGTGTAGATGCCTATTGTTTTTGGGCAGATCCTGTAGGGAGCTCTGACAAGAGACCCTTGCTGCTTCAGGTGGACCTGTGGATGGCCTCATGCATCACCCGGGAGCTTGTTGGAACTGGAGCTTCTAAGACCTCCGGCATTGAACCTGGATTTGAAGTCAGTCCCCAGCCAATTCATAGGAGCATAAAAGCATGAGAAGCACTGGTGTAAAATTACCCTGGAGTTGTCTTCATCAGGTGCAAAGGACCTGAGGTAGTTAGACTATCTGCCAGTCACTAGTTAGGGGCTGCCGCCAGGGGGGTGAATTCTTCCCAGGGTGACTGGTTTACTAAATGCAGCAGGCAGGGGGATCTGGGCCTGAGGGTGGTCCTCCAGCAGAGAGAAGCAGATATGCCGGGAGGGAAAGCATATAACCAGGGAGAATGGAAAAGAGACCCTACGGGGTGTGGGCAGAGCATGGATTCTGTCCACTGCACTTCTCATGTGGGCAGATTGGATCCAATTTTATCACTCTCTCTTTTATTCCCTGGTGCCCACAGTAACCTCCTTTTAGAGGAAGTGAAAACACTTGAAACCAAACTTCCTCTCAACTAGCAGCCAGGCTGCCAGCTGAAAACAAGTGGGACCAGGTTGGAGGGACAGGGAGAGATGGTCTTAGCCAAGCCGATTTCTTTCTCAAAAAAGAGAGTGGTCTATTGCTAAAAGTTTTTACAAAGCTGCTGATGTGTGGATATTCATGGGTGTTTAACTGTGTTTTGGAAAATGGAGGATGTACGTTTTTGAGGAAGTAAATGTGCTTGGCTCTCCTTCCTCTTTATAGGACTCTCCCCACTTTAAAAAAAATAAGTTCCTGAATATATAGAAAATATATATAGATAATATATATATATATATTTGTGTGTGTATATATATATTATCTCTATATATATTTGTAGAGAGAAGGTGGATTAGAATAATGCAGTTTATTTTTAATTGGATTTATTAGGGTATAATTTACATATAGTAAAAATGATTTACATATAGTAAAAAATCACCCTTTGAATCCTATAGTTGTTTGAGGTTTGTTTTGTTTTTGAGAGAGAGAGAGAGAGCAAAGGGAGGGGCAAAGGGAGAGGGAGAGAGAGAACTTTAGTTAGGCTCCATGCCCAGCACAGAGCCTAATGTGGGGCTCAATCTCACAACCCTGAGATCATGACCTGAGCTGAAATCAAGAGTCGGAGACTTAACTGACTGAGCCACCCAGGCACCCCTGTTCTTCGAGTTTTAACAAATGTTTACTGTTGTATCATTCAAGACAGAACAATTCCATCAAAACAAAAAAGTTCCCTTCTGCCCGTCTGTCGTCAACCCTTCTTCTACCACTAACTCTTGGCAACCACTGATCTGTTTTCTGTCTCTACAGTTTTGGCTTTTCCAGAATAGCATACAAAAGTGAATTATGCATTTGGTATCTTTTTGTGTTTGGTTTCTTTCACTTGGCATAATACTCTTGAGGTTTACCCGTATTGTGTGTGTCGGTGTGTATTAGTGTAGCCTAAGTATTTCTTTTTATTGCCGAACAGTATTCTTGGTGTAAATATACCAAGATTTGTTTATCTCTTCACCAGTTAATGGGCATTTGGATTGTTTCCACTTTTTGGCTATTATGCATAATTCTGCTATGAACATTTGTGAATGGGTTTTTGTGTGAACATATGTTGTTGTGCCTCTTGGGTAAATACCTCGGAGTGGAATGGCTGGGTCATGTGGTAGCTGTATAAACTTTTTAAAGAAACTGCCAAACTGTTTTCCAAAGTTGTGCAGCCACCAACACTATCCAGTTCCATCCCTGGTTTTTGATGTAAAGTTCGATGATTCATTAGTTGCGTATAACACCCAGTGCACCACGCAATACGTGCCCTCCTTACTACCCATCACCGGTCTATCCCATTCCCCCACCCCCTTCCCCTCTGAAGCCCTCAGTTTGTTTCTCAGAGTCCATAGTCTCTCATGTTTCATTCCCCCTTCTGATTACCCCCCCTTTCTTTATCCCTTTCTTTTCCTACCGATCTTCCTAGTTCTTATGTTCCATAGATGAGAGAAATCATATGATAATTGTCTTTCTCTGCTTGACTTATTTCACTTAGCATTATCTCCTCCAGTGCTGTCCATGTTGCAGCAAATGTTAAGAACTCGTTCTTTCTGATAGCTGAGTAATATTCCATTGTATATATGGACCACAACTTCTTTTTTTTTTTTTAATTTTATTTATTTATGTGACAGAGAGAGACAGCCAGCGAGAGAGGGAACACAGCAGGGGAGTGGGAGAGGAAGAAGCAGGCTCATAGCAGAGGAGCCCGATGTGGGACTCGATCCCGGAACGCTGGGACAACGCCCTGAGCCGAAGGCAGACGCTTAACGACCGCGCTACCCAGGCGCCCCTGGACCACAACTTCTTAATCCAGTCATCTGTTGAAGGGCATCTCGGCTCCTTCCACTATTTAGCTATTGTGGACAATGCTGCTATGAACATTGGGGTGCATATGGCCCTTCTCTTCACTACATCTGTATCTTTGGGGTAAATACCCAGTAGTGCAATGGCTGGATCATAGGGTAGCTCAATTTTTAACTTTTTAAGGGACCTCCACACTGTTTTCCAGAGTGGCTGTACCAACTTGCATTCCCACCAACAATGTAGGAGGGATCCCCTTTCTCCACATCCTCTCCAACAATTGTTGTTTCTTGCCTTGTCAATTTTTGCCATTCTAACTGGCATAAGGTGGTATCTTAGTGTGGTTTTGATTTGAATTTCCCTGATGGCTAATGATTTTGAACATTTTTTCATGTGTCTGTTAGCCATTTGTATGTCATCATTGGAAAAGTGTCTGTTCATATCTTCTGCCCATTTTATGATTTGTTTATTTGTTTCTCGCGTATTGAGTTTGAGAAGTTCTTTGTAGATCTTGGATACCAGTCTTTTATCTGTAGTATCATTTGCAAATATATTCTCCCATTCCGTGGGCTGCCTCTTAGTTTTTTTGACTGTTTCCTTGGCTGTGCAGAAGCTTTTTATCTTGATGAAGTCCCACAAGTTCATTTTATCTTTTGTTTCTCTTGCCTTTGGAGAACACTATCCAATTCCAAAACATTTCACCTCCCCAAAAAGAACCTCCATACCCATCAGCAGTCATACTGCATTCTCTTCTCCCCTGAGACCCTGGTAACCACTCACCTACTTTATGTCTCTACAGATTTGCCTATTCTGGACATTTCATGTAAATGGAATCATATAATATATGGGTTTGTTTTGTTTCTGGTTTCTTTCACTTAACATAATGTATTCATGCATGTTGTAGCACGTATCATTCCTTTTCGTGGCTGAATAATCTTCCACTGTATGGATAAACCCTACTTTATTTATCTATCAGTTGATGGACACTTGGGTTGTTTTCACTTTTTGGCTATTAGGCACAATACTGCTCTGAACATTTTTGTACACGTTTTTGTATGGACATATGTTTTCATTTTGGGGGGTATATACCTGGCATGAAATTTCTGGGACAAGCGGTGATTCTGTTTATGTTTCGAGGAACTGCCAATTGTTTTCTAAAGCAGCTGCATCATTTTGCACCCCACCAGCGGTGTATGAGGGTTCCAGTATCTCCACCTCATCTCCAGCACTGGTGATTGTCTCTCCTTTTGATGCTTACTCTCCTAGTGGATATGAAGTGGTACTTCATTGTGGTTTGAATTTATGTTTCCCTAATGACTAGTGATGACAGGCATCCTTTCATGTCTTCTTGGCAATTTGTAGGTCTCCTCTGGAGAAATGTCTATTCAAATCCTGTGCTCTTTAAAAATCTGTGTTATCTTTTAATTAAGTTGTAAGAGTTCAAAAGCAGAAGTTTTAAGTATGGAAAAAATTATACACTTTTTATTTTGTGGTTTGAACTTTTGGTGTCTTATATAATCAATATCCACCTAACCTAAGGTTGCAAAGATTCTTCTCCTATTTTTTACCCCTAAAAGTTGTATAGTTGTTGGTTTTACATTCAGGTCTATGATCCATTCAAGTAGAATTTTGTGTATGATTTTTTTTTAAAGATTTTATTTATTTATTCGACAGAGATAGAGACAGCCAGCAAGAGAGGGAACACAAGCAAGAGGAGTGGGAGAGGAAGAAGCAGGCTCATAGCAGAGGAGCCTGGTGTGGGGCTCGATCCCATAATGCCAGGATCACGCCCTGAGCCGAAGGCAGACGCTTAACTGCTGTGCCACCCAGGCGCCCCTGTGTCTGATTTTTTAAAAAGATTTTTTATTTATTTGACAGAGATAGAGGTGGCCAGCGAGAGAGGAATCACAAGCAGGGGGAGTGGGAGCGGAAGAAGCAGGCTCCCAGTGGAGGAGCCTGATGTAGGGCTCGATCCCAGAACGCCGGGATCACGCCCTGAGCCAAAGGCAGATGCTTAATGACTGAGCCACCCAGGCGCACCTGAATTTTGTGTATGATTAAAGGTACAGTTTAAGGTTCCTTTTTTAAAATATAAATATATGTATATAATTGTTTCAGTACTATTTGTTGAAATGATTCTTCATTTACAATTGATTTTCCTTGACATCTTTGGCAATAATCCATTGATGATATACACATGAGTCTTTTTCTGGACACTATCCTGTTCCATTGACCTATCTATCACTGGTGTAGGTCTCTCCATGTACCAATATCACACTATCTTAATTAGTGTAGTTCTTATAGAAAATCTTAAAATTTGGTAGTGATCTTCTTTTTCAAAGTTGTTTTGTATGTTCTAGGTCCTTTGTTTTTCTGTGCAAATTTTAGAATCAACTTGTTAATTCTTATTTAAAAAAAAAAGACCTCTTAGGGTTTTGCACTAAATATAGAAGTCAACTTGGAGAGAATTGACAATGTAACAATATTGAGTTTTCTGATTTATGCATATATCCATGAAGAGATAATGCTTAGGAAAGTTCATTGCTTTGCTCAGTTTCTGTATGTTTATCTCTCATTGTTGACAACTAGTCTAAGTCAAAAGTGACAATTCCCCATCTCTTGCCAAGGTTGGTTCAGAAACGGGCTTGTGACTCAGTTCTCCAATGAGGCTGGAGGGAAGTCGACACTGAGAGTTGTAGGATGATGTTTCTGTCCTAGGAAGACTCAGAAAGAGAGGCCCTTTTCTTTCTCTGCATGTCGTAATGTCTAGATATGACCCAGGAATTGTTGAGGTCATCTGTGAGGGGAATCAGAATGAGGGCAAATGGCCAAACATGCAGAAGATGACAAATTGAAAAGACGGAAAGACCCTGGACCTTGACAACCACGTGAAGCCAGGGAAATAATCGACTTTGGAGCTACACAACCTTCCTTGTTATGTGAGAAAAAGATTTTCATGATGGCTCAAGTCTGTATGATTTGGGGTTTTCTGTTATATGTAGTAAAAATTATCTTATCCATATATCCATTATTATCATCTAAAAACACATTCCTGAAAAATCACGAGATATAGATTTTTCACTTAAAGAATATTTTTAGTTTATTTTCCCACTGTTTATTTAAAACTTGTATGTTGTTTTTTAAATGTGTGAATTCAATATATGAAATCAGTCTCATTGTAAAGATACAAGCAATACAAACCTGAAAAATGTAAAAAGTCAGTGTTTTGCTCCAGTCTCCCCTTTCCCCCAAGCTAATCGAATACCCTTCCTGGAAAATAACCATGATGGTCAATTTGTTGTGTATCCTTCTGGATCTTTTTCCATGAGTGAAAGGGACATTCATAAACATATGCTAAAAACATAACTTATCTGAATGTTTATAGGCATAGGTGAATGAATATTTAAAATTTGCAAGGACTTTTTAAAAAATACAAGAACGTTTGCCATATGCGTGTTGAAATTTTTCTAAATATTTTTCCTTGTGTGGGAAAAACATATTGAGATACACATCATATATTATATCTCAGAACCCAGTAGATAGTCCTGCAATAACTTCCTGGTAACCTTTAAAAAAAGATAAAAATGCATTATCTAAAAAGAAATATACTGATGTTATTGAATACTGGCCCACGGTGGTTACGAAGCACACATTCACGATGGATGACACGGTGCCGATCCTGGCCGGTCCTGCTGGAATTACACTCTTCCACCTGTTGTGATATCTGCACGCTTGCTCCCGGTACACTTTTCTTCCTCCCATAAAGTCTAGGGCTGTGACTTTAAGTGAAGGGGCTTAAAAAAACACTTAAAAAAAAAAAGGTGTTTAACCATGTGGGGTAATGTGACTTCATGAATTAGAGCTGCCTGGATTAAAAAAAAAATGAAATCAATATTAAAAGAAAAGCTCATAATTTCCTCCCAAAGTCCTCTGGTCCCATTTCCTGAATTAGTTAACATTAACAATCATTTTCTTTATCTTCTCCTATGGTGGGGTGTGTGTGTGTGTGTGTGAGAAATGGAACCACATGTTCATGTTACTCTTTGAGTGAGGATACAGGTTTGACTCTTTAATAGAGTCTCAATATAACAGTGGCTTCACAAGAGAGAAGTTCATTTCTTGTTCATGAAACGGTCCATTTATGAGAAGTCTAGGACGTATGGACTTTCTACAGTGTCAGTGACACAGGCTCCTTCCAGCTCATTGTGCCGTCACCTCCCGGTATCTTGCTTATCTACAAGATTACCCCCATTCCTTCATCCCAACCCAAGGAGGGAGTGAAACTCCGGGGGAAGGCATTTCCCTTGCTGAAGAGCACAACCAGGATGTTGCGTACATCACATGTGCTCTCATCCCACCGGCCATAATTTAATCACAAAACACACCTCACTGTAGGGGAGACTGGGGAGAAGCTGTCGGGGGTGTGGGGGTTCAGACAATTCCAGGATGCCTCCCAAAGGCTCAGAGTCTCAAGCATCCCCAGCATTGATTTGGTGCTGTTCACATCAGGTCATCTTTACTAGTGGAGGCTGAACCTGGATGACTATGAGTTCTCAGGTTAGAGAATGACACAAAAAGGGCAGAAAAAAATAAGGAGAAAGATTCACTGATTAACCTAAAATGTAAAACTTCACAACAGTAAAAAATACCATATGCAAGGTAAAAGGCACATGGCACATGGCGTGCTATGAAAATGATCATATATTAGGCAAGTGCTTAATGATCTTAAATATTAATAGCTCTTATAAATCTGTAAGAAATAAATGCTTCAACTAAACATGGGCAAAGGTTTGGGGCATGTTGGTAGCTCAGTTGGTTAAAGGTCTGCCGTCCGCTCAGGTTGTGGTCCCAGGGTCCTGGAATCGGGCCCTGCACTGGGCTTGCTGCTCGGAGGGGAGTCTGCTTCTCCCTCTCCCTCTGCCCTTCCCCACAGCTTGTGCTCTCTCTCTCTCTCAAACAAATAAAATATTTTAAAAAAATGGGCAAAGGATGGCAGTGGTAATTTAGAAAAAGAGAAATACAACAAGCAAGTAAATATATGAAAAGTAAACATTGTAAGCATGCTATATAATTTTTTTAAATGCAAATTAAACAGCCATGGGAAACCATTTATTATACAGACAGAGGCAATTTGTATTGAAACTTTATATATGTTGTGGGTTCCTGGCTGGGAGGAGGGAGAGAGGTTTTTTGGGCATCCTCATGCTCTGTTGGTTGGAATATAATTGAAACAAACCTTTGGGAGGGCCGTTTGGCAATATGAATCAAAATCCTTGAAAAAGTACATACTTTGAATCAGAAATTCTTCAGTAGAAATGTGTCCTAAGGAAGAAGTATGTTCTCTCATATTGGGAAAACTCAACACAGAATTGTTTACATAATATGGAAAAACCCAGAAACAATGTAAATGCCCCACAAAAGGGAATTGGATAAGTAATTTAATGTCTGCCCATATAATGGACTACTCTGAAGCAATTAATAATTTTGTAAAAGTGTATTTATCTTAAAATGGAGGGATGGTTATTATGTATTTTTAAGCAGGAAGTTATAAACAGTGTGTGCAATATGGCCCCATTTTAATAAAAATATCTCCATGAGTCATTTAAGATGCAAGTTACAAGTAATAGAAAATTCAATTTAAACTCACTTCAACAAGCAAATGTATTTGTTCATATAAGCAGAAACTCCAGAAGTAAGATAGGTTTTGGTGTTAGCTTAATTTAGCAGCTCTGAAAGTTCCTTAAAAACCTAATTTCTTTTAATATCTCTTTTCTGCCTTTTGAAGCGTGTGCCTCAGCTGAAAGCGGGTTTGTGTTGTGGTGACAAGCTGGCTGCCAACAGCTTTCCGTTGTCCAAACACAGAGAAGCGGTGAGTGTCTCTCCCCAGGCCTTCAGTGGGAGTCCTAGGCTTCGCTCTGATTGGACCATTTTGATCATGTGCCTCTCAGTGGCCCAAGGAATGCTTTGTATTGCTTGGCTTAGGTCTGGATTGGGTGCTTGTCCCTAAAACAAACACCATGTCAAGAGCCTAAGATTATTATGATTTAATTTAGCCAAACCAGGCTCCATAATGGAGGTAGACGTGGGGTAAATCCCGAGAAATCTGCATGGATATTCTATAATGGTGTGGGGTGGAATGGAGGTTGAGAAGCTTCTCTCACCACAGAAAAAAGACTGGAAGGATGTACATCAAAGTGCCAACAGTGCTTCTCTTCAAGTGGAGTTATGAGGAATTTTGATTTTTCTTATTTATGCCTATCTGTTATTTTACATTTTTGACAACAAACATATTACTTGAATAACTTCAAAAAGAAATGAAGGCTATAAATACGAGGAAAAGTTGGTGTATAACACTTGCAGTGTAATTAGCAGCTCGAGAGACTTAAAGCAGACATGTTGGCAAACAGGAAATATGAGTTTTTAGAATGGCACCAACTGTGCCTTGCAGAAGCTTCTAAATGCCTTTCTCTTGTCTCTGTTATGAAATTGTGGTCATTTCTATAGATGCAACATGAGATTTTTAAAGGCTCTTCTGGCTTAAAACTGCTGGTTCCGGTGGCTTGAATGTTTCCCTCATGCCGAGGTGGGGAAACTTTTTAGCTTTTTCTAGAAACGTTTTCTCTTGTCACCTTTAAACACCACGAAGTGGGTCCCAACCCCAGAAGGGGTACAAAAGGGGAGGCACTGGCCCTGGGTTCCTCCTCTTCCTTCTTGGACAGACGGGGCTGAGTGTTCTTTCAGGAAGTGGCTACCACAAAAAATCCCCGCTTTCTCTGAGGTCATGCAGCTCTCTACACTGGGAATCACAGGGTGACACTGGCTGCAGCCAGCACAGAAGGGGCCCTAGGTCTGAAGACTTAGGGGCCTGGGAGAACGTGAAGTGAGACACTTTGCTTGATTCACTTCTGTTAGATGCTGGGTATTGGGAATTCTTTCTAGGATTCTTGGAGAAACTTCTGCTGCTCTTCCACATACTTTTTTCCTGGAAAAAAGAACCCATTTTTCCACTGGCAAGAAAGACCTCCACTGGTAATGTAAGGTAAGGAGTTCTCATGTCAGGCTGGGCACCCTGTTTCTCACTTTTATTTCTGCTTGAAATTGATTCTCAGCTCTGCATTTTCAGAAACCTGAGTTTGTCTGATCATGCCCTTCTGGAATTATCCCACTGTGATGGTAAACAATCAATTGGCATTTTGGTTTCATGATGAGAACTATACTTAACCAGAAGGATGGAAATGCTCCAGTTTAAGTGGTCAAGGCACTCTGGTCTCAGTAGGAAAATACTTGTGGGAGAAAAAATGAGGCCCAAAGTTGGATATTAGATGGTCTTAAGGAGCCATTCTGTGTTTCTCCTGGTAGTGTCATCTGCCCCCCCCCCCCACCAGAATGTCAACTTCACTCAAGGAAGGACTTGGTTGTCATGTTCAGTGGGACATCCACAGCATCTAGAATAGTCAGAGGTACTCAACACATACCTAATAAATGGATGACCAGGAGGCTGGATAGCTGGATGAATGTTTCTTACTTTTTAGAGTCACTGTCCCATGAGAAGTTTTCCCTGACTCTTCTAGGAAGATTAGACTCCCTCCTCTGATTTCCATGACACTTTGAATCAAAGCACTTAAATCATAGAATTAAAACTATTTGCTTACACATCTATCTTCCCTAAAAGATTTTGAGCCACAAATGCAGGGATTCTGCCTTACTTTTCCATTTAACTACCTATAGACACTTCACAATACTCTAGCATGTAGCAGAATAAAATAATAATACTGTGGCAATCTCTGAGTATCTCTCAGCTTGTGAGATATGCTTATTAAGTAGAACAGGATATTACATTAATTGAGGCCTCTTTGCTTCTTCAGTGGTGATGCATTATTAACTTCTTACTCTTTGCTTTTCATTGCTTCCAAGGGAACAAGCAACCTTCTATTTTCAGCTGTTATTTCAGTACCTTTCTGTTGAACCTGTAAGTACACTGAATGGTTTCCATAGATTGCATTTCCAGGATCAAATTCATCACCTCCTGATGTTGTACAAAGAGGCATCTTAATCTCACCAGCAAACCATCTCCAAGTGTTAAAATACGATGCATTATTTCTGGGAGAATGACCTAGAAATAGCACATCCCTTTTGGTTATATGGATTCTTACTGCTCTGATCACACAAACTGAAGTCCTCTGACTGGTCCCCACTCACTTTTGGTTTATCCCTTTTTCACTAACGGTCCTCCGTCTGGACACTGAACTTCCTCCAGTAAGAACACTTGCCTTCTGACCAGGTCACATTTCCTTGGGGTCCAGATAGGGAGTTGCATGATACCACTCTGACAACTCTGAAAGAGCAAATGTCCTTATGTGGCTCCAGTCCTGGATCATCCAGAAACAATATTCAGTGTTTTGAGACCAGACATTTAGGAAGTCAAGACATAGACCAAGTGGCAACCACACATTTAAGATCAGGGCAGGCTGAAAGTCTGAAACAAGGTAGATGCTCAGATTAGGTAACATTGGCAATAACCATGGCAATAACCACAACGTAAGCCTGATTCTTTGGTGGACTTTGTGGGAACATGACCCCATGGGTGTGGATAGTTTAAGTGGCCAAAAGGTGGTGAAAAAGAAGGTAGGAAATTTATAATTTTATTGGAAGTTTCTCTGAGTATTGGAGCAAGTCTCACAAGATCAGAGTGGCATGGATATACATTTGTGGGGTACATACCACTGGGATATGTACATCAACCATTGTCCCCCAATCTCCCACCATGGTTTTTCATGCAAGAAAAAGAACTTCCCCAGATCCTCTTCTTGGGAAAAGGAGAAAAGAATTCACCTTTGTCTAACCCTTTAATATTTCTTGCAGGGCTGGCTTAGTGATCACAAATTCTTTTAGGTTCTGTTGGTCCTGAAAGCTCTTTATCTCTTCTTCCATTCTGAATGACTGCCTTGCTGGAAAAACTATCCTTGGCTGCATATTTTTCTCATTTAGCACCCTGAATATATAATGCCAGTCCTTTCTGGTCTGCCAGGTCTCCATGGATAGGTCTTCTGCCAGTCTTATGTTTCTACCCTTGTAGGTTAAGGACCTCTTGTTCTGATCTGCTTTTAGGATTTTCTCTTTGTCTCTGAGATTTGCAAGCTTTACTATTATATGTCGAGGTGTTGATTTATTTTTATTGCTTTTGAGGGTGGGTTCTCTGTGCCTCCTGGGATTGAGTGCCTGTCTCCTTCCCCAGATTATGTAAGTTCTCTGCTATAATTTGCTCCAATATACTTTCTGCCCCGCCCCCTTTCCTCTTCTTCTGGGACCCCAATTATTCTAATATTGCTTTGCTTTATAGTATTACTTATCTCTTGAATTCTCCCCTCGTGATCCAGTAGTTGTTTATTTTTTTCTCAGCTTCTTTATTCTCCATCATTTTGTCTTCTATATCACTAATTCTCTCTTCTGCCTCATTTATTCAAGGAGTTAGAGCCTACATTTTTATTGCATTTTATTAATAGTCTTTTTTGATTTTGACTTGATTAGATTTTGTTTTTTAAATTTCTCCAGAAAGGGATTCTCTAGTGTCTTCTATGCTTTTTTTAAGCCCAGCTAGCATCTTTATAATCATTATTCTGAACTCTAGTTCCAACATCTTATATCCACATTGATTAGGTTCCTGGCAGTCAGTACTGCCTCTTGTTCTCTTTCTTGGGGGTGAGTTTTTCCATCTTGTCATTCTGTCCAGAGAAGAATAAATGAACAAGAGAACAAAATACTAAAACAGCAACAATGACCCCAGAGAAATAAACACTAAACAAATCAGAAGAGCCTAGAAACAGAAAAAAAAAAGAGAGAGAGAGAGAGATTGAATATAATCAGACAGGTGAACAGAGTAGAGCAATGCACTAGATCCTGGGTGCATTTTGGTCTAGTTGTTAGAAAAAACTAGCTCCTAAAATCGTAAAGAAGGAAAAAAAATATACATGGAATTAAATTATATATATATATATGGAATGAAATACAATGAAAGGCTAGAATGTAATTATAAAAATGAAAATTAAAAAAGACTTGCAAAAAGTGGTTGCTTTTCTATTTGTAGAATTGTAGCAATTCTTTTCTTAGACCTCCATTGAGTTCACACATGTTCAGAATGATTGATAGCTCCAGGGACCAGACAAACCTAGGGTCCCCTACTCCTCTACCATCTTCCTCCCTCCAATGAAGTAAGTTTCTTAAGGACAGAGACCATATCTAATTAATCTCTGCAGGCTCAGCATTTAGCACAGTGCCTGACACAATGAATGAATGAGCAAATGTATGAATGGAGAAAATGGGATATGGGCATGAATTTTAAAATTCTGATCATACTTTCTTTTTTTTTTTTTTGACCATTCAAAAGTGGCTGAATGATAACACAGCTGAGGTTTTCAACATTAATACTTTTTTGTCACCGATACTTACAATGTAATTTCTATTGAAAAATACAAAATATAGTTACAAATAATGTTTGCCAAATAACATTAATAACGATAATATGCTTCTTATTTGGGAATAAGTCTATTAAATAAACAGATAAATATAATGGTCATACTTTAAGACTATCACAAGGAGAGATATTAAAATACCCATCTGCTCTATAAATATGATTCAAAATTCTATGCCCTTTCTAAAAGACAAATATAAATGCTAATGAAAATAACCGAGAACTTTAATAACTTGGTGTAAGTGGACTTTGCTATGGAAAAATACAAGTCTATCCATATGGTAATAGACTCTGCTGTGGTCAGAGGACTTATATCCCTGCCAAAGAAACTTTGTAAATATACAGGATTCTGAAAACTGAGATGAATCAATTATATAATAGTTAAGTAAAAGTTCAAGTTAATAATCAACTGTGTGCTAAGTAAAAATTTACAGAGAAGGCAAAAGTTAAGGCATTCTATGGGTTTTACTTTCAATTATAAATCATACAGTTTTCAGGTAAAGAGAATCGACTTTGCATGATGTATATAATCAAGCATAATATATATTACTCAAAGATACCTACTACAGATACGAATACTTGGCAAGCAATGCATATTATATGTGGATTTCAAAACTAAGGGGATTCTTTTTCATCAGTGAAACAAATCACAGCCTGCAAAAAAGGTTTGTAAGAATAGCTATAATTACATTGTACCTTAATTGGGGGAAATAGAATTAAACCTGACAGAACGTTTACAATAATCCCCAATGCTGAGTCAGAGAGAGAAAGCTAAGGAGCTTCATGGAATCTGCTGATTTCAGGATTGCCAAGAATGTACTGATAAAACATTTGGTTGATGGCTAAAGCCAGGTGTGGTCTGCAGAGGCAGAAAGGGTGTGTGTTGTTGCTTGGGATGGGCCAACTATTTTAACTGTGCAGAAAGAAAGCCATTGACTATGGTATAGAGGATTTCCTAGCAGCAAAATACACAATTCACTATCTTGGCAGCCATTGCTGATTTATAAGCTTTAATAATGTTAAAGTGATACACAGGGAAATTAATTTTTGAAAAGCTCAATAATTTCAATAATGCAACATTCAAATAGTTTCAGGGAGGCCTGGATGGCTCTCTCTCATTCTCTCTCTCTCTGATAAATAAATAAATAAATAAATAAACAAATAAATAAATATTTTTAAAAAATGAAATAGCTTCAGCATATTTCAAAAGTAAATGCAAAACCAAGAGACCAAAGACAGAATCCTCTCAGATTCTGGGAAATAGTATTGGCAATGAATCACATGCTTAGCAACATACAGATTGCTATTTGCTTTTCGTGGTTTGCAGATATCATATTGACCTTCGGTGTCTGGTGAGATAGGGAGGACAGGAGAAAAATACCATCTGTTTACTGACCGCTAGGCTAGTGTCAGGGGCTCAGGACCACGTCAGCTCCATGACTTCAGAGACTTGGTGTGTTTTGGTTACTGAGGTATCACCAACTCTTAGATCCATGCTGGTGGGCACACATATGCAGGCTTATCCTGCTATCTGAAAGTACAGTGTTCCCATGGAAGCTTTTTTTTGTTGTTTGTTTATTTGTCAGAGAGACACAGAGTGTGCACAAGCAGTGGGGAGTGGCAGACAGAGGGAGAAGCAGTGTCCCCACTGAGCAAGGAGCCCAATGCACATCTCAATCTCAGGACCCTGGGATCATGACCTGAGCCAAAGGCAGACACTTAACTGATTGAGCTACCCAGGAGTCCCACTTTTTTTTTTTTAAGATTTTATTTATTTATAAGACAGAGAGTGAGCAGGGGGAGGAGCAGAGGGAAAGGAAGAGAGAGAATCTCATGCAGACCCTGCAGTGAGCATGGATCCCAATGAGGGGCTGGATCTCATGGCCCTGAGATCATGGGCCAAAATCAAGTCAGCTGCTTAACCAACTGAACCACCTAGGCACCCCTCCACCCATGAAACATTTTGTAAGACAAAATGGCATAAAGCAAAGAAGCAATTACCATTAATTTATATGGAGAAATTTGTGAATATTCCCAGACCCAAAAAATCACCTCCCATAGACTTTTCTGATACCACAGGACATATCCTGCTAATGGATGCACAAAATAAATTGAAGTGAAGCTCATAGACATAGTCAAAACTCTGGCAGCCTGCAGCTGAGATGCTGAGCACAGTCCTGGGGAAGGGGGGGGCGCTCTCGCTGCTCAGGGTGTGTGCTGCCTCTATAATGGCTTCCTGTGGAACAACTGTGAAACGTTATTGTGGCTTTTTTGCCTTTTTTGTAAAAACAAAAATCCTCTTTATTTTTTCAGCTAGTGAAAACAGGAACCAATATAGGTCTTTTGCAAACGTGAAGTGGTGAAATATGAACTTTCGAAAATTGGATGATCCCTGTAGCTGAAATTCACCAACAGAGTGAAAACATGTCTATGCATCGAGACGGCTACTTTTGTTCTTAGTTAGTCCATGCCAATGCAGAGAGCTCCATCCAAGCAGAATCGAATGACTCTTATTTTAGCCAGTGCATTGTAATTTCATATAAATCCATTAGTTAAGTTTACATGAAGATTCATGGAAAATGTTTGTTACATGATACTATTACAGTTAGTATTATTGTACAATCTTCTTCTGAAATCCTGGAATGGCTCCTTTGTCTATTTCTATCTGCAGATATATCTAGGACAGTGAAATGTGTCATTACTTTGTGTTCTTTTTGTTATCGCTGTTACTGTAATGTTAGATCACACACACTTACTATTATTTAGATTGTAAAACGGAAAGAGCTTTGTCACTGTTCTTATAAACTACCTTCTTTTCAACACTTCCTCTTTAAATATTTATTTATATTCCAGGTTTGGGGATTTGTTGCACTCTACGCTTGTTCATGGGCAGCCCGGTGTTTCAAAATCTCAAGTAAACGTGCGTGAGCGCATTGTTTTTTAAGACATGCTTTTACACATAAAGTATTTCAGGAAAGGCCAGGGTTCTATTAAAGCAGGTGGCAGGTCTCTGGATAATGAGCCCTATTAATACTTAGAAGAACATCTTAGATCAAAATTCTGGGCAGAACCAAATTGGGGAAGGAAGCTGGAGAACTTCCCTTTCTAAATAAAAAGGCAAGTTCAAACTCAAAAAGTTAACTGCCTGAAAAAGCACTCAGAAAAATGTGCGATTTTTCTGTCTCCAGAAATCACAGGATACACCTACAGAGGCTTTGTGATTTCATCCAGTTCCCACGTCACCTCTACGAGCCGTTCCCAGATGATCAACAATCACAGCTAGTATTTACTAAGCTCTTGTTCTTGTTGTCCTGTGACTGGCGCTCCGCAGACACCGGTTTCCTCCCTTCCTTCCTGCCTGCTTTGAGGAGAATAACGGAGGACATCACCAGAGCTTCCCAGACTGCAGTGATTTTTAAAATACCAAAGAAGTAAGGCCCCAGTTAGAGCAGAGGGGAGGACATGTTTAAAGAGAGGAGGGCATGTTTATTGTGGGAGAGGAGAAGGTCTGATCATTCGGGAGGGTTTTAAGAGCTATTCTGGAAGTATCCACTTCTTCTCTTTGGCCTTCTGCCGGCAGCCACAGAGCATTTGAAATCATTTCTGAGGTTTGTTTTCAGCCGATGGTCCTTTCCACTGGCGGTAAGTCAGATACTGGCCCTGAGCCTGGCTGACACTGCCCGACAGACCGTGAGCACCCGAGAAGGAAAGGCCCTCCTCCCTCTCAGAGATCTTTCCTCCTTCAGAAATTCCCAGGTGGAGGTTCTGGGGAGAGTCTGGATGGACCCGCGGGAAGCTCTTCTCAGCTACCTGGAGCTAAGGCGGGAGCTGGGAGCTGCTTTCCCTGCTGGGTCAGTCTGCTCGGGCTGCCGAAACAAAATCCCACGGACGGGGTGGCTTAAAGCACAGAAATGTATTTCCTCACAGTTCTGCAGGCTGGAAGTCCAAGATCGAGGGGCCGGCAGGGTTGGTTTTCTCTGAGGTCTCTCCTTGGCTGGTAGACGATCACCCCCTTGTTGCCTCTTGACACGGTCTTTTCTCTGTGCACACGCATCTCTAGGGTCTGTGTGTGTCTGAATCTCCTTTTCTTACAAGGACACAAGGTCACCAGGTAGATGAAATTACAGCCCACCCTAATGGCCTCATTCTAACTTCATTACCTTCTTAAAGACTCTGTTTCCAAATACTGTCACATTCTGAAGTTCTGGGGGTTAGGGCTTTGCCATATGAATTTTGGAGAGGACACAATTCAGACCATAACACCTGCTAAGCCTTTTTTTTTTTTTTTTTTTTTAAAGAGTTCAATTCACCTGCACCAGTATGGTCCTGTTAGGAAAAGACTCAACAAACAATAACCAAATGTCATTTCAGAAATCAGAAGAATTGGGTTGGAAGCCAGACTTCACCATTAACCAGCAACACCGAGAGGAAGTGTGGGGAGCCCGTCACAACCTTTAGGTATTGCCCTTTCCTGATGTGGGGCCCCTGGCCCTGGGGTTTAGAGACTGCACCCTGCAGGTGGATGGCCTGGTCCAAGCTCCAGTATCACTGTCACCAGCTAATTAACTCTGAATGAGTTCCAGCCTACCTCTAGCTCTCCGTGTTCTTTCGGACAGATGCGAACCTTGGTGCACTGATTGAAGAGGTCGGCTCCCTCCAGAGCCGTCTCAGAGTGAGCCATCAGCACGAATTATCTACTGTCAAGTTTTGTCCGTGTCATTACCCTCTTCCTATCTCCCTTCTAGACCCTTCCCTCACATTAGCACATATCCAATGCTCCGTTGGTTTTCTTTGGAAGTGGGGTGTCTGTTCAGGAAGGGTTGCCTGCAGACGTGAGAGAAGGGGGAGATCCCCCAGCTCGGTGACCCAGGGCTCATGGTGAGGACAAGGTAGGCAGCGCTGCTCCGCGAGAGGAATCTGTCTCCCTCGCCCCTGCTGCTGACTAGGATCGGATCGGAGCGCAAGCCGGGGAGGAAGAATGTGCTGCCAGCCATTCATTAGCTCCCTGGAGAAACGGCTCCAAGCGCACGTGTCTTGCGGGGCCCCCCATCTTTTCATACCGAGGTGATGGTGAGCAAAGACCATCATCTCCAGATGAGCAAAACCAAGGCCACCCGTTCAGAGTTTTCTGGAGCAACGGAGTCAGCCGCCGTCCCGTGTGCCTCAGCAGAGCCCCGGAGGTGGGCAGAGGAGGGGAGAGCTTCGGGTGGAAACGGGGAGGCTTCAGGCGTGCCCTGATGGGAGCCGGGGGCCTGGGGAAGCTGAAGGTGGGCTAACTCGAAGTGGGGTGTCTATGTGACTGGCTGGGGGGACACATTTGGCTCTCTCTGGTTGGTCCTAAGTTGGAAGGAGGGACAAAAATTAGAAAAGCTGCCAATCATTAATCAAGTCCTGGCTCTTGGGGCCAGTTGTTGCAGAGGTGGTCATCTGGCTGCGTGGGCGGTCACAGGAGACGTCGGTTACCGTGGATGAGGGCTTGGTTTCCTGGCAGGTTGCTGCAGGTTGTGGATCAGAGTTAATTTTTATTTATGGGTTGGCCAAACGTGTTTGTATATTCAGTTTCCTACCAAGGGTAGCATGTTGCCCTCAGGGGTTTGCCCTAAGCTGGGCTCTTAGGAAGGATGAGACCCCTTGCTTCACCGATTTTGTTAGGCGCCCATCCCGCCCTCCCCACGCAGCTGCTTCCAGCAGTGTTTTTGTAGGGAGTGGCGGTGGCTGGTTCTGATTTCATCAGGGCTGTTGTGGAACAAATGTGATTCTTAGCTCCAGGGTTTTATTTCAGAGCTGAAGCCAAAGGAACATTTTGGGCTGGAGGCAAACAGGTATTTCCATTTTAGAATTTCCAAAGAAAAAGGCTCTAGGAATGAACCGTTAAGTAGGAGTAATATGTATAGAAGGGGACTTCTTATATGGCTTTTGTTGCCATGAGTTCTTGATAAGCAAATATACCTCTGAGAAGGAATATGAATTTGAAGACTGGGAGATTCTGTCTGGCTGCGTGATCCTGAGTAAATTACTCATCTTTCTGAGTTCTCATAAATAAATTAAAGGCGATAAAACTTGCCCTCATTGATTTTGCAGATTTGCAACCCTCCCGGAGACTTTAGGTCTGCAAGAAGAATTCTAAGCCACTTGCTATGATAGTAGTGTCTTCGCTGTGTGCCTTTGTCCCCTGCCAGGCTGGATAGTAGTGTCTTCGCTGTGTGCCTTTGTCCTCTGCAGAGCTCCTATCAGACACCACTGTGCAGGTCGGGTGGGCGTCTCAGGTGGCCTCTTAACCCGTGGCATGTGCTGCTCCTCGTTTTAGTCATGCAAGACTCCTTATTGCCTGCGAAGTGAATTTTAACCCTTGGAATGGAATCAAGGCCCTTGAAATCTGGTCCTGGACTTTGTCTGTTCTTGGTCCTCTGAATAAGCCCTCAGTCCACCGAACTGGATCTGCTCATTGCCCCCTGAACCTCCCAGGTTTTGCCCCACCTGGGCTCTTGCCATTTTCTGTTGCCTCCAATTTCCACCTCTCCTCGTCTCTACCCACCTCACCCTTGACCCGCTTTGCTCTCGTTTTCAACCTTGAACTGGATTTGAGTCTCAGCTCTTCCAAGAGGCTTTCTCCCACTGACTCTGCAACCCTTTCTATTCTGAACGCTCCTCCAACCCTGCCAGAGACACCCAACTTTCTTACTCGTTTGTCAGATAAGTAAAACTATACACGATGTTTCTGGTTATTATTACCTAGTTATATCGTATTCTGCTTCTTCCACTGGGCAAGAGGCTTCTGAGTGTCAGCACCTGTGTTTTACCGCCAGGTAACCTCACCGTTTCCGATATGCATGGTGTGTTTCAACGTGTAGTGAGGATTGGTGGGGAAGAACGTCTCGACAATGTATTGCATCGATCAGTGGGTTAAACATATTAGAAAGCTACAGAAACTAGTTTTTGCCTGGTCTCAACAATAAACAGTTTCCTGAAACCATATTAGATCTGGAGGGAGAGGGGTTTATTACAGCTGTAGGTACAGTAATTTGGGGGCAGAAAAGAAGCTTGTAAATTTTTTTTCAAAGGAAGCACAATGAGAGTCACTCACTCTGTGTAGAGTTTCAAGTCTTAGAACGCAGCGAGGCCAAGGCCACTCATTGCTGCTGGGGATGTGCTGTCAAAGAACCAGACAGGAGTGTAGGGGCTGGTGCGGGGTGGGAGGCATGCAGGTGTAGGGAAGCCCTGCTGAGCAGAAATGAGGAATCCAGCAGGGAAGCTACAAGCATGACTGGGATTCTGGGAAGAATGGGAGATTGGGAGCAAGACTGAATAATGGGGGGGCATCGCCCATCAGCTAGGTCAAACCCAGCACCAGGGAGCTTGGGAGTGGCATTGTTGGGAGGCCCAGGCAGACAGGGAGGCCGTCACCATTGTGGAGCCTGGCAGCAGTGACCCCCTAATTCTGGGACTCAGAGGCTGGGTTTTAGGTCCTGGGAGGGGGCCTAGCAGGACAAGGCAGGCCCTGTCCTAGAGAGCTGGCAGTTCTATTTAAGGCTCAGCCATGGGGAATAAGGTGAGGACATTCCAGATCGAGGGCAGGGCCAATCTTGTCTCAAAAATAAGGAAAAAGTCCAGATATTCCTGGCCCAAGTTAAAATTTAGCTCTTGAGGATGTGAGTGAGGATGACTTTGTAGATAGAAAAGACGTGGAGTTTGCAATCCTGCATGGCTGTGACGTCAGGAACCAAGGACCAGAGAAGCAAAGTGACTTTAGTACCCACAGTCACACTCCTCACTGGTGGCAGGGCTAGGCTTAAAGCCCGGATCTTGTGACTCCCCAGGCTGGGCAGAGTTCTAATTTACCGGGGTCTGTTCGCCATCTTCCCTGGGGCCCTCACTGTCTATATTGGGTGCCTCGAGGACAGTTACAGGAGTGTGCTCTGGGAACGAGGGATGAGGAGACATTTCATGTGGGCAGATAATGCATTTTTCTGTTGATTGTTGAAGAGTTCTAGTATGAGATTTTGACCAAAAAATCTGCAGCTAAAAGAAAACGTGATGATGAGTTTGACAATGACAAGGACCATTCCCATTTCTATTCCTCTCTGGGGTCTGGAGAGTACAGAAATAAGTGCCTGGAGTTTGACTGCATGACAATGACACAAGAATCCTTCTGAACAGGAGAAATTCTGCACAAAAGGTGACAACACAATATTCAGGGGAGAACAGATGCCTTGGGCAAGGGATTTCATAAGGAGCTGTGGCATCTCGGATTCTCAGCAAGTTGCGGTAGCGGTCTCCACGACGACACACTCTTTAGGAAATCCCTAGAATATTCTGTGCCTCTTCAGGGTCCACTTCATATACTTTCAACGCTAGGGGCCGACAGGAACAGAAGGAAACCCATTTAAGCTAGCTCAAGTAATAGAGGGCTGTGTTATAATTTTAGAACCTGAGGACAGAACATGCAGAGCATCTCAGGGAATCAGAAATTCAGGAGTCCGGGCTGTTCTCTCTCCATCTTGCAAGGGCTTTTGGAACCTTGCAGGGACATTGTGGTTCCCTCTGCTTCTCTCTTACCTCTCTCGGTCACTTTCTTCTACTCGTCTATGCGCCAACGTGACTGACAGGCCAATCACATGACATCACACTTGGACTCCATTGTCTGTGAGAATTCTTCAGTCAGATTTTTAAGAGGCAGACACTGGATTCAGCACAGGGTCCAGAATAATTCTCAATGAGTCAGATGTCTACCCCTAGTTCCAGTCAACTCTGGTCTAGGAGGCGGTGCGAAATGTGGTGAGGAAGTGAGTAAAGCCATAGTGGGGAAGCAAAGGTTGGCATTTCTACAGTAGACTTTCAGAGACAGTGATCCTGAAATGTGGGGGATCCCCAGGCTGCGGCATGGTGTGCCATTCACTGCTGTGCATGCTTGAGAAGATCTTATGAGGCTACTACCATTTCAGGGGTCACAGTCCCTCAGTAATCCTAAGATCCCAACACCTTCTTGGGCATGCAGTCTTCCAGCTTAACAACAGAAAAGGTATTTCTATAAATGGGGTCCAGTTGACATTGGGGGATCAATGACATTGACCAAAGCAGAACTCAGAGCATGCATTTATTTGACCTTGAATTTGACATGAACGTCCTTGTAGTAGTTGAGAGAGTGGGCTCTGAAGTTGTACTCTGCAATTCACATCCTGGCCTCTCTACACAATAACCATATGGCCCTGAGTGGGTTACTTAGCCACTTTAAGTCTGTTTCTCCATTTGTGAAAAGTGCATAATAAAACCACTTGGTGGAAAATAAAACATACCCCAGGGTTGGTGAGGAATATGTTCTAAAAACAGTTTTGATCCCTAGAAAGTACTGGGTAAATGTCACCCATGACTGCTGTCATTTTGTTAATATCCCTGTCATGTCTTATGGACCCAAATGAATTCAGGACTCGGCACCAGTGGCTTCCCCCATATTCCTTACAGTTCTTGTCCCAACTTCTTTCCCAGACCTTTGCATGCGCTAAGTGTTGACAAGTGCTTGGTGGTTCATCAGCTGAGCTTTACAATGTTGTGCTTTGTGGCTCCAAATTGAAAAAGTTCTCACAATCAAAGACGGAAAAGGATGCACGAAGAATAAAACCTTGACCTGATTTTGAGCGATTTGCTGACTTCTGAGAGTACATCTTTCAAACTTTCCTTTTGGAGGGTTTGAATATGTGCCCCTCTCTTGAAATAAAGCGAAGACCCCAGATGATTTCTCCAGTTTTTTGATCCATGTCAATGCTATCTAAAGTTTTTGTCCTCTATACAGAAAACTGTGTAACATATTCCTTGAGATTTATGCAAGATCACAGAGCTGGAAAACCACACCAGAAGCACCAGGTCTTTAAGACCCACTCTGTCTTGTTCTTTAATCCTGCAGGAGCCAAGTTGCCCTGAAAGAGCATGAACTTCTCTTCTGAGCACTGCAACATCTCAGATTGGCTGAGGATGGAAGCAACAGTGAAGGCCTCTGTGTACACCGTTACCTTCTTCTTTGCCACGTTTGTCACTGTCGTCATCATCACGATAGTGTCACAGAATTCGAAGCTGAAGAAAGAGGTCCGGTACATCCTCCTGTGCCACCACCTGCTGTGCATCTCCTCCTACTGCGGCCTGGGGGTGGTTTTCCAAGGGATGCGGGCTCTGCTGGCCAACAGTCCTGTGCTGATGTGCTGGGTGGTATTTGGGGTCCAGCTAAGTGTGGGAGAAGGGATCCTCTTCACCCTGGCCTTGATGGCTGTCAACACTTACCTGGCCATTTGCTGGCCTTTGAAATCTTTGTCCTTTGTAGATTCAGTTAAGTATAGGATTCTGGCTGGGTCTTGGACAATCATTATATTCAAGAATGTTTGCTTGTTTCTCATAGAGGGTACTAACCCCACTCAGGGTACTGTTTTTAAATCTGAACCCCTTTGCCCTGTGATTTTGAATGGCTCTGCTGCCAGAGCTATTGGCATGGTTTTCCTTTTCCTTCTTCTGTCCATCATTCTTGTAAGTTACTCTCTGATCTACCAAGAGGGGAAACGGGCTGGCCATTTTAATAGATCAAATATCAAAGCAAGGAAAACAGTCCTTATTCATTTAGTGCAGATGGGTTTACATGTAATACCAACCCTGATATTCATAGGTTTGGGAAAGATGTGTGGGGTGTTTTTCTTTGCTTTAAATCTGGTGCTTTTTGGAGTCTTTGCATTTGCCCAGTGTTTTAACCCTCTGATCTATGGGCTCTGGAATAGAGAGCTGCAGAGCAGAATGTACCGTGGGGTGGCCTGTTGGCTGTGGTGTGGTCCCGTGACGAACAACAGAGAGCCAGTTTAACTAGAAACGCAGCCATTTTGAATCAGTAACTCTACCCCTACTGGATCATCCGCTAGGCTTGAGGACTTGCCTTTTACTCAACCTAAAATTGGTGCCTTGGTTTGATGTTGAAAGCTGTACGAACAAGTCAGAATTGTTCATCTGGCTTGCAAACTTCGCTGCTATGTACACTGAATTGGTCTCTGTGAAATCTGTTTTATGTCTCTAATTCTAAACCCAGATCAACATTTTTAGCAGCATGTCCTACTGTGTCTCAGTAATGAGGCAGTTTTTGAGAATGCACTTATTTTAAAAAACTGAGAAACAGTCCCTGGTTGATATGAAGAGAAGAAGTTTGGCTGTTCCTCTTATATTAATTAGGCATAGGCTTGGCTACATGTAATAACAAAACAGAAAAAAATAACAGTGATTTCTTAAAGTTTGAGATTGCTTTTTTTTTCTGATGTAAAATAAGTCTGGAGGTAAACAATCCAGTCCTATACAGCAGCTCTGTAGGCCACAGGTTCATTCTCTTCTATTCTGCCATGATTACTATACTACCTCACGATCCAAGATGGCTGTTAGTGCTCCTGTCATCACATTCATACTCCAGCCAACAAGAAGGAGGAAAGGGCAAAGGAGGGTTTACACCCTCCTTCTAAAGACACTTTTCAGAAATTACACAAAACACTTTTTCTTATATTTAACTGGCCAAAACTTAGTCATATGACTATACCTGGCTTTAAGGGAGAGTGGGAATAAATTTTAGCTGGGTAGTAGTGTCCCCAGCTAAAAATTGGAGTTCTTGAAACTAAGAAAGGAAGGAAGAATGGATATTAGGAGGCAAACATTTCAGAGGCCATTTTCCTCTCAACCAAAAAAAGTATAAAGAAAGACAATGGATGAGTTATAATCACAAAAATATACTCTGCCTCTTTCAATGTGATACCTGGAGTTAACTTTTCAAGATCCCAGAACACTTTAATTGTATTATGTTAACAGTCCTCAAGGAGAATGGCTTCAAGAAGAACATTGAACTGGTTGAAACGTGGGAATTAACTCATGATTTAAATCTAAGCCATTTTCAGGCAGTAGTACAAAATAAAGTTTTTCATAGGAATTTACATATGAGATTTCTCTAGATGAAACATCCATTTCTAAGGAAGTCAGGATTCAGTTCTAGAAACAGGAATCATCTCTCTGGGTACTTTAGACACATGGGATATCATATGGAACTTAGATGCTTACACAGACACCAGCAGGGCTGGAGGAGTGGAAATCAGGAGCCACCACTTGTTGGTGTCAAGATCCCATGCCGCTGGGAACTGGTGGTCCAGCAGCTGCTCCCACCATTGCCCCCTCTCCCCCACCCATACCTCAGGCCCCTCTCAATGTAGTAAATTGCAAAAGAAAGAACAACTGGAAGAGGGCCTCCACTTCCTTCCATCTTCCAAATCTCAAGTGATTACCTCTCACTGGTGGAACCTATCTGGCATCCAGACCCTAAGAGCAGAGGAGTCTGGGAAATGTAGTTCCTAGTTTCACAGGAACAAGAAGTTATCCTAAAATGGGGGTGAAATGAAGATTGAAAGAGCCAATCCATGGGATCCACCATTTTGACATTTGGTTTATTTACAAGTGATAACAACAACAGAAGCAAAATAGTTGCTCAACACATGAGCAACTATTATGCTCCTGACACTATGCAAGCCATTTTTATATACACAAAAACAAATCCTCACAACAGGTATATAATGTATGTATTATTACAAATTATTACATTTGTATTATTACAAATGAGAAAAGCTGAGGCTTAGAAAGGCCTTACAGGAGCTTAGGACGACAGGACCTTCCCTTTCAGATTTTCCATCTACATGACTTGCCTGAGGTGATCATTTTATCACACTTGAGAGCTGGACCAATTCCTTAGGAAATCTGAGCTTCAGTTTTCCACTTTGCTTTCAGTGTGGACACCTGCCTTGTGGAAAAGAGCCTCTTTTTCACCCATTGCTTTGATTACACTCTCCCTTCCTTAGCTCCCCCCGCCACCTTGTTTTCAGATCCTAGTGGCTTCTGCATCATGTCTAGACTCCATTTTGGCTCTAAGTCCTTCTTGCCTCTTCTCTGGGTGTTCAGTGTGTCTTCTCTCTTCCTGCATCCTCAACTCTGAGATTTCCAAGCATGACCTTCTCTTCTGCAATATGCAAGTCTCTCCAGGGCAGGAGAGTCTGCCAGGGCTGATTACCTTCGTGTCCTGGCACTCGACACATTGCCTGTAGATGGCCGGCACTCTACAAATGATGTAATGGACTCACTGGTCAGTAAGACATGCCCTTTTTACAAATTCCCTCCCCACAAAACCCAAGCTGTCTCTTTGTTTTTGTTAAAATATAAAATAATCTGAGAGCCAAGAGCGGAATAAAAGCTCAAAACATCTACCAAAGTTAACTCAATTATAAGCCCTAGATCTAAAATACACAATTCAATTTATCCTTAAAGCTTTTCTTTTTTTTCCCTTTTTTTTTTTGAGAGGGGGTGTTAATTTTTTTTTTATTGAAGTACAGTGAACATACGATGTTACATTATTTTTAGGTGTACGATATGTTGATTTGACAATTTTATGCTCACCGCAATAAGTATAGTTACCATCTGTCACCATACAACAATATTAAAATATTATTGACTATATTCCCTATGCTGTACTTTTCATCTCTGTGTCTTATCTATTTTATAACTGGAAGTTTGTACCGCTGAATCCCCTTCATCGCTTTCTCTCATCCCCCTACCAACTTCCCCTGTGGCAACCCTCAGTTCGTTCTCTGTATTTAAGAGTCTATTTGTTTTGTTTGTTGGTGTGCTTATTTGTTTCGTTTTTTAGATTCCACATATAAATGAAATCATATTAATCTTAAAACCTTTAAAACTATTTTCTTATGTAAAAAGGTGACTTTTACTTATAATATTGATTGTTAGAATGGTAGTTTTATACCTTCAAGTGCAAATTGTTATTTTTAAAATTAAAACAACTTTTGAATTGGGAATATACAATATAAAATTCAAAAGGTTAAAAATGATACTTAGTAAAAGGTAAGTCCTTCTCCCACTTTTTCCAGGTCCACTGTACTTATCTAAGAGTCAACAACTGTTATTAGCTTCCTGTGTTCTCCTTAAGAGATGATCTACAAAGAGCAAATTATTAAATATTTATAAGGTCATTTTGGTCTCGATATCCTGGTATTGGATTGGAAAGTTGTCTAAATTGGCATTTAGAATGTTTGTTGATATCATAAATGACATCAGCAATAATCATTCTTATGATGTGTAAATCCTTTGTACCCTTAGAGAAACTTAAACTTGGGCAAGATGTGGAAGGGAGAGAGGAAGTGGTGGCTAAAGTCACTTGTAATTTGTTGACGGTTCTTATAAAGTATTTCTTTTGTCTGTAGAAATGGTGCAATGATATTGAAGTCAGAAAGGGTACAGGTTTGGGGGAAATGTTCAGAGAATACACACTTTGCAAATAGCTCTGAAAATATGTTACTTAAGGAAAAAATGTGAATTATCTCAAGATTCCTAAGTTCTTATGAACATTGTATTTTACCATAACAGCAACCATATTATTACCGCACGGAACTGTTTCTGGCTTATCCGTAGATATGCCATATAAACATGTATTGGCTAAGTAAGAATGAACTTGGGCAAAGTCCCTAAAAGCAAGAACAGAAAAGTGGTTCATAATACTCATCATAAGAAAATGTTGAAAGAACCGGTGATGGGTAGTAAGGAGGGCACGTATCGCATGGTGCACTGGGTGTTATACGCAACTAATGAAGCATCGAACTTTACATCGGAAACCGGGGATGTACTGTATGGTGACTAACATAATATAATAAAAAAACATTAAAATTAAAAAAAAGAAAAGAAAATGTTGAAAGAATCCAGGCCATTGTTCAGAAGAAGTTGAAGACTGTAAAATCAGCCACATTCATGAATTTTAAGCATATTTTTTTTCTTTGAGAAGATCAAGCCTATGGCTGGAACAAGCAAAGATACATAAGCAATGGGGAGAAAACCACACATTTACCCCTGATGGAAGAGGGGAAAGGATGCCAGAGGGTTCTTAAGAGCCACAAGGAATTGTAGAATGATCTGACCCTGGGGTTGTTGGAAAAGACCTGTCTCTAAAGGCTTCTTGCCAAAGGAGAGTGGCCAACTGCAAAAAGAGGAAGGTACCACTGGCTACAGAGGATGAAGATGGAATGAGGAGCACCTGGTCAGAGACAAGGATCGCCCAAGGGCCCAGAAGGGGTAACTTTGAGGACTCCACAAAGTGCAATTGAAGAGAAAGAATTATCACCGGGAGACTGCCCCACCCAGAAGATGCAGACATCATCCCGTATCTGCCTTCGATAAGGATGGTCTCCTTGCCCCTTATATCTCCTCCCGCTTCTACCTCTGCTAACCCTGCAGGAGTCACAGGCCACCTGGGGGCTTGGGAGAAGCTGACTAGAAACCTTAATTCTGCCTTGAAATGTAGCAAAACACATCCACACGTTCCAGGGATTAGGCCATCTTTGTGGGAGTAGTGGGTGTTGTTCTGCCTACCACATTTGCTAAAATGAGATTGTTCTTTGGAACTCAAAAAGACCAATGGACTTTTTATTATTTATGAATGTTCAAACAAAATGCTAATCCAAACCACAGTGAAATCACACCTCACACCCATTTGGATGGCTACTATCAAAAAACACAGAAAATAACAAATGTTTGCAAGGGTGTAGAGACATCCGAACCCTTGGGCACCGTTAATGATTGTTAAATGGTGCAACCACAACAGAAAACACATTGAAGTTTCCTCAAAAAATTACAAATGGAGCCACTGGACTGACCCAGCAATTCCACCGGATCCCATACTTTTGAAAGCAGAGTCAAGAAAAGATGTTTGCAGAGCCATGGACATAGCACTATTCACAATAGCCAACAGGTGGGAGCAATCCAAATGCCCGCTGATGGATGAATGATAAGCAAAATGTCATCTATACCTATGTTGGAATAGCATTCAGCCTTTAAAAAGAAGGAAATCCCATCGTACACTACAACATGAATGAACCTTGAGGACATTGTGCTAAGTGAAATAAGCCAGTCGCAAAAAGACAAATGCTCTTTGATTCTACTTATATGATGTATCTAAATTAATCAAATTCACAGAAACAGAGAGTTAAGTGGTGATTAATGGGGGTGGGGAGCTGGGGCTGGGAAAAGGGGGGAAATGGGAGTTGTTTAATAGGTGTAAAGTTTGAAATGAACTTTTTTTTTTCAGATGAAAAAGTTCTGGAGATCTGTTTTACAGCAATGTGAATATACTTGATGCTATTAAACTGTACCCTTAAAAATGGTTCAGATGGTAAATTTAATGTTATGTGTTTTTAAACTGCAATCAGAGAAAAGAGTGACAGACATTTCTAACTATGACATATACACAATATCTAAGGCTGTGTATGTGTGTGTGTGTGTAAAGAAATTTATATTTCTCTCTATATACATGTATGGTTACAGGACCATTCTTGGGCAATTGCGTCTGGCGTTTCTCAATGAGTGAAGTTCAGATTGAGCCTGGTGGTATCATTATACCTATAGATTATGTTGCATTAATGTTTTTTAAAATTCAGAAATATTGCTCAATCATTTGTACTATTGACTGAACGTTTGTGTCTCCTTAAATTCCTATGTTGAAACCTAACAACCAATGTGTGGTATTTGGAGGTGGGGCCTTGGCAGGTGCTTAGGTCACGAGCGTGGAGCCCTCATGAACAGAATTAGCCCTTATAAAAGAGACCCCAGGGAGCACCCTTGCCACTTCTGCCATATGAAGGCATAGCAAAAAGACTGTGACCTAGAAAAGGGCCCTCACCCAACCATGCTGGCACCCTGATTTCAGATTTCCAGCCACCAGATCTGTGAGCAGTAAATTTCTGTTGTTCAGAAGCTTCCCAGCCTGTGCTATCTTGTTCCAGCAGCCTGAACAGAGTACGACACCTGGCCTCAAAAAGTCACACAGCACAACCTCTGCAACATTCCCTGTGTTAACATCAAGCACCTAGTCCAGTCACTTGCAAGGGAAGGGAATTAGACTCCAACTTTTGGAAGTGACAATGTCAATGAGTTTGTAGATATATTTAAAAACCACCATGCCATGTGATTGGTTTTGCCAATGAAAAGCAAAACATGTCACTTCCGGAGGAAAACCTTTAAGAGCTGAGATGTGATTTCCCACATTCTTGTCCCTTGCCGATATTGAGGGGACGTGTGTTTATATGAACGAGTAAATCTGAGTCATTGCAGGGGGGACAGCTGCTCTAGAAAATAGCCCTGACCTTCAGGGGACCTTACATGAGTGATAAATAAACCTTTGTTGTTTTGCGCCACTGAGATTTTATTGTATTTATTTTATTTATTTTATTTTGGGGGGTTTCTTTTTTTAAATTTAAATTCAATTAATTAACATATAGTGTATTATTAGTTTCAGAGGTAGAGGTCAGTGATTCATCAGTCTTATATAAGACCCAGTGCTCATTACATCACTTGCCCTCCTTAATGTCCATCACCCAGTTACCCGATCCCCCCACCCCGGTTTGCTTCCTCTCCAGCAACCCTCAGTTTGTTTCCTATGATTAAGAATCTCTTATGGTTTGTCTCCCTTTCTGATTTCATCTTGTTTTATTTTTCCTGGGCTTGTTTCTTTAAGTAACCAGAATCATGCTGTATGTATTGTTCTTTGATGTGTTTGTTGGTGTTCTCGGTCTAGCACACTCCTTTTATCCATTATGTATTCTACAGAATTAATGTCACTATTTGGTTTCATTCTGCTGTGATAATTATGCCCACTTTGTGCATAAACTTGAGCATGGGGGCTGGAATTTAAGGGGAAGAGTGTCAGTTTGAGTCCTTGTCGATCTGAGGTGAAAGTGTGTTGACTAGGCATTGAGCAGGTGGCAGGTAGTGCATGCTGACTCGGGCAGGAGGGCGGCTAGACTATGTATTTGGGACCTACAGGCTAATGGCATTGTGTGTGGGGGGGAACGTGGCTGGTTTTGCTCCTGGTCATGAATTCCTTTAATTTTTGTTTTTCTGGGAAACTCTATCCCTCCTTCTATTCCGAAAGAAAGCCTTGCCGTATGGAGTATTCTTGGCTGCGGATTTTTTCCTTTTAGCACTGACTATACCACGCCCCTCTCTTCTAGCCTGCAAAGTTTCTGCTGAAAAATCCACTAATAGCCTTATGGGGTTTCTCTTGTATGTAACTGCTTTCCTTTCTCCTGTTGCTTTTAAAATTCTCTCTTCATCACTACTTTTGGCCATCTTGTTTACTTTGTGTCTTGGTGTAGACCTCTTTGGGTTGGTTTTGTTGGGGGCTCTCTGTGCCTTCTGGATCTGGATTTCTGTTTCCTTCCCCAGATTCAGTAAGTTTTCACCTATTATTTCTTCAAATAAATCTTCTGCTCCCTTTTCTCTCTCTTCTTCTGGGATCCCTATCGTGTGACTGTTATGCTTGACAGTGTCGCTGAGTTCCCTAGGTCTATTCTCAGTTTCTGTACCCCCCCCTTATCTGCTCAGCTTGATTACTTTCCATTACGCTGTCCTCCAGGTTGCTGATCTGTTCTTCTACTTCCTCTTGTTTGCTACTTCTTCCAGGTGGTCTATGCTTAATTTCATTTAGTGAGGTCATTATCTCTAATGTGTTCTTTTTTAAAGTCTCCTATCTCTTTGTGGAGGGTCTCATGGAGGTCCTGCACTCTTTTCTCAATTCTAACAAATGTCTTTATGAGCATTACTTTAGATTCACTATCAGATATTACTTATCTTCATTGTATTTAGGTCTCTTGTTATGATCTTGTTCTGTTCTTTCCTTTGGGGCATATTCCTCTGTCTCCTCATTTTGTCTATTGCTGTGTCTGTTTATACGTGTTAGGAAAGTCAGCTACGTCTCCCGCACTTGAAAGTAGTGGCTTTATTAAGTCCTGTAGTGCCCCACAGTGCAATGTCTTCTTTTCACCAGAAGATTGTGCTTCAGGGGTGTCTCCTGTGTGTGTTGCTGCAGGGGTGTCCTACTGTTGTGGTGGAGCTGTGTTTGCCTTCTGTCCAGCCTGTGATGGTTCTCTGCCCCTTGTGGCCAGTCTGGGGCTGCCCTGGGCTTGAGCTGAGTCAGACCAGGTGTTCGCTAGAGAGGAAGTAGCACCGACCTGCAGGCACCTCCCTGTGTTGTCCCCTGAGAAACTTCTGTGGGTGGGCGGGGCCTACAATCAGACGAGTTGCCTGCCCCCAGTCCACTGCTGAGGTTACAGTCAGACTGGTGTGTGGTTATCTTCCCCTCTTCCTGGAGCAGGACTCACTTTGGAGTGCTGTTGGCCCTTGTCTGGGCTGCTTGCACACTGCCAGGCTTGTGGCGCTGCTTGATGGCATCTTGCCCAGAGCGTTTCAGAGTGCGTGGATCTGCTTTGCTGTGGCCTCTTGACTACCTCCGGCTGCAGAGACTGTTTTGTGAGTCTTCGGGTCACTCTGGGTTATTTATGCCAATGTGGGTGTTTTTTGGTGGCCACACCACATGAGGTGAGCCCAAGGTCCTCTTACTCTGCCATTGTTCCCAGCAGCCTCTGAGTCACTGAGGTTTTAGAGTTACTGCATCATAACCCAGTCTATCCTGACCAATGTTCCCCAGCATCCAAATTTGCAAAATAGATTGTTTGTTCCAGGACAATCCCGGAGATTACAGTGTATGATTCAAAAGGATAGACTGCATTACCAGTGCTCCCGACAGTATAGAACAGGGGCTGGCAAACTATGGCCCACGGACCAAATCTGGCCCACAGTCTGCTACTGCATAACCTGTAAATAAGAATGGTTCTTATATTTTTATATTATTCTGAATGGGGAAAAGCTGGAAGCCTTTCCCTTAAGATCAGGAACATGACAAGGATGCCCACTCTCGCCACTATTATTCAACATAGTACTAGAAGTCCTTGCAACAGCAATCAGACAACAAAAAGGGATCAAAGGTATTCAAATCGGCAAAGAAGAAGTCAAAATGTCTCTCTTCACAGATGACATGATACTCTATATGGAAAACCCAAAAGAAGCCACTCCCAAACTATTAGAAGTTATAGAGCAATTCAGTAACGTGGCGGGATACAAAATCAATGCTCAGAAATCAGTTGCATTTCTGTACACGAATAACGAGAACGAAGAAAGAGAAATTAGGGAATCCATCCCATTTACAATAGCACCAAAAACCATACGTTACCTTGGAATTAACTTAACCAGAGACGTAAAGGACCTTTATTCTAGAAACTATAAATCACTCTTAAAAGACATTGAGGAAGACATAAAAAGATGGAAAGATATTCCATGCTCATGGATCGGAAGAATTAACATAGTTAAAATGTCCATGCTACCCAGAGCAATCTACACTTTCAATGCTATCCCGATCAAAATACCGAGAACATTTTTCAAAGAACTGGAACAAATAGTCCTTAAATTTGTATGGAACCAGAAAAGACCCCGAATCTCCAAGGAACAGTTGAAAAGGAAAAACAAAGCTGGGGGCATCACAATGCCAGATTTCGAGCTGTACTACAAAGCTGTGATCACAAAGACAGCATGGTACTGGCACAAAAACAGACACATAGACCAATGGAACAGAATAGAGAGCCCAGAAATGGACCCTCAGCTCTTTGGGCAACTAATATTTGATAAAGCAGGAAAAAACATCCGGTGGGAAAAAGACAGTCTCTTCAATAAATGGTGCTGGGAAAATTGGACAGCTACATGCAAAAGAATGAAACTTGACCACTATCTCACACCATACACAAAAATAAACTCCAAATGGATGAAAGACCTCGATGTGAGACAGGAATCCATCAAAATTCCAGAGGAGAACACAGGCAGCAACCTCTACGACATCGGCCAAAGCAACCTTTTTCATGATACATCCCCAAAGGCAAGAGAAACAAAAGATAAAATGAACTTATGGGACTTCATCAAGATTAAAAGTTTCTGCACAGCCAAGGAAACAGTCAGAAAAACTAAGAGGCAGCCTACGGAATGGGAGAAGATATTTGCAAATGACACTACAGATAAAGGACTGGTATCCAAGATCTACAAAGAACTTCTCAAACTCAATACACGAGAAACAAATAAACAAATCAAAAAATGGGCAGAAGATATGAACAGACACTTTTCCAACGAAGACATACAAATGGCTAACAGACACATGAAAAAATGTTCAAAATCATTAGCCATCAAGGAAATTCAAATCAAAACCACACTGAGATACCACCTTACGCCAGTTAGAATGGCAAAAATTGACAAGGCAAGAAATAACAATTGTTGGAGAGGATGTGGAGAAAGGGGATCCCTCCTACATTGTTGGTGGGAATGCAAGTTGGTACAGCCACTCTGGAAAACAGTGTGGAGGTCCCTTAAAAAGTTAAAAATTGAGCTACCCTATGATCCAGCCATTGCACTACTGGGTGTTTACCCCAAAGATACAGACGTCATGAAGAGAAGGGCCATATGCACCCCAATGTTCATAGCAGCAATGTCCACAATAGCTAAATCGTGGAAGGAGCCGAGATGCCCTTCAACAGATGACTGGATTAAGAAGTTGTGGTCCATATATACAATGGAATATTACTCAGCTATCAGAAAGAACGAGTTCTCAACATTTGCTACAACATGGACGGCACTGGAGGAGATAATGCTAAGTGAAATAAGTCAAGCAGAGAAAGACAACTATCATATGATTTCTCTCATCTATGGAACATAAGAACTAGAATGATCAGTAGGGGAAGAAAGGGATAAAGAAAGGGGGGTAATCAGAAGGGGGAATGAAACATGAGAGACTATGGACTCTGAGAAACAAACTGAGGGCTACAGAGGGGAGGGGAGTGGGGGAATGGGATAGGCTGGTGATGGGTAGTAAGGAGGGCACATATTGCATGGTGCACTGGGTGTTATACACAACTAATGAATCATCGAGCCTTGCATCGGAAACCGGGGATGTACTGTATGGTGACTAACATAATATAATAAAAAATCATTTAAAAAAAAAAAAGAATGGTTCTTATATTTTTAAATAGTTGGAAAAAAATAAAGGAAGAAGACTGTTTCATGACACGTGAAATTTACATGACATTCAAATTCCTGTGTCCATGAAGATTTTTTGGACCATGCCTGTTGATTTAAGTACCACTGATGGCTGTTTCTCATCACAGCAGTGTCAAGTAGGTGCATGGCCCCCACAGCCCAAATTAGTTGCTAGCTGGCCCTTTGCAGAAAACATTTGCTAATCTTGGCCTAGAAAGACAATCTGGCAAAACACGGAATTTGATGACTTTGATTTGAAATGTGGTTCAAGAAAATTGGATTGAATAGATTTAAGAAACACCTTAACCAACTAAATTTCTTTGCATCTATATTTTTATTGGCTCATAGGTGATATGGGATCGAAAAATCTGTCTAAATAAGTTTAAAATCTTCTTGAAAGTACACAGTGCAATTTCTAAGAAATAAAAAATAATTGTGGCGTAGTTTAATTTGCAACTTCTTCCCCCTTCCTTACAATCCGTAGTGCCCTAGACTCAATAAAATACGGTAGCATAAAAGATAAAAAGTGAAAGAATTCTCTGGAAAAGTCTTTGAAAGCTTCATTATGATTAGCAGGCTGACTCAGCACCTCTTTCTTGCACTTACTCCAACCCTGGCAGTTGGCCCAGTACGTAAGACAGTGGGCTGTGGCTTCCCGTTGCTTCGATATCTAGGTAGAACATCAGGGCTGAAGAGCCTTAAATCTAGGGCGTTTTCTGAATTTCACTGAGCTGTGTGGGAGACCTGGAATGGTAACCCGCAGCAGGAATGCCCTAGGGCAGATGCTGTTCCCGAACTTACTGAGCAGTTCTCATCTCCACACCTAGGGTAACTGTTGCCAGAGAGGTCGGGGATGAGTGTTCATTTGTTTTCTGTGGTCTCTGTTGTCAGGATAGCAGCCAACACGTCTTTACTTTAGAAAATTCAATCATTGCTTTCTGGTAAAATACAGGGAAGCTGAAGATCTAAGATGGGATAGGCTGTGCTTTTTTTTTAAAATCCTCACTAACTATTAGCTAGGATGAGAGGAAGGAAAGCGGGAAATTCCTTCTAAATCATTATCCTGAGTTGTAAGGATCATAAAGGCACAGAGCCTTCTGCTGGGTATTGTGCCTTTAAATGGGTCTTCCACTGCAGAGGTCTTGGCAGAAAACGTCTAGAAAACACATCTGTTGCTGTCAAAAGTGTAAGTAACAAGAATGATCAAATTTAGGGGACCACGTGGACCAAGTGGGACCAAAATGAGGGGTTTGACTTTGGGTGTAGTTCTTTTGAAGTCAGGTTTATTGAGGCATAATTTACATACAATTAAACTCACCCCTTTTAAATGTAGATTCGATGAGTCCTGATGAATGTAGAGAGCCTCGTGACACCAATACAATCAAAACAGAGAAGAGTTTCTGCACCCCGGGAAGTTCTTTCTGGCCCCCTGGCGGTCAGTTCCCTCCCACCCCTCCACCCCCAGTCCAGGGCAACTATCAATTTGTGTTTTGCTCCTTTCATTTCTCCTTCTCTGGATGGTCACACAACTGGCATCGTATAAATGAAATGATACCATTACCAGCTATTATGGACTGAATTGTGTTCTTTCCCCCAAATTCATGTATTGAAATCCTAACCCTGACTACCTTAGAATATGACCATATTTGGAGATAGGGCCTCTAACAAGATAATTGAAGTTAAATGAGGTCATATGAGTGGGCCCCAACCCAATAAGACTGGGGTCCTTATGAGAAGAGACAACAGAAATCTCTCTCCACACACACACAAAGGAAAGCCATGTAAAGACACACCCAAGGTGGCTGAGAGAGAGATTGAGAGAATGAGTGGGAGGAGGGGCAGAGGGAGAAGCAGACCTCTTGTGGAGCAGGGAGCCCAGGGCGGGACTGGATCCCAGGACCCTGAGATCACGACCTGAGCCAAAGGCAGACACTTAACAGACTGAGCCACCCAGGTGCCCCCAGTTCATGTCTTTTATGTCCTACCTAAAATCTTTAGGTAGGTCCAACCCAAGGTCTCTATTAATGTTCTATTACTGCTGTAACAAATTACTACAGATTGAGTGGCATTAGACAACGTGAATTTCTTAAAAAAAAAAAAAAGATTTTATTTATTTATTTGTCAGAGTGAGAGAGAGAGGGAGAGCACAAGCAGGGGGAGCAGCAGGCAGAGGGAGAAGCAGGCTCTCTGCTGAGCAAGGAGCCCAATGTGGGACCCAGGACCCTGGGATCCCAGGACCCTGGGATCATGACCTGAGCCAAAGGCAGACGCTTCACCGACTGAGCCATCCAGGTGCTCCAAGACAACATGAATTTCTTATCTCACAGTTCTATAGGTCAGAAGTGTGGGTTCTTTGACTGGTTTCTCTGCTCTGAGTTTCACAAGGCCAAAACCAAGGTGTTGGTTGACTGGGCTCGTGCTGACAGGCTCAGGAAGAATCCATTTCCTTGGAAGAATCCAAGTTCATTGAGGTTGTTGGTAGAATACAGTTCTTTGAGGTTATAGGACTAGCGTCCCCCTTTCCTTGCTGGTGTCAGCCAGGGCTGCCCTTAGCTCCTAGAGGCCTCTCTCTGATACTCACACATGAGTGCCTAACTCTCAGAGCCAGTGAGAGTGTAATCCTCCTCACAGTTAGAATCTCTAATTTTCCCTCTGCTTCAGCTGGAGAAAGTTCTTTGTGTTTAAGGGATCTTGTGACTAGATGAGGCCCACTTGGACATGCTCGCTATTTTAAAGTCTGTAACCTTAATTACATCTGCAACATCCCTCTGCCATATAACTTAACACTTTCCAGGTTCTAGGGTTAGGGAATGGGCAACTTTAGGAAGTCATCAGGCTGAGCACAGATGCAAATATTTTCTCCCATATTTCTTCTGGAAGCTTTACTGTGTTACCTGTTACAATTTGGTCTGTGATCCATCTTAAATTAATTTCTGTATGTGGTATGAGATTATGAGGCTGCGTTCCTTTTTTCCCCTTTTCAATTTTTTTGCATGTGGATGGATATACAATTGTCCTAAAACTGTTTGCTGTACAAGTTAGGGTTTTTATTTCTATCATCATGAAAAATTAAGACTTTTATAGTTTTAGAACAAACAGAACCATGATTCACGTTAGCTGATTCCATGAACAGTCCTATCATATTTTCGGCATTTATAAAAAATATTTTTCTCTGGGAATTTTTAGGAGTGGAGGCATATGGAACCCTATTCCCCTTCTCACTTTCTGCACATACTCAGCATTCCAGATGGCCATGGAATCCATGGCTTAGTGAGCTCAGGGGTGCTGTGCAATTCTGAACGGAAGGAAGCCATAAAAAGACTCCTGGTTTCCTCTTCTTGCTTCTTTAAGGTGAGGTGGGCATTTCCTCTGGAGCAGTTAAGAAAAAGACATATTGAAGAGTGGCAACCACGACCAGACTGTAAAGGTCAGAAATTGGAGGCAGGACTGGAAAGAGTGGGTCAATTCCAGGTGGCTGCAACGCACGGGGAAGAGATTGGGAGGTGGGGCACAGATAGGACTGGCATCTGACTGGTACACAGGCAAGGAATAAGCTGGAAGGTGGGACGTCAGATCACAGCACATGTCACTTAAAATGGGAATTTGTCCATCTCGAGGCCACGTCCCCCACTCGTCTCTCTCTCAGCGCTGTTGGTATCTGAAGAGATCCATTAAGAGCCTGGGACCCCACGTAAAATATCCACTGTGGCTCAGAGACCAGTCTTGTCTTTGAAATCAAAGAGCAGACACAGCTCAGTAGATGGGAGAGGAGTCTTGAATTCTTAATCCATTTCTCTCCTAAGCAGAAATGAGAGTCACAGCATCTAAGCTTACTGAGTTTAAGGCCTCTTGTTCTTTCTTCAAAATCTGTGGGCGAAACAGCCTGAGACAACTGTCTCTAAACTGAGGTTGAAACTAAAGGTGACATACGAGGGGACCTGAGGTGGCCTGAGATGTTGTCTGTGGCCAGAAGAACTGACAAGTCTCTCAATGATGAAGCGTTTTGTAAGGTACCTGGCCTTGCCCATCTGTCCCCCTCTGGGAAACTTTTTGCAGGGGAAATCTTGGGGGCAAACCCCACTTACCACAAGAAGGTTAGGTCCAAGTGCTCAGGCGTGAGACCGCCCCCCCCCCCCCCCCCACTAATGAACGAGGACGGGGGACAGGGAGGCAGGATGCGGCTTGGGGAAGCTCTGGAATCCACAGGCCTGTTGGCTCAGGCTAACTGGGAGAAGAGAATCATTCATTCATTCTACAAATATTTATGAGGTATTTCTAAGCTTGGCAGGGGTATACTGGCAAACAAAGTAGACAAAAAATTGTGTCTTTGGGGAGCTTACATCATAGTGGCAAGAGACAGACATGGAACATACTAAACGAAGGACAGTGTGTGTTGGAACGTGATCAGTGGGGCCCTGCAGAGAGACAAAGGAAGCAGGTAAAAGGCAGTGAGAGGGGTCGGGCGAGGGTGGGGGTGCAGGGGTAGGGGCAAGTTGGGGCAAACTTCCCCAAGAAGGAGAGATTTGAGTAAAACGCCTTAAGGATGAGAGAGAACCATGGGCGTTTCTAGGGGGAGGAAACTTCCAGAAACAGGGAAGTGCTGCTGCAAAGGCCTTGAGCAGGAGCCCCTGGTGCTCTGGAAGCAGGGAGGGGAGGAGTGAGGTGCGGAGGGTGCAGCAAAGCAAGAAGAGTGGAGGCGTTTCCACCAGGCGGGACCCTGGGCTTTGCCATGAAGGCGGAGTCAGTAGGATCCAAGGGTTCTAACGGGCTGCGCAGGGAATAGGGTCTGGGATGGGGTTTGGGGGCAGTTGGGATGGGGGTTGGCAAAGTAGAAGTGGGGACACCAGGGAAGCTACTGCAAAACCTGGGTGATGGTGGTTTTCCAGGGGAGGTGAGCATATGCAGCCCATTCCGCGTTCACGCCACCTAAAGACAGAGCCTGTAAATCCTGGGTCAGCTCTTTGGAGGGCAGTGGCTGCTTGCCAACTTCCCGCCTCTCTTCTGGAAGGTCACTGGGGCTGGCCCTTGGGCTAGATCAGGAATTTCCACCCCAGGGAGCTGGGGGAGGGGTGGAATGGGGAAGAGAGGCAAGGATGATGCCTCGCTGTGAGTACTTTTGTGAAAAGCATTCCCTCGCCTTTTATTTTATTTTATTTTTTTAAAGATTTTATTTATTTATTCGACAGAGATAGAGACAGCCAGCGAGAGAGGGAACACAAGCAGGGGGAGTGGGAGAGGAAGAAGCAGGCTCATAGCAGAGGAGCCTGATGTGGGGCTCGATCCCATAACGCCGGGATCACGTCCTGAGCTGAAGGCAGACACTTAACCGCTGTGCCACCCAGGCGCCCTCCCTCGCCTTTTAAAAAAGGTTTCCCAATGAAAACTACATCCAGGAAAACAAAGACGAGGAGGCTGGGTCTCAAGAACTCCGCCCTCACAGCTTCCCTCCGTCCCCATCGTCCCCATCGACCACCTCTCTAGGCACGTAGTCTCTCTGGGAGGGGGCTGGGGGCATGTTCTCTTTGGGGATCCCCCTGTCTGATCTTAGGCAGGTGGGGGATTCTGGCCAGCCTGATGGAAGCTGGTCATCTGTGCTGCATCCAGGCTGAAGCATGAAGCGTGATGGAAGCTCAGCTCCACGGACCACCAACGGGCAGGGTGGTGAGGGAGGAGCTGGGGCAGTGCAGCTCAAGGGCTAGGAATGCCCACTACTCTCAGGCAATGGCAATGACTTCGCTTTATTGAGTGGCCACTGTGTGCCAGGCATGCTGCATATGTGGTTGGATCAAATGACACTTCTTTCCTGCTAAGGAATTAGAATGACTAATTTGGGGTGGGCACCTTCCATTATCTGCCAGTGAAAGAAAGTTTTATATACTCTGGCCCTGAGGGCAGGTGTTCTTTCGGCAGAAATAAAGCCAAAGCCAGGCTTAGTAGTTCTCAAGAAATGACTTCCGTGAAATAACCACGTGAAATAGTTAAATGGAAAGAAGTTAGGTGGGTGGACTGTGCCAGCTCAATAGGACTGTGACTCTCTCCTGGGGATCAGGAGCAGTTGCAATTCCTCAGTGTGATGGGGGAGCAGAGGGCGGGCTGGGGGCAGGGCACAAGCTGACACCCGCAGACCCCCACCTCCCGGGCGGGTGTGTGGGACAATCCTCGGGCATTCCCGGCTGTCCTGGAGCTGGGGGAAGGAAGAGCAGGTGGTTGGCTTGCGGAGATTGCAGTCCTGCAGGACATGGGTCTCCCTTGGTCTGCAGATGTCCTGGTGATTTGCAGGAAGGGGGCATTCTTGTCAATGACCTAACTTTCAGAGGGAAATGTAGCTAAAAACCGGACGTCCTTGTAACCTGCAGCTCCTCGACAAATAAATACTTGAGGCAGGCAGAGTATAACATTCCTCCAGGAAGCTCCCAAATGTCTTAATGGCCTCGCTAGAGGATAAAACTACCTCAGCTTGACAATAGCCAGGCCTCCAGTATCCTGTATGTCTTCTTCAGCGTATGAAAATCCTTTCAGAAGTTCCCTTTGTCTTGACTTCCCCCAACCCCAAAGTATACGTCAGTTGTTCCGCACAACCCCGGGGCAGCAGCTCTTTCTGCCCACGGGTCCTGCCCGTGCTTTAATAAAACCACTTTTTTGCACCAAAGACATCTCAAGAATTCTTTCTTGGCCTCCGGCTCCAGACCTCACCAACATTCCAAAACTACATCAAGTGTAAGGTGTGTTTTAATTTTAGGTGTTTTAGGATAGAAGCCAGAGCCTAGAGGAGACTCCCCTGACCCCCATCCATATTCTCTGCCCCTCCTGCCTTGGGTACAGCGGTCCTTCTTTGTCACCCCCACTCCATGGCACCCCCTGAAAAGCCCCGACAGTGGGAACTCGAGGCTTGGAAGCACTAAGAGGGAAGGGCGGGGTCGTACAAGGGGCGCGCCCCCAGCCACCTCCCCAACTTCCTGTCTCCACTTGGGCCTAGACGGTGGGTGACCACAGTGCCTCTTTCAAGATGTGGCTGCTTCCGTGCCTCGAGATGTGCCTCACTTCCTGCTTTTCCCTGCGGTCACTGCCATGAAGCATTTCTGCCCAGGACTTGGTGCTGTTCTGGACTTGTTGTTCTTCACAACTGCCCGTAGCCCAGACACAACGGGGGTGCACGGCAGCCCCCTCAGGGTGATTTCACATTCAAATATATTACCGGCCCAGCATCCAAAGAAAGCTTCAAAACTAATGTAGACATCTCAGGTCTCTCAAGATGGACCCCCAGCAAAGCATCTTAAAGCTGGTCTCCACTCGCCCCTCTCTCCGAGGTCCTATAAACAGCTGCAGAGTGACAGCTGTTTCCTCTCTCACCTGCTTCCCCCCCCTTTACCCCCCAGCCCTGTTGCTTTTCCACCCAGCCCTCCCTGCCCCCACTACCAGCTGCTTTCTCCTCCTGGTTTCATTTTTTCCTTCTGGAAACACCTTCTTTCCTTTCTTGTCATTGTTTCTGAAAGCTGGTTCTACTTGAATCAATGTTGAAATAAACTAGAACACAGGAAACACCCAAACAGAGCAACCCGGAAGTCAGCAAACCCCCACCGTGTGCGGTCTCGCCCCGCAGGGCCCCTGGTGCTCTCCTCTCGCTATTATGTTGCAGGCTTTGCGCCATTAGTTACATTGGTTCTTCCGTCAGAAGATAAAAGAGAGTCTTATCAAAGGGCAGTGGATGTCAGCCTTCCTTGTGGCAAAAAAGTATCACCTCAAAAACTTGTGAAGCTTGTTAAATGCACCACTTTCTGGGCATCAGTCCCAGAGATCGCCATCTGGGGCTGGGGACCCTGGAATTTGCATTTTAACAAGCTTCCTGGTGATTCTGAAGCCGTGGGCCAAAGACCATGTTGGCAGAAAGGGGCCCCACGTACGGCCATCTCAGAGGACCCCTCTCTGAACACCGTCTGGTCCAGTATACTTTCCTGGGACCAAAGACCCCTCCAGTGGTGCAGCTTCCCATAGAGCAGGTCATGTGGGCGTTCTTGCAAGCAGGAGATTCCAGAATCCAGGTCCAAGGCTGCTGTTGGCATCTTCAGGCCGGGCCGACCACCAGACCCCAAACCGTTTCAGGGAAAAATAGACTACATAGCCCCCTTTCCAGCCCGCATTCCTAGCGCACCTGCTAGTGCTAGCAGGAGCTGTGAGCTTTTCAACTGGTGATAGAACAAAAGGGACCTTTCTTTTGTGAGCTTAAGGAAATCCTCAGTCACTGCAGAAGTCCAGAGTGCCTGGCACTCTCCGAGCTGGGTTGGGAGCCTGTCCTGGGACGGTAGGAAGAGCTGTCCTTTGGCTCAGCTCTGCCCAAGCATTCCGAAGAGCTCAGAACCAGGGCCAGAGGGTCCAGGGCAAACCACGCTGAGGAACCGGGGACAGACGGGTTTGAGACCAGGCTCCGCTACGCACGTAAATCTAAATCGGGTGTGGTCCAGATATGGAAATAGCCAACCCTGCCTTCTGGCCTCTGCCCCGGGGCAAATCTGGCTGCACTGGTATTTGTAGGTGCTAAGGGGTGGCCTGACTGCCCGTGCCCCACGGTAGGACTAATCCTCCGCCTCGCTTCTTGGGAGGAAGTGCCTCTCCCAGGGGATACTCTTCCCCTCAGGACACCAGTATGTGCCAGAGCATCTCTGGTGTTTCCTGCTGGGGTATCACACGTGCCCATTAGCCTGAATGCCCACCTTTCACCGGCTGCCAGAACCCTCCTGCCTGAGGGCAGAAAGACCAGGCTGTCACACCCCCAGGGCACTTTCGTGGGCCCATAAATCAGTGCAGACCCTAGTCAGGGTGTTGCAGAAAATAAAAATCAGACTGGTGAGAAACCAAGCGACACTCGGAGAAATAGGAGAGCTTGGGTTTATTTTATGCTGGCGGACGCAGATGAACTCATGCTGGAAATTCTGGGTCCCGGGCAGCGGGGTTCCAGAGCTTTTAGAGGGAAGTTCAGGGAGCCTGTGGTGGAAAGCCTGTTTAGAGAAGCAGAACCGGCTGGTTATCTCTTGCTCCCAGCGGGGCTTCTGGTTATCTCTAGCTATTGTTAGTCACTTCCTGTCTTTTGGGGCCTGCGGGCCTGGGCCTGCTCTGCGTGATCTTCCTTTTCAAGGGGATCCGCAGAGCCAGCCCCTCGGTCTGGGCCTTGATCGCTGGGCATCACTGCAGAGCTGGGTCTGAGCCCACAGCCCCGGTGCCCGGCTCTCTGCCTGCAGGGCTGCAGAGTCTAAAGGCTGAAACCTTAGTGTCACTCCTGTGAAATATGGACGTGTTTGCTTCCTCTCGCTCCCGAGAGTGCCAAACCGTCCCTCCACATTGAACCCGTTCTGTCCCGGGGCGATGGGACGGAGGAGTTCTGGTGGCAGTGACATCCTAGATCTGCAGCCACTCCTTCCTGCTGACACTCAGGCCTTGGGTCCAGGCCTGGGTCCCTGTCCTCACTGCCGAGTTCCCCCGCTAGAGGGCCTCGTGCTGTCTTCTGGCAGATTGGCCTCCATGTCACATCTGGATCAACAGAGGAGAGGGTTCCCACAGGGGTGTCACCTGCTCTAAACAGTCAGATGCCAATGGCTGCTCGTGGGGCACGGTGTCCCCAGTGCCCATGCATCTCAGCTCTGGTCTTGTCCAACAGACATGCCTGGTGGCACACTGCCCAAAGGAATCCTCTGCTGGGAGGGTCTTTACTGGGTGGGATTCCTTTCTCTAGATAGCTCTAGAGATGCAAGTGGCCCCCTTGAGACCAGGGGAAAAATGAGTAAGACAATGGCTGGATTTCGTGATCTCGTGTGTCACTTCTCAGTGGTGTGGCTCTTAAAAGCAATAGGGTCTGTGCCTTTCTTTCCTTTTCTTTCATCTTTCTTTCTTCTTTCTTTCTTTCTTCTTTCTCTCTCTCTCTCTCTCTTTCTTTCTTTCTTTCTTTCTTTCTTTCTTTCTTTCTTTCTTTCTTTCTTTCTTTCTTCTTTCTCTTTTTCCAGGGCCAATGGAAGAAGGGAGAGCCTGGAATCCTGTAGCCCACACACCCAGTTCCAATTAAGGAGTATCTTTATTTTTTTTATTTTATTTTATTTTTTTTAAAGATTTCATTTATTTATTCAACAGAGATAGAGACAGCCAGCAAGAGAGGGAACACAAGCAGGGGGAGTGGGAGAGGAAGAAGCAGGCTCATAGCAGAAGAGCCTGATGTGGGGCTCGATCCCAGATCGTCGGGATCACGCCCTGAGCTGAAGGCAGACGCTTAACCGCTGTGCCACCCAGGCGCCCCTAAGGAGTATCTTTAGGAGGAAAGAAGCAGTCAGTCTCCTCAGAGGAGGAAGGGGAGAGGCCAAGGCTCCCAGTAGGACTGACCAGGCCAGCTGGAGGCAGAGCTCCCCAGCCACCTGCGGGATGGGAGCTTGCTTGCAGGGCCTGGCTCTGCCAGACAGTGGAGAGCATCTGAGAAAGGGACTCAGGCCAGATGCTGATTGCCAGTGAAGTCTACCTCCCCTGAGGCAGGTGTACTCGACCAGGAGACCATGCCTTCCCAGCTCCTAAGAATGAATTTTCCAAGGTTGAATTTCTTTTCCTTTTTTTTTTTTTTTAAAGAAAAGTAAGCTCCACACTGGGTTTGGAGACCAATGCGAAGCTTGAACTCACGACCCTGAGATCAAGACCTGAGCTGAGATCAAGAGTCAGATGCTTAACAGACTGAGCCACCCAGGTGCCCCTCCAAGGTTGAATTTCTGGTATCGGCTGGAGGAGGGAGCATATTCTTACATACAATTCCTCCAGTCACTCCCAGTGGAAAGCTTTTCTGTGTTCATTTTTGCAGCCTTAGCCCTGCCCAGCTGCAGGGGACAGACCACTCTAGAGTTATTTATAACCTCTGGTCACAGCTTGGCGGGGCCAGTTCTGGGCTGACCTAGGCTCTCAGCAGCCCTGGCCAGTGCGGGAGGGGAGGAACGGAACCTAGCTGGATCAGGAAGGGAGAAACAGCCTGGGGACAGAACTAGATGGGGTTCCCTGGGGGAGGCAATTGGCCTGTGTGCTGGGATGTCACCAACGCCTGAGGGCGGGCCTGGGAGTGGGAAGTGAAGAGAAGAACAGGCCGGAGCCCACCTCCCCGAGGGACTGGGGAAGGATGAGGGTCAGCTGAATGGCGCAGAATAAACCAAACCCTGCTCTTATGGGTAGAAATAGTGTGAACACTAGAGGAGCAGTAGGACAACAAAAGGGAACCAAAGGGAGAGATGGCTCCTGGGATGGGGTCTCGGTTGTCATGGCAACTAAACTGATAGCTGTTGAAACTTTCAAAGGAATAAATGACTCTTTCAATGTTGTCAGGTTTCTTTTTCCTGTTATAGAGCAAGCCAGAGCTGTGATAGGAGAAAGAGACGTGCATCAGCTTTCCAGGGCCAGAGCGGAAGAGAGGGTCACAAATGGATGTGTGAGCATTTAATACCCAGCCATCCTGGCCACTGGTACACACTGGGGCGGGGGGAAGTTCTTTTATCCTGGTACACCGACAGTGCGCTGGGAGGAGAGATCTGCACCGCAGGGACGGCCGTCCCAACACCCCGCCACCCCCATCTTCCCTTCCAGAACGGCATCAGGAGAGGCAGTCTTTATGGTCCTTTTTGTCCCCTTCCCACATCATAAAAGGAATTCTGTTTCTTTACCTGCTTCTCTTAAGTCAGGGCTCAAGCTGCCTCCGCCCTTTCCTGGATCATAGGTGGTCAGTCCGTATGGTGGTTCGCCCCCTATGGAAACACTGGGGAATCTCTCTCCATTGTCTGTTTATGAGTCTGTGACACCAGGTACTGAAATGGAGGCTTTCACACACTCCCGCCCAAGGGCCTGGTGGGGGAGGACAGTGGGGTCCCAAGGTGCTGCTCACTCCTTGTGTCAGTGGGCGGCCAGGGCTACTGCAGCAAACCCCCCAGCTTAGATGACACGCATTTATTCCTCACAGCTCTGGAGGCTGAAAGTCCCGTATGGAGGTGCCAGGGGATCCCCTACAGGAAAGGGCTGGCTCCTGGCTTGGAGGGGGCCTCCTTCTTGCTGCCTCTTCACCTCTCCCCTTCCTCTGTGTGCAGGGGCAGAGCCATCTTGGGGGTGTCTTCCTCTTTTTATAGGGACACTCATCCTATCTTATTAAGGCCTTATGCTTGTGACCTCGTTTAACCGCTGATCCCTCCTTACAGGCCCCGTGTCCAAGTATGGCACTCTGGGGGTCAGGGCTTCAAAATACGAGTTTGGTGGGGGACACAAGTCCGGCCATAACACTCCTCTATTGACACTATGTAAGAATGAAAAAATCAGAAACACAGATTAGGACACCTCAGTAGTGGCAGTAACTTTTTATTTTTGTCTTGAGAAAAGAAAAGTACTGTGGTAAGAAAAGTTTGCTTGGTTAATAGAGAGCCATTAGCATTATTAAAATGATTAAAAAAATTCGTTTAAAAATATTGACCATAGAATTGCAGTTGTTTTGAGTTAGTATATTTAAGTCTTAGACTAATGACCTCAGAAGAGGAGTGCTTCCCAGAACTAATTTTTTCTTTTTTTAAAATGATAAATAAGGAGGCCAGAGAACGGAGAGCCGACTTATGGATAATAGATGTTCTTGAAAGAGAGCCCAAAACAAAAGGATCAGAAAGATTTAATGCAGCTGCTGACAAAAGAACTGGCTATGTGTATTGAGAGGGCAGAGTGCCAGGCAAGACCAATGGTAAGAATATTACATTGAATCCTGTCCCGTCAAAAATACATAACTGTAGGGAGAGCGAGGAAACCTGCTATGTGTCCGCACACTAACAAAGAAACAGAATTCTGGCTGAACGCAGACTTCCCAGGTGTAGGACCAAAATGCCCAAACACGGCGGACCAACGTCTCAGCCGATTTTGAAGGTGAGAAGTTGTGATAAAATACATATTGTAGCCCAACAGTGAATTCGTGAAAGCAGAGAAGACATTCAGAGCTGTGCAAAGGCTCAGAAAATTACCTACAGATACACTGACTGAAAGAAGGAGCAAAAAAAGAAGCAAGGAGAAGTCACTGCAAGAAAAGACCAGCAACATTAATTCACAGCATTAATGTTGTCGTGAAGATGGGTTATGATAGTTGCAACTTTTGCTTTTCCATTTGGTAGATATTTGGAGTAACAAATCATTTATATAATGTCAAAATAACAAAATAATGACTTATATAATATGATTGAATAAAATTAAAATAATACAAAGTAAGCATTTAATAATGATAATAAATAGCCATATTGTAAAATAGTGAATTCCTCCCCATTTGAGTTAGGAAGCTGAGGGACATAAAACGTGACAAACACCTTGGCTTAAATATGTGGCTCAATGAAGATCTTTTATTTTTGGCTCTGACATTTATTCATTTTATTTTATTTATTTTTTTAAAGATTTATTTATTCATTTGAGTATTTATTTGAGAGAGAGAGAGAGCAGGAGCAGGGGGAGAGGAGGAGAAGGAGGGAGAATCTCAAGCCGACTCCCTGCTGAGCTCAGAGCCTGACCCCAGAAGGGACAGGGGGCTCGATCTCAGGACCCTGAGATCATGACCTGAGCTGAAATCAAGAGTCAGACACTCAACAGACTGAGCCACGCAGGTGCCCCTGGCTCTGACATTTAAAAAATAAATTAAAAACACAGTTGGAGAACTTGCAGGTAAATATTAGAATTAAAAACTGTTACAAATGCCTTCCAGAATAGAAGGTGTAAACAAAGAAAATGTAGACAAAAATCCCATGGAAGTATTCCAAAGAGAAGGAAGAAAATAATATGGCAGAAATATGGCCAAGTATAAATGACACATGCAATGAATGACTTCTTAGAAAACTATAAAAGTGGGACTGACTCAAAAAGCAAGAGAACATCTGAATAGTTGAATGACCCTGAAAAGGCAGGGAACATGGTCAGTATTACCTCTTCGAAGAACATTGGGCTGTATAACTTTATGAGTTGGTTCATTTAAAACATTATAAACTAGTCCAGAGCATATAAAAGGTAGAAAGTTTTAGGCATTCTTGTGCCAAGCTGGGATAGCCCTGATTTTGACAGGACACAGAAGCTTACAGACCAAACTCATTCATAAATACAGTGCAAAATTCTGAAAAATAGTCTGCAATGATATGTGAAATATACATATATATATATATATATATATAAAACAGAATATATATAACAGAAACAAAATATAACAGAATATATATATAAAACAGAAACAAAATCAGTTCCACACAATTTAGGATTCAACTGAGTTTGTTTTTCATTTTGGTAGGACTGTAGAAATTCTGAAACTGTTACCCTTATAGTTTAGTTGAGCAAATGAGAATAGATAACTAACTGTGGGAGAAGAGAGATGGAAATATTGACAAAGAAGAGGCCTGCGGTGTTGGCTGGGATTAGAGGTATATTTTACACACGCGCGCGCGCACACACACACACACACACACACACACACTTTTAGGTGTAGAAACAAACAAAAAGAAGGCATGATGATGGTATGAAGGTTCTGGCTTTGAGTCAAGAGGGCAGCCAATAGCATCCCAGACTCACTGGCAGTCGAAAGACGGCCGGGGTCATGTCATCTGGATCCTGAAGTTGGGGAGCCTTAGTCTTTCTAGAACAGGGTCAAAGAGTCTGGAAGCTGCTCTCATTGGCTTTGCAAAAAATAAACACCTCTTTAAGGTCCTTTTCAAATTCTGCCTCCAAGTCCAATCCTATCTGACCAAAGTCGGAGGCCTGAAAGAGAAAAAAAAAAGCAAACAAACAGATGTCTAAGGACAAAGGATTAGGACGATCAAAGCACTTCCAATTTTGCCTTTTTTTTTTTTTTTTTGAGACCCACCCTCCCTGTCCCAGGGAGCTTCCCAGCCGCCAGGCAGAGCGCGGGGCGGGAGGGAGATGCTGATGCCACAATGTTGAAATGGACAAGCCTCTGCCTGATTCCTAACTTGGACCTGACTGGTGGCCAGGACTGGAGAGCTGACTCTGATCACTGCAAAGCCTGAGCTTGGGGTAAAATAGATGGAGATAAAGCATTTCTTGAAAGGCCACCCTCTGAAGGAAAGATGAGCCTTCCGTTCTCCAAGGCTGACACCGGGCATGGAGGGGCTCCTGGGTGCACGCTCCCTCCAGCTCCACGTGCAGACACCAGTTGACAATTTGTGGTTCGTGACCATGCCAACTCGTGCCCCGGAGGAAGGGAAGGAGGCTGGGTGGGGACGGAAATCTTCCTTAGGTACCTCCCGAGAAACGTCTGTACAAATGATAGTGTGAATCGGGATAAACTCCAAGACTCGAGTTAACAACCTGTTGGTTTGCAGGATAGCTCCACTAGTTGTCCCTTGCTACCGACAAAGGACGAAGCCAACACCATCTGAGGGCAACTCTGGAGATTTGGGTCTCTGGGAAATTCAGGAGTACAAAAATCCAAGCACAAGCATCCTGGGAGTTTAAGTTATTTCATGAAGCTTAATTCCTTCACTTATGTCTGTATTTCTGAGGCATGGAGAACAATGTGACCATAAACCACCTTTCCTCCCCGCTTGAACAAGGAGGCAGGATGGGATCGACTGCTCCCAGCGCGACTATCCCGCCTGTCCTAGAACTGGGGACGGATTGTTGTCAGGCACTGTTGACGAGAGTACTTCCCTGTCCTGCTCGCTGTTCTTTCTGAATTCCTCCTTCCCACCCCTGGATTTAGAGGCTGCCTTCTTCTGTAATCCTACTCCTTTTGAGCTCTCTCCAGGACGGGATTGGTACAATTCTTGCAAAGTTCTGCTGTCCCGGAAATTAGGGAAAAAGTGGAAAGGAGGTGCAGAGAAAACAGGAGACACCCTTTACCTTGTAAAATGTTTTATGGTTGCGAAAGATCAGGCGCATGTCACGAACAAACGATGCCACTGTATACACTTTCTCAGTCAACCTTTCCTTTATCAGGTCCAACCACATGGCTTCCTTAAAGGGCTCTCCATAATCTCGAATCGAGGGAAAAGGCACCGAAAGGATGATATTAGCGCAGACATTATTACTGGAAGAGATCCAACCGAAACACAACAGAGGTGATGATACTAGCATTGGACTCGTCTCCGCCAGTCACTGCTCCAAGTACTGCCGCCATGTTAACATACGGCCCTACAACAACCGCTGAGATACGTGCTGATTACCCCCATTTGCTAGATGAGGAAACCAAGGGAAGGAGAAGTTAAACCCCCTGCACAGGATTTCACAGCAAAAAAATGGTAGAGGCGGGACTTGAAGTCTCCTGAGCAGGTGCTCTAAACCCCCTCCTGTCTGTAAGAAAGACATTCCCACCTAAGAGAAGGCGAAACTGAGGTGCACGGGAGATGGAGCGAGTCGCCGGGTGTTCCAGAACTAGGACGCGGTGGGTGGAGTTTGGACAAGGGAGTTCCCCCCCCCCCCCCAGGGTCTGCAACCAAACTTGCTCTCTGCAGACAGCAGTGCCCTTAGGAGCTGCATTCCCAAATTCCAGAACGAGTTTTACATAAAAGAGATGCCCGGACGAGAATCATAAGGTGTCACTTACATTATGTGGGGTTTCGGCAAAAAAGGAGTTTTGTGGATGACAGTAGGCCTTCAAGAGGAGGAACTCACATTTCTGTAAAATGTGAAGAGAGCTTTAAAAGGAAATGCAGTTCTGAGAAAGCGAAGCCGGGCCTGTGCCCGGACAGACAGGCACAAACAGGAACAGGCAGACACAGCCAGCCGTTTGCCAAAGAGCCATGGGTTGCATCGAACCCTGTTTGGACTCTGTTTGGGCACCGAATCGCCGTCCTTGAAGCCAGACACTGCAGGCACCCGCAGGCGCCCTTCCCCTCACCCTCTACCTGCTGGAATTCTCACGTGTCCGGGGTAAGGAGAAGGCTTGGGGTGGGCACCCAACTCACCACCTGCTCCTCAGGCTGCATCTGCCTCTCCAGGACCTCAGATTCCCTGTGACGCTGCTGCCTCCCGAAGACTCCTTTATCCGGCAGAAGGTGCAACTCCACGGGCTCCTGAGAGGTCGGGCGTAAGTGAGCAAGGGCCAGGCCCCTGGAAACAGCCCCTGTTCCCACGGCTGCCACCGTCCTCCTTTCAGGCATGGCCGATGGACACAGCTGGGAGATGAAGGGGACACCTCCCAGAGTCTCCAAGACCCCACGTGGGGCCTGAGCCCACGATCCTCCTCCCATCGAGGCTGGCAACAGGGGGCTCAGTGCGCAGAGGGCCGTGTCAGGGTGAGTGGTGGGCTCTCCTTTCCCCACCTGAGCTGCTGGGAGCACAAGGCGCCCTGCCTGTCACACCCAAGTGTCAAAACTGGGCCTTCACCCCTGGGGATCCAGGCCTCTATCAGCCGCTGAGCCCATGGTTAAATGCATGAACCAGGCCACGCTTCCCTCCTTTTCTGAAAAAGCTCAGAACACGAACACCTGGTGTTTCCCATCCTCAGTCCCCAGGGGCAGGAGTCAGGGTCGTACAACTAGGAGAGGACAGCACCCAGGGGCCGTGGCAAGGTGGAGTCAAGGTGGCTCAGTCACAGACTCAGAGACCAGGGGCTGGCATGACGCCACACGGAACACAGGCTGCGGCCCCATCGCGCCGCTCTGGGTCACACCTGAGCCGCGGTACTCACGGGTCCTGCTCTCCGCCTGGAGACGAGCCACCACAGGCAGCTCGGGCAGAGTCTGTGCAAAAGGCAAGGCTGCGACTCACTAACCTCTCTGCCTCTGCTGACGGAATGTGACAGTCCTCATGAAAGGCTCTCGGACAAGTGTCACAGCAGAGCAGTGGTCCCCCTGTACAGCACACCTCACATTCCTTGGCATTTTCCCACTGGAAGGGGACATAACGCAGCATTGCTGGTGTCGGCACTGACACCAAGGGCCTTTGGAACACACCATGCTTCTGGATGTTTCCCATCAGCCCGACCATGGTGCTCAGGGAGAGTGCCGAGGGAGGACGAGCCCTCCCCCAGGGCAAAGAGCAAGAATCCTCAAGCGTCCCCTTGAACCACACTTTGTCAGAGCTGGAAGGGACTAGAAGGTCATTTAAGCCCTTCCTACACAAAGCGTGGTCTGAGGACCAGCCACATCAGTGTCACCTGGGAGCTGGTCAGAGATGCACCTACTGAATTGAAATCCGTTTTAACAGGATCCCAGGTGGTTTGGAAGTACGTGAAGTTTGAGAAAACACAGCTTTAGGCAACCTCCTCATTTCCAGGCAACCTGGAAAAACAAGATGCTTTTTTTCCCCTGCAGAGTCAACACAACTTAGTACCTGAGCCAGACTGGCTCCTAGGCGGCCTCTGCCTGGGTTCAGAGCTGTGCCCGCCCACTGTGTGCCCTCCCAGGCAAGCGTGCTGGGCAGACCCAGACAGTTCCTGACGTTATGGCGGACAAACAGAAACATAAAGACAGAGAGCGGCTGTATAAATGCGTCTTTTTGTGGGCCTTTGAAATCATGGTCTTTCTCGTGGCCTTAAAATGTGATCCAGTAAATTCTATAAGCGATCTTTCCTGCTGGATAAGGACCTACAGGCAGGAGCCCCTGGTTCCACTCCTGACCCCAAAAGATGGACAGTGGAGGCTCCACACACAAGGACATGTTTTCTCTGCATTAAAGGTAGGACTCAGGAAGAGGCATCTTTCTGGTTGGTAAAAAGGTGGGAAGCAGGCCATCAGGAGCTGGAGCAAAGGACTGAAGGAGCTGGGGTCAGTCATATCTAAGGAGAGAAATCCTACCACTACCCTCAACTGTCCACAACACGAGTACAAGGACCTGGGTGGGGCCTCAGGGATGGAAATGTTCTGTCCATTCTCAAAACTAGCCACTCAGAGGGGCAGCTGGGTGGCTCAGTCAGTTAAGCATTTGCTTTCGGCTCAGGTCATGATCTCAGAGTCCTGGGATCCAGTCCTGTGTTGGACTCCTTGCTCAGCAGGGAGTCTGCTTGTCCCTCTCCCCTGCCCTTCCCCCTGCTCATTCTTGCTCTCTCAAATAAATAAATAAAATCTAGCCACTCAGCCAGAGCAAAAATTCCCCTTGATTTGGGGGTGAGTCCATCTCTGTCTTCACTGGGGAGCCTTTCTGAACAAATCCCTCTACTTTCAGGGGCCCAGGACTCCATAAAGAGGGCTCCCCACCAGCCCTGAAGTTCAGGTGATCTTTCTGGCCTTCCCATCCCTGAACTTCCCAGTCTGCCTTTCTTTGTCCCTAGAGTTGACACTCTATGGCCATTCTTGCCCTCTGACTGGACACCTGGCCTACCCAGGTCCAGGGTGCAGACGCCAGTTCCCCAAGTAGCCCAGACCTACCCACTCTTCCTAGTTGAGACCTCAGTTGGATCAGAGCCCCAGCCGCTCTGTGGTGTGAGCACTGATAGGTTTTTTTCCCCCCCCTTTTTTTATAATGCAAATGCCTGACTGAAGCCTTGATTGCCCCAGGACCCCGATAAACACAGCTATCTCGCTATTTCTCAAGTAAACACACTTCCAGCCACACAACTAGATAAAGAGCCAGGACACCAATCCCCACTGAGGCTCCTTTGTTTTAGAGATCTTGGTTCATTTCAACAACTGACTATTTGGGCCACTTGTTTGTTTATTTTTTTAAATTAAAAAAAAAGATTTTTATTTATTTGAGAGAGAGAGAGAGAGAGAGAGCAGGGGGAGGGGCAGAAGGAGAGGGAGAAGCAGACTCCCCACTGAGCAGGGAGCCCAACACAGGGCCGATCCCGGAGATCATGACCTGAGCTGGAGGCAGATGCTTAAACAACTGAGCCACCCAGGTGCCCTGTGCCACCTCCCCCCCCCCCCCCCCCGCCTTCCCACACTTTAAATTCTAGCTCTTATGTTTTAAATTCACCAGTTAAGAGTGAGCCCGAGAAACCCTAGGCCCCTACCCTCTACCCCAATAAAGGCAGAGCCTCACGCCTATGCTCATTCCCTCTCTCTCTCTCCCTCTTCTTCTACCTCTCTCTCTCTCTCTCCATCTATCTCTCACACTTTGTGGAGTGTACTGCAGACAGCAGTGTATGTATGGCCCCAGATGTGCTTTGTAATTTCCAGGTCCTGTAAATAATAAACTTTTTTTCCTCCCAGTTTCCTGATGGTTATTGCTGGAGGGCATCTTGTGATTATAATAAGAACCACAAAGGCGGGTCCAACAACAACACTGGTTATTGATAGGCTGTGACCAGCACAAAACACCCCCTTCCCTAAGCTTTGGAGTGGAACAGTTTCTAACACACATGATATGACAGAGAAAGAGAGAAAGAATGTTCAGCTCCACAGTTGTGTTCTGACTCTGGCTTTATGTTTGATGGCTGACATCTTCATAGTCCCACTCCTCCCTCTTCGAAGGCCTTTTACCACATCTGGGCAACTGGATAAGGAAGCTCATGGGCCCCCCCTCTTGGCCTCAGTGAGAAGTTCAAACCAGACAAGCTCGGCCCCCAAAAGGGAATTCTCACCCTGCCGCCCCCCAGCCGTAATAAAACCTTGGGCTACTCCCCCTCACTACTCAGGCCATTTTCAGCCCAGCTTGGGAGCCTGCCCTGCTCCCCCTAGAAAGCCTCAGCATGTGAGTAATAAAGCATTTCATACTCTCCGTGCATGTAGTGCATCACCAGTTTTGATATCTGGACCCAGTTTTTGGTGTAGGGCTGATTCCACTCCCTTGCCGGCAATTAGAAGACACCTGGCTCAACAAAAAAGGAGTCTCAGTGACGGGGGTCTGTCTTCTCTTGCTCTGGCTTGTTAACTGGTTCCACTAGCTGGCTTATGCTTTAGTGTTGCTGTCTGCTGGGCCACGGCACTGAGGTTGCAGTCATCCACGGTGAGGCACCACTCATTCTTCCCAAGTTTAAGAACAGACCGAAGTGGGCAGTCAAATAGAGAAACAGTAGAGGTAATCACTCCTGCCTGAAGTAGATCTTGTATCATGAGTTTTGATGCTTGAAATTTATACTGGATTCTATGAACTATTTTAACAGAGGGCAAGGTCCATGGGTTCCATGTTGTAAGACTGATTGTTAAATGTCAAAAGAAGAGGCCTGCATTCATCCATTTGTAGTCATTACAAATTATCTCACTATCCCAATGTGACTGCTGATAGGCAGGACCGAAAGGTTGGGTCAAGTGTGCTTCTGACTATAATGTGTTGACATGTGGCATTGTGAGTGAGAAGGAACTTTAATATTGGGGCCATTAATTAATGCTCTGGATTTAAAATATCTTTATTGTTTTGTTTGCTGTTTACAAAAGTAATAAGTGGTCATTATAAAAATTCTACCTGTACATAAATATATAATATGGAAGGCAAATGTCTCATATAATCCTCTCCCAAAATAACCAATTCATCCAGATATATTTTCAATCATAGACCTACATAATCACATAAACAAAATTGGGTTCCTACTACTACTATTACTACTAGTACTACTACTAGTAGTAGTAGTTAAAGCTTCTGAAAGTGTTCTTGACTTAGGACCTTTAGGTAGTTTTCCATTGAGTGAGGAGGAGTCTATATCCATGCAGTTTTTTTTTTAAAACACCATTCAATAAATTTATCAGTTTATTTTATAATAATGATGGGCATTTGTATTCGTCCCTAATTTTGATTATTACAAGGAGCACCCCTGTACACATTATTACAAGGAGCACCCCTGTACACATTAACGTATTTCAAATCAGCATGGAAAAGATGTTTTATACAATAAACATTTGGGAGATTCCTTGTCTTTTTAAACTTTGAATGAATCCAGCCAAGGGTCAGGCCAGCCTCCAGGGTAACAGGGGAAAGGCACCATTGCCTCTGCCTAAGCTTCAGATCTAAGGGGAAGTTCATGAATAAGACTTGTATGTCCTCTGGAGGACATATTTAAGCAAGTGAAGAAGGCGGAGGAGGAGCAGCTGGTGCAGACAATGATGACGGCCATTTTCACCTTGAGGGAAGCTCTGCTGAGACAAAGCTCAGTTCAAACGTTACTCCATTTTGGTGCTACTGATAATGAGCACGTTGAATTGAGGAATAGTTGTATTCGATCAAGAATGGTCTTCTTGCTCTTTCACATACTGTTCTTGTCTACCTCCATTTCATAATTACTTTTCAAACTACAACATTCTATTTCTGACACCTTTGGTTTGTATTCATCCAAAATATCCAGGTCTAAAACACATGTAAATGATCGGTTTTTGTCCTAGTCCTTATTTTAAGAGTTATTTGTGTCCCCATCTCAAGTTAACTATGAAATTATGGTGGCACGTACATGTACCAGTGTGTTAATGCCATTGTCATGAAGACGCAATGCCTGAAAGTAAAGGTGACCCAGGGCTGGGGAACTTGAGGACTCAAAGGTGAGTCTTTGGATGCAGAGAGTCTGCAACATGGTGACTGAAAATGTGGTAGAAATTCACCTGCTCTTTACCTCTCTCTTGACACTTATTCTTGGAGGACAGAGCAAAAGTCCTTTCTGAAAGAGAGAAGGGGTCAGTGAATGAGGTTATTCTACAGGCTCTTCTTTTGTTCATATTGAAGTTCCCACTTCCTAGTGAGTATTCGTACCTGGACATCCTCTTGGGTCTCAAACCCAAGGTGTCTGAAAGAAACATTAGCTCCATCCTCCAATCAGTTCTTCTTCTGGACTTCATTTGATAAAATCATTTTTTTTTTTTTTACTCAAACCCAAGACCCATTAGTCCTTTTTTTCCCAGCTCTTTTCCCACCACTTTTTCCTCTCCATTTCTCCTTCTGTAAGTAAAGTCCTTATGATAATTTTTTGAGTGTTTTTGGGAGTTTTTGAGCTTATAAGTTTTTGAGTGTTTTGGGAGGCTTTATGTTGGGTTCTGGGACCCCAAAGACCAGTAGCCTTGTTTGTTGCTCACAGGATGAATTGTGAGCCGGGGAAGTACGGAGGAGAGACTGACCACAGACAGGGTGGTCTGGAAAAGCATCACCCAGGGATCCCGATGGAGCTGGGTCTGGAGGAGGCCTTTATTGGGCAAAAGGTGCAGGGAAGCTCCTGGTCTGTGTCCCCATCTGGCTTCCCCCCAGCTCACCCCAGACTAAGCTTCTTAAAACTCTCCTGACCTCACAACCCTTTAAAGTTCTCCGCTGTGGATACCACCAATCTGCCTTCCCAACTTTATCACCCACAACTTTTTTTCTATGAAAAATCTAGCTCTTTCTCAATCATGCTGTGGAATCCTAACAGAAATTCCTTCACATTTCTGTTATTGAAATTCCACTTATCCTTCAAGGAATTAAACCCGTCACCCATCGTTCCCTGTCAAATACCTTCAGCAACTCTTCTAAGGGCTTTCCTCTGCAAAGCACAGTCTGCTTCCATTTCCTTGTTTTTGTCCGTTTTCCTTCCATTTCAAATTCTTTTGGTGTGAACCAAACCCCCTCCTCATTCCGAATGCACTTCTCTGAGGATCCTGTAAGATAAAGATGGCCCATTCCCAGATCCAATATCATTCTCTGTGATTTCACCCTAAACCTCAAATCCCTAATTGTGGTTGTTCTACCTGGCTGGGTGCAGAGAGACTCCCTGTGGGGAGGGAGCAGTAGCAAGGGAGTCTGGATTCCTCCTCTCTCAGACTGAAGGAAGCCCTAAAACCGGCAGGAGTGGTGTGGGAATGGGAGAGGATTTGCATTTTACGTGACATCTACATGTGGCAAGTAGGTCCCTGGATGACTTCCATGTAGGAATGGCGTGGCCCAGCTGCCAGGTTTACCATGACACAAAAAAGTGCAAATTCTTTCTTAACAAGCACTTCTTTCTCTGCAGCCTAGCTTGCCAGGTTTATTTCCTGGATGATTAAACACATGGCTATTTGCCTCTCTTCTAGTGGTTCTTGGGCTTCCAAAGAGCAGAAGCTGGAGAAACCCACCTTGTTTCAATTTCTCCTTATATAAAATCCCTTTGGCTTCACCACAGGTCACAGGAAGTTCAGGAGAGAGAAAATCCATAGTTTCATCTTTGGGCTTTTCTGAAAGTAGAAGGGAAAGTAGAAGAGTGTAGTGTTGCTCAGTCTTCATTCTTTCTCCTTCATGGATTTTCCTTTCCCTGAATTCTGATAATAGTAATAACAACAATAATCACGTAAATGACATGGGGGACGACCTCTGGTCAACGGGCAGGAGGTTTTCCATTTGAGTGGCAGACTGGCTAAGAGGGACAGAGCAGTTTCTGATAAACAAAACCATCACCACCACCACTATGACAAACAAAATGACCAGTGAAACATATAGGGCTTCTTTGGTGAGTGCGTTTTCATTCATAAGCATCCTGCTTATCCCTCTGTGCTGAGAGAAGTTGCCTGCTCAAAATATTCCGTGGTCCTCATGCAGCTGCAGGAAAGGTCCTTGTGTTTAATCGTATCTCCTGACTTAACCCCAAGGCAGGATGAGTGAGGTGCTTAGTGCTGAGCTGTTAGTGTCAGTCTTCATTTTTTTGCTGTCCTTTTTCATTTTATTGCTTTTCTGTTTCTTCCTCTATGAGTAAAAAAGAAAAACCCCAAGAACTCTAGACTAATCTGCAAATTGCTCACGGAGAGATTTGGCTACTGTGAAACCCTGAGTAGGGATGTGGGGTATTGATTCAGGAGAAGTTTAAAAAGAGTTTAAAATAAATACAGCAATTCCTGCTTCTTTTTGCCCAGCCTCACTGTGGGTGGAGTCATTCCGGATAGACTACAGGAGCTGTCTCTGCGGGCACGGAGAAAGCTCTGACCGTGGCTTATGTTGCGTTATACAGGCTGTTACTTGCGGAATAAGGCTAGGCAAACAACTAGTCCAACTTTCTCTCTTGCCTCAAATTCTTATTAAAAGAGCCAAAAGAACGGGTGCCTGGGTGGCTCAGTTAGTTAAGTGTCTGCCTTCAGCTCAGGTCATGATCCAGGGTGCTGGGATCAAGCCCTGTGTCCAGCTCTCTGCTCGGCAGGGAGCCTGCTTCTCCCTCTCCCTCTGCTGCTCCACCTGCTTGTTCTCTCTCTCTCTGCCAAATAATAAGTAAAATCTTAAAAAAAAAAAAAAAAGAGCCAAAAGGAAATGTATGAAAAAGCAAGAGCACCACTGGAAAAAGAACAGAGCAGCATCAATGGTGAAGAAACCATTAGTTACTTCGGAAAGATGTGAACTAGAGTCAGGTGAGAAAGCAAAGATCCCTGAGAAGTGAAGGGATGGCTCCCCTGAACAGAATCCTGGAAGATGCCCAGCCTTGGAGGGGCAGGGCTATAGCAAGCCTGGGTAGGAATGAGGGGATGGGAAGAACTTAGTTTCAAGAGCCAGCCAACATTCTTGTATGGGATGGCTGGCTCCAATACTTGTCTCCAGACTCTGCCCACTCAAATAAATATGGCTCAGGGATGACAGCTCAGCCTCAGGAGCCAGATTGGATGGGCTTGCAATCTTGGCTGTGCAATTTACTAGCAGGGTTATGTAAGTGCGTATTATTGTCAAAGTTGAGTGGAAGATTCGCCATTGGGGGTTCCTAATGTGGATGACAAGGCAGAGTCACAGGTAACTTTGGACTACTACTGCAAACCCCAAGGGGGATTGGCAGGGCACTGGGGACCTTGTACAGTTCTCTGTCTCATGGAACTAATTCCTTAATTCCCTATGGTGAATATAGGTCCCAAAAACCAGATGTCCCAGACATGCTTGCAAGCAGATGCGGAAACAGTGGGTCGCACTGGCAGTTCTGGGCAGCAAGCCAGGGTGCAGGGTTGTGGGCACAAGCAGGACTCCCTCCTTTACTTGGTGCAGCCAGCTTACCAAGTCAGGCAGGACCTCGTGTCCCGAGTGTTTTCGAAGCTACCACCGTGTACCTCAGGCGGGACAGCTCTCTGATCTGTTCCCAATAGTCCTGCCTTTAGCTTAGTTTCGCCTGCTCCTCTTGCAAACAGGCTTTTAAGGATGGAACCCCGAGAGGAAGGCCTGCCTGGAGCTCTCCCGCATCTATGAGATCACCATTCATAAGTGTGAGCAAACAATGAGGAACCTGCTAGGAAAAGCAAGCAATTAACCAAGAGAGTTCATGGAAATGACAAGCATGGTGGAGGAAACAAAAAGAAAGCTTAACAGAGACCAGGAGAAGCAGAATGGGGAAAAAGGTAATTATTGATTGGCTAGATGAACATAGGGAAAAGGCACAAGGTGAAAATCATTCATGGACAGACAGGGCCTGAGGAAAGTTCCGGAGCTCCATGTTAGTAGTCATTGGAGCTCATACTGCATTGTATGAGTAAATGGAGGCTCTGATATTGGTATCCATACTTTGTAAAGAAGAATAGGTAATGTATTGATCTGACAGTTATTTAAGCATAAACTGTGGGAGGCACGGAGAAGTTGGACATAGAGCAATGAGCAAGATTGACTGCTTACTGATCTCATTTGGCTTTCACACAGTGCACACCTAATTATAGTTGTGACAAGTGCCATGAAGGAAAAAAACACTAGGCTCTATGAAGGCATGCCAGGGAGACCTACCCTTGCCTGCTGGGACAGAGAATGCTTAGTTCAAGGTGAGGTCTGACAGTGTGAAGCAAAGGGAAGGGGAGAAAGGGGGATTAGCTTCAGGGAGGGAGTGTGTGAGGGGGACACACTGAGGAAGGCCTGAGCAGGAAAGGAGGGCAGCATCCAGTGTCAAAGTGGCCTAGGCTCTGAGAAATCAGGCTGGTGGGGATATTTGGGGTGTGGGTAGAGATTGGATTGTGGGCGTGAGTCATGTTGTGTTTCTTGAGGTAGGTGCCGGGCACATGTAAGTTTTTTGTGTTAATTCCTCAAGCTGTACATTTACGGTACGTGCAGTTTTCTTAGGCGTATTACACCAGTGCTACTCAACATGTCTGTGTGTGATGAGATGGCAGCTTGACCAAACTAGAATCAAGGCTCTCAGGGTCATGGGATCGAGCCCCATGTCGGGCTCCACAGTGGGTGTGGACCCGCTTGGGATTCTCTCTCCTTCTCCCTCTGCCCGTGCTGTTCCCAGGGCACATTTGCTCTCTATCTCTCTCTCTCAAAAAAAAAGAAAAAAGAATAGAAATCAAGGCATCTCCACTGAGGAGGTCTTGCTGTGAAGACAGTGTGTCCAGTGTCACAGTTAATATATAAGCTCCTTTTTACAGACCTGCCACAAACAGGTTTGTCGATGGCACCAGTCTGTGGACCCCACCTCAAGTAACACCTCTTCTACCTCAACAATAAATTCAATAAATTCATGGGGAAAAAAAAGACAATGTCACTAGAGCATAAAGAAGGAAGGGAGAGTAAGAGGGGATAATGCGGAGGGAGTGTCACAAAAGCAGAAGAAAAATGAGTGCAAGCAGAAAAAGAGGAGGGGAAAGAGGAGGAGGAAGAGAGGACGACAGTGACCCTAATTGGTCTTGGAGTGCAGGGGGCAGAAGCAAGCCAAGAGGCTGACCCACGAAGACCAGGCCCGCACCCCTGTCTATCACAGGAAGAGAAAGCTCAGCTCTTTGCAGATAGGAACACCATCAAGGCCTTGGTTCCATAAGGGTTTTCACCAAGTTTTAGAATGAAGGAAGTAGAAGTTGATGTTAGAACTTGACTCATGGGTTCATCATTCTCTCTTAAACATTTTGGGTCTTTGTTGATGGGTTCTGTGTTGAAGAATCCATCCCAGTGCAGAAGTGGTTGGTTGGCTAGGCAGCGCGAGGTACACACCGGCATTCACCTAGAGTGTCAGGTGTGACACCTTGTTAGACCGGAGAAGAATGCAGGTGAAGGGGACCTAGGCAGGGGAGGACAAGGATGGGAGGGGAAGAGAAGGAAGACACGGAGACAAACAATCAGCTGCTGGCCAGGGCTCCATGCAGCCTGACGGACAGGCCCTGTCTCTGGCTTACTTACGCTTTCTGGGAATATTTTTCTGACACCTTCTTCTTGAACTTGAACCGACATCTTTTTCCCCTTTCTTTTCTAAAAAAATTTAAAAGATTAGCGTCATCTATAATGTGAAACATAGATTTATATACTTTATATATCAACTATTTTAAAGTAATTTTTTTTCTGTCTTCTACCACTTTGGAGAAACAAGATAGATATGAATCTTGTGAAAGGAACATTATAGCATTGACCTTGAGAAAATAGCAACTTCATGTTAATAGATAGGAAGGCTAAAAATATTACAGATGCTGTATATTCATAAATTAATATATTAATATAATATATAATAATAAAATGTTTTTAATACATACATACATAATATATATGTATTTAATACAAACAATAGAAGTAGATAAAGGATATAACCTTATAAATATAACACAGAAAGTGCTATTTACGGAAGAAATATAGGGCATAAATCCACACTTCTCAATGCTGGGCGATCTGGTCCCCTGGGGGATATTTGACAATGTTGGGAAATCTTTTTGTTTCCCACAACTGGGAGGAAGATTCTACTGGCATCTAATGGCTGGGATTTGCTAAACTCTCATGATGCACAGGACAGCACTCACGACAAAGAATTATTCGGCCCCAAATGCCGATCAGTGTCAAGGTTGAGAAACTCTGGCATAAACCATCTTGGAAAAGATAAAGTGATTTGTCTAAATCAAGTTAAAAAAGAAGTCTCCACAACCAAAAATTTCTCAAGTTGGAAGACGCAAATAAAACGAGAAAATTGTAATAAGATAACAAAGTGTTCATTTCTGTAAGTGATTAAACAAAAAATGAATTATCCTACACAAAAATGGGCAAATATGAACAGAGGATCCTCAAAAGAAAAAATTCTAGTAATAAATTTATTTTAAAAAACCGGTATCTTGGTAGAAATGGGCTAGATGATGTTATGGTAAATTGTGATCCTCCCAAATCTCAGTGGTTGATGACAGGTATCAGCAGATGACAGCCTGATGGCTCAATACCTGTTTTTAAAAATAAAGTCCTGGGACACCTGGGTGGCTCAGTTGATTAAAATTCTGCCTTCGGCTCAGGTCATGATCCCAGAGTCCCGGGATCAAGCCCTGCATTGGGCTCCCTCCTCAGCAGGGAGTCTGCTTCTCCCTCTGCCCCTCACCTCACTTGTGATCTCTCTCTTTCACTCGCTCTGTCTCTCTCTCAAATAAATAAATAAAATCTTAATAAAAAATGAACACAAAGTTTGACTGGAACGCACCCAGGTGCATTTGCTCATATATTTGCCTCTGGCTGCTTTCATGCTACAATGGCAGTGTTGAGTAGTGGCAATAGAGACTGTATGGCCAGCAAAGCTTAAACTATTATCTGGCCCCTTTTAGAAGAAGTTTGCCAAGTGCTGGTTTAGAACAACCCAACTGTATTTCTCCTTCATGTTACTCATTCGTCACAAGTTAGATGCAGTCCCATGTCATTGACGTACATGGATCTTGGGGACGGAGCAACCTCTGTCTAGAACATTGTTGGTCCCATGGCAGAGAAAAAGATGATACAAGGCTCTTAAAGCTTTGGCTTTGAAGTGACCCTCACACCTCCGTCCACGTTTCTTTGGCCAAGTCAAGGAACATGGCCCCACTGGAGCCCACAGGGCAAGGGTGTATAACCTTCTGAGATATCGGTGAGCTGTGATACAACCTATCACATGCAAGGTGCAAAGAAATTCGAAGGAAAACATGAGTAGAATATCATTCTTTGTTTTTAATCTGTCAACACAGAGACGTCTTATTATTTCTAGTTTTGGTGGAGGTGGAGGAAAAAGAGCATCCGTATGATATTAATGGGAGTCTAAACTGGCAACAATTTGATCATCAGTATGTGCTAATTTTAAATATTGACAAAGCCACTTCGCTTCTAGAAATAAGGCATTAAGAAATACTCCTAAGACTATGTCCGCTTTGAGGATTGGTGCTACTCTTCCCATGGAGCAAGCTTGAATCAGATAGGAGCCCCCAGACTCAGTGGAGCAGTGGTGACTCTACTAGCAGAAATGTAAAGAGTAGACACTACGAAGTGGTCACACTGCGCCATGTGGCACAGCTGAGGTGACCTGCACAGTGGGAGCACTGCGTGATTTCTTCCCACAACTGCTCTCCGTCCAGCAGCTCCTTGGGGTCTTGTCTGCATTTCTCCCTTCTACCATTCCCTTCACATGACACCCAACCCTGTACCTGCCCCATGAAAGACCCTCTCCCACTGAACATCTGAATGGCAGATTCAGTCCCCAGCTTACCCTTTGATTCAGAGGTTTGGACGCATTCGATCCTCGCCGTTTGGGCCCTTGTCATGATCTTTGAGCTCCTGGTTGAATCATCCCTCCTGTCAGGTGCCTGATCCACCACATGGAGCTTCTCTCGGGTGCTGTGTCCAGGTAAGGCTGCCCGTGTGATAGTGACTTGTGAATAGTTTAAATTAGGGTCCCCAGTGCACCTCCTCTTCCCCATCGTTAGTGACTTCCCTTCCATACGCCAGTTCTCAACCTTTCAGGAAACCCCGGTACCCCTGTACCTCACTTTTATCTGCTATTTTCTTATAGTTAGTCCTTTCCTTTTTTGTGTGTGTATCTTTTTTTTTTCTTCCTCGAACTCACAATACTCCATCCTATTTCCCTTTCTCTCCTTCAACTCCTCTTTTTGTCGATTAATTACACATGCATCAACTGGAATGTAAGCTCCAGGAGGGCAGGGGTGTCCGTGATTCGCTCACTGCTGAACCTGCAGGACTTGGGACACGTACCTGACACATACCTCACACTCCATTTGCCTTTGTTGACGGAACATATAAGGGGAACATATTTTTGAAAATATTAAAATGATTGCATTTTTTTATCCTTATAAATCACAATGGCCCATGGTTCCCTAATTACTAAATCAATAAGTATCTGGGAAAAGACAGATGCTGGCTAGAACTGAGATGTCGCTGCTCAGTTGAGACCGTTTTGGAGACCTTACACAAAATCTTGGAACACAACTTGTTGAGAACCCAAGGGATTTCTAAGTTCCAAAAATTACCTTTATATGCTAACAGTACAAGTTTGGAGGTCTAAATGTGAAGTTTTCTTTCTCATCGGTAAAGAAAACTCAGCATATGACAAAGAGTGAGTTTCCTCCAGCCAAGGGAGGTGATGGGGTTGGAAATCGGGAGGAAGAGTCAAGAGGAAGAAGAAGGCAAGCAAGTAAATCTGAGTCCCCTCCTGCATCAAACCCTAAGACTGAGAGGCACTACAAACAAGAAGGAAAATTTGGAGCATGCCCAAAGCAGTGATGGTCGTGTCATGACACATGTTGGGAGCTGAGGGGAAATGCCCTCCCAGGGTGCTCACAGAATGGTCAGAAGCCAAGGGAATCCTTACTGACTGGCATCTCTTGGGTACATAGTGTTGAGTCAAAGAATGAAAGAAAAGGGAAGGAGAAAGGTAAGAGGGAGAGAGGTCAGGGTGACAAGGACAGCAGAGAGATAAAGCAGAGGAACCAGAAAATGCAGTTTCACAAATTTTTGTTTCCTATACTGCGAATAATGGAATTCTCATGCATGGAGTAGACACAGGATAAGCAGGCATGAGTCAGTTCAGGTGGTTTTGAATGCCGAGTGACTCCAAATCTAACTCCAGTTTGATGCTGGGAGTCTGAATTCTGCCTGCCCATTAAGACTTGCTTTGTCTATTCATCCTGTCTATTCAGCCAGACTAGACTCAGTCCTAATCTCAAAACTGTCTGACACCTCCTGTCCAGTTCCACCCTATTCCTCCCAAAGGAAAGAAGTCTGCTGGAACCAACATGGTATCTGGGTTCTCTTTCTTTTGTGAGGAGAGGTCCTTTAAAAGGGTGGTCTAGGGGACAAGGATGGGACTGGCTGTGCTCCAGGGATACCCAGATGGCCATGTGGCTGGAGAGGAGGCCATGCTGGTCATCCAGGTAAGGACCCTGATGAACAAAGGAATAATACATTCTTCTTGCTTACTTCTTGGGAGCTTTTTTTCCTGTCTTCTTTTTGAAGATGGCAGGTTATATTGTTCTATCCTCTTTCCTAAAACAGAAAAAAAAATCATCTCTTATGGTTATAAATATTGATCTAGAAGCTTGAGATGTCAATACTTTATAAATAAATTTATGTTAAAAAAAGTACTCCATTTTAGTTGGAAATAAAAAAGGATTGAACAAAGAAGTAACAGATACACCGAATTATCAACATTTAAAATATGCCATTTAAAAAATAAATAAAATAAAATATGCCATTTTTTTTCAAGTTAACCTGTTTTTCAAGAGTAGAAGAAAATAGAGACATTGTTATAAGCCACATATAAGAGACTTACATAGCTAAAACTCAAGGGCAAAAATCATAAAAGTAAAAGGTGATTAGATTTGACTGTTTTTATTTTTTTTTAAAGATTTTATTTATTTGACAGAGAGAGACAGCCAGCGAGAGAGGGAACACAAGCAGGGGGAGTGGGAGAGGAAGAAGCAGGCTCACAGCAGAGGAGCCTGATGTGGGGCTTGATCCCAGAACACCGGGATCACGCCCTGAGCCGAAGGCAGACGCTTAACGACTGTGCCACCCAGGCGCCCCAGATTTGACTGTTTAAAAAATAAAAAATCCCCACACTTCAAAAGACATCCTTATAATATTGAGACAAAAACTGAGGATTATTGCAGTATATATAAAATATAGAGGGTTATTATTCTTACTAGATAAAGCAAAAGAAGAATAGAACACCAGGAAAATAGGAGAGAATATTAGTTGAAAATAGAGAGGTAAGACAAATGACACGTTTATTCAAAAACTGTCTTTAGACAACAAATCATAAAAAAACGTATTGTTTGGTTAAGGATTCCCATTTTTTAAAAGGTTTCGTCCTACTTAATGTTGATGAGGATGTCGAAAATGAGCACTCCTCTATTATCAAAGGGAGCGCAAACAATCCCATTTTCTGAAGAATGATTTTCTTACATAGACAAAATCAGTGCTGTTCAGACTCCAACCCGTAATCTCACACTTAGAAATTAATTCTGAGGAAATTATTGGACACGTGTGCAAAGGTACACACACAAACACGATTTCTATTTTCTTTTTTTTTTTCTAAAGATTTTATTTATTTATTCGACAGAGATAGAGACAGCTAGCAAGAGAGGGAACACAAGCAGGGGGAGTGGGAGAGGAAGAAGCAGGCTCATAGCGGAAAAGCCCGATGTGGGGCTCGATCCCAGATCGCCGGGATCACGCCCTGAGCTGAAGGCAGACGCTTAACCGCTGTGCCACCCAGGCGCCCCTGATTTCTATTTTCATATAAAAATCGGCGATACCCTAACTGTCCATCATATATAAACTAAATTGCTAATTATACAATAATGTGCTGTATAACTAAAAGAAAAACGGATAACACTGATATGCAGATATGTGTATTATATACACAACGAAAAAACTGTTTATAGATCATTAGTATGAGCTTCTATGTATATAGAATGAGATAAATGTATGCATATTTCTAAGGTATAAAGTGGGGGAAACAAATGAAATAGGAGTTTCACTTCCTGATTAATAGCTTCCCGTACAGATTCTGTGGATTTCATTGGGAACATTGTATCACACAGGCCAGGAGAGGCTTATGCTGCACATTTTGGTGGCTTCATGTGGACAGCACATGTCTCAGTCACACAGTGTCCCCCCCCCCTGCAGGACGTGGAGTCTCCCAGCAGCCTTTGCAGTGGTGCTGAGACCCACGCTGCCTTGGCCTTCTGGCACCTCCCTCTTCCACATACTTCTGCAATCAGGGGAAGGGGGTGCAGACAGCTGCACAGTGCTCTTCTGTGTTTTGACTCAGAAGTGACGCTTGCACCAGCTCATTGGCCAGACCCGTGATCACGGCCCTTCTCCTGCAAGGAGCTGGGAAACGCAGCGTCGGGGCAGGGAAGAGAACTGGAAATGGTGAGCGCTAGTAACGCTCACCACCACGGTGCGCAGGGCAGGGACTGCTGGTTAATCGACTTCCTCTGGTCTCACTTTTCTTTGCTAATCAAGCTGCCTGACTTCGAGCTGGATACCTGTCCTTCGAGAATAAAAATGACATTTCCCAGCCTCCTTTGCAGTCAGGTGTAGTCAGGTCACTCATAGCCAGGAAATGGTAACAGAATGTCTAAATGCAACCTGCAGATAGCGTCCTTCAATGGAGGAGACATGCGCCCCTAGACCTTGCCTCTCCTTTGGTGGGACTGCAGACCCGCTGGCTGGACCCCCTGAGGGGATGCCACATCCCGAGGATGGTGGTGCAATTCCTAATGAGTTTGCGATTCTAGGCGCATGATGCCAGCCCTGACCGCCTACCTCCACACAGGAGAGAGAAGTAAGATCTCTTATTTCAGCCATTGGTTTTTGAGGGGAAGGGCAGTTCTTGTCCCACACAGCAAGCTAATCCTAATGACAGCTTCATATTGCTTTTGGAGTGTGGAAGATTTTCTATGTTGAAAAAAAGTAAATAAATCACTGTTTTAAAAAGCACAAATCTTTTTATGGTCTAGGATGTCTTTTGCAGCCTGGAAGAGCGTTAACGACCCAAAAAAGTAACATCGAATCCACCCTAACAGAGACCAAATAGGTTCTTTACACTTACGCTTTTCCCCAGGAGATTTTCCCGAAGATGGTTTATTTCCATTATTTGCTGGATCTAGAAAGTAATTAGAAAGAAAGTCATTTTAAACAGGCTTTAAACTTTGTGACCACCTCGTTTCAGATAATACTGAGTTGGCAAAGCTTTGACAGTATTATTTCGGTCCCTTCCCTTATCATGGGGAACGATGGGGTCTGAAGAGGGCTCTAGGGGACCAAGGTGCTTGTCCTGTTACACCATCCTTTATCCACGGGATCTTGGAAAAACTCACTCATCCTTTACATGTCTCAATCTTATCTGTAAAATTTGAATTCATTATTCAATCTTCTCCAAAGATTGTTGTAAAAATAAAATGAAATATCCATGAGAAAATTTGCAAAATGACTCTATAAGTTAGTGCAATGCGGGAGAAACTATTAAAATGATCATTTGTATGTCAAGGTGGTCAAATTTAACCCATTCTTTCTAACAACAAATACTTGTCATTTGAGAGTTGCATTCTGTGAATTTGTGACACAATGACTGCATTGCCAACAAAACGAAGAATGTTCGTATTTTTCTCCCCGTCTGAGGATAGTGGTAGCAAATGCACAATGGTGGAGGTGGTGAGGGCAGAGGCACCTGTCCGCGCATGCCCACAATGATCTCAGCTGCACTGCTCAGGTGGTTATAGTGCTCATTTGTGCTTGGGATGTGCTGTTCTCCTCCCAATTCTTCCAGAAAGGTCAAATGAGAAACATGGAAATTCAGATCTTAGGAAAAATGTTGTTCCATGGCCTGGGCACTTTTAATAGAGTACCATGAATGTATTTAGAACACATTCAGCAGGAGTGGTATTGCCCCAATGCAGAAAAATTGGTTTGGGGATTGGGGTGGGAAATTTTACTCTTTTCATGTATGAAGTATATAGATAGATATTTATTCCTCCTCAAGATAATTATCTATCTATCTAAACGTAAATGGATATATAATATATGTGTGGTATTAAAATAGCATAGGTTGTGTTTATGATTAGGAAAAAATATCTAAGAGGGCTCCTCAGGGCAGTGATAATGGAAAAAAGGGTTGAGAAACACTGGTTTAGAGCCAAACAGTTCCGATTTGGGCTCCTGGGGACTGCACGCTGAGACTCTGCGATCCCTCCTCTTTACCATGCAGGATGCTTGGGGGTGTGCTGGGCGGCTCCTGGGGGCTCTTTTCTTCATTCATTTCTGAAGAGTCATCACCGATTTCTGAAAAAAGAAAAGATATTTCTTTCAGATCTGAGAAAATGCCCCCTGGAAAATTCCATAGGATTCTCCTGAGGTCCCAGGAGAGACTTTTTGCGGGGAAGGCAGGAGGTTCCAGGTCTTTCTTGAGCCTCCATAACCCTTCCTGAGAACGATTCTATGCCTGGGTCCATCTGCCACTCTGGGGAGCAGCAGAGTAAGGCTGGACAGCAGAGCGTCCTCTACCAAGGGAGATGTCCAGCGAGGGGCAGTCATCTGAGCCCCGAGACCAGAGGCTCAAAGTGAGGTCGTGAATCCCTGGGGTACCCCAGAAACCCTTTCAGGAGATCTTTGAGGTTAAAATTGGTTCCCGACTAAGATGTTCTTTGCCTTTTCACTATGTTGACATGTGCTCACACGGAGCAAGAGTCATGGCCGGGAGAGCTTCTGGTGCCCTAGCACAAATCAAACAGTGCCCCTAAAGCTTGCAGTCCTCCCTGCCACAGACCATTAAAAAAAAAAAAAAAAAGCCAGTTTCACTTAAGAATGTTCTTCATGAACCAATTAAAATGATTAACTTTATTAAATTTCTACCCTTGACTAAACATCTTTTTTTTAAAGGATTTTATTTATTTATTTGAGATAGAGAGAGAGCAGGAGGGAGAGGGAGAGAGAATCTGAAGCAGACTCCCCACTGAGCACAGAGGCCGATGTGGGGCTGGATCCCGTGACCGAGATCACAACCTGAGCCACAACCAAGAGTCAAGAGTCGGATGCTTAAATGACTGAGCCCCCCCCCCCAGCGCCCCCGAGTATACATCTTTTTAATAGTCTATGTGGAAAACTGGGGAGTTCGTATAAAGCAGTTCGCTACATCTTGAAGCATGAATGTCTCGAGAAAAATACTTGTGCGATTGAGCTGCAAACTCACTGTAGGATTCAGTGAACTGATTTTCCAAATGTCCAAGATATTATAAAATCCTATGTAAGTAGATCACTTAAAATGCAAGACAGCATAATGCATTGTATTGCAACAGAGTATAAAAAGTAAATTTTTAAAAAAAAATTTATTTTACTTTATTTAAATTCAATTGATTACCATAGAGCGCATTATTAGTTTCAGAGGCGTACAAGAAGTTAATTGATATGGTCTCAGTGCTATGTCACCACTAACCTTTAAGAAACTATCCCTTCTTGACTTTGGGTGAAATATCAAAGACGAACATACACAGTTTTCTCAAAAAACTGCCAAAATACTCCACCCTTTTGAACTACAGATCTTCATGAGCTGGATTATCTTCCTGTCCTTCCACCCAAGGGATGTATCCCAACCCATCGAACACAGAAGCGCCTATACGAAGCCAGCCGTCTCTGATTAAGCTAGACGGTAAGAGGTTTGTAAACATGTAAAATGGTGCCAGTCTTCTCCCCGTTTTTGTATTTGGAAAATATATTTGTTTTTCATAAGAATGTGTTATTTATGTTAACAGGTAGTTGGTATATTACTGTTACTTTTAAATGGATTAACACGTAAATATTTTTGAACGATGAGTTTTAATTCCTAATGAAGTACATATAGATGAATATACACGACAGAAACAAAAGGTCTTTAGGGTCCTCCATAATTCTGAAGAGTGTGAAGAAGTCTTGGGACCAAAAAGTTTGAGAGCTGCTGCCTAAGGTCACAGCTGAGGTCAGCTGTGCCGTGTGGACGGAGCCGTTTCTGCACAAAATCGTCTCGGGTGCAGCAGATCTTTGTTCCCTCTTGTCACACACCCCTCACCACCTTTCTCCACACTTCTCCCTCCTTCTACTGTCACCTTTCCACATCCCCCTAATGCGGTGCCTGCTCTGTGGGAGACCCTCCCACCCTGAGCGTTCAAATGGCAGATTCTGTCCCCGGCCTTACCCTCTGGTCCAGCGGTTTGGGCACGTTCAGTCTTTGCCTTTTGGACCCTTGTCATGACATTTGACTTCCTAAGTGAATCGTCCTTCCTTTGAGTTGCCTGAGCCACCCCTTGGAGCTTCTCTTGGCTTTTGTGCTGAGGTGAGGTTCTCCCTGGGTGAGATAGTGGAGAGTCTGTGAATAGTTTTCACTGGGGTGCCCAGAAAGCCCCTCCTCCCCCTCCCACGCCGCCAGCCCCCACACTTTGAGATCTCTGTGCTCCTGGGCCTTGTTTTCCTCCTGCTAGTTCTCTGTAATTATATATTTTTGCTGGTGTGCCCCTTTCTTTCTACCTTAGAGTCACCAACTGTCTCGCCCCTGCACAAACTGTTGAAATTAATCAGACTCCCAGAGCAGTGGAATTTCCTTCCTGGGCCCTGTCGTATGACACCTTCATCCTGGAGGTGGCCACATCTGAGTAAAAATAGCCAAGTGGCACAGGAGGAGTGTTATAAAGTACCTCTCCAGGTTCCTGAGGGCCTAGGTGTGGATCAGGAGGGATCCAAGAGTCCCTAGGTGTCTCTAGTGGGGAGAGTGCAAGGTATCAAAGAATTGAGGTGCCTCGTGACGGAGTGAAAGTCTGGAACAAAGAGGATTTGCAATGGGTTGTCAAGGTTAGGGTTCTCTTTCCCACGGTCCTGGATGCCTTCATTTTGCCAAGGACTTATATTTATGTCTTTGGATCTGATTTTTTATTGAGTGCCAGAGTGGCATATTGTGGGGAAATTAAACTCCCTTGATTTCTCAGTGCTTCTGTAAAAAGCCCTAGCCTCCGGAGACATAGAAATAAATACAGAATAAAGATAGGGATGCTTGCTTTCACTTCCCTAGAAATATTTTGCTTTTCACATACCATGAGAATGAGATCTGTAGCCAGTAAATTGCTGTCTGATCTAAAAGGAAAATAAAACTTCTCATCTCCTGAGATTGCCAAATGCCTACAGCAGGGCTAGCTTCCTAGGTTCAGGTCCCAGAGTACCAGGATTACTGAGCCCTCCCTCCTTAGGTATTCACACATCAAAATGGATGAAGCCCAGAATTTGGAGACATCTTCAGTAAAAGCTGGAGACCCCTGGGCTTTCTCTGCCTCTTGGAAAGAGGCATTTAAATTCCAAAAGATTAGGGTGAGGCTGCAGGATTGTTTCACTCTTATCTCAAAGCAGCAAAGTTTGTTTTTTGTTTTTGTTTTTTTCCTTCTCCTTTCAGGAGGGGAAGAAAATGGCTGTCCTTGTCCTATCTGTAAACAGAAAATCCATCATTCTCTGTCCCTTGTCTATGGGATATCATCTGCCGTCTCAGAAAGATTCCATTAGCTCTCTTCTGCCCATGGGTCTGCATGTGGGGGTAGATGCTGTGCTGTTACTGTGGCTATTGAGCTGGTTGTGCTATCAGTGAGGAATTCTCTCCCTGATCCAGGTGCCTGGGGTTCCTGCAGCGGTCGTATACATAAAGGATGTGCCTATGCAAGTGGGTTACTATCTCAGACGCTTCACAATTTTTGACAAAGCACTTAACCTAGCATGGCACAAGGGCACAGATAGCTAGCAGAAACTTGAAATGGACAGGTCAAAAATGGAAAATTCTGAAATTTCTCCCCCAATTATTTGCATCTTCTCTAAGCAACATATGCCACCATTCACCCGGCCATTCAAGCCAGATACTGAAGAGCAAGACTTGATTTCTCTCTCCTCCCCAGCTTCCAATTTATCAAGGTCTATCAACTCTACCACCAAGTTGGTCTTGAACTGGCCCTCCTTCCGTCTCCACTGCCAGATCTGAATGCAGAGTTCTATCACCTTGCATGCCATCTGCCCCCCAAATGGTTGCCCTGCTTCCATTCTTTTCTTTTTCCAATTCATTCTTTACACGGCCCCAAAATTGTTCTTGTCAAACGCAAAATGGGATCATGTCATTTCACTGATTAGATCTCTTCAATGTCTCCTCATTTCATTAGAATAAAATTCAACTTCCCGCAGCTTGACCTACAAGCATGAGCTGTCTGTGGCCTCTGACCTCCTCTTGTTCTCTCATCTTACCTTTTGGGAGCCTTTTTTTCTGGTGTCTCTTTTTTGGAGTTGACCAGATACTTCTTTTTCTTTTCTTTCCTAAAAAGAAAGGGTACACATCATCTTTTCATGGCTACAAACATAGACCTGTCAACTTTACACATCAACAATTTTCAGCTCTCACTTTTGGTCTTCAAACCATACTGGTGAGGAGGTCATTGGTGACTTTACTTGATGCTGCTTCGTGGAGTAATGAGGGAGAAAAATTCTAACATAGTGGAGGAGAGAGGGACACAAAGAGATGGGGACAACGAATTTAGCTAACTCATTTCCAGCAGTTTGGTTGTAAAATGGAGGAGAGAGCTATGGAAGCTGGCGAGGTGAGCTGAGGATCAAGAGGAAGCTCTTCTTATGGGCTGTGATAGGCTTGGGCAGTGGCTGAATGCAGATCCTGTGACAGGGAGGTGCTGAATTCTCAGGAGAGAGAACAGATCATGGACCCCATCAGGCAAGGTATAAGGATTGTTGCAGAGAGAAAGGGGGAACCGGAGAGGAGGGGCCAGAGGCACTTAGAGCTTGCTGGTAGGTAGCAGGAAGTGAGGGTAGTCCTTCCAGGTGCCTTTCTACGAAATAGGAGGAAAAGTAATCTGTTAAGAAAAAGGAGGCTGTGAGGGGGTCAGCAGTTTGAAGAAAAAGCTCAGGGTTGGAAAGGATCATTGCAAGAAGTGGAATTGTCATACAGTGTGGGAGGACCATTAATGCTGGACTCATGAAGACACAGCCTATGTGTCCTGCCTGCTGTGTGGCTCTCCCCCTCGGACGTAGTGTGCAGAAAGCAGATAATGGGTCCCTCTAAGACCTGCCAGAGGGTTCTAGGAAAAGGCAGAGAGAGGCAAGGCAGATTAAGATATCAGCAAGAGGTTATCGAAGCGATGGTTTGTGGACTCTAACCTGGTATGAAGGAGTATGAAGAGAGGCATATGATGAACCAGAAAAGAGAAAGGCCAGTGGACTGGTCACCCAAGTGAGGTTGAAGGACAGCTCCAGGGGGAACAAATTATATAAGGAAGAAACCAGGCAGGGATACTTTCAAATTAATTTTTTAAAAAGATTTTATTTGTTTATTTGAGAGAGAGAGAGAACGCACGTGCGAGCTGGGGGAGGACCAGAGAGAGAGGGATCGCAGACTGCACGGAGTGTGGAGCCCGATGCGGGCCTTGATACCACAACCCTGAAATCATGACCTGAGCCCAAAAGAGTCAGAGGCTTAACTGACTGAGCCACTCAGGGGACCCTCGAATTAATTTTTTCAGATCGGGCTGGGTAGGAGAGCTCAGAGATTGAACAATGGCTGTAGAAGGAGCAGACTTCAAGGGTTAGATGTCAAGAAAGAGAATTCTGAAATTAGTTATTGGAAGGTCAAGCGGGCTTCAACGATGAGAAGGCTGATGGGTTGCCTTTGGGTGCAGGAGGCCAAGAATCGGTGCAGGAAAAAGTCACTGGAAAAGAACTGAGGATGGATCTGAGGGCCTGTTATCCCCGTGTACCTTGAAGGTGTCCAGGATGGTGGCAGGACTTGAACTGACAGAAAAATTCTAAGTCAGCCTTTGAGTTGTGCTGAGGCATTGGGGACAAGTCAAGGATGATCGTGATGAAGGAGGGAGCATTTCATCTGAACGGTTCAGCCTCAAAGTAGAGGATGCAGGAACAAGGGGCTGGCCAGGGATGGTGGGCAGCAAGCAGTGGACGTCCTCCCTGCCTTCCTCCATGAGTGATAGCAGAGAGTATGCAGCCCTGTCTTAAAAGAAAGCAGTGTCCTCTCAGGGGAACCCGCTTTCGTTAAGAGGGAGGTACGACTAACCCTCCAAGAAGTTGTGGGTAAAGGAGACTGTGATGATTTCAGAGCAGGTGTTTGCAAGAGGTGCATATCTCAATGGCCATCAGTGCCTTCTGTCTTCCCTACAATCTTCGTGAAGGCTTTCAAGGAAGACGCAGTGAATGTGGGGGCTGCAGAGACAAGCTGTAATGAGCGTCATGACTACAATCACATGGTGGGTGCTTCTGACAAAACAGGAAAAGCAGAAAGCAGCTCCAAATTCACGCTCCCGATGTCTGCCGGAGAAAGACAACCCTTCCTTACCTTTCTTTTTAGCAGGTGTGCTGGATGCCTTCTGGAGCTCTTCGGGGTCATTTGGTTCAGGAGAGTCATCGTTCATCACTAACAAAGGAAAGAGAATTTGGTTCAGCGCTTGGAACAGGCGGAAGGAAAAGTCCCGAGGGAACTGAGGGGAGGGCAGGAGGGAGCGGGTCTGCCAGCCCGGGGGCTCCCTGGCTCTGCCTTGATTTGATCAGTTTGTGGTTAGCGTTCCCTGCGTGGCCATCCTTGTGAAGCAGGGAACAATTGCCCCACAGAGGAGGGCTCAGTGTGACCCGTTCCGAGAGGCCCCCCTTCCTCAGTAGAAGAGAGGAACGAGGGCTCTCAGCCACCCTCACACCGGGAACAAGGCTGCGAGCGGGGTGAGGGCTGACCTTGACTTCTGGTGGCTTCGATGAAGGGGGATGTCTTCACCATGGGAAAAATACACGTTATTGCTCAGAGGTCTGTGAACAGATATTTTTGAACCCCTCTCTTTGTCATTATTTCACCTTGAACAATAGTGAAGGAAACTAAGTGCCTTACATACTTCTGTGTACAAGGACCAAGAAAGCAGGAGCTAGCCTCTACTTGGCTAGCACAGGTTAATAGCAAATACATACAAAGTTCTAGTTTTTGCGGCACGAAGAAGACAGAAGGGCTCAAAGCCGTTATAAATCTCAAGTGAGACCCCTTCCTTCTTCTTGCTTGCACGGTGCTAAGAGGTCAGTCTCAAATTTCGGCCTGCTCAAGAACAGGTCATGGAGGCAGATGGCAAGCAGTCATGAGACATTTTAAATAATCTGTTGCATTTCAAATTATTTTAATTCTATCAACTCTTAAAAATCGAAGTGATATAGAAACGACTAGGGTGAAGGTGAAACTTCCCACAGTCAGGGTGGGGGCTGGGAAAAAGAACCATGTGGGCCACACAGTTTTTGTTTGCTTTGTATTTGTTTGGAGTAGTTTTGAGCTTTACCTTATCGCAGTGACCTCAGAGTGTCGGTGAGTACAGAGCTCTGCTCGGACTCGGGCCCCTGTCCTTTCCCCAGGGTTCCTGCCACCAGCCCTCATGGTGATGGATGTTCTCACTTAGCAGACCTCCTAGTGACGTTTGCAGCCCAGGCCCCGTGGGTGGTAGTGGGGCTCCTGCCCCTCATCTTCGGTGCCCCCGCTCCAAGTCTACCCTTCCCAGACTCGTCTCCCTTGTCCTCCCCAGGGTCTCTGGCGTGTCTGAGCTCCCGAAGGCTGGGTGCACAGCACGAAGATGGTGGTCTAGAGTGGCAAGGAGAGCCCCATCTCAAGAAGATCCAGATGGCCTCTCCTCTCGGTAGACATGGAAAGTAAGCAAGCTACAGTTTCTACATCAAGATTACCTGGCACGGGGCCTGGTGGGGGCATCTCTTGAGCATTTCTTTATCATTTATTTGGGGGCTCAGGTTCTTACCGGACACTGAGCAGAGGAAGAAGAGGAATTTCAGATCCCAGAACCAGCGAACAGGGACCAGAGGGGGAGAAATAACACCCGTCTATTCCAGCCAGTAAAAACGAAGGAGCCAACGGAACACCAAGGCCCAGCAAGGGTGGGATAGAGGGGGAGAGTCAGCTATCATTTCCTTTCAACTAGCTGCTTACTAATTTTCTTCTACTTTATTATTTTTTAAAATATTAATTCTAGTGTAGTTAACATACAGCATTATATTAGTTTCGGGTGTAGGATACAGTAATTCACTACTTACTAATTTAATAATTTAATTTTTTCTTTCTTTCGGTAATCTAGAGGATGGACTCTTCCACTGCTATTGGCTTCATGATCATGTTAACCTTGTGTGGTTGGCGAGTATTAGAGGAGTGAAGGAAACATCTGGACCAAAGAGGGCCCTTTATGCTCAGTATTGGAGAATCCACGATACCATTTTTGACCGCACCCGATAAAACTCCGTGGTTACATTCGATGCAATCAAAGTCCTTAATAATGATGGTTGGGAGAGATAAGAAACACAATTTCGGAAGCTAAATATTTCAACGTTTTAGCAGCTCTTTCAACCAGCAGATCTTTCAACATTTTATCATCTTTTCTAATAATTTCGATAACATTACTCTTAGAATCCAAACTACATAAAAATGAATATGATTGGAACTGAAAGGCCCCTGCAATCAGAGGGTGAGTAGTTGAGTAAGGGTCACAGAGGGGTGTATTGCGCAAGCTACGTGTCCGTTCTGAACACTGTTATTAGTTGGAGATCACGGCGTCGAACCGGTGTGGAGGCATCCCTGACAAGATGTCCTATGCGGAGCTGGGGCTTCAGTCCCCCTGTTTCTTTTTCTTTGTCACACCCAGTTCTTTTTCCTCGGGCTTCCGCCACAAGCCTCTGGGTTGGCAGGGGCAACTAGACTGAGTCAGCCCCAAGCAGTATTACCTCGCACGGTGTCGGAGGGCGTGCTGGGCGTCCCATGTGAGTCTTCGTCATCATTTATTTGGAATGTTAAATTTCCGTTGGTATTTGAAGGGAGGAAGAAAAATGATTACAGGATACAGGGACAGAGTGTCAGGGAGGAAAGCAAAAGGTAAAAGCACACAGGACAGAAGCACCAATACCCTAGGGCAGAGAGTTGGGCTGTTCCAGGGGTGGGAAGCAGGTGTTTGGGCTCTAGGCTTTCCCCAAGCCCCTGGCAGTGCCCATAGTCCTTCTTGGAGAAGTCTGTGTGGTAGGTGGGCACATGGGATGGACCAGATTAACAAAAAGGTGGGACCCTGGGCTTCTAGACATGACCACAGGTACCCTAGGCTGGGAAGGCACAGGTGTTGGACAAAGTCTTCCTCTTACCTGGAGTGATGCTTTCTTCCTGGGTGGCTCTGGGGAGAGTCACGGCAGGGTCAGAAGGGCTGGATGGTTCTCCCACGATCTCAGCGCTGTGCTGTGTGGATGTGCCGGGCTCCGTGATACTGGGTGCATGGGGTGGGTGGCTCTGGGGTGGGGGCAGCGGCAGCAGCATCTGGAGGGAACACCCTTCTGCTGGGTTGGCTGGGGCTTCGAGGAGAGTCGGCACAGCTCTGCTCCATCCTCCGCAGCAATTGACAACTGGGATTGGTGAAGGAACACACATCAACATCCTGGCTACTCAGAATTATTAGGGAATTTCTTTGTACAGGACTTCCGAAGGGTTGGGGGCATGGAGTGATTCGTCCTCCTCCAGGTGTAGAGAATCGAGTCATCACCAGCATCATCCATTTGTGGCCCTTTCCTATTAGACCTCTGGTCTAATACCAAAGTCATTTCACACATAAAGCTGAGTTTGACTTTGTACTCAGGGATTTATTTTTCTTTAGTTTTTCTTTAATTTGGTTTCAGAATTTAGACAATTTTGTATGAGGTTATAATTTTAATATAATGTTTTACTAAATAAATGCATCACACCTCCCAGTAGTAAATAAGATAAAATGTAAATTCCTTCACATGGTGCATCCTTTCTACTCCGGTTTCTGCTCCTTTCTGCAGAACGAGCTTCTGTGCCTCCCTGCCTCGCACCCTGGGATGGGCCACACCAAGCTTCCTCCCCAACTTCAACACTCCGGGCCCTTGGTTTTCTGCGTGCAGTTCCTTCCACGGCCAGGTTTCTCTTATGATTCTTCTCCAACATTTATTTCAGGAGTTAAGTTGTCTCAACCAGTGAACAGAAAAAAGAAAGTAAGGTGGGATTTTGGAGAGGGGCTTAGAACAAAAGCACAGAGTTGCAGATCCAGAAAGACGCATGAGCTCGGCTACGTCCGGGGGCATCACAAGGTGTGGTGCCTCTGGCTCTCAGACTGACTTAGCGTGGCCTCTAAGAACCCAGTCCTCCCTGTGGCGCCCCAATGCTACCAGGAGCACGGGCTCAGGTGCACCTGTGCCGGCTGGGAGGGGAGGTTTTCTCTTTCACGGCCCCTATAGCTCAAGGAGTCATTTCTTTTTTGGGGGAGGAACCTCTTGCTGTCAACAGTGGTGACCCCACTAACAAAATGTCACAATGCGGTGTGATCTGCTGGTCTTCTTCCTGTTATTCTCAGCTAAGTGAACCATGCGCTTTGGCCAAAGGGTTTGTCCTTAAACCAAAAGTGATCGTGTCACCTCTTCCCCTTGTCCTGGCTTCTTTCTTCCCAGCTCTGTCCTTGCTCATTCTCCTGCTCTTTATTTATCCAGCTCGTTCTCGTTGTTTCCAGTGTACGTCACATTCTGCTTCCTTCTTCTACCCTCTCTCTCTTCAGCTCCCTCTCCTCTCTTCTCTGGCTTTACACTCTGCCTTCCACCTGTCCTTGTTTGAGAGACGGATTGAAATCTCAGGCCCCGGTGCTAGGAAACCCAAGTAGGACAGCTGGCTCTGCTCTTAGCCGACAAGTAACTTTGGGAAAGTTATTCTGAGCTTTAATTTCTTCATATGTCAGATGGAGATAATAACAACTTCACAGGATTGTTTTAAAGATGATATGAGATTATCATGTAAAGTGCTTGGGATGATGCCTGGTACATAGTAAGTACTAAAAAAAAAAAGATACTTATTGTCCATCCCTATTCATTTCTCTTCCCCTCTGGCTCTCCTCATCCTTCTGCCAGACTGAGTCTCTGCAACTGCATCTCCGTAGAGACCATCCAGTGGGATAAACTGAACAACTTTCCCCCACTTCATAGAACAGGTTAGACGGAAATGTGTCTTCTAGAAATTTATCTTGGAGAGCTGGGGCCGGAGGCTGCTCTTCCCGGTGCACCTGTGAGAGAGCATGCTCCCTATCTTCCCAGAGAACCTGGCACTCGAAGTGCATAATTCCACGGGGCTGAAAGCCAACCCAAACTTTGAGCATAGCAACTTCTGGCATGATTTTATAGCCCAAAAGATATTCAAGAAGCCTCGTACCACTTCTGAAGCCCTTGAGAATCGTCATCAGGTGGGGGTATTCATGCAGGTTAATTCGGCTGAACAACATCTCCAGAAATGAGAGACTGAAGTTCTTTTCCAGGTGGGTGAGGATGTTGTACACCACTCTGGGGACGGGAACCTGATTTCTACAGGCCTCCATGGATTCCTTAAAAAAATGGAATCAAGGATTATTATGAATGATTATAAAATGGAATGGAAGTTTATTGTACATTTGTGGTTTTCTAAGTCATAAGAATGGTATTTCATTCTGTTAAGAAGGAATTTACACAAATGCATGAACTCGAATGTAGTAGAGAAGTCACAGCTCCACATGTTTACTTCTAGAACCTCACATAGGTTTGGACTGCTAGTCATAGGAATAAATAGTTTAGCCTTCTTTAAAATAAGTCTGCTTTGTGAACCTTATTTTAGGTACATTTAAGGGAAGAAAGAAATTTTAGGAAAGGGAAAGGGGAGTCAAAGGCTGCTACTGTGTAATTAATTCTCTAAGGCTGTGGGCAGAACTCTGTAGCAATGGCAGGAGAGAACTGACTGCATAACACTTCCGGAGCACTACTAGGCTAGTCCTTGGGTACAGAGCAGTGGATAAGACCAACCTGGGGCTACTCATATTGAGGGAGGGACACTGTCAGGTGGAGAAGATGGGCATTAAATAATAAACAAATAAAAGAAATGCCCGGTTGCTATTGAGAGAAGTGTTAGAAAGGAAAGCATAGGTTTTTCTAAGAAATCAGATGAGTGGGTTAAGGAAGGCTCTCTGAGCAGTGACATCTGGGCTGTGACGTGAAGAGGGGTTGGAAGCCACCAGGCCGAGACAGGGAGAAGACTGTTCAACCACTGCTGTACTTCCATGGGCCTGGGCTCAGGAAATGCATAAAAGAACCCCCAAATTATAAAAGAATGCCATTTTTGTCCACATAGCCATATCTTCCAATGCCTGCCTTGCTTCACATTTGAATGAACTGTGCACACCAAGCTCCTAGGAATGGGGAGGGCGCCCTTAGTGGTGGAATGGTATCACCCCTCCAAAAGGATGTCCACTTGAAACCTGTGAATGTGACCTTATTTGGAAAAAGGGTCTTTGCAAATGTAATTAGTTAGGGTCTTGCGATGAGATTATCCTGGATTAGGGTGGGCTCCGCATCACAACGACCAGTGTCCTTAGAAGAGAAGAGAAGGAGAAAGGACAGGGAGAGGAAAAGGTGATGTAGAGACTGATGTGCAGATGGAAACAGCGATTGCAGGTGAGGTTTCGACAAGCCCAGGAACACAAAGTGTTGCTGGTGCTGCCAGAAGGTAGGAGCGTCAGGAACAGACTCTCCCCGGGAGCCTCGAGAAGGAACCTACCCTGCCAACACCCTGATTTTGTACTTCCGACCGAAGCCACCTGGGTTGAGGTCATTTGTATGGCAGCCCCTGTGACCCCGTCTTTCCCTGATAATGCACATTTTGGACCATGCCTTCCAAGCTCCAGAAGCCGTAGGGGTTTGTGTTTTTGAAACTTCAATATTTGGGACTTCTTGGTGGGGGCTGGGCTGCCACGGGCAAGCGGGCAGCACGACTCACCCTGTACATTGTCTCAGTGATGAAGAAGTTGTCTCGGAGGCCTTCGAGGAAGGGAAATGGCTTGTATATGGCATAGGCAATCTCCAGCTTCTGGTATATGAACTGCTGGAGAAGAGTGTCTTCTAAGGCCCTGGTCATGGTGAACATCCTATGAAAGAGGCAGGAGAAGAGAGGAAAGACTCTGGGAACCTGGGGAGCTGCTCTTTGCGCTCAGTGGGCATCTTCAGACCGGCATCCTGGTTCTAAAGGCAGCCCTTAGCAGTCTGCAAAGCAATGCCTACCTCAAAGGCTCTTGGATATAAGAGGCAATGACAACACCCAGCGACCGTGGAGGCAGAAAGTGACCAATAATATGATGCCGAAATCCCAAAGGGGCTGCTGGTAAACATAAGACAGATATTTAAAATAGCTAATATCTATCGAATACTTCCAATGTGCCAGACTTTGTTCTAAGAGTTTCCCATGCAGTAACTTCTTTGATCTTCACGAAACCTTGCAACACAGTTACTATGATTGTACCCATTATACTGCGAAGGACACTGAGACGTAGAGATGTTTACTAACTTGCTCTAAATCGCACGACTTAGAACTGGTAGAGGTAAACAAATTCCGACTTTCTGCTTCTGGGTTTATGGTCATAAGTTCTATGGTCCATGGTTATGCTGAACTGAGTTAAGATTACCTGGGCAGCAGCTTAAGGCAGACACCAGCAAAGCTCGTAAAGAGGGACCACCCAGTAATGTGTAGAAAGACGAAAACCTGATAACATTTAGAAACTCTAGTGACCTACCTACAATCTTTGACACACAAGCAGGCCAAACACAAACAGTCATGAAAGATGTGAAAGACATAATTAATAACTGATTTATTATATGTATCAATTTCATATCTCAGGACAGACACACGCCTTTCCCAGGCCCATGCGACATTTATAAAAATTAGTCATTGATAGGCCAGGAGAAAATATCCATAAGTTATAATAGGCAGAAAACTTACAGATGACATTCTTGATAAATTGTCAAGAAAAGTATACTAACAAAAAGTTCAATCACCCAGAGATTTTTTTTTAAAAAACAAAATAGAGATCCCATTTGTCCAGCTTCATTTCGTGTATGATTGAGAACTAAACTGTAATTAATGACTGTTTCCAGGATTAATCCCAATGCTAGATTGAGCAACCCTGCTCTCTCTACTCATTCCCACATCCTTTAAGTTTGACAGGAAAAAAAGAAACATATTGTAAAAATAGAATAATCCATAACAGTATTGGAAAAGAAAAGATGCCATCAGGGGTCTATAATTGCGAAGAAATCCTGGAAGATTCAGAACAGGTGGAAGGGAAATCTAGCATCCATGATATAGACAGAATCTATCATATGGGGAAGAACACTGCAAAGATCAGCACAGAGCCAGAGAAAGCCAGAATGAACACGTGGTAAGAGGAGGAAATGGCCCTGGGATTACATTTAGGATGATTAATTATACAACAGCATCAGAACATAATATCCACCAGGTTCCTTATCTGTTATGATTCTCAAGAATGAAAGCAAGGTGCAGAGAGGTTAAGTAACTACCCGAGGTTGGCAAAGCAGAGCTTGTCTGACTCAAGCCCCCTTTTACTAGTACATGATATTGGTTCTCATATGCTAGTGTTCAGATTTTTATCATGTAAAGGAGTCTTAAAAACAAATAAGCAAAAGGCAAACATCCATGTAGAAAAAAAAGCAAAAGACATAAATAGGCAGTTAGGTCAAATGTGCAATAAATATATAAAAAAGCATGGCAATTCACTAGTAGTTGGGACAGTACGAAAGAAGAATAAAAACAATAATCACAGATGTTCCTGGTGAAAACGTAAACAGGTCCAAATGTTCTGGAGGCTAATTAAGCAATCAGGGTCAGATACTTTAAAGTATGTATTCCCTTGAATTTATTTCCCAGGAATTCCCAGGAATTTATTTCAAGGAAGCAATCATAAATGTGCTTAAGGAAAATATATAAAAAGTTCACGAAACACTAGAGGGGAACTTAAATGTTCTCTCATTGTCTCTTTCCCACTAACTACCTGTAGTTACTTGCACAATGGATAATAAATGAGTTGCCCATTTGGGGCAGAGTGCAAATCACAGAGCATGGAAGAGGAGAGTAGGGAGCAAATCTTGGTTCCATCCATAACAACAGGCTCGAATTTAGGGAAAAAAGAGTTGAGCTGTGTCTCTGCTCCCCCACTACTCCCACATCTGTCCCCCTTTTTCAGAGTCTCTGGTTAAATCCCACATACCTCTCTCTTTGGAAGACAATATTTTACCAAGAGAGAGGCTCACAGTTTCAAGAGTTGGATTCCCCCCTGTAGCTGCTGCCAGGAAATCAGCTGTCAGAGCCTAATCACCAAAAATGAAGAATAAAGCAGCTGAGACAAAAACCCACCTGGATGCTGGGTCTGCCACCTGCTCCTGCCCCTTTCCTGGGTCCGGCAGCCAGGGATCACTCCTGGAAGACGGAGAGAACAGCAGGGAGATGCCAGTGGGTGAAACAGGAAGTCTGTGCTTTGCCACATGCAGTGAGGGCCAGGCTTCCGGAGAAAAGAAAAGTGAAAGTATTTGGAGCAGATCGTGCAGGAAGCTGAAGACAGTGCCTGCTGCCTCCCTCCATCTCCGACCAGACACTTGTAAGGTTCCGGGGCATTTGGGGGAGGTGGGGGGTTCTGCCATCCGGACCAGCCTGGGGAGGGGAGTGTGGAAGGGAGGAGGCATAGGGGTCCAGCCCCAGGGGCCATGGGAGGGAACTGGGAACATACCATCTGTGTGCTTCCCTACCTACTTCTACTTCCCCAGGACTTGTCCTGCTTCTGTACGTTTGGGAGGATGAAAATGTTCCCACACTGAAGTGTGGTAGTGGTTATACAACTGAATAAATTTGCTAGAAATCGTCAAACTTTACAAAACAAACAAAAACCAAAGGGGAGGGGAGGTAACTCAGAAATGCCCATCATTTGTCAGGATAAAATTATTGCCTAAGAAAGTTGGGATAAAAGGGAACCTGAATATAACCTGAAATCACATAACGGTAGGCAGACCTCTGGGCAGGAAAGCGGTCAGGGGCCAGGCAGCCATTTGGGAGCCGGGGATGTGAGGAAGTCCGGTCTAAGACAGAGCTGGGCTCAGGAGAAGACTCCAGAACAGCCACTTCAGGGAAGGCAGAATACCCCCTCCACACAGCCTTTAAAGATTCCCTGTGTACATTGGCATGTAAGGTCTGTGAGAACACAAATCTGTTTAACATTATTTAAATCAATAGTTCTCAAATGTGTTCTGCCCATGAGCTCCCCTTACCAGGACACCCATGCTCCTCAGAAAAAAAAGATGGGTGAAACAGTTCTGGGGTCTAAGAAGCCTTGAAACCAAGGCTCACCTGCTCGAGTGAGAGCCCTTCTATGCTTGTGATGGAGGCACCAGCATCCCCAAGCCTATGCTCGGGCAACAGGCCCAGCCCTGGTGCTGGAAGGTCACGCTTAAAGAAGACGGAAGCGTGGGAGCCTCAGGAAGTCCACAACGTGATACTCATGGCTGAGGAGAGCGTGCTGTGGTGCCTTAGAACTTGGTAGCCTATAGCGCTGTGCGGTGTAGGGACATGGGCAGCGAGAGGGATTCAGACCATTTTGTACAATTGTCACATTTCATTGACCTGAAGCCCTCCACTTACCCTGAAAAGTCCCCTCATGGACATTGGACATCCTAGCCTGGAACCAAGACTCTCCTCCTTCAGACCCATCCAGAGATAGATTAGGCAAAGGCAAAGGCAAAAAAAAAAAAAAAAAAGCAGTGTGGAAACATAATGCCAGATCAAACAGAAATGATTAAACTAGAAATAGATGTGAATAAAGATAAAAATGTTTCTATCTCAGCAACACATGCTTGAGAATATAGTAATAATGGGAAAACTTCAGCTGTTATTTCAATGACATGTGTATTGAGAATTTACTAAAATTATGTATAATTCCTTTTTAGCTCCATTTTATTTATTATGTTAAGTGTTCATTTAACTTGATGAGTTTTCACAAATGTAATCATAATTACAATTAAGACATAGATCATTTCCATCATTCCAGAAAGTTCCTTCGTACCCTTTGCAGATAGCCTCCTCCCCAACCCCAGCATCAGGCAACCACTGATGTGCTTCCTATTACTACAGATTCTTTTTGCCTGTATCAAAGTTTTACATAAAGGAAAACACACAGTATGTGCATTTTGATGTGTGGCTTCTTGGGGTCATCATAATGCTCTTGAGATTCACCTCTGTTGTGGAGGGTCGATAATTTATTCCTCTTTAGTAGGTGTGCTGGCCAACTCTTGTTCATCCCGTCCGATCACCATGATGTCACCAATGTAATTGATCCGTGTGATGTTCTATGGGATGTCCAGGTGATCCAGATCTCTTCGGACTATATTATGACAAAGGGCAGGTGAGTTGACATAACTCCAAGACAAAACTGTAAACGAATGTGCTTATCTGTCATGAAGAACTAAAACTCTTTCCGATCCTCCTTTCTAATCAGGATGGAAGGAACACATCTGCCAAATCAATGGCCGCATACCACATACCTGAGGTCCATGGAATGACCTGGGCTGGGGATCGTACTGCCCAGACTGCTTATTTTCTTATTCCAGTCTTTGGCTGTCCTGTAAATTCGGGGAGTTACCCAATATGCGTCTAAGAAATTGATTTTTCTGCCTGAGTTAGCCAGCGTCAGTTTCGATAACTCACACCCCAAAACTTCAACTTAGTAAAAGTTGGTATCAGAGAATGAATTGTGGGCAATGGATCTTCAGAGAAATATGCTCAGTCTGAGCTTGGTTATCTGACCTACCTGGACATAAACACAGGGGACATCCCATTAGTGTTCAAAGATGGGAGTTCGGGAGGCTTTGGCAAGCAAGGGCAAGGTAACACATGAACTTCTAGCTCTGGATGGTGATTAGGGCTCTACACGATTCCAAGTGTCGGATCTTAGCACACTGAGCAAAATGGAGAGGAACTTTCCAGGTAGAAAGAAAGCATTGACTGGCCTTCAGATATTCCCACCTACTTGGCCTAAATCTGGGTGGGAAAACGAAGACAGGATGGAGGCCAGAATCTTCTTATCCTACGGGTCATAGGGAGGAAAAAGAAAACAACTCTACCTCTGTGTTAGGAACCAGGGACTATCTGATGGGCATAGATGGTCTTGGTCCAGGAACTGTTATCTTAGGGAGACTGGTTCTCTAGTAAATGTAAAGAAAAACAAGACAGTGGGAGAGATAAGCTAAAATTCCAGCCTATTGCTATCTGGGCTAAGGCATGATATCGCAAACTAGGGCTTTCTTGTAAACTTGAAGGGAGTACCCCTGAGGAATGCCAAAAGCCTTTTGCTTCTCAGCAGAAGAAGCTGGCACATTTATGTCATTGTCCAGCTGAGTGATGGCCTGGGTCTGTCTGCTGCTTAAAGGCAGGAAGAGGAGAGAGAGAGGAGACACCATGGCGGGTTCTTGCAGTCTGGGCCAGGCCTTGTCCGGGCCACTGTGCCCCACGGAGAGGACAGCTGTGCCCACAGAAGCTCAGTTTCACGGCCCCTTTGCCGCACAAAGGGAGAGAGGGAGAGAGAAAGGACAGGCAGTGGGTGGTGGCAGGCAGTCCCACGTGTGTGTGGCACCTGGTAGGCACACGGACCCCATCCACAACCCCCATGAGATGTCCTCATCAATATCCCGAAATCTGGAATCTGTCCCAGCCAGATGGATGTTCACTTCTTTGGAGGAAAGAAAGAACAGAAGTGGGCAGAAGGGTAGAAATCTCTGGCCCTCTATACTTTGCAAACAGATTTGTGCAAATTTCTAGCACTTCTATAATGAGCCAGAAGAAGCAGGATTCAGTGAAACATACTTTGGAAACATCCTGCTTTGCTTCTGGTTCCCCAGGCCTCGCCTGCTTTGACCCAATGCTCTGACCAAGGGCCTGGATTCCACAGGTGCCTGGATCCCATTTGCCTGTCTTGGATCCACTGTCCTACCTGGATTTCTAGTCCTCCTGTTTTGTTTATTTTATTTTATTTTATTTTATTTTATTTTATTTTATTTTATTTTATTTTATTTTATTTTATTTTATTTTATTTTTTTAAAGATTTTATTTATTTATTCAACAGAGATAGAGACAGCCAGCGAGAGAGGGAACACAAGCAGGGGGAGTGGGAGAGGAAGAAGCAGGCTCACAGTGGAGGAGCCTGATGTGGGGCTCGATCCCACAACGCCAGGATCACGCCCTGAGCCGAAGGCAGACGCCCAACCGCTGTGCCACCCAGGCGCCCCTATTTTATTTTTTTTAAAGATTTTATTTATTTATTTGACAAAGACAGCCAGTGAGAGAGGGAACACAAGCAAGGGGAGTGGGAGAGGGAGAAACAGGCTTCCCGCAGAGCAGGGAGCCCGATGCGGGGCTTGATCCCAGGACCCTGGGATCATGACCTGAGCCAGAGGCAGACACTTTAGACACTTAACGGCTGAGCCACCCAGGTGTCCCTCCCATTTTGTTTATTTTATTTGCGCTTTGCTCCCGTTTCTTTTTCTCCCAACTTTATGCTGATACCGTGTGTTTTTGTAAGTTGCTTCAAATCCTTTCCAGAATGAAGGCCGGCCACGTGTGGAAAACATTCTGTACAAACGTAAATGTGATGCAGTTGGTAGCTAGCATCACATTATCCTTTAAGGTCTAGGTAATGTCAGTTCCAAGCCCTTTCCCCAGCGCATGTGAAGCCTGTCGCCCTGATTTCAGTGACCAGTTGAAGCTCAGTGTTTTCTAATCACCCTGGCTACGTGTGTAAAGTGCCCGTATATTCAAGAAAACTTAGAAAGGCACACACAGGCCCCTCTGCTCAAACTTGGCACTTCCCTCCGGTTGCAGGAGTAGGGAATGTTCTCTGGCCTCTGGCTGCTTTCCAGCGATTTGAGGAACATCTTCCCCACCTTATAATGCTGAGCATTTTGGCTCTGCCTAGCCCTGTGTGCCTGGCCAGTCCACCATTTCAGAGAAGATCTGAAATGTCTGGTTCTCCTTCTTTCCTTCTCACCACCACCTGAGCAGAGTGGTAGGGGCAAACATGGAGTTCACTTCCTGCCCCCATAGCCTATGCCCCCTCACCTCAACACAACCTGGATCCATTTGAGTGAAACCAACCTTTCTGCTCTCTTTCCTTAGCACGAGCAGTGACCTGTCTGCCATGGAAACTGAGCTGGCCTTGGTCCTCTGCCCCGGGGCTGAGAACCGCCTTAGAGGTTGGGCGCAGGGGGACCTCGTGTTGGTATAACCACAGCACACTGTTCAGCAACTTCACTTTTCCCCTTTGGGTGTCACAATCAATGGGTACGAGAGCTCAATCAGTGGGTAGACTTTCTCCTCAGAGCTCCAGGGAGGCACAAAGGCAGTAAACGTCTGCTCAAGGTTGATCCTGGGCCAGCTCCATGACCCAGTGGGGCTGGCAGTGGAAGATGGCGGGTGGAGGCAGCCAGCTCAGCCGCAGGTCAGTCCTTACCTCCCGTCCTTGATCCCCATCTCCCGTAAGGTCGGCGTCTACACTGGTTATTTTTGTCTTCCCAGACTCATTCCACAGGTACATGACAGAAAAAGATTACATGTAAATAAGTAATGGGGAAATCAGATTTCTTAAATCACAGCAGATTAGCTGCCGGGGAAACTTGGGGCCCTCTTGACTCATATGACCTTCTTATTTCCTTGCAAAATCCATGCAGCTGGGCTGGCGTGGGTGGAACTCCCTGGCCCTCCTGAGGCCTTGCTGTGGGGTTCCATGACTCCCATGCCCTATGAATCCTCTCGTTTCCCCTGAGCCTCCTCTCTCCCTACCCCAAACCCCCAAAGACAACTCTGCCCAGAACAGTTTCTTTTAGGAAAAGTAACATTGAAATTGGATGTTGTCAAACTTCTGGTTTCTGGGTAGCTGGGGGCTAGTTCTGCTCGGAGCTTATCTAAGCAGGGCATCTGTACACCAACGAGTTAGGGGAAGTGAAAGCAGACCCAGTACTGACAAATACAATCGGGTGGGGAGGGAGGTGTTACTTTATCTGATCTGCCTTGTTACACATTTGTCTAGGGAAGGAGTGAATTTGTCTTCTAAAAATACAAGACAAAGACATCAACACGTTCTTGCTAGAAATTAAAGCAACCTGAAAGTGTATGGCAACCCCTCTAACCCAGACTCCAGTGCTGGCCGGGCCCCAAGAAGGCACCCGCAGAGCAGCCAGGTAGGTCCTCAGCACCCAGCACCCTCACTCCTGGCAGCCAAGGATGCGGCCCACAGCTGCTCCTCCACCTGGTCCCGAGAGATGGGAGAGGAGCAAGCTTGAGTCCGGCCAGTCCTTGGCCTCCAGGCAGGGAAAGGAAGGCCCTGAGAAGTGACAGTGGGGTAACGCTGATCTCATAAACTGAGTTGGGAGGTGCTGCCTCTTCTATTTTCTAGAAGAGTTTGGAAGGAACTGGTATCATTTTTTTCTTTAAATGTTTTGTAGAATTCACTAGTAATACTGGTGCTTTCATTTTTTCAGGTCTCTTTTTTAAAAGATTTTATTTATCTATTTATTTTAGAGAGAAGGAGAGAGCCCGTGCGTGTGTGCACTCACACCTGTGTGTGGGGGGGCGGGTAGGGGGGTGCAGGTGGGGTGATGGTGGGGGGAAGGGCACAGGGAGAGGGAGAGAGAGAATCCCAAGCGGAATTTATGCTGAGCGAGGAATCTGATGCCGGCCTTGATCCCACAACCCTGAGATCATGACCTGAGTCTAAATCAAGAGTCATGTGCTCAACCAACTAAGCCACCCAGGCACCCCTTTTGGAGGCCTATTAATCATTGATTCATTCTCTTAATAGATGCAGGTTATTCAGATGATTGTTTCTCCTTGTGTGAACTTTGGTAGTTTGGTGTGAACTTAAGGAGTTTTTCTGTTTCATCTTCTATCAAGTTCTTCATCATGGAGTTTTCCATGGTATTATTTCTCTGCTATCTTTTTAACATCCATGGGATTAATAGTGATGGCCCCCTCTTGCCTTTCTGATATCAGTAATGTTTGTCTTCTCTTTACTTTGTTAGCTTTTCTAGAGGTTTATCAATTTTATTGATTTTCCAAAAAAATCAGCTTTTGACTTCATTGATATTCTCTGATGTTTTCCTGTTTTCAGTTTCATTGACTTCTACTCTAATTTTAATGATTAATTTTTTTCTGCTTGCGTTAGGTCTCAATTTCTCTTTTTTTCTTTAGTTTCTATAGGTGGAAGCTTAGGTTATCCATTTAGATCTTTCTTCTTGTCTAATGTGTGCATTCAACGCTGTATATTTTCCTCTAAGCACTGCTTTTGTTACATCCCATAAATTTTAATAAGTTGTGTTTTCATTTTCATTTAGCTCAAAATATTATAGTTTCTCTTGATATTTCTTCTTTAACCCTAGATGTATATTCTTTAATTCCAAGTATTTGCAGGAATTGTCCAGCTATCTGTTTTTTCTACTTGTATTTCATTATGTTCCGAGAACATATTTTTAAATGATTTCTATCCTTTAAAATGTTTTAAGGTGTGTATTATAGCACAGAATATGGCATATTTTAGTGAATATTCCATGTGAGCTTGAGGGGTATGTGTATTTTGCTGTTGTCGAGTGGAATATTCTGTAAATGCCAATTAGATCAGGTTGATTGATGGTGCTGTTCAGATCAACTATATTCTTAATGATTTTCTGCCTGCCTGATCTATTAATTACTAAAATAGGGGCATTGAAGTCTTCAACAATTGTAGGGGATTTGTCTATTTCTCCTTCTAGTTCTATCAATTTTTGGGTCACATAATTTGTTACTTGCATGCACGTTAAGGATTCCTGTGTCTTCCTAGAGAAATTGATCCCTCTGTCACTCTGACAATTTTCCTTGTTCTGAAGTCTGCTTTGTCTGAAATTAATGTACCTTCTACAGCTTTCCTCTGATTAATATTGGCATGGTATCTCTTTCTCCATCCCTTCACTTTGATCCTATCTGTGTTTTTATGTTTAAGGTGGCTTTCTTACAGACAGCATATAGTTGGGTGTTTTTTTGTTTTGTTTTTTTCACTCTATTGATCTCCGTCTTTTAATTGCTATATTGAGATCATTCACATTGAGAGTATTCCTGTAGTTGGATTAACATCTACATGTTTGCAACTGTTTTCTACTCATTATTCTCGTCTCTGTTTCTACTTTTTCTTCTTTTTCTGCCTTGTATGGTTTTAATTGAACATTTTATGACTCCATTTTCTCTTCTTCTTCCCTAGCATATGAATGATGTTTCTTTTGAAACATTTTTAGTGCTTTCCCCAGAGGTTGCAATATATATTTACCACTAGTCATATCTGTTAGTTAGTTATTTACTTATTTATTTTTACTTTGCTTAATACCATTTATTTTCTTCATACCCGTGTTTTCAAATTACACTATCCTGCTTTATGGGAGATGCATGTCACAAACTTATACAAGAATGTCACAAACTTCTCCCTCCTGTCCTTATTAACATTGCTGTTGTCATTTTGCTTATGCAAATGCTCTAATCACGTAGTTGCTATTATTACTTTGAATAAACAGCTATCTCTTAGGTCATTTGAGAATGGGAAATTAGTGAGAACCTCAAAAGCTAGCTTTTGTTCATATAGATTACATCAATTGATATTTGTCATATTAGGAATTAAAACTTTGAGCACTTAAATATTTATTTATTCATTAAAAAAATAATGAACGCATTACGTGCTGATATAAATGACATACTTTATGAAAAATAACTGTGTTTTCTAAAGGACAGTAAATTAGTAAGAAGATTAGCAATGCTTTATACTTTTGCAGATCTCTTTAATAGTTGGCTCAGTAGAAGACACCTGGATTCTCCTATCGGCTCTGCAGTCAATCTTTTGTGATCCCACAGAAGATGTATTCCCTGGGGAATTCCACTATACATGTGTGACAGGACAAGAGAGAAAAGGGGTTAATAATATCTTAGTACTATTATGAAAACAGTTCCGACCATGGTCATGCATGAAAGGGTCTCACGTAATCCCAGGCGTCCCTGGACGATACTTTGAGAATCACTATTTTAAAATAACTTTTGAGGGACATCTGGGTGTCTCAGTCACTTGAGCTTCTGCCTTGGCTCAGCTCATGATCTCAGGGTCCTGGGATCGAGCCCCATGTTGGGCTCCCTGCTCAGCGGGGAGCCTGCTTCTCCTTCTCACCTTGCCTCTTCCCTCCACTTGTTCTCTCTCTCAAATAAATACATAAAATCTTAAAAAAAAAATGAAAATTGTGTGACCAACGCAGATGGTACAGGAGTGAAATATATTCTGAGCCGTTGCACAGCTATTTGTTTTCATTGAAGTTTGGTTGACACACGATGTCACATGATGTTCTGCTCAGCACAGTGTCGCTTGCACAAGTATCTTGCCTTCACACATGAGTAACTGGACAGGGTATATGTTTTTTACTCATTTCCTTTTACCTCTGAATCTATAGATTTGCATAACTGTTTTAGACATTTCGGGTTTCAGGTTTAGTTGCTTGGGGTTTTTTTTTTCCCCCTTTTAAAATTTTTACCCACTATGTTCTGGGAAAATTCTCTCCTTATTTTACAACGATTTTAGCTAACCTTTTTTTTTTCTTTTCTTTTTAAATTTAGCGACCATTTTAAATTTCCAAGCCCCCATCTTATTTTCTGGCCTTTTCTTCATGTCATCGTGGACAACATATATTCTCCTATCTGTATGACAATACTTGTTTCTTGGCAACTCTCTTCTGTCCCCAGCACTGTTTCTGTGTATGCTGCGGTAATTTTTGTTCTTTGCTCATTTTGGTTCTACTCCTTCCTGTGGCAGGTTTGCACAAATGCGTGTGGCCTATTGTTTGTTCCTGCGTAAGGGCAAGGCCTTAAGGCCTGAAGGTGAAGCCCTTTTTTTCCATTTAGTCATCTATATTTTTTGTAAGAAGCAGCCTCTAGTATCTTGCCTGGATGTGGGTGTGGCACATGCTGGGGGGGTGGTGGTCAGAGAGGAGCTGGGGAGCCGATCGGTTAGTATTTTGCCTTTCAAGCAACCCTGCTGGCCTACGATGGCGCCTCCCTCCCTGGCTCCGCTGCGTCTCAGGGGCTGCAGGACATGCTGGACCCTTTTCTCACCTCTGGGACCCTCGGCCACCAGCGACAGCAGTTAGCACTCGGACCACTACTGCTCTTTCAGACTTCGGTTTCAATTTCTCACCTAACTCCCTTCCCTTAGTTGTTGTGCCTTTAATTCCTTTACTTTCATTTTAGGGGGCCCTCTAATCTGAGGGGAGCAAAGCACTTGTCTTGGGTCAACTATCTTTAACCAGAAGGCTTTTTCTTTTTAATGGGTAAGGAATGGGTTTTGTTCCATTCTAATGCATATGCATAAGGGGAAGTCCCAATGACCCTCTTAATGTGGGATAGAAAAATCTTACAAGTGTTTACACCTTTTAGAATTACAGAGAAGTTTATCAAGACATTATCAGCGAGGGGAACCATTTATGCAGTAAGAATCAGAAATACAAAGCTTTTTGGGTTTAAAAATTACTTTCCCAAGGCTTGACCATAATGTTTGGAATCCAGGGGTCTTACAGGTCTCCACGTATAGATAACACTTACACGGGCAGGTTTAGCTGCAGAACGAGTCGTACTTTGAATATACACACGTCTGTGTATGAGGCCAGAGAAAAACACCTATTCTTGTGACTGTTACTTGAAACCTTGTGCGAGGGGCATCTTTGACCTAATACTACCGTGTGGAATGCCATTCTTGCCTCTGCAGTCACAGATGGGTGCGGGACGTCTACCCCTTGTACGTCTTACTTGAGATTTCTTCTCTTTGTTGTTCACTAGGAACATTTGCTGTTCGATTGCTCTACACACTCAACACTCATGTCTTATTCAGGCTTCGCCAAATCCTATAAATGGATACTATTACTACTCCCGTGTCACATCAGGCAACTGAACCTCAGAAAGCTGGCCAAGGTTAGAGCAAGTAAGAAGCACAGCCAGGACTTGTCCTCAAGTCATCTGCATCCAGAGCCCGCACTTAGTATGAAATGGGCAAATTGAACAATTCGCAAAACTACACCTTACCATACTTGTTTATGAGAGCACACAGTGGTCAGTGAACAATCTGGAATAACCAAGAATGATCTCGCTGTCTAATAGAGGCAAACAGATTATGGAACATGTTAGACAGGGGAATGTGAGGGGAAGTTCTTAGAGGCAATAACCAAGCTGTTCTTGAAAAGGAGTAGGATTTTTCTAGGCAGAGAATGTTCAGTTTAGTCTTCTGCTTACAGAATACCGTATAGCAGAATAGCATTCATTGCATGTGATTTTGAGAGAGAGAGAGAACACGAGCGGAGGGAGGAGCAAGAGAGGGACAAGTAGACTCCACACTAAGCCTGGAGCTTGATGTGGGATTCAATCTCACCGCCCGAAGATCACGACCTTAGCCAAAAGTGAGAGTTGGCCACTTAACTGACTGCGCCACGCAGATGTCCCAACTGTCAGCGATTTTAATTATATAATATCCGATGGAATCTCAAGAAACACACCAGACAGAACAGGATAAAGGGAAAGAACCCTGGGGCACAGTTCGAGAGACATTTCTGCCTTGATGCCAGATCATATGTGCTCCATGTATTCTTTTAACTGCAGAAAATACCTCCTGATATAGGCAAAAACAAAATTAAGTTGGCCTTATAGCCATAGGGACTGAAATTGTGAAGTATGACAATAACTTAGGGTCTATAGAGGTATAGAGAAAAACTCTTGCGAAATCCTGGCAGGACTGTAAACTAATCAATCACTTTGAAAAAGAACTTAGCAACTTAAAAGTTTGAAGGCTGTGTACCCAGTTTCTCTACAGTTCACTTCTAGGTACATAAGCTAAAGAAATTCTTGTTATCTGCACATAAGGAGATATAAACAAGGTTGTTCACCAAAATACTGCTCATAATAACAAAAAATTAGAATAGACCTAAACATTGACCAGTAAAGGATTATTAGGTAAATATTGTCTATAATTATGTAAAATATTATTACACAGCAATTAAAATGCACTGATTTGACTTTAAAATATCAATATGGACATATTATAAATATGATGATACATGGAAAAAGGCAAATCAGGCATACCTTGTTTTTTTATTAAAGATTTTATTTATTTATTCGACAGAGAGAGACAGCCAGCGAGAGAGGGAACACAAGCAGGGGGAGTGGGAGAGGAAGAAGCAGGCTCATAGCGGAGGAGCCTGATGTGGGGCTCGATCCCATAACGCCGGGATCAAGCCCTGAGCCGAAGGCAGATGCTTAACCGCTGTGCCCCCAGGCGCCCAGCAAACCTTGTTTTAAAAAAACCTTGCCGTTCAGTGGTAGGTTCTGTAATATTGCCTTAGTTGGTTTTTTATTTTTTTTTCTGTGAACTTCTTTTAAAAACAGTCTGCATTAGTCAGGGTTCTCCAGAGAATCAGAAAAGACAAAGTGTGTGTGTGTGTGTGTGTGTGTGTGTGTGTGTAAAAGAGATTTATTATAAGGAATTAGCTCACAGGCACCTGAATGGCTCAGCTGGTTAAGCGTCTGCCTTCAGCTCAGGTCATGATCCCAGGGTCCTGGGATCGAGCCCTGTGTTGGGCTCTGAGTGGGGAGCCTGCTTCTCCCTCTACCCCCTGCTCATGCTCTCTCTTGCTATCTCTCTGTCTCTCTCTCTCAAATAAGTAAATGAAATCTTAAAAAAAAAAAAAAGGAATTAGCTCACATGAATATGGATCCTGGCAGTTCTAAAATCTGCCATGTGGGCTGGCAGGCTGGAACCCCAGCAGAGATGATGGTGCAGTTCCAGTCTGAAAGTGGTCTATTTGTGAATTTCTTCCTACATGAAGAGGTCAGTCTTTTTGTTCTATTTGGGCCTTCAACTGATTGGATGAGGCCCACCCACATGATGGAGGGCCTGCTTACTCGAAGTCCACCAATTTAAATGTTAATCTCATCCCAAACCCCCTTTGAGTTGACGCGTACATTTCACTATCACAGTATCATATCAATTCCTGTAAAGATGTTAACACTTTTAAATTCAACGTTTTCTCTAGAAGGGTCAGGTAAAAGTCTTTCTCAGTGGTTTTGATGACCACAGGGTGAACACTTTCACTGCTATATACGAGTCTTTCTGAAACTAAGTGTCTTCTTCTACTGCACCCTTGATTACTCTCTCAGTAAATAAATTCCATTTATTCTGGTCCTTCTGCAAGAACACTATTGGATACGTGTTGGCTCTCCCTTGACTGTCTTTCATGTCTAAAATCTTCCCCTCACCATGGGCCTCTTGGAAACTCAATGTCATGTTTTCGTATTGTGTCTTTGTTCCTCAGGATGTTCACAAGGAACCAGAACCCAGAAGACCAAACCCCAGAGGAGCAGGTGTTCTATGACTTTATTTTTAGGCTCTTCAAAGAGAATAAGGTGGAGATCGCAAGTGCAATAAATAAACCATTTCCTTTCCTTATGAGCCTCCGAGACCGTGACTTTATCCCTGAGCACAAGTATCAAGTAAGTGAGGAGACTTTCCTTATGATACCCAGCTCCACCGATGTTATGCCAGACTGCAGGGTGCAGTGAACAGGCCCAAGGGACTTCTGTGGGTGGGGACCACCACCATCCTCTAAGTTAGGAGGTGACAGGAGAAAGAGCATCACAGAAAACATTCCTTCTGGGGGGAAGGACATGGTGGTGCCGATGTAGCTGGGTTGGGACTGGGGATGCTACCTCACTACAGTGCATCTTAGATATATTTATACAGTCGGGTAACAGTAACTGAAAGCAAATCAATGAACTGGGCAATGTTTCATTACAAAGCCCTCTTATTTGACACACTTGAACCTGAGATGATTGAAACTCACAGGCAAGTTGGGTCACGTCAGGATAAATCCAGAGGCAAATGCTTGCTACTCTCTGTCCAAATCATTTCTTGCTCTTTAGGCATTTCTGGAGCCCTAGAACACAGGTGAAGATTAATGATGAGTCTTCCTGGAGACACTGAGGACAAGCCTTCACTTTGTCTTTATGAATTTTCTTTTTTTTTTTTAAGATTTTATTTATTTATTTATTTGACAGAGAGAGTGAGAGAGCACAAGCAGGGGGAACGGGGGAACAGTAGAGGGAGAGGGAGAAGCAGGCTCCCCACTGAGCAGGGAATCCGATATAGACTCGATCCCAGGACCCTGAGATCATGACCTGAGCTGAAGACAGATGCTTAACTATCTGAGCCACCCAGGTGCCCCTGTCTTTACGAATTTTCTTTGCCCTTTGGCCACGTTCATAGCAGGGGAGAGTGGTCACCTGACTTTCTGGAGCCTTTCAGGCCAGGTCAGTCCTGAGGGGAGGGCAGTGGTTACTGTCTGGTCAACAGAATGGCCTCTCATTACCAGTCGGGGCCACTCTTGAAGCATCCCGGCCAGGCTCTTAAGGCCCCACAATCATTCGACTTTGAAGCCACCTTTATTCTTCAAAATTCCTCCCTCAAGTGTGCAACAATGTCAGAGAGGTTCAAATAAGAGTCTATTTTTGAGATGGAGAATACTTAAGAAATCATGCGAACACGTGCGACATCCTCACATTCCACGAGAGAACGGAAGGTTTGGCTTATGATCTGCATCTTCTATAACCTGTAAATCCACAGCTTACATAATTCTCCATTCAATATTTTTAAGCATTTTCAAGAAGCTTGTAGAAATGAGGTCCCAGTGGAAAGAGTGGTCTATGATGTGCTCAGTGAACTAGAGAAGACATTTGACAAGACCGTTCTGGATGCACTGTTCAGCAATCTTAACCTGAAGGCCTATCCTGACTTACTTGCGATTTGCAAAAGCTTCCAGAATGGTAATTATAGCTTTCAACAACTTTGGGGGATTCAAACCCATCTCATTCACCGATTCATTCATTCAATCTTTATTAATGTTTGACAGTCATTTTATCAAGTGACAGCTTCACAGCAGGCAGACAGAATACGGTGGTGAAGACAATGCACATGACCCCGTGTCCTCATGGAACTTACAACTAGTGGGGGTGACAGACGTTTAGCCGAGTAACCCCACGCCTGATTGCTTGGCCAGGACCTGAATTTGGGGCTGAGAAATGTAGGATTTGAGTCTCTACTTTCTGGGGGGAGGGGGGGAAGGCATGAATTATGTGCTTTTGTAGGAAAGGGGAGGAAGTCTCTCTGTTACCTATAGTCATGTTCAAAGAGTAAAAGATATTGTCTTAGACAATATGTCATTTGGTGCCATTGTGTGCCAATTTACTTCTCCAGACAAACAGTAGAGAACTCACTAGAGAGGACTGGGGGAGCGGCAGAAGAGTGTGGCTAAAAACACAGCCTGGGAGGGAGTGTTTGGAAGCTAATTCTGGGAAGGGAAGTTGATGGGGATTTTTGAGGGTCTGACACCCAGGGACAGGAAATTTGAAGTTTAGTATTTGGGACATCAGGAGGTAATGAAGGATTTTTAAGCAGAGAAAACGTAAAAGAAGTCAACTTAAAGAACGGGATGTGCTGATTTGTGAAAACCATACCTTGATTAAAAGAAAAGCTATAATATTTCCACGCTATGATATATCCAAGCCAGAAAAAGGAATAAAGTAAATCAAATACCAATCATACATTTTAAGTCAGGATTGTACGTGGAACCAGGATGGCCCAAGGTCATGGGTATGAAGGAATGGCAGTTATTGTTACTGCCTTCATCTCAGAGGCTCTAATCCTCTCCATGGACTGTGTGGATCCCCTTCCTTGGACCCCAGCACCCACATCACATGTGTTAGTTTCTGGGGCTCCCGATGCTGAGGCTCATCACACCCCCCCACACCCGCCAGGAAGTCGCTGCTGGCACTTCCTAGACCCTGGTGTCCAAGAGAGCCATGGGTCAGCGGTCCAAAGCCAGGAAGCTGGTAGGAAGGTCGTACAACCTGCACAGAGACACATGCTCTTGGGGCGCCCCCTGTGTTCCCAAGACCTCTGACCCACACGGCATTTATCCCCATGTCCTCCTCTGGAGTTTGCCTGGACAAGAAGTCAATGTGTCCTGGGGAGGGCAGGAGCATCTCTTGTGCCAATAGAGCCTTTCTACCTTCACCCCCACCCTACCACCACCCCACCCCACCACCCCACCCTTCAGTGGGTGCTGCCTCCAGCAGGTGTGCTCTTGTCGTCTGTCTTTCTGGGCCAGTGTCTTTCTCTATTTCTTGAGCTTTTTTTCTCATGTTTTTTGAGTCTTGCTTTTCCATCTATCTTTGGTTGAGTTACCTTGGAACGCAACTGTGAAGCAGGGTGCCCTGGGCTGCTTTCCTGTACTTCTTTTTACCACTTCCTGGGTCCCCGGTACAGCTGTGATAATCATCAGTTGTGTCTTTCAAATGGTATTTGCTTCTTGTTTGTGCCTTACAGAATGTCTTTTTGTTGTTGTTTCCTGTATCTCTCCCCACCCATGCCCCACAGAGAAATGCTAGTCCCTCTTCACTGTTAGGTTTCTCTGTAACCAGATCATCTTCCTTCCCTGACCTAAGATCCTTTTCCTCCCTCCTTCCTTCCCTCCCTTCCCCCCTTCCCTCCCTCCTTCCTTCCTTTCTTTCTTTCTTTCTTTCTTTCTTTCTTTCTTTCTTTCTTTCTTTTTCTTTCTTTCTTTCTTCCTCTTTCTTTTTCTCTTTTTTCTCTCTCTTGCTTCTTTGCTTCTTTGTTTCTTTCTTTTAAAACCTCCATCCTTAAAAGATGTTGGGGCTCTTTTTTTATATATAAGTCTATTTCTCTGTAAACATTACTTTTCTCCTGATGAAATCCCATTGCTTCTTCTCTATTCCTAGTTGCATGCAGAATTTACAAAGTACCTCCCATATATATTATTTATTTTAAATTAGCTTTCATTATTTTAAATAGTTCATCGAACTACTCGCCACTTTCCCACCGCCCCTGCTTTCTTTAACCTTCTGACATGCATGGCAGCATCTGTCTCCGGTCCTGTGAGACCTGCCGAAGCCCAGGGTTCCCCGCGGGCTGGAAGGCTCCCACTGAACTGCCGGAGTCAGGGGTGAGCCAGGTGTGAAGTTGTGAGAGGAAGCTCCTGGTCACCGCCAGATGTCTCTAACTGCCTTTCCTTCCTCTTCCCAGTGATTTATGACCACTTCCATTTTGGAGCCGTTGATGAAGACGAGACAAAGGAGATGTTCCACTTCCAAACACACCACGAGCTAGGTACTTATGACTCCATAGAGACTTGTTCTCTCATCTGCTGAGAGGAATAGCTAGCAGAGATCAGGGGGGCCAAGTTCCTGGGTGGAGAGTGCCCCCTGGGGAGGGATGCAGAAGGAGATGGTAGGGGAGGGGGCGAGCCAGGCCAGTGGTGGCTTGTATGGGATCCTAACTTACCACCCAGGTGTGGAATCCAAAAATGTTGCCAGGCAGATAGGACTGCTCAGAAGATAGAACAGGAACCCGCAAGAGCAGATCTTACTGTGACCATGAGGCACAATTAAGGGGAAGAGCTGACAGTGGTAATTGTGAGTTAGGATTTCAGTGGATCAGGGAAGGGGTAAGGTTTGGCACCAGGTGGCAGACCCAAAGAGAAAGCCAAGAAGGAACTGCTGTAAATGCTTCCCATAATAAGAGAAAAGAGAGGGAGAGAGAGTAATAATCTCCCCATGAGCAGGAGAGAACATGGAAGGAGTGATGCTGTGTAGAAAAGAAAGAGAGGGGCACCGGGGTGGCTCAGTCGGTTAAGTGTCTGACTCTTGATCTCAGCTCAGGTCTTGATCTCAGGGTCCTTAGTTCCAGCCCCATGTTGGGCTCCATGCCCAGAGCTGGGCATGGAGCCTACTTAAAAAAAAGAGAGAGAGGAAAATGGAAAAGAGCGTAAGGACGAGAACAGAATAAAGGGCAATAATCACTTAACAGTGACAACTGAAGCAACACCACCCTTTCTCAGACCGCTAGGTGTAAGGTCAGCCCTTCCCGTGAAGCAACTCGTTTATTGCTCACACGTGAACTATGTACTCTTGTAACCAATAGCCACCGTTTCCAGCTTTTCAATCTCCTTTTGTTCATATTATTACTAATAACTGATCATTAAATTATTAAACTACAGCATTAATACCGAAAATTATGATTTCTTGGTAAGTTACTGTAACCCAGATATCCCTTTACAAGTACTCTCATTCCAACAGTATTATGAGGGTTTTGTTATTCCCACTTGCCAGGGGAAGAAACGGAGACACGAGGAGAGTTGAGGTTTGTGCAAGGGCACGTGACCGGCCTAGGCCTCAAACCCTTTTCTACACAGCAGTTAAGGGCGAACACGCTGTGGCCCCACTGCTGGGCTTCGCGCTTGGCTCTACCTCTTGCTTACTTGGGCAACTTACTTAATTTTTGCATTCCGGTGTATGAACTGAAACTATCGATCTCTAGATCTATAAATCTATATGTCGAAAGTAAGCTTGCTGTGAGTGTTGTTCAAGAGTCCGATGTGCAGGGGCGCCTGGGTGGCACAGCGGTTAAGCGTCTGCCTTCTGCTCAGGGCGTGATCCTGGTGTTATGGGATCGAGCCCCACATCAGGCTCCTCCGCTATGAGCCTGCTTCTTCCTCTCCCACTCCCCCTGCTTGTGTTCCCTCTCTCGCTGGCTGTCTCTATCTCTGTCGAATAAATAAATAAAACCTTTAAAAAAAAAAAAAAGAGTCCAATGTACACTGAGCAAAAGAAGCCAGTCCCAATCGTACTGCTGTGGGACCCTGTTTACGTGAGTGTCAGGACAGACGGGGACAGTTCCAGAAAGGAAGGACTTAGTTAATGGTGATAAACATCAGAAGAGCGCTCACTTACGGTGGGTGGAAACAGACTTGAAATCAGCACCTGGGAACTCTCTGGCGTGGTGGAAATGTTTCAGGTGTTGAAAATGGCTAGTAAGCGCCACTGCTGTGTTGGGGACACAGCTGTTTTACGTTCCAGTTAGGTGCATCACAATGAGAAAGAGGTGAGCGAGGATTTGGTGAGCCCCAGGTGGGGTTCTTGGAGCTTGAACACCAGGGTTCAGCTTCAGCGCACAGAGGTCTCTTCTCTGGTCACTGTCTGAGTCCTGCCATTTTCTTGTCCCCCTTGCAGGGTCCTGTGAACACTCACTTCTCCGAACGAATAATGTCAGAGCACTAGAAGAGACACCCAGCTCACTGCCTTATGAAGGACAAGGTAACTATCATTCAACGTACAATTCTCTATTAAATCTTTGTTTTCTTGTCTTTGCGGAACAAAGCCTGCATTTTGTCTCTGATCCCAGGAGTCTGCTAGTCCTTCCTTCCATCTGCCCTTACCTGCCCGCAGATGTGACAGAGACTATGAGAAAAGGAATCTGAGCTCCTCAGTAGAGAGAGTACTTGTGGATGGAGAGTATAGAAAGAGGAAAGGTAGCTAGGGGTAATATAGGACAAATCTCACAGACGGATCCAATTCTCCAAAAGGAACATAAACTCCTACCCTCAAGGGTAGGGAAGGAGAATCATTTTCAGTTAACTTCAGAGACCGATGGAAAGGAATTTGGAGGCAGCATGCCATGTGCATCCATGCAGGAGACTGTCCCTCAGGAGCTGGCCAGTGGGAGGTCCCTGGTACTGTAGTCAAAGCCCCGAGTGCTGGAGACGGCGAGAGGGGAATCAGGAGGACACGAGAGCAGAGAGAGACAGAAAGTCAAGGTAAAGTGGAAGAAGCAGCGAGGGACAGGGAAGAAGTGGGAGACATAGCAAAGAGGAGATAAACTGAAAAATGGCTCAAGGATCAGAGGTCAAAACTGAGAGAAAAATATACGGAAGGAGCAATGTGGAGTGGAAAATAAATGCTAGGATGTGGGGAAAGCTGGGGAGGTATAAAGACACCTACAGAGAGAAACAGAATAGATGGAAACTAGGAGAAGGGTAAACGGGGACAAAGAGGAGAGGAGCAGGTTGGGATGCCGCAGGTTTGGGGCCAGAGCACTGGATGGAAGCACCTTTGGGCACCAGGGCTGAAAACATTAGCTGTGAGTTTCCAGATGAAACTGTCCCTAGTTATCAAAGTGGCTCTTACAAAATGTCAGTTCGCAATGGGCCTCTCCCTGAATATTCCAGTGATTCCCAAGGCCAAATCTCCACCCCAGATCGTCTTCAGAGCTCATTTATCCATGGACCTGAAGGCCAGGGGTCAGATAGATACTGCACTGGAATTCTTTCAAGAGCCTTAGCGTTGGCACACGCGGAGCCGAGAGCATTGCTCATTCTTCGTTGTTCGGGCTGGAGCTAACTCCTCAGTGTTCTTTCCCTCGATGAGAGATCACTGTTCGCCCGTGTTGTTTTCAAGTTGGAAACCTAGCAGTTGCCCATGACTCCTCTGGCCCTTGATTACATGCCTGTCATTCCTCCAACATGGTCATTTCTCCTTCAGAATATCTCCCACCTGTCCATCCGTCCCATCCCCAGAGCCGAGTCTCTAACCCATGTCTCTGTCACTGTCGTGGTTCTCAGAGGCCTTCTACCTCCTCCTCCCTCCAAACTTAGTCCCATTAAGTGCATTATTTGCACTTCAACTAGAGGGAACATTTGAAAATAAAAATTAGATTGTATTATTTTCCTACTTAGGAATAATAAGAAGTATTTCCTACTTCTTAATACACCAAGGATTAAATAGAAGTTTCTTTCCGTGGGGTCCAGGCCGGCCCCCACAACAAGCCGCCTGCCCACTTCCCCAGCCTCGTCACCTGCCTGCTGCACTATTACTTCAAGATAGAAGGCACTTTCTTCCCCAGGGATTTTAATTTTTAATTATCTCCTTCACATCTGAGTCTGTTCATGTGCCTTATTTAGAACTGTCTTTCTGTTCCCCTGCTCTCCGCTTACCTTCCTCCATTCTGGTTCAATCCTATTTAACACAAACCACCTTGGGGAGGCCTTTCTTTAGAGAAAGCTAGACAGGAACAACTGAGAGCCAAAGGATAGGAGAGGAAGAGCAGTATCAGGGAAAACAAGGGGAAAAGTCGCAGGAACAGAGAACAAGAGAGAAATACACCAAGAGAAAGAGAGGCTCCAGGAGACAGCAGTAGAAACTGAGGCAGGGAGTGATTAGATTTACAGAATCAAACGGTAAAGGGAAGAATAGAAAAAGGGTGATGTGCAGTAAGAAGAGGAAGATTTTCGCAGGATGGGTGAGTTACTGTCAGCCTCTAGTGAAAGCTGCTGAAGCGGACATAACCTCAGGTCAGTCGTTTTGTGGAATGGGACATTCCAGTTTCTCAGGCTTTCTTGGTTTTTCTTACTTTCTCGCTGTGATTTTTTTCCTTGGTCATAAACTGAGATGTCTGTGAGATTTCATTCCTTTCTGCTGAGGATAGCAAGACCTGTTGGGAGACCGGCAATGAAGAAGAGCTTCAGGAAGCCTTGGGCTCCCCACCAAGATGTGGGCCCAGCAAAGAAGGGGGGAGGTTGCCAGTGCTGGGCTGCAGGGTATCAGGCTGCTGAATTTCAAGCTGGTGTTTCCTGATGCATTTTACCGTGAGCACACTCCTCTGTGAAAAGATCCACTGTGTTCTGGAATCCCATGAATTCCCAAGTGCACATTCGGGGAGAGACACACCGAAGAGGGGGGATGCCTTTCAGACTTATTCATAGTAAAGGCTTGGATTTTTACCCACCAACACTTTAGCTTCTCCAGAGAATAAAAACTAAGCATCATCCTATTTATTGATAATGTTATTATTTTGGGCCTAATTTTGGAAAAAGCTCAAGAGAAACACGATCCTTCAGATCAACTGCTCTACACTCTAAATTATGATTTTTGTCAAATAGTTTTTATTATGTTACTGTGACTTTTCAAAGAATTTTGCAAATAAGATGTCATTTCACCTCCACAAACTTATGCATTAAGAGAGACATACTGTTGCTTCTTTCTATTTTATAGATAAAGAAATAGAAACACTGCAGTGTATAAGGGTCTTTTACCAGGTCAAAGTAGTTATACAAGTGGAGGCGCCGTCAGACTAGCAGATCGTCAGGGTGGCCAGGGTCACCGGGACAGAGTTCACACAGGGGGAACCCAGGAAATGTTCAGAGACCCAGGCAAGTGGATCAGGGCCCAGTGCAAGAAGGCCCTCATCCAACAAATATATTTTGGTAGTAAAACCAAGGAAAACCCCAGAAAGAGCTGGTAGAACTGGCACTTACCATGTGAAATGCAAGAGATCTAGAAAGAAAAATTGAGCCACAAGTAGGAAAACTGCCAAGAGAGCAGGAAGAGCCATGAAGAAGAAAAAGCCCAAGAGGGAAGCCCAGGGATTCATGGAGATGTCCAGTCTTTCATGGTATAGAGGAAACAGTGTGTGGTGACAGAACAATGAGAAGGAGAAAGGAGGTGTGTGAAAGATCACAGGAGAAGAAGAGGCAGAGCGAGGCTCTGGTAGGTCTTAGGCAAGGTCCTTTTTCCCAAGGAGAAGCTCATTTGAGTGCCGAACACCAGAATTCAGCATGATGTTCCTGAGGTCTGTTCCCTCATCGTCATGTCTGGTTGGTCATTTCTGCATTTCCCTTCAGTTTCCTCTGAGCACAAAGGTCTCCAAAGGACGAATGGAAGCAATTTGGAAGAGATACCCGAACTGCTACCAGGCGATGGGGGAGGTAATTATGATTTAAATGACCAGTTACTTCATTAAATTTGTTTGTCTGTCTGTATGCAAGGGACACTTCCTTCACCCCCAAACACAAATACACACTTTGACTCAGCCTCTGGTTGCTTTCCTCCAGTGTGTGGGAGGCAGGGGGGAAAGGAGGCTAAGCACCTTAATGGAAGGGCTCTAGGGTGAAGAACTGAAGGGCACAAAATAATAAGAATGTAGACTGGGGGCACCAATGGAGTTGGCTAAGTAGGCCCAATTTTATCTAAATGTATATGGACTCTAAACACTACCAGGGTGGGGTTTGGGAGGGGAGAGATAATCTTAAACTTACTTCCCAGGGATTGCATAGGATTAATGAAATATTACGTATCGCAGAGACAGAGGAAGTGAGGTAAGAGAATAAATAGGGAAATAATGGAGCAAAGAGATGAAGAACTTCATGGAGGAGCAAAAAGACAGAAATGCAAGCAGATGGCAGAAGTCAGGGAGAGCAAGTCATAGTCAAAGAGATCCACAGCTTCATGGTGCAGGTGCAGCAACATGTGGAGACAGGGTCAGGGGGAGAAGAGGGAAGGAGAGAGAAGGGGATGGGGACCTAACAAGGTGCTAAAAAAGGCGGAGCAAGTTCAGTGGGTACCAACATACTTTTCTTCCCGAGGAGCAGTTCTCCTGCACTCTGAACATCAAGCTCCAGTGCTCTCTGAGCATTGGCCACATCCAGGCAGAGTCCAGGCCAACTGTCTATCATGTTCATGTTTCTTCTTCAGTGTCCTGTGAACGTGTAGCTGTACAAAAGAATGAAGGAGGAGAATCAGAAGAAATGCCCAGATTAATACCTTATGATGGAGAAGGTAATTAGGATTTAAATGACCTGTAATCTAATTAGAGCTTTACTTTCCTATCAATATGGAGGGACACCTTCTTTCATCCCTTCCCTATTCCCCTTCCATCTATCCATCCATCCATCCATCCATCCATCCATCCATCCATCCATCCCCACATATTCACATAGACAAACTATGTCCAGAATTTGATTCCTTCCCTTGAGAGACACAAGCAGTGAAGGATGATCTCAGACTGGTTGAGGTTTCCCTTGGTATAGAACATAGACAAAGAAAGGGAGAATGAAAAATATAGATGGAGTCATGAGATGAAGAGAGACCAAAGTGATTGACAATTCTACTTAAATAGACATGAAGTCTAAATATAACCATGTTATCAGAGAGGGGAGATAATTTCCTACCTTTTTTCCCTAAGGTTGTGCCAGGAACATGGGCATAATGAGTATAATTGCAGCACAGAGAACTGAAAGAGTTTTGAAATGGACCTGGCAAAGGGAAGGATCCTTGATCATTTGCCAATGGCCACAGTCCAGAACATTGGTGATATGGGGAAAGGAATATGGACGTGGATGAAATACGCAGAAAGTCTGAAATTTGAATTTTGAGTTTTAATTCTTAGGTTGAAAAATTAGAAACAGAAAGTTAAGAACTAGAGAGAACAGATAGAAGCAGGGAAATCAACACCATGGAAGAAAGGAGATAAGCTCCATCATCTTAGGTGGAGAACATGGTGGTAAGAGAGAACTGCAGGGCAGGGTTGGGGGGGGGGGACATTAAGAAAAAGAAAGGGTGAGGGAGGGGCACAGAAGTTATACATTGAGAAAAAGGAGATGAGTGAAAATTCAGCAGAGATGAATACTGTACAAGGGATAGAGAAGACAGTTTGGGACACTGTAGGAATTGAGAGAAGAGTTGTTCATCGGAAACAAGTCTGCCAGTAGGGGTGGAACATGTTAGCCATGGATTTTCAAGTTATTATGTCCCCAGTTATCAACATGGCACCTGTAATATTCTCAGAGGCAGTGGTCCTCCCTCCCAGGCATCCTTGTCTGCTCCCTTCTATAACTTATGATCCCCAAACACCTGTCTGGCCCAGACTTGTCTTCTAACCTCATTCATCTGAGGGCCCGAATGCAGCTGTGCAGGGGACCTGAAGGACATCTCCATTTAGACGTTTTTCAGGAACCTCAATACAAGATACCCACAATTGCACATACCATGTTTCTTGACACCAGATCTGCTCCTTTCCTGGTGTTCCCTATCTCAGGACAGAACACAATTGCTCCATTCCTCAGGCAGAAATTTTGGGGTCATCAGGGACTCATCCCCCTCCCTCAACTCACAGAGCCCATCAGTCATCCAGATTAGTCAGCTATACCTCGAACTTGTCTCTTGCCTGTCCATTCCTCTCCATACCCAACACGAACACTCTGGTCAGATGTCTCTTCTCTCTGGAACCAGAGCAACAGCCTCCAGTCTCATATCTTCCCCCCAGTCATGTTCCCATCACACTCAATCTCTTCAGGTCAACTAGAGGACTCTGAAAATGCAGGTTGGTTTATCCTACTTTCCTACATTAAGTTGATAACTCCTTCTTGTCAGAAGGATTAAATCCACTTTCCTCCCCATGGCTCCAGCCCCATGTCTGTCCTGCAATTACTTCAAAAATTTGTATAAAACTTGTTCAGGAATTTTAATTATCTGATTCCTCTTTCTCACCTGAGCTTTGGAACATGCTGGGCCCTGTGCTTGGACAGTTTTCTTGCCCACTTGCTCACTAATCTGGTGAAAGCATGTGGATATTAGATACCATCTCAGAGATGCCTTTTCTGACCCCTAGAAAACAAGCTAAGAGTTGGGGAGAAGAAATAAAGCACAGCAGCAGGGAAGCATGAGTGGAAAGAAGGGAGGTGGGAACAGACATGGGGAAAGAAACAAATCAAGACAAAGAAGAGTGCCAAGAGATCCCAAGAGCGAGATACAGAGGTAGAAACGGAAGAGGCAGACACACACGGGAAGGGTGAAAATGAGAAAGAGAACAAAGTTTGGGAGACAAGGTGTGCAAGGTTTCTGACAGTCACCATCGTTGTGGGAGACTTCCTTTTATCTTTGCAAAACTTTAAGACAGGCATGCAAACTGCTGTAACCTCTGTTTTGTGGATGGGGAAACAAAGAAGAGAAAAGCATGCAGGCTATTTTTGCAAGGGCAAAGCAGAAAAGGCAGAGTGGGCAGCAGTGGATGTGTCATTGAGGGAACAGTTGTGTGAAGCCACCTGCCAGTCAGGGTGGGGTCCTGTGGTCAGAACACAAACAAGAAGCCCCAAGAGTCCCACACATTCCCAAAGAAGTGCACCGGGGTCCAACATAAGACCTTCATTAAGAGAAAAACTAAGTTGTTCATTAATTTTAGCCATTCTAACTGCTGTACCTCGTGGTTTTGATTTGTGTTCCCTGATGCCAAGTGATGTTGAGCATTTGTTCATGAGTCTGTTGGCCATTTGTATGTCTTCTTTGGAGAAATGTCTAACTATGTGGTGGGCATTAAGGAGGGCACTTGAAGTAATGAGCACTGGGTGTTACATGCAACTGATAAATCACTAAATTCTACCTCTGAAGCTAATAATATGGTGTATGTTAATTAATTTGAATTTATTTTATTTATTTATTTTTAAAGGTTTTATTTATTTATTTGACAGAAAGAGAGACAGCCAGTGAGAGAGGGAACACAGGCAAGGGGAGTGGGAGAGGAAGAAGCAGGCTCCCAGCGGAGGAGCCTGATGCGGGGCTCGATCCCAGAACGCTGGGATCACGCCCTGAGCCAAAGGCAGACGCTTAACGACTGAGCCACTGAGGCGCCCCAATTGATTTGAATTTAAATAAAAATTTTAAAAAAAGAAAAAAGAAAAACTGGGCATGGGTTTGCAGATGTTTCAACTGTTTGACAACATTCTCAAGAGCCTGTGGACAGAAAAGTACTTATAACAGCCCCTTCTGCTCTCATAGAATGTGGTCATCAGTCTCCCATCTTAGTATAGGGGAATTGTTTCTAGTGTTTTTGCTGTTGGGCTTGTTTCACCTCAAAAAAATAAAAGTTTTCTTGAGTTAAAAAAAAATAAGGGAAAAACTAATGTTGGTGGCGAGAGAAAGGAAAATACTGACAGAGAGCATGGGAATGGACTCAACCACTAGGGCTTGAAGACACCTCGAGTAAGAAAGCTAGACAGGGTAACATTAGAAAATAGATACATTATCACTGAAAAACAAAAACAAAACTAAGGCCTAAAAACAAGAGAAGCCCAGACAATGGAAGAGAAGCACAGCTAGGAAACAGAGATGCGTGAGGCAGAAATGCAGGTGGGACGGTAAGAAGTGGACAGAGGACGTGTAACAAGATGGCGGAAAGCAGAACAAGACAGTGTGGCTCCCAGGGGCAGCAAGGAGCAGGCAGCTTGCTTTTCCATCCTGGTGGGCATGGACATGCTGAGGTCTGCTCCCATCACCCTCCATGGTCCATCATGTTCTTGTTTCTCTGCAGTGACCTGTGATCAGAGAGTTAACCCAAGGTCTAATGAAGGAGAACTAGAGGAGACGCCCAGCCTGCCAGCAGAAGAGAAACAAGGTAATTCTGATTTAAATTACCAACTCCCTCAATATAGCTTTGTTTTCCATCAGCATGGAAAAAAATCTTGCCTTTCTCCCATCCTACCATTCTATTCTTCATATTCACATCCATACAGGTGAGACTGTGTCCATTTTCTGTTTTGCTTTTTCCAAAACTGTGAGAGACACTAAAAATAATGGTGAGCAGAGCTCCTGAGTGGAGAGGGGATTCCTGCCTGGAGAACATAGGGAGACAGGATATAGCAAAGGTAGGCTGGGGCACCAGACCAGAAGGGCCTGAGTGGTTTTATTAAATGCCCGTAAAAACCAAATACCAGCGGATTATGGCAACTGAGGCAACAAGATCATTTTCAGCCTACTTCTGGTAGTACCAGCAATATGGAAATAAGTTTTGTGAATGATTGATAGGTTTGCACTTTAGAAGGTCCCTTGGGAGATTGTTAGCATAGAGCTGATAAGGGAAGGCTGTCTGGTGCTGTGGTCCATGTGAAAAGGGAAGAACTTCTGTCAGTTTGGGAGGAAGCATCTGTAAGAAGAGGAAAATAGATAAAATAAGGGAAATTTTAAGGCAACCAGAAGGAAAGATTCAGAGAAACAGAGATAGAAAAGGAGAAAGTGATGGGGCGCCTGGGTGGCACAGCGGTTAAGCGTCTGCCTTCGGCTCAGGGCGTGATCCCGGCATTCCGGGATCTAGCCCCACATCAGGCTCCTCCGCTATGAGCCTGCTTCTTCCTCTCCCACTCCCCTGCTTGTGTTCCCTCTCTCGCTGGCTGTCTCTATCTCTGTCAAATAAATAAATAAAATCTTTAAAAAAAAAAAAGAAAAGAAAAGGAGAAAGTGAGAGACAACATGGAAGGGGTATAAGCTCATGAAGAAATGAGATAAGGAGATGAAAATTAGCTTATATAATAATTTGGCAAATAAATGTCAAAATAATAATAATGTGGAAGGGCGCACAAAGGAAACTATGTAGAGAAAGAGTTATATCAAAATAATTTAAAAATCAATAAGGAATGGAAACTACCGTATAGGGAAGGGAGAATTTGGGATCTTGTAAAACAGAAGTATGAGTCTAGACAGGAGCATCTTCCAGCAGAAGGGGGTCTATCTCAGTAGTAAGTTTTCAGATTTAATCTCCCCAGGTAGAAAGCAGTGCCTGGAACATACTCAGAGACTAATAACCCTCACCCTAGCTGTCTCAGTTACTCCCAGGTAACAGAATGACTCTCAAGGGCATGCCTGCTAGGGACACCTGTCTCCCAAGGTTATCGGTCTATGCACCCAAAGGCATTTATCACAGGATCCTCTCCATTTGGATGACTTTCAGGAACTGACACTTCCAAAATTGAAACCAACAGCTTCTTCTCAAACTAGAAACTCCTTCTCCAGAGGTTGCTCCCTCGTTAAAGGCAACACGAATGCACCATTTCCTCTTGCTCCCATGCTACCCATTTTCTCCACTTTAGCATGATTATTATTTGCAAGACGTCAATCAGATCATATCATTTTCCCACATAAACCTGGTGTTCTTTTTTGCCTTAGGATTAAATCAGTTGTCCTTCCTGTGGTTTTCTATGTCTCCCATTCACATGGGGCACCAGTCTATTGCTTCTGCCTCATCTCTCATGATAGTGTAAATATTTTCAGTGGTTGCAATATTCTGATTTTTCTTTTATATGTGGGCCATATAATAACTTTTCCCTGTGTTTGGTGATGTTGCCTTGACCTAGTCTGCTCATCAGGTTCTACAGTACTATTTTCAGGACGCCTAACATAGAGGAAAGGGAGCAAGAAAAAACTGAGTGAGATAGGGGAAGCAAAAAACACTAGAGAGTGCCAGAGGCGCAAGCGAAAAAGAGTCAGAAGAAAAGGAGACAGAAATACATCCAAACAAAGAGAAGCCCCTGGAGAAACTGACAGCAGGAGAGAAGCACAGAGACAGAAGTAATGAGCAGGGACAATGGGAAAGGGGGTGTAGTAGACAGAGAATTAGGTATACACAAGAGGAGGAAGATGGTGGATGGTCCTCAGGCTCTGGTGATGGCAACAGGAGTGAGTCAACCTGCAGGCCGGGTGAGCCCAGACACTGACCAGATGGTTTGGGACAGGGACAGTCCCACCTAGCAGATAGCTGAGTATCCCACGTCTTCACTATGAGTTTTCCCACCATGATCTCCCCTGGTGTGTGCTGAGATGACTGGGGGTTTCATTCCTTTCTGCAGAGCACAAAAATGCCTACGGGGAGACCAGTGACAAAGAAGAGCCTCAGGAAGCCTTGAGCTCCCCACCAACATGTGGGCGAGGTAAGGAAGGGGTCGCCAGCCCTGGGCGGCAGGATATCAGGCAGCTGAATTCAGAGTTGAACAGCATGGCCCTTATTGTTAGAACAGATGTATTCCCTCTTCATATTGTGGTAGATAAATACTTTTTTCCTTCACACTCTTTATGTCTATTTATAGGAAGGACTCAGTATTGTGATTTTAACCCCTGTCTACTTCTTATTTTCTATAAAGAAGGAAAGTTAAGTACGTATCTAGTGCTTAATATTATTATTATATTGTTATAACCTTGGAGAGACTTCAGATGAAACATGGTGCTGAGATCTACTTGTCAGAAGGAAAGATCTTGAGCCCGTTTATAGTTTTTGTCACAGTTTTTGTCATCAGGTTATTGGATTATTTTGTGCTTTTTTTCTTTTCAAAGTACTTTGGCAAGTGAGATTTCCTCATGAAGCTTTAGGACTTAGCTAGAGAAACTGCTTTTATTCCTCCTTAGAGAAAGACAGGGAAACACAGATGAAGCATACTGGTTTTTCCCTAAGATCAGGTAGAAGGAAGAGCAGAGACCCATGCCCTGAACATCTCATCGCAGGTAGAGGCTGTGTGAGGCTAGCAGGGGTCAACGTGGTCACACTTAAGAAGAGTCCAAGGGGAGATCTAGGGCTCCCAGGGGGAACAGAACAGAACCTAAAGCAGAGAAACTTCTACTTCACAAATAAAGAATACAAGTAGGAAGGGGAAGAAATCAAAAGGGACAGTGATGGAAGGAATGGGCCCTGCTTTAGGGATTGGAGAGACCTGGAAGAACAGAGCTAGGAGGAATAAGCAGGAAAGAAAAGATTCAGATCACCATTGAGGAAAAAGTAAAGAGATAGGAGAAGTCAGGGGAGTGGAGTCCACAAAATCAAAGATGCACAAATATTCTCCTAGTGCAGAAGCAGAAATGTCTGGAGGCAGATATACGGGAAGGAAATGGAGAAGCAGAGAGTAGGAGAGACAGAGGAAGGAGGGCTCAGTTGAATCTCAGGTGGGGTCCTTGGAGCAGATGTCCCTTTTCCCAAAGGGCAGCTCACCTACGCTCTGAACATCCTGACTCAGCTCATTTCCTTATTTCCCTTCAGGGTCCTGTAATCCTGAAGCTCCCCAAAGGATGGGTGAAGAAGAACCAGAGGAAGTGCCCAGGCAACTGCTATGTGATGGGGAAGGTAAGTACAATTTCAATTCCCACTTCACTAACTGAATCTTTGTTTTTCTGTCTACAAGGAGGAAAATTTCCCCTCATTTCTCCCCTCCTCCACTGCTCCCCTTCACTTACACATACAGAAGAAATGTGTAAAGCCAAGTGAAAAGGATCCAAAAAAAAAAAAAAAGAGAGAGAGAGAATTAGGTGTATGGGAAGGGAGGTAGGTGGACCATTCTCAGCCTCTGGTGATAGTGACATGAGCCATATTAACTCCCAGGTCAGGTGAACTCAAAGACAGGAGGGTCTGAGGGCAGGGACATTCCCACCTCGAAGATATTTGAGCCACCTTGGTTGTCAGGGTGGGTTTTCCTGCTATGGTCTCCATTGGTCATATGCTGCATCCACTAAGGGATTTTGTTCTGTGCAGAAGGTAGCAGTGCCTGTTTAGAAATGTGTGATGAAGAAGAACCTCAGGAAGAGTTGAGCTCATCACCAGAAAGTGGATCAGGTAAGGGAGGCAAATGGGAGGATTTCCCTCCCTTTTTTAAATGGATGAATAATATTCCATTGTGTATGTATGTATCTACCTACCCCATTTTCCTTATCCATTAATCTGCTGATGGACACATAGGTTGTTTCCATGTCTTGGCTATTGTAAACCATGCTGAATATCTCCTTGATATACTTATTTTGTTTCCATCGGATATATACCCAGAAGTGGAATGGCTGGATGATATGGCGGTTCTAATTTTTAGTTTTTTGAAGAACCCTCATACTGTTCTTCGTAGTGGCTATACCACATTACAGTTCTACCAAGAGTGCACCAAGGCTTCCTTTTTTCCACATCCTCACCAGCATTGGTTCTCTCTCATGTTGATAATCTCTTTTTCTTAACATCAACTCTGTCATATAGCATAACCTAAAAATGGAGGTAATATCTCATGATATTCACAGTCCCTGGGGTCAGGGAAGGAAATCTTGAGTGGACATTGAGAGTTATGCCTACTACAATGAGACTTAAGTACATTTCTAGAAAGTAACAGTCCAGATGAGCCATTGACTTTCCCAAGTAAATAATATAAGCTATTCTTCTAAAATGAGACATCAAACAAAGCTGAGTATAATGTTTAAAGAAAAGAATCTGGCTTTAGAAAAGAGTTATAGTAATTGGGTTAAACACTACAGAGAAGTGAGAGATACGTAACTTTGCCAATTGCATCCAGATCTTGAATCATGCATAGTGTAGACATACTAATGTTCAGATCAATTATAAATTGATTATGTGTAGGAGAATTTTCTAGGAATTCTAAAGTTATTCTTCCTTTAGTACATTTAATCTGGTAGGTTCTTTCTCTTTTTTTAAAGATTTTATTTATTTATTGGAGAGAGTGAGAGAGAGCACAGGAAGGGGCAGGGGCAGAGGGAGAAGGAGAAGCAGACTCACTGCTGAGCAGGGAGCATAACATGGGGCTTGATCCCAGGACCCTGAGATCATGACCTGAGCCAAAGGCAGATGCTTAACCGGCTGAGCCAGCCAGGTGCCCCTTAATCTGGTAGTTTCGTTCGCAGAATAGATCCTTCCTATTAGATTTATAGGGATTTTTTTTAATGAAAAGAAAGAAACTGTTAGATGATGGTCTGAAAGTAGCAATTACCAGTTGGGACATGAGAACTTTTGGTCATCATTCTCTCTCTTATAGAAATACTATCAAAGGCACTGTTTACTTTTGACATGTCCAGAGTTCCCCTTTAAAACCCAAAGTTCTCTTTGGTGAAATTTTTCCATTTATTAAGATTAGTGCAAGAATGATTCTGAGAGGCAAAGAGGAAGTGGAGTTCTGTCAGTGAGAGACTGTAGCTTTGGCCAAGACACACCCATGACAACTAGCAATGAGGCCACCACATGCAGTCCTTAGTGTGAATGGTATTCTGCAAGTGACTGGAGTATTGGGTTCATCCACTGAGCAGAGACTACAATGGGAACATATGATTGATTACATGATAGTAGTTGACCTCAGATTATGTGCCAAATTGACAAGAGGTTTTGGGAGGGACTCAAGACCAAGGGTGACCAAATATCTTTGCACAAATTAACTACTGTCTGATGTACCCACATCCATTAATTAGTTTTGCATAGGGGCCTTACCAGGTCTATGCCTCCATTTATTTGCTTTGGATAACTTTCTTCTAAAATTCAAGAAGCACAAGAAAATCAGGAGCAAACAAACACACATAAGACAAAACTTTGGAAAAATAGACCAAAGTTAAGAGTAAATGAAACAGTAGAAGAATAAAAAATATTTACAGAATATTTGCTAAATGCTGCACTTCCAAACCAAGATGTCTAACCACTTTGTGTCTAATTGCATATACATCTTTAAGTATCAAGATTGATTCAGAAATAAGAACTCACTAAAACATGTCAGAGCGTTAAGTCGTTGTTGAGATGGATTGATCCAGAAGACAACTGGAGTTGGGCACAAGAGGTGCTGGATTTACACCTGTTGGCCCAAGGATCCCACAGGACATTGCTAAACAAGAGTCTTCAAGATGGCTTGGTGGGAAATCCAATTTTGGAGGGATAGACCATCATGCCGTATCTGAAGCTGAAAGAGGGATTTATTGCTTGCTAAGCAAGGTGCATGGTGGAAGGAAGTATGGTACTCATAGGACATAGTTTATTTTAAAAAGGAGATTGCTTTTAGGTAGAGTTTTAGGAAGCTTGTAGTTCAGTAACTGCAGACTTTCAGACCCAGGGAGTGTTTATAACTAGGTAATCATTTAGTCATAGACATAGGCTTTCTGGAGTGTGGCTGTTGCTGATTGGCCGATTTTCAGAAGTGTAAGCCTGTCACTGATTGGTTGGCTTTAAATGTGGTTAGTGATGTAAGCAGTGATGGGCCAATTGGGATGAGTTTAAAACCCATTCTGCTAATTACTTTTTACAGTTTTCAAAGAACAGTTGGTTTTTCCTGGAAGGGTTAGATCTTTTTACTTTATTCTTAGGGCTACAGGTAGAAAAGTAGGAGTAGAGGAAGAAGAATGAGGTACAAAAGATGGGAAAAGCATGGCTTTGGCAGCTCTAGGCTGTGATTATTGGAGCAGGTGTAGTCTTTTCCCAGAAGGCAATTCGTGTTAGCTCAGAATATCAGGGTGCACCATGAAAGCACCAGAAACTCTTCCCTCAACACTGTTTCAGGATCCATGGACTGTAATTTGCTTGCTTCTCTTTAGTATCTGGTGAACTAGAAACTCTCCAAATGAATAGAGAGGAAGAATCAGAAGAGCTTACTTCCAGCCTACTACCCAATGATGGACAAGGTAATTATGACTTAAAGAATAATAAAAACAGAAACAGAGGCTGATACAGAGAAAAAGGCAAGGGAGGGAAAAAGGGAGACTTACAGGAAAGGCCAGCGATGGGGAGGTCAATGGAAGATTTCAGAGGAAGAAGCAGAGAAGGGGAGATCAGGAAGGGTACAGAGAAGGGGATCCCTGGGGTAAATGAAAGTCTTCATACATCACAATTTTGGCCGAGGAGCAGAGCTACCAGCATATGGAAATAAGAAGTGTTCCTGTGTTATCTGCTTCTCAAAAGATGTGACAGAAGGTCCAGAAGCAAGTACTGCAAGTAGCCAAGCATGTGACACGATGGGTAAGGCTACCGGAGGGTTGTGGGATGGGGGGTGGCTCTACAGGCAGGGTGGTGGCAGGTGGTCTGGTCCATCCCAGTATCCTGTTCTCTGTTTTGCTTGACCTGACTCTTTGGGGAATGGTAGAGAGGCAAGAGATGATCATAAAGTCGTGTTTAACAGGATGGGCCCTGCTGATTACACATGAGTGACGTAGTAGAAATACGCTCTTAAAGATGCATTAGTCTACTGATAGTAAAGGCTTGTATTTATACAGTGATTTCCATCTTCTGTGGAGCCCAAGAAAGCCAAGCATACTTCTGCTAGTAGATAACAATGTCATTTTGTCACAACCTTAGAAAAATCTTAAAAGACAACTAGTGATGCCACTTACTTGTCAGGAGAAAAGACTATTCTTTTTTTTTTTTTTAAGATTTTATTTATTTATTGGATAGAGACAGCCAGCAAGAGAGGGAACACAAGCAGGGGGAGTGGGAGAGGAAGAAGCAGGCTCATAGCGGAGGAGCCTGATGTGGGACTCGATCCCACAACGCCGGGATCATGCCCTGAGCCGAAGGCAGACGCTTAACTGCTGTGCCAGGCAGGGGCCCCAGGAGAAAAGACTATTCTTAACCCAGCACATATTTCTGATGGATGCCCTCTAGCGTGTCGCTGGTCTATTTAGTGATTTCCCGTAAATGTTTGCACATAAGATTTTATTTAATCCTTACAAAAATCTTAAGACCTAGAGAAAGATCCCTGAGTAAACTGAAGCGCATAGGTATTTCAGAGTGTTTTTGCAAGTACTGTTGAGAAACAAAGGAAATAATGCAACTCTAGCATTAAATGCAAACTCCAGGCCCATCCTCGACTCGCACTTCTCAATTCAGTAGGTTTTTAGTCCCTTTAGAAGAGAAAAATGATAACCCAAACATCTTTATAAATTCAAGTCTTCTGCAGTATGAATAATCCTAAAATTTGTAACTTTTACTTATTAATTTCTGTTTCCTCACCCTCACCTGTTATTCTCTAGACACCGTGGATCTTGGAAACAACTCTGCTTCGGGAAAACGCAAGAGGAAGAGAAGTAAGAGCACATAAGATTTTACTTGCTTTTGATGTTAAAAATGAGGTTTTTAATGCTAGAGTTGCATTATTACTATTTACAATAATAAGTGGTAATAATATGATGTCCGCCCAAAGATGTCCATATCTTAATCTCTGGAACTTGTATTATCTATTATCTTACGTGGCAAAGAGATTTTACAGATATAATTAAGGTAGGGACCTTGGAAGAGGAGATTGTTCTGGATTATCTGGGTACACCCAATATAATGGAATAGCTGTTCCTGGCTGTGGAGAGAGGGGGAGTGGCCATGGAAGATAGTCATCGAGAGATACCATATTGCTGGCTGGAGGGGCAGGAAGAGGGAGGAAAGGAATCAGGAATGTAGAAGACCTCTGGAAGCTGGGAAAGTCAAGGAAATGTATTCTACTGTACAGCTTCTAGAAAGGAATGAAGGCCTATTGACCCTTGTCAGACTTCTAGTCAACATAACTGTGAGATAATAAATTTATGTTGTTTTAAGCCACTACATTTATAGTCATTTGTTATGGCACCGATAGAAGAGCAGTACAGACTTTGGTTTAGAGGTGGAGGCACCTGTAACACACTCCTCAAATTGTGGAAATGGTTTTGGAATTGGACAGTGGGCAGAGGGAAGAATTTTAAGTGGAGTGATAGAAAATGTCTAGATTTCTAGATTGCCATGAGCACTTTGTTAAGACTATGGGGCTGAAGACTCTGCTAGAGAAAGCTTGGAAGTGCAGAACCTGGTAGAGAAAGACTGTTTTGTCTTAGAGGTTATGCAAATCATCATGAAGACTTGGTAGAAATATGGAAGGTCAAGGTGTCACTGGTGAGGGCTCTGGAGGAAATAAAGAACACGTTTTTGGAAACTAGAGAAAAGGGGATCCTTAGTATATAGTGGCAGAAAGCTCAGCAAAATTCTGTCCTGCCAAGAATGTGGAAGGCCGAACTTTCTGGTTAAATAGCGAAGGAGGTTTCTAAGCCAAGTGATAAGGGTGCAACTGGTTTCATTTTGCTGCTCATAGTAAAATGTAAGGGGAAAGAGGTAAACTGAAGGAAGAACTGCTTAGCAAAAGGAGTCAGGACTTGATGATTTGAAAAATTCTCAGCCTTTCCAAGCTGCAAAAGTTGCTAAAATTTGTAACTTCCCTGTCAGGTAAATGTTGTCTGTAGTGACAACCAAGAGTACGGCGTTACCACTTTCTGCTAACGCACCAGAAGTAGTGAACAGTCAGAGTATTCAGGCACAAGGAAAAGGGTCTTTGGGATTAAGTATGTGACTCACAGATCCCCTCAGAGTTCTGCAGAAGTAAAAAATAGTTACATGATTGTATAGGAAAGATCTGTGGAAGAGTCTGTCTAATGGAGGAGATCCCCATGACAGACACAGCAGTGCTATGATCCCTAAGGATCTTCTATCAACAGAAACAGGGACGTCCATGTCCTAATCTCTGGAACCTGGAACCAGTCCCTTCACATGGCAAGAGGTGCTGAGGGTGTGATGAAGCGAGTTATCTTGAGATGCAGAGATTGTTCTGGATTATGTGGGTGGCCCCAATCAAGTCACATGGGCCCTTAAAATCAGAAACCCTTTCCTGCTGTGGAGAAAGGGATATGTGATGATGGGATAAGATCAGAGCAATGCAGTGTGGCCGGTTTGAAGATGAAGGCCGGGGGCAGTGAGCCAAGAACTGTGGCAGCGTTCAGAAGCTGGAAAAGGTAAAGAACTGGATTATCCCCTGTAGCCTCCAGGAAGGAGCAAAGCCCTGTAGACACCTTGATTTTAGCCCTATGGGACTTGTGTCAGATTTCTGACCTTCAGAAAGATAAGATAATAAATTTGTGTTGTTTTAAGCCACAATTTATGGCAATTTATTACAGTAACAATAGAGAACTAACACTTTTCGTAAGACCAGAAAAGTTAAAAAAGGAATATTTCACATTTATATGGATAGATTCCATCTTTTAAAATAGTAATTTACATTTTTTTCAAAATGCTTACATCTTTATGTTTGTTTTTGTTTTTGTTTTTTTTTAAATATATGATCTTTGTTGGGGCACCTGGGTGGCAAAGTCGGTTGAGCATTGGACTCTTGGTTTTGGCTTGGGTGGTGATCTTGGGGTCATGGGATTGAGCCCTGGGTAGGGCTCCTTGCTTAGCCTGGGGTCTGCTTGGGTTTCTCTCTCCCTCTTCCTCTGCCCCTCCCCCCACGTGCCTGTGCATGTGTGCTTGCATGTTCTCTCTCAATTAATAAAGAAATTAATCTTTAAATATTAAAAAAGTAAAATACATGATCTTTGTAAATTTCATGTATATCTTTCCAGATTTTTTTCTATGTGTATATTAACACATCTAGAATTTTATCATAAATCTGAATCAATCTGTTCATACTGTTACATTTTCTTTACCTTAAATCAGTATTTCATGCACAAAACATTACAAACATTTAACATTTGACCTGTAAAAGTTTTTATTTCATTCCTGTGTTAATTTGCATTGTTTTCATTTTTGTTGTGGTTGAGCATTTTTCAGTTATTACTGGTCGCTTGTTTTTCTCCTAGAAATGCCTGGGACACATGCCTTGCTAGGGATACAATCCTGCTGGTCTTTTTTTTTTTTTTAACCATGCTGAACAAACATAGGACTATTAATACATATATCACATTTTGCCAAATCTATGTTATTATTTTGTTTTGTTTGATGTTATTCTTTTTGGTTGGTATTATCTTTTGTTCTAAGGAAGTTGGGAAATTTTACATCGTAAAATCTGTCAGGCTTTTCCTTTATATTTTCTAGGTTATAATTAAAATTTATGAGATATTTCCCACCTCAAAATTTTAAAAATACTTATATTTGTTTCCAGAATATCTGACGTACTTAATACTTAATGTTTAAATCTATAATTCACCTTTTTGTGGATGACGTGAGACAGTAATTTCAAGAAATAACCCCAATGCTTTTTTCTTCATGACTTGAAATGCCCTTTATATGTGCCTTTCCTTGTATTCACGGAACTGTGCCTGCACTCTACTCGGAAACACTGGCCCGTTTATTTCTAATACATAGCAAATTGGTTCAGTTACAAAGCTCTCAAGTATATTTTGCTATTCCTATCCATTATATTTTCTTTTGCAAGGAAAAAAGTAAAAAATGCAGGGAGGAGCATTAGAAAAGAAAAAGATTTCAAAAGTTCAGTAATCCTGGCTTGTTCACTGTGGATGTTTCAGAATCAGTCAAGATTTTCCCCCAACACCTCCCCAATTCCATTGGGACCCTGACTGAAAAATACGTTGAACTTGCAGATTAATTTGGGTAGAATTGAAAGAGAACGAACCACATGTTTATTCAGATCACCTTTTATGTTCTTCAAAGTTTTAGTTTTCTTTCCGTAGATCTTGCACATTTTTACTTTTCTTATCAGCATTATTGAGATGTAATTTCATACATAGCAGTCATCACTGTTAAGGGTTGACTAGATGGGTTTTAACAGATGTGCTCTGTCATGTAATGCCCCCGCGATCATCACAGGTAACATTTCCATCATCCAGGGGACCGGGGTCCCTTTCCCCACCCTCTGGCTCTTGACAACACCTGATCTGTTTGTTTTTTTTTTTTAAAGATTTTTATTTATTTATTCGACAGAGATAGAGACAGCCAGCGAGAGAGGGAACACAAGCAGGGGGAGTGGGAGAGGAAGAAGCAGGCTCATAGCGGAAGAGCCTGATGTGGGGCTTGATCCCAGAACGCCGGGATCACACCCTGAGCCAAAGGCAGACGCTTAACTGCTGTGCCACCCAGGCGCCCCACACCTGATCTGTTTTTATCACTATAGTTTTATCTTTTCTGGAATTTCATATAAATGAATTCATACAGTACATAGTTTTTCAACATGTGGCCCTTTCATTTAGTGTAAAGCTTTTGAGACACGTGCATGTTGGTATATGTATCACTAGTTACTCCATTTTTACTTCTGAGAAGTATTTCATTATGTGGATATTCCACAGATCTCCTCGCCTGTTGGTAGACGTTGACTGGTTTCCAGTTTTGGGCTATCGCAAATACAGCTTCTAGGAACTTGTACATACAAATCTTTGGGTGGACATAAGATTTAATTTTTCTTAGGTAAATACGTAAGAGTGATATACTAGGTGATATGAACATAAGTGCATGTTCAACATTCTAAGGATCTGCCAAAGTATTTTTTATGTTGTTGTACCTTTTTTATTCCCACCAGCAATGTATGAAAGTTCCGATTACTCCGTATATTTACCAACATTTGGTATTGCTAATCTTAATTTTAGCCGTCCTCATAGGCGCGTAATGGTAATTCATAGTTTTAATTTGCATTTTCTTAATGAGTAATGGTGCTGAACATGTTCTTATGTATTTATTTGCCACCCATAGATCTCATTTAGTGAAGTGTCCATTCAAATCTTTCACCCATATTTATTTGGGTTGTCTATTTTCTAGTTGTAACGTTGTTAATATGTTCTGGATACGAGTCCTTTGTTGGTTATATGCCATACAGTCTGTAGCTGCTCTGTTCATTTTCTTAGCAGTGTCAAAGAGCAAAATTTATTTTGAGGTCTAACAGTATTTTTTATAATCTGTGACTTTTCAGTTCTATGTAAGAAATCTTTGCTCAAGATACTCTATTTTCTTCAAGAACTTTGGTGGTTTTTAGCTCTTACATTTAGATCTGTGATCCAGTTTGAGTTAATTTTTGCATGTGGTATGAGATAAGGATTCTTTCTTCCTCCCTCCCCCTTCCTTCCTCCCTTCCTTCCTTCCTTCCTTCCTTCCTTCCTTCCTTCCTTCCTTCCGTCCTTCCTCCCTTCCTTCCTTCCGTCCTTCCTTCCTTCCTTCCTTCCTTCCTTCCTTCCTTCCTTCCTTCCATCCTTCTTCCCTCCTTTCTTTCTTTCTTTCTTTCTTTGGCATTCAGATAGCCAGTTGTTCAGACCATTTGTGCGTTGAATTAGTGAGTTAATTACCTTGACATCCTTGTTGTAAGTCAGTAGCCCATATATATTTGGGTGTATTTTTGGACTTCCTTTTCTACTTATCTGCATGTCTATCTTTATGCCAATACTACACCCTCTTGTCTAAATCTTCTAAATTAAGCTGCATTGGGTTTGCACGGAGATGTGTTCCGTTCTCCCACATGACTGTATATGTTTGCCAATTCCTCCTTATTCTGTTGTTTTACTTTAAATACTTCGAGGCTATTCATGATTGTCTTGACTTAGTGAATTTTTCTAACCATACGTTGTCCTTCTTTATCCTTACTCTTTTTTTTTTTACTTTAAAATCTCTTTCTTGGGAAGCTAATATTGTTATTTGAACTTTTAACGTTTTATTTTTTGGATGTTTTTTACTCCCTTTTCATCAATCCTTCTTGTACAGCTGTGTTTTATGTTTCCTATTACAATACTTAGTTTTTTATAATCTTCTCTGATAATCTTAATCTTTTCATAGTTCAGTTTTGTTTGCATTTATCATGGATTCTGAGATATGTGGATTTATGTCTTCTATGTTGTTGTTGACCATTCTTTTTCTGTGTTTTTAATGTTCATGTCCTGCTTTCTGATTGATTGAGATTGAATTCTATATTCCCCCCTTTCCTCTGCTGTTTGGAAATTTGGTATGAAATTTCTGTCATCTCTTTACCGTGCCTCAATCCCAAAAGATGTAGACTGTCTGAGCATGCGGATTCATTACATATCCAGCATTTCATCATCACACAGCTACTGTTGTGTAACATTTTCTTTTTAATTTTCTTTCATCACAAATGTTGAAACTATTACCATTTTTGCAGTTGATGTTTACTTAAATTAAAAATATGTTTTTGTTATTTTATGTGTTCACTCTTGTTTCTTTTACCTTTTTATATGATCGGTTATTTAATTAGGTTCTCTGTAAGAAATTTAGTAACACCAATTTCTGAGGACAAACTCCATTTGTGAGAGAAAACACAGCTGTGAAGCTGAGGAACAATTTTGATTTTTGGCAGAATTTGTGAGTCCACAGTTTTCTGATCAAACTTGTGCTGCTGTCTAATCTCATATTTCTCTTTCTCTGTGTCACAAATCTCACCTTCCTGGTGTCAGGGTTTACACAGCTTCTTCTTGAAATAAGTTTCAGTGACACGTTTTGGGATTTTCACGCCGCTGATACAATTTGGTGGAGGTGGCAATGACAAACTTCTGGTGCGTTCTACCAGGGGAATTTGATTGAGGGCCAGAGGTCTGATCACAAGTAGCAAGCCGCTGCTCAGTGGCTTCAGGAAAACTACCCTCTTGCTTCCGTGGTGCCCAGTGAGGATGATCACAATGGTCCCAGGAGTGATGCTAGCTTGCAGTTTTCTCACATGCTGACTGAAAGGCTTTCTGCTGTGGCTCAACAGCTTTCGAGGCTCATCTTCAGTAGGATAATACCTAGATATTTTGTGACGTCTAACCACTTGAGTACCACCACTCTGGTTTTGTGACAATAGCAAGAACCTCCTCCTTTTACTTTTCAACCCTGGATTTAGCTGCTGAATACTTCCTCTTGTATGTGGCCTTTCTGGAACGTGTAGCCAATCGGGAATACCTGCCATTTCCTCTGAGGAGGACGGGGTTTTGGCTGTAGTGGGACTTCCCCTTCTTTTTTTTTTTTTTCTTTTTTCTCTTTTCTTTTCTTTCTTTCTCTTTCTTTCTTTCTTTCTTTTTTTTAAACTTATTTTTATTTTTTTTAAAAGATTTTATTTATTTATTCGGCAGAGATAGAGACAGCCAGCGAGAGAGGGAACACAAGCAGGGGGAGTGGGAGAGGAAGAAGCAGGCTCACAGCGGAGGAGCCTGATGTGGGGCTCGATCCCATAACGCCGGGATCATGCCCTGAGCCGAAGGCTCTGGGGAGAGTAGGGAGACGTTTTTCTATTTTATACAGGTCAGTAAACAAATCCACTCCCTGGTCTAGAGGGTTACATTATCTCTGGCTTCCAAGGCTGTGTGTTATTCAAACATCCTTACAGAGATCGTTTGAGGTATGTGGAAATGCCAAGGAAGATTGCCTCCCAACAAATTCACCTCACACAGATTCTGGCAATTCTGGCAAATTTCCCCATGAAGACACCACTGAATCAGCCATTTTGATTAATTTGGCCACTGTGGGCTAAGACCAAATCCATTCAGTTTGTTTCCTGAAGTATTTAACAAATTTCATAAGGCATAAATGATTTAGATCTCTAATGACCACCCTAGGCTATAATTTACCGTGTTTGCATAAGGAGGCAAGTGAATGCCTGGCTTACACACAGGAAGTGCAATTCCAAGGGCACACACGGTGGCCCTGAAAGGGAAGCGTCTACAGTTGCTAAGGTCCCCTAATGGAACATACATCAACCAGGGGAAGATGGAAGGTGCCTCCAACGTAGGCCCCTGGCGGGCTCTAAACCTTGAGGTCCCAGTTTCATTCATTGCATCTAGTCCTTGATTTGGGGGTAGGGTTCATTTTGGGGGGGGCACTTCCTGAGGAATGTCCTCTTTGTCCATGACACCAACCAAGTGGCATCTGCCTCCCCCACCCCACCCCAATGACTGAGAGTGGGGATGAGGATGATGTCTAGAGAAATCTTGTATGGGATGTGCAGACGCTGGGGCCTATCCCTGTTTTCTCGTGTCTGATGCAGAATGCCAGACTCCTCATCTCTGTGGTAGAGGTATGTACTGGGGTGGTTTCTCTCTGGAGGTAGGATTCAGGGCAGTTCTGCAAGGAAAATACCATTAATGCTTCCCCTTCCACCATACCTGCTAGGCTTTATGGGGTTCCCCCCTCAGATGTCTGGATTTTTGCTCTTCCTTTACTGCCACAAAATCTGTGTGTACTGTTCCGGCGGCTGTAACTTCATCTCCTTTCCAAATGATCTCCTATTCCCATTCAGACCTTTTATCCAGAGGGTCAGATGCAAGTGGGGCAAAGGCATTTTCATAAAATGTAAATGTAATCAGATCAGAGTTAAATCTGAATCCCCTAGGCTCTCTGAAGGCTCTGCCCTCCAGACTGGTAGGGGAAAGAACAGGCATCATCTCCAAGAGCAGGCAGAAGAGAATCCTGAATTTTCAGAACTGGTCTCTCTAACACCATTAATCCCCCATCACTTTTATCCTGGTCGTGATGCAGGAAGGAGCTGATCCCTTTCTGGGGACAGCTGCCTTCAGTGACCAAGGAGCCTTCCAGAGTTAAGTGGACAGGAGGAGATGAGGGACATAGAGTCAGACAATCAGTGCACTGGAAGTAGCTTTTTTGATAAAGGGCCCACCATTGCAGACTATTAAGAGTTCAGCCATGCTCTTGATACATATGAGTTTCTAGGGCCACAGTGGTGTGGCCAGAGGCAGCTGGTCTGTAAGCTGAAGTGTGCGTGGTGTTGAGGCACCGCCCATAGCCCCCAGAGGGACTCAAGTCCTGATCAGTGTCCTGGGAGCAGTCAGGAACAAAGTCCCGTGTGATGTGGCTCTCCCCACGGGAGACAAGCAGGTCCATGAGGAGTCATGAGCCTGGCACACAACCATAGCCCCTGCATAGAGCTGGGAAGGGTCATGGAAAGCTGAGGTGCCAATGGGGCAAAGTCCCAGAATTCTTGAACCTACCAGTTTCATTTGATGAGCAAGGCTTTTTATTTGTAGGCCCTTCCTGCCCTGTAAGTCCTGGGGTCTGAGTTGACCCACCTCCGAATGGAATGGGAATCTCAAGTGGGAGTCATAAGGCCTCCATCCATGGACTGGGTCTTCACTCTTGGCAATAAAAATCTAGTAGCTGGCTATTTTTATTTCACAGTGGTGACAAGATAAGATCTCTATTTACCCAGTGCCAGTGGTCTTCTCTTACTCCTATGTGTTCGTATCATGCACAAGAAAGCAAAACACAACACAGAATCTGCTGCAGTTTCTTTAAGTTCTCCAGGAGCTCCGGGCACTAGATGGCACGGAAGTGGGAGGATTTGTGTCACAACTACAAGTACAGAGATTGTTTTAAGTCTCCCCATCAACGCTAAGAGTGCCTCCCTGCCTCCAGCATGGCATATTATCCATGACACCATCCAGCTATGAGGCGTGTGCCTCCTCATGGCACATTTGAATGTACTGGAAGACACTTGAAGAGGAAATATATTGACATATACCCCCGACAATGGTCATTCAGGATAAGACACCAGCAGGAGCTTATTTTCCAATTTTAGTGGGTTTTTTTGTGGTTGTTTTTTCATTTTCAAAGGAAGCTCATCTCCTATAGTCTCTCAAGTCCACATGGAATAAAATATGACTCTGCAATCAGCCCCACACTGCTGCACTGGTAGTTAAGAATTTTGCCCTGTTCTTGTGGCCTGAAAAAGTATGTGAAACTACTAACATATATGGCTTTGAGAATTATATTTACAGCTCTGAATGATTAACTTTACTCTCTTTTGTTTGAAGGAAAAAAGAAAGGCCATGCCTGGACAAGAATTAAAAAGAGATGTCAGAGAAACGTACATCAGAAAGGTAAGCACTTGAGTGGAAGGCCCTGCTTACTGTCCCTCTGCAGGCCTGAGGGCTCCCAAGGATCCAGCGCCACAAGGATGTAAGCTAAGACGCTGTAACAAAGAGGCCTGGAAACACAGTGGCTTGCACAAACTGGCTTAGTTCTCAGCACGGAATCACCCAGAGCTAAATGATCCAGGGAGACACTGCCAGCCTCAGGATGTGGCTTCTCTGCTGGGTCAAGAAGGTTGTATTAATTTAGTAAGATGTTCCAGAGAAAGCCAAGTGCAAAAAGCAGCCTGTATGGGTAGGTGCATGTGTGCAATGGTAAAAAACTAAACACATATATTTGTACAAATGTATTTTTAGATACTTATAAATTCTTATGTATACGTATTTATCTAACTATAATATATAGAAAGGCACAGATATAGATATATGGAAAAAGCAATAGATGTTATCAATAAAAATATATGCAGTGGTTATATATGGTCATTGGAATATAGGTGATATTTATATTGTTATTTGTGTTTTTTAAGTGTATGTGTGTACATTGAAAATGTTAAACATGTTTAAATTCTGCTATGAAAAGGTATTGTTTATTTTTTTATCTTATTTTTTTATTATAATAATATTTTTTATTATATTATGTTAGTCACCATACAGGACATCCCTGGTTTCTGATGTAAGGTTCGATGATTCATTAGTTGTGTATAACACCCAGTGCACCATGCAATACGTGCCCTCCTTACTACCCATCACCAGCCTATCCCATTCCCCTACCCCTTCTGAAGCCCTCAGTTTGTTTCTCAGAGTCCATAGTCTCTCATGCTTCATTCCCCCTTCTGATTACCCCCCCCTTTCTTTATTGTTTAAATAGTAAAATATACAGAGACAAAAGCCTAGGGGAATACTTTTTTGGGGGGGGGGGAGTTTTTGTTATGGGAAAGTTTTTATTTATTTATTTATTTATTTATTTATTTATTTATTTTTAAATTTTTTTATTATGTTATGTTAGTCAAGGGGAATATTTTTGAACAAGTTAATTATGGCTCTCTCTAGCATGGTGATGTTTCATATAATTTTTATTTTCTGAACTTCCAGTAACATATATGTATTACTTCAAGTTGGACCTCTGAAACCTTGTTTATTTCAGTAGCGGTTAACTTCTTTTTTCTTTTTTAAGTAGGCTCCAGGCCCAACTGGAGCCCAATGTGGGGCTTGAACTCATGACCCTGAGATTAAGACTTGAGCTGAGATCAAGAGTTGGACGCTTAACCAACTGAGCCACCCAGGCGTCCCTCAGTAGTGGTTTAAAGAACTCCTTCCTTCTAGACAGTGAGAGCTGGACCTCATTTTCCATGTGATTTCCAATTTTGAAACAGATCCATATAATAAGATTTTAGAGTCCAATTAAAATTATTAATTTTCACCAATCTATATATCTTAGTTCTTGTCAATTTACATGGGCGCTCTGTTGGTGAATGCGTACAATTTTGTTTGGAAAGAAAAAAAAGTGGTAGCATCCATTGTAAGAATATACCTTATTTTCAAAATACCAAATATTTGGATTTAATCATTATATCATTTTCATTTAAGTCTCTGTGTACGTAGATAAATTCTAAACTACTTTGTACTTTCCAAAGTACAATGAAATCTTGTACGTAATTTAAAAGTTTTCCCTCCTAACGTTTGCATCAACATGGACGGGACTGGAGGGGATTATGCTAAGTGAAATAAGTCAAGCAGAGAAAGACAATTATCATATGGTTTCACTTACTTGTGGAAAATAAGGAATGGCATGGACGACATTAGGAGAGGAAGGGAAAAATGAAGGAAAAAAAGAACCATGAGAGACTATGGACTCTGGGAAACAAACTGAGGGTTTCAGAGGGGAGGAGTGTGGGGGGATGGGTTAGCCTGGTATTAAAGAGGGTACGTATTGCATGGAGCACTGGGTGTTATAAGCAAGTAATGAATCATGGAACACGACATCAAAAACTAAGGATGTACTGTATGGTGACTAGCATAACATAATAAAAAAATTTTTTTTAATTAAAATAAAAGTCTTCCCTCCTAAAAGTAGAGCATATTCTAGGCACCTATTTGAAATCCCTTATCATTAACGTGCTTTCTTGGCTGAGTGAATAGTGAAAGGGGCTTCAGAATTGAATCCAGTGTTCACTCACTTGCTTTTGGTCTCTCATATCAACTGCTGTTTTGTCCAACTCTGTATCTGCTTATCCCTAGACAGAAGCAACACTGCTGACCAGTTGATCTCCAGTGAGGAAAAGGTGAAAATACCTCTGCAAGAACGTGCCAAGATCAGGGGTAAGATAAAGTTTGTGCCACTTCCACCTGGCCCCGTGGGTCAATACAAATTTTGCTAAGGTTTTGAGGAACATAAATCTTCCTCAGTTTTTCCTAGCCAAAGTTACCAATTTGAGAGCTGCGAAATCTAGAAAGCAAACCCATTTGGAGCCAGGGTTATAAAGGGTTGGTGTTTATACCATAGTTTTTATCTGCCCAGGACCTAAAATCTTTTTCCCGAGTTTTATCTGTTTTCATGGAAATTTCTTTACCTTGCATCATTGGTTTATTAAAATGGCCAGACTTGGTAAATTACAAGTAGAAAACAAGTTCATTTTTTTCACTGCCTTTTCAAATCTACCTTCTGGATTAGTTTTTCCTGTCTTGGGCATTTCCTGTTCCCTTGTCACGAGAGTATAAGTCCCTCTCCAGTAGTTGAGAGTTCTTTCTGGACTAGTACTAAAACTTCAATATTTTCTCCATTTCAATGCACCTCCCCTCCTTCAGCCTGAGTAAACCTCGGTCTGGGCCACCTGACCTGGGTGTGTGGGGATGTGGCATGGTCAGATTCTTCTCACATTCTCTCTTGGCTCCACCCACACTCAAGCTGCTGGTTTGGGCCCCTCCAGGATTAGGGGGGATGGAGGACAGAGGAGAGATAAGAATATGGATGTGTGTCCCTTGGCAGATGTAACTCTGGGATAACATTGGGAATGCAGGGTACACAATCACTAGCTCTTTCCTCCATGAGATTCTTTCATCGATTCCACAGTGTGGTCTGGCAGCACTGCTTGACTTCTTTGGAGGGAAACATAGCCATTCTTCTACTGCGTGGATGTGAATGAAAAGCTAGAGCTGGCATAACCTGTTCGATCGATACTTTGGTCACATAGGCAGTTTGGTGCCATTGCCTTACGATGTGGATTGCTTGAAACTAGGGTGACCAACTCACCCTGGTTTGCCCGAGACATTTCCAGTTTTGCCACTGAAAATCCTGCATCTGGGATACCCCTTAGTCCTGGGTGGACTGGGGCCGCTGGTTACCCTTCTTGGCACTTAGTGAATTGTTCCCGACTATTGAGACTTTTACTAAAATTTTGGGATAACAAGAAAGAATTTAAAATTCTGTCACACTTACAATTAGAGATTAATTAATACCAAGCCTGACAATTTTTAAAAATAACCTTAAATTATATTCTGACTGCCTTGTTAGAGTTCATGGTGGGGAATTTGGTGTTATTAAATGGGTATTACAACCTGGGGACACAAAAATGAGTTTGATCCTGTCTTGCTTAGTCACTCTATTTTCAAAGTAAAACACAATAGTGCTGTATTATGATTTAGCTGGTTTTAAGCTCCAAGTCTCCTTATACCAAAAGCTCCACAGGCTAGAATGGACTTCAGTGTATTTCCTTTTTCTCCCTAAAAAAATATTAGGTCTAACAGGTTTGATGAAAGGTAAATTTAACATAGTCACCAGTCCCAGGAAAGATGTAACCAGAGAGAGGGACAGATAGAGGCCAAGAAAGAACTCTCTATTTCTTAGATTGTCCAAGGCTGTGATTAGAGCTTTAGTACCAAGCCTGACTGGGATATAGGAGGGCAAGAGTAAGATATCTGGATCTCTTCTCACGGGGCTGTGAGCATAGACCTTCGGAAGAGGAATGAGAGAGAGCACCAGAGAAAGTCCATAACCACTTCGGCATCTTGGGTGGAGAAGAGGTGAAGAGGGCCCCTTAGAGAACTGTACCTGGGTAGATGACCTTCTATTTCCTGGTGACCCCACTTTCTGGAGGGAGAAAGCGAGAGGGGGCAAAAAGATTAATCGGCCTTTTTGAGAACCATATTTCCACCGTTTCAGTAGCTGGGTATTACCGGCCCAAGTCTTTACTTTCTTGTAGAAATTTATCAGTCGTTGTAGACCCCTCATTTGAGCTGCTTTTATATTATATTTATATTCCGTTAAATTGTAACAGAGTGGTGACTTGCAAGTCTGTAATTTGTTGATGTTGTGATAAAGTCTAATTATCAATATTTGTCCATGGGGCCATTTTGGTCTTGAAGAGATGAAAATTCTCTCAGTAATTGTGCGGGATGAAGTCCAGAAAGTGGGACTATTTACCAAGCAATTGGTCCATTTTGGGTTTAATTGAAAGAAAGATTCTTTTTGCTTTGCTGGTCTAATATGCCCATAATCAGCTTACAGTTTACAGCACTTAGGACTGGGTAGTCTGGAAAACATTTCCTTATAGGATCTACATAACCCCACTCAGTACCACCAGATAGTGGGGCATTGAACACAGAAAGAAGAAAATGAATTTGTCTTCCTGCCTTAGAAACTAAATCTCATTTGAATGACAGCAAACGCCGAGATGCATATCCACAGCCAAAACTTGCAAAAGGAAGAACATTCCCTGCTGCAGCATCTACCAAGTCAACCCTTAATAACTATTTGAAATTAAGATTTTGGAAGACTCAATTCTACCCATATTCTTCTTGGTTAGCCTTCTTCCGGTTAGTTTCTTAGATTCTAATATCTTTGTCCAAACCCAAGTAGACAAAGCCCTTGGTCCCATTTATTATCACTTTCAGCACAAATATATAAATGACTTCATTCAAGGTGTGTGGAACGTGTCTCACCTGTGAAACCCGCCACAGAGTTTCCCTTCACAGCGCATCTCTTTGTTTCTCCGCAAGAAGAAACCTGAAATGCTTTCACTTAATTTTGTAGTTTTTGTCTCAATTTTCTCTGAATATTTTAGTTTCTGTAATGTCGGTAATCATCATCTTCATCTCATATGTTTGTTGGAAAGACCAAATAAATTAGTAGATGTCCAATTGGCATCTATTACGCACTTAACAACTGGCTGCATGAGATATAGGTGAAATGCTGATTTCACTTGTTTGTTTTACTAATGTAGGACTGTGAAAAATAAAATACAAGATAAACCTAAGATTAGCTATCTAGTTCTTGGTATCTTGAGACTAGGGATTATATATTTTTCTTTATCCATTAGACAGGCTTTGGGGAAGCTGTATCTAAATGGGAATTTTGGAAATCACTAATATATGCAATGCAACTGCATGTGTGTGATTGTCATTATATTTTTCTATTTTCTCAGGGAGAAAGAGAGGCAGACCTCGTGTTTACTTAACTCCTAATGATAGAGCCCTACAGAAACGATTCCGATCAAGAGGTAAAGAAGAAAAGGGGAATAATGTTCAATAACTAAACAGCTGATTTCCTGTGCTTTCCTGTTTTCTGTGATTTTAGTAATAAACCCATTTCTCTAATTGCTTTATAGCTTTACTAACTGTTGTGAGATGTATACAACTTGGCTCATTTTCAAAATATGTCAAGGAGAGAAACAAGATAATCCCACAAACAAAGAACTTGGTGATCAGACCCTGTGGGTCCAGGGGCCACTGTAGTGATGCTATCTTCACTGAACTGATAAATTTTGAGCTGGAAATTGTCTGTTGCCATATAACCCACATAATTTAGTTGATCCTCCCTTTGCTACATAGAAAGTCACAGGTTGCACACCACAGGTGGCCTATAGTGGTGGTCAGTAGTCTTTGTCTTTCTCTACTTTTAATTGTGTGGGCTTGGACCTGTCACTTGATCACAAAGCAAGAGAGCAAATTAAGCTACTCATTCTCAGTCTATCACGGTTCTGATAGTCTACCCGGCTCAACACTGGACCATGGACACTCCCTCCTACCATCACGGCTCTAAAACGTCAGCTGGAAGGGCAGCATCAGCTATATATGCTCCTTGAGTTAGTCCATTTGAAGACTTTTCATCCCTACTTCTTCGGAGTCAGGTCTCCAGCCGCCTCTCTTCATGCAGTGTGAAGATTATTCTAGAGTTCCCTGAGCTCCTCTTTTAGCTATGGAGAAAGCTGAGGTGAGGGAGAAATGAAGCAAAGCAGAGAACAAGAATAGAAAGCAGACATCATCTCCACTAGGTTACCCCATCGTTCATTCCACTCTCTCTGCTCAGTCAGTCAGATCTCAATTATGGAGACCTAAGTACAGTCTCGCACTTTGTCTCCAGCTTCCTAACCACAGTGAAATAGTGTGGCTGGAGAGCTCCCTTCAGAACATGGCAGCTGTTGTGTGTTTCATTGTCATGTAAGAACCGGTGAGGCTGACTAGATTGGGAGGAAGGCAGTTTTATTGAAGCCTGATTTCTCTGTAAAAGCATTCTGGTTTGTGTGGGATTTGAAGGATGAGATAGAGGTAGACATTCTGTAGTCATCTATCAAAAATGTCAGATGGAATGAAGACTCTGATGCTGGAGATTTGTAGAATGGATTTCCCTAAGCACGTCTAGATTTCATGGGAACAAATCCACGGGGTTGGAGAGGTGCACGTGCATGTGCAAAATGAGGCAGAATGACGAAATCTTCTCTTTCAGGGTCAAGAAAGCACAGAGGTGATAATGTGAATTTTCACTCTCAAATACTTCCTGTGACCTGTGGTAAGGTGAAGGGGATGTTATATAAAAAGAGACTGAAACGAGGTGAGTTCCACGATCTACTTTGATTTGCAGTATGGAGTTACCCATATGAATTACACAACATTCAAGAAATTGGGGGAAGGAGGATGGGGTTCCTAAGATGATATTTTTACACTTTCATAACTTATACATATTAGGTGCTCACTCCCACATGTCCAAAGAACCAAAGAGAAGTGAATCAGAAATAAAAGGGAAGAGGCCCTCAGCCTCCATCTTCATATCCTCTCTCCCTTCTGGATTATCACCACCAGGGCGGGCTGCTGGATGTGGTGAGAAGACCATAGAATTTAGAATCAGAGAGCCTGAACCCCACCCACAGTTCTGCCAAGAGGGACTGATTCATCTGATTAGACACGGGGACCTTTCTGAGCTTGAAGTTTCCATCTAAAAAAGGGGATAGTAATTAAAAATCTGCCTCACAGTATAGCTGTGAGGAATTAATTTACATAATCAATGTAAAATACTTCAACAGCTTAGCTGAGATATAATCACGTATCATACAGTTCAACCCTCAGAGTGCACAGTTCAATGTTGAATTTTTTTTGCATTTTCCCAGGATTGTTCAGCCATCACCACAATCTAATCTTAGAACATTTGTGTCTGTCCCCCACTAAAGCAAATGCCATGTCTATTTGCAGTCAGTACACATTCCCAGTTCATCCCAGCGCCCAGCCCTAAGCAGCCACTAATCTATTTTCTGCTTCATAAATTGGCCTATTCTACGTATATGACGGGGCTCTTTCACTTAACATGATGTTTTCAAGATTCATCCGTGTAGTAGCATGTATTGCTGCTGCTTTTTTTTTTTTTTTTTGGCCAAATAATTTATTTCATGGTGTGAATACACCAAATACATCATTCATCCATCAGTTTGGGTTGTTTCCATTCTTTGGCTATTATGAATAATGTTGTTTTGAATATTCATGTATGAGTTTTTGTGTGAACGAATGTTTTCAATTCTTTTGGTTACATACCCAGGAGTGCAACTGCTGGTTCATGCGGTAAATCTATATTTAACTTACGGAGAAAGCACCAAAATGTTTTCTACAGTGGCTGCCCTATTTCATATTCCCACTGGCAATGTCTGAGGGCCCCAATTTTTCTATGTCCTTATCAATACTTGTTATTGTCTGATTTTTTAATTATGACCATCCTAGTGGATATGAGGTGGTATCTCATTATGTTTTTGATTTGCATTTCTCCAATGACTGAGAAATGCTGTTTAGCATATGATTATCTTCTATGCGTAGCTTAATTTTCCACTGGGTAACATTTCACAGTTATTTTTAATATCAGCTATCCGTGATTTCAGGGATGGGAAAAGCTCTGCTTAATAATGCCATTACACTGGATTAAAAAAACGGAATAAAGGCTACAGATGTCGGGTGATAGGATTCTAAGCTCAGTCTCAACTTGGGGTTCTACTTTCCCATTGCCCCAAGAGCCATTGGAGTTTCTGGCCTGTTCTCTGTCCCCAGCAACCTGAGATCCTCTCAATCTTCAGGTTCCCTTGCTTTTCCTTTGTAGATGATTTGAAATACTTTTAAAGGGTTGATTTCTATGGTAATTATCACCTTTTTGTTGCGCCAAGTTTTAAAGAAATGTTGCCCCAAGGCAGGAAATCTCGTTTGAGGGGACTTATTTGGGGATTTCAAAGGCTGAAAATGGAGGCTAGACCCTCCTGCTAAAAATCTTGAGCCCAAATTGGGTGGCTCCAGAGGCATTGTGGTGAGAGCCCATCATCTGAGTTCTGAAGACAAAGAGGGCTCAGGCTCAACTTACCCTGGTCTTACAGGAGTCTTGGAGAGGTGTATACAGAGTGAGGATGGAAATTGGTTCACCCCCAAGGAATTTGAAGTCAGAGGAGGCCACGCAAGATCGAAGAACTGGAAGCTGAGTGTGCGCTGTGGTGGAAGGCCCCTACGATGGCTGATGGAGGTATTTCAAGGACTGGAGCAGATGCGACTTTCCTTGTTGTGTGGTCATTATTTACTCACCAAATTTTTGTTGAGTTATAGCTAAAACCTGATGCCCCTGAGTTTACTGCTGACCCAGGGAGAGATGCCCCACATTCATAACCTCCCTAAAATGTTGCACATTAATGTTGTAAAAGGGGTTCTGTCTGGATAAAGGCCTGAGCTTGGTGGGGGGAGAGGTCATAGTGACTCAGTCTCATGCAGACAACTTCATGCACTGAAAGAAGACAGTCTACAGTCAAACAAATGGAAAGAGGATACTCCAGAGAAAGAAAGCCATAAAAACCAGAACCACAACTAAAGTATCTCTTTGAGTTGGGGTAGACTGGTTATGTGTGATAAGCAGTGATCCATCGATTGGGCTTGTTTATAGAGGGATTTAATATCAGCCTAAGGAGTTTAAACTCATAATATAGAAAATGAAAAATCAGTGAAGTCTTCTGAGGTGTGCAATGATATATTTAAAACAATATTTCAGGCAACTTTGGAGGCTTGAAATGACTTTGGTGTCTTTCAGCCCAAAGATACCTATACTTGACTTGCAGTGCTCATGTCAAATGTCTCCCTTCTCTGAATATTCCCTGAATGACCTGACCCCGGTCCTCCCTTCCCTGGGTTCCACGAGCCCACTCCTAAGACCCTTCTTATACTGTTTTATACTCATCCTTCTGTGCATTCTCTTTTTCTTTCTAGATACCTCTAGGGTTAGTCCATCTTTGTGTGCCCAAGATTGTCCAGAGTGTCTGATACCCAGTACACATGGGATAAGTGTGTGTTGATTGAATAGCCCTGGTGTATGGACCCATCATGAGTGGCATTGGTGGGAATGGAAAGGAAGTGGGAGGTGTTAAAGAGATTATGAAGGAAAACCTCTTAAAACTTAGGAAAAAAGACAAGAGAAAAGAAAAAAGTTCTAAAGACGATTTTCCAATCCTTGAAATTCTACCACTGATTGAATTCTAGAAGTACAGGTGAGGAGAGGGAGGTGTTTTCTCATTTAGCCACCCTGGCTTTGACAGTGGGACACCCAGGTAGAAATACATATGGGAGAAGGCTGGAAATGCCAGACTTACAAAATAGAAACAGGCTAGCCACAAACTTGGATCTTTTTATCTTTCAGAAAGGACTTCTACATAATCCTCCAAGAAAATATTTCAGGAAAAGAAAGGTGATTATTATGTCACTTTTTGTAAGTTCTCATCACATTACTGATGTTATATGTACATGGACTTCTAGTTCTCAATTGGGTGATTATAATTACCTCCAACCCTCCTCTCCCCTTTTTTGGGCACGTGACTACAGAGTTGCTACTTTGAACATTATGCTGCACAAAAGACAAGATCTTCTTTGAATGGTAAATCGTTTGAGGCGGAGATGATAAAGAGCCATCAAAACAGACCTCATGCATATGCTTTAACTGTAGCTGCAGATGTTGTAAGGGTGTCAAAGTTGCAAAAGCAAACATGATTATGCAATACAAAAAGACATTTCATAATAAGACAGGGTCGGGGCACCTGGGTGGCTCAGTCAGTTAAGCATCTGAGTCTTGATTTCAGTTCAGGTTATGATATCAGGGATAGAGCCCTGCGTCGGGCTCCCCACTCAGCTGGTAGTCTGCTTGTCTCCCTCTCCCTCTGCCTCTGCCCCCATTCGTGTGCTCTCTCTCTCTGTCTCTTAAATGAATGAATAAATCTTAGAAAAAAATAAGGTGATATAGGGTCATCTTCAACTCAAATCCAGATTTTAAAATCATCATTACTATTGTCTAACTTTAATGAAGTCTAATGGTGATTTCATTAAGTGATTCAGATGACCCCACTCTAGCAGATAGTCTATCCTGAGACATATACAAAACCATATCATTTCATGAGATAGGAAACAAAAGGCATATTTTCTTTTCTGATCCATTTCATCCCCTTTCACCTTCCACTTAAATGTACACACAGATGTACTTTTTTTCCCCAGGGGAAATTATTTGCCCTTCTTGAGGATGGTGCTGTTGGGAAGGAAGTTCTTGGAAGATTGATGTATCATTTGGGAGGGGCAGATCTGGAAAATTATTTACTTTGATGCTACCCTTTTGGCTCCATCAGAGGGGCTGTCCAGACCTCCTTTCTGAGAAAATGATTTTTTCCTCTATGGAAAAAGTCTATGTAGACAACAAACAAACAGGTTAAGTGCAGTGTAGATTCAAGGCAAGGTGATGGCTTTTCCAAGATTGAGTATGAACAAGAACTTGAGAAAGAGGGAGAGGAGAGAAGTGTCATTCTTACACAGTTCAAGTAGGAGTGGCCATCCAAGACATTCAGACTTCTAAGATAGGCCATGCCTAGCTGGCCAATGAGACTTTGTCTTCCACTAGGAATGTGCTTATCTGATGATGCCCTGGATCATTTGAACTTTCAGTCCTTGGGACATTTCATCCCCCGGATTTCCTAAAGGGAAACTAGTATTTGATCTTTTAGTATTTTAAAGACCAGCATCTGTATCATTTCCCAGATGTCTAGAGTTACTCAGTTTGGGATTCCTGCTGGTTCAGTGGGTAGACATGTGACTCTTGTCTCAGGATCATGAGTTCAAGTCCCACGTTGGTCATACAACTTACTTAAAAAATAGAATAAAAATTAAAAAATAAGATAAAATAGTTACTCGGTTAGATTACCCCTGTGAGCTGGCAACTTCTCAACAGGATCTACCCTTATCCATGGGTGCAACACTTTTCAGCAACAAGCCTCAGCTGCCTCTATATTTTGTGTCTCCGTGTGAGCTCTCCAAAATGGCAGATCTTGCAATCCATTATTACCCCTAGGGGTCCTCTGTGCCTCTCAGAACCTCTTTTGCTGATGGAGCCCCTTGGCTTTTGGAAACTTCAGTATCACTCTTAATACCACATGGTAGCTTATTGGCTCCTGACAAGGGCCACTAATATCTTTTGGTGACAGTTGCTGTGTTATAAAATAATATATTCCTCCAGTGTATTGTATGCTAATATTTATTAAGAGATAGCAAGTAATCCCTTTTCCTAAGCTAAGCAATATTCATTCATTTATTCATTCGACATATGATTATCAAGCCCATACTAAATGTCCAGTGGTCATTAAAGTTGATTGAAACAATATTCCTGACCTCAAGGATTGTTTCAACCTCGAATTCTAACATGGGGAGGGGCGGGGGATTTTAGGTCACCCAGAGAGATGGGCAATGGCATGGCCACTTCTCAGGTCATTGTCCGGTGGATCACACTTGTCTGTGACTACTCTGCCCTGGGCTGGAGATAAAAGCTGCATTTCAGAGGGAAGGAGGCCAGGTCGTTTTACTGAATATGCAAAAGCATTGTAAGTTTAGTGAGTGATAATCAATTACCTCTGAAAAGTCACCCAGCTGACGTCTTTTTGGGAGAGAGGAGGGTGACCTTCTGGAAGAAAAGCTGCAGCACTGGGGACATTGGGCACATTTTATCTTAGAGACCGTGTCCTAAGAAGACTGCAAAAGGCAGCGCAGTTCTCTGGGACATTTCTATAGATTCCAGGACTCTGGGTCCTGTGGTCACTGGGGGGCTGTTGGTGATGAGTTCTTGACCTGATTCTCTCATTGCATCTCCTCCTGGTGGGGTGATACTTTCTAATGGAGAGAAAAATAGCTGAGAACCCTTCGAAGTAGGAGAACCAGTGGAGTTTCTTCAACTCCATCTGTAGAAACCAGGGGCAGCCTCCCTGCATGGCTTCATGAAGACCTACCTTGGGTCAGAAATCCAGGAAATTGAACTTGCATTGGGCCAAACAGTGGTATTTTGGTACTTTTTATTCTCCAAGTAGATATATTTAAGTCCATAAAACAGGTATGAAATAATGGGTAGACTGTGGCTTGAGTTCCTCCACAGATAGCTGTTAAATGAGGGATGGATGCAATCCTTGTATTCAGTATTGTCATTTAATCTTTCTCTCTTTTCAGCGGACAATACCAAAGCCTTACAACAACACCTTAGTTGACCCTTATGTAAGTACTACACCTCTAACCCCAGATAATCCAGGCCGTGTCCCTGGGGCACTGTGTCATCACTGTGTTTCCCTGACGTGTGCTCACACTCAGTTGGAGTGTGTCACTGTACGTAATGAGCAGAGAACAGCAGACGGATCACCCGCACCAGGAAGGTGGTTCTGGAGACCATGTGTGGTTGTATTTGTTATTTCATCCTTTCCTATTTGCTCAGGGAAACCTTCCTGTTTCCTCATGTCCCCTTGAAAGTGAGTATGGGAGGCAGAGCTCTAGACCACTGGGGTCTCTAGAGCCAGGGCCTGAAGTGGTAATAGCCAAAGCTGGTGTGCAGATTAGGAGTAAGGAGCAAATCTGGGAGAAAATAATTTTAAAGAAGGCAATAGGGAAGGAAAGGAAAGTCCAAAACAACCACTCCAAGGTGTAGGCAGAGCTAAGATCCGCCAGAAGGAACAGGCTCGGCCAAGCTGGTGAGTCTAGGGGGGTGGACCCTATTGTGAATCCTGCAGAGAAATGCATGCAGGGCAAGTGGGCCTTTTATGGAGGCCATGTATCTGGTCTTGAGGGAGCCATCAGGGTGCTAAGCTGGTGAGGGCTGAAACGATCACCACGCAGCCCATCACGGGGTGGTCCCACGTGGATGCCTGCTATAAGGTCTGTCAAAATTATGGGTGACTGCAGTCTCTACGCTAAATTATACTTTGATTCCTTTCGTTGCATCAAAATAGACATTTGAAGCAGTCACCCTTGTACAACTCCAGGGGGCAGCACTCACAGAGGGTATCAAGCGGTAATACTGACACAGGACGTCCAACAGAGGAGGGGTAGTCAGATGGTTTCGTGTACACTTTACATTCAAAGCAGTCCCCCAACAAGATTTATTCTTATCCACACTGATTTTGACCCTTGGCCAACTGAGGGAGTCTTCAATCATCTAAACAGCTTTCCAGTCCAGTGTTTGTGTGGCTCGTCTAGGATGGACGTACACCCTCACCCCTGTTCATAATCTCTCCAGGGGTAGATATTATGGGCCAATTCAACATTGACTTATAATATCCCCATGCCTAATAACCAGACTAAATCTCAACTTGGGTTGACTCAACACTGAGTGACCTGAGGACCTTTGAAAAACATTACCTGGATTCCACTCTATAGGAAATTCTGATTTAATCAGTCTAGGCTATGTTTTGGACATTAGGATTGTTCAAAAGTCCCAAATGATTCGGATACAAAAATTACCCATTTTATAAATTAAAAAAGAATACCAATGGCTGCTCCCACCCAGACCAATTGATTCAGTATCTCTGGTGTTGGGGCCAGGACATTAGTATTTTACATACTCTGCCTGGACGATTTTAGTGTGCAGCTGGATAGAGAAGCAAGCAGATGTATCTGTTAAGAACTATACATATGGGAGATTCTTAAACATTGGTCGTATTTGTTATTTCCTTGTCCTTCTGGGGAGAGGGGTCATCACTTCCTGGGGATTGATGATAGTAATCTATGAGTGTCTGCACTGATGAGAAGAAAAATGGCCCCATGGCTCCGTGCCAGAGCAGTCTCAGCCCCCGTTGGAGGTGTCCTTGAGGATCCCCTGCAACACCGAATGGGAGTATTTGGCTAGATGTTCACTGTGGCTAGCAGCTCTTCATGCATAGCCATTTTTAACAACAAAAGAAATAGCCAGAACCCAATTCACCCAACACAAGTATTTTCACCAAAAGCCCAAAACAAGACTCAAAATAATTGTTAATGAGTGTCTTTTCATTTTCTATCAACTTTCCACAGTAGGGAGTTTATCCCGTCTATTAAATTCTCAATATTTCGCCTGGGAGTCTGTCTGCTTGTGGTATAGGCAAATGCATTTAACACTTTATTTCGGGGACTTGTCTTATCTGCAAGGTGATAATATTATTCAGGTTCCTATAACATCATCTTCTTGTTTTGCTGCTAGTCTTTCTGTGTTAGGATCTCTGGTTTTATAGGAAGAACTTTTCTGGTATGACACACAAGCCCCCCCCTCCTGGGCAGCATTGCAGATGGCGATTTCTTCTGAAGTCTCCACTCCATGCTGCTCCTTCATCCCTCGGGGAGAAGCATAAATGTGTCCAGGCAGGTTCACACAAAGGCAGCGAATTCTAGATTCTCATAGCGGTGGCCTGCTGGGGTCTCACCAGGGGTACGGACATTCTTTCGCCTTCTAGCTGGGAAACTCTGACGTGTGTGAGACGTGCCGGGATGGAGGACAGCTGTTCTGCTGTGATACTTGTTCAAGATCTTTTCATGAGGACTGTCACATCCCACCTGTGGAAGCTGAGAGGTTTGTGAGATGAAGTCCCCCCACCCCAGTTAGGAAGCCTTCCCCCTGCCATAGGAGGAACCTATGTGTCCAGGCAGAGAAAGAGCAGGGTTGGACGTACGGGGTCCAGCAGTATGATCCAGAGAGCTGTTTAAAGATGCTGGCAGCACGAGAGAATGCTGTTCTTTGCTTAGGCTGGGATGCTGAGGCTGGTGGCTGGATCCCTTGCTTTCATACTGCCACTGTCCCTTCAAGAAGTTTTCCAGCCTGGGCTCCTGTTCACAGAGGTGGGAACACAAGCTGTTTGTGTTCTGTGCTTTTTCAGAAAAGGAGGGAAGCGTGGCCTGGTTCATGCATTTAACCATGGGCTCAACGGGCTGATAGAGACCTGGATCCCCAGGGGTGAAGGCCCAGTTTTGACACTTGGGTGTGACAGGCAGGGCGCCTTGTGCTCCCAGCAGCTCGGGTGGGGAAAGGAGAGCCCACCACTCACCCTGACACGGCCCTCTGCGCACTGAACCCCCTGTTGCCAGCCTCGATGGGAGGAGGGTCGTGGGCTCAGGCCCCACGTGGGGTCTTGGAGACTCTGGGAGGTGTCCCCTTCGTCTCCCAGCTGTGTCCACCAGCCATGCCTGAAAGGAGGACGGTGGCAGCCGTGGGAACAGGGGCTGTTTCCAGGGGCTTGGCCCTTGCTCACTTACGCCCGACCTCTCAGGAGCCCGTGGAGTTGCACCTTCTGCCGGATAAAGGAGTCTTTCGGGAGGCAGCAGAGTCACAGGGAATCTGAGGTCCTGGAGAGGCAGATGCAGCCTGAGGAGCAGGTGGTGAGTTGGGTGCCCACCCCAAGCCTTCTTACCCTGGACACGTGAGAATTCCAACAGACAAGGGGTGAAGGGAAGGGCGCCCCACGGGAGACTGTTCATCCAAGCCATGTGTCAATCATGCTGAAATCATACCAGAACTGGACTGTGGAAAAAATAACTCAATTATTACATGTCTGTTTCCAAGAGCCAACCTGTTTGGGGAAACTTCCAGAACACTGGTGTGAGTCATGCCTCTGCCTGGGCATGTGTAAGGGCTTAATGTGTCCAAACTGCTTTTTATTCACAGCCTTCTTCTTTTGCAGAAATGTGAGTTCCTCCTCTTGAAGGTCTACTGCCATTCAGAGAGCTCCTTTTTTTCGAAGATTCCGTATTATTATTATGTAAGTAATAACAACCAACCATGATTATAGGCCACAGTGACGTTCCCTGCCCTTCCTACAGGCACCGGAGGGATTTGTGATCTGAACCCATGAGAGGGAGAGCATGAGCCGCCATTATCTGTACCTTGTATCTCTGCTGGATTTGGGGACATTGAACTATGCCAGTAACTCTCCCATTGGTATTTTTTTTTCTCACCAGATTAGAGAGGTCTCTCAAAACCTAAAGGAACCCATGTGGTTGGACAAAATCAAGAAGAAGCTGAATAAACAGGGTTATCGCCAAGTGGAGGGGTTCGTGCGGGACGTGCGCCTCATCTTTCAGAACCACAGGATGTCTTACAAGGTGAGAGGCTCTCCCTGCTTTCGTTTCATTTTTTCCCTTTGAGTCGCTCTGCCCTCATATTCTGGTGCCGGGAAAATTTTACATTTCCCTCACCTTACGACAAGCCCGCACAAGGAAGGCTTCTGGAAGGCAGTGACATTTCTAATTCAGGACATAAGCTCACCATGGCAGAGTAACAGTGAGTCAGAAGGTATTTCTGCAACCAGAACCCCAGGCTCCCGAGAGCTCATTCCCCCCCTTCAAGGAAACAAGTGCCCACAGAGAACAGAGGAGTCCCGCCTGTTCCAAACTCAAGGAGAGAATCACACCCTTCTTATCTCTCCCCAGATAACTCACTGGAAACTCTCAGAAGTCCCAATTTCAGATTCCTTTGCATGTGAATGGAGCATGTAGTTTACAGGGGTCACCAGAGAGGACAGAATTGGTGGGGAAGGAGATGGCTGATTGTAGTTAGACTGGGCTCTTTGATGGTTGTTGCAAAGAACTTTTCTAAGTCTCACTAAAATAAACAACCCAAACCAAGTAAGTCGAAGTCCCAAGTAGGCAATGATTTCCCGTTTCTGTCTGCTTAATGAGGAGTAATCCTGCATTTAGGAAATAACAGTTCCTCTTAGCTGCATGAATTTTTAAGCATCACCTGGTTAATGTAACTTAGGTGTTTAAGACAAGGTCTTCAACCTTCTTGATTGCAAGGTGTCTAACACTGACAATGAGGATCGTTATATCTGTCTCTATGATTTATTTTTCAGTACCATGACTTTGGCCTAATGGGACTTAGACTGGAGGAAGAATTCGAGAGGAAATTCAGGGAAGTGTTCGCTATTGAAGAAACAAATGAGAGCAGTTCACTGGCATAGTGGAGGTGGTTGGTATCCTGGAAAATTCCCTTTTGGGGCAGAATCCTCATCTCCTGGCTGCTGTGAGGATTGGCCGCTGATGCCACCGCTCCCCAAAGCATCACCTTCTTCCAGTGCCAGATTCACCTGGAGTTTACACCTCTTGAGCGTGGGGGCTGGCCCTCAGCCCCAAGGTGGGACCAATGTGTGGTGTGATTCATGCTCCTTCAGTCCCCACGAGACCAAGCTGGAGCTAGTCTCCAGCTGGGGCCACATCCATACTTGGTTTTTCCCACCACTCAATCCTGCTTCCCTCCCCCCTCTTCTCCTGAAAAAATTCCCATAATAAATCACTTACTTAGAAACTTTATCTCAGTCTCTGCTTCCAAGGAACCTAACTTCAGGTAACAATCCCAGCAAATGGGCTTTAAGGATGGGGTTCTGGTGTTGGATCACTGCCTGGCCAGATGGTGACAAGCGGAATGTTGATAGTCCCTGGGGTGTTATAACAGTGCCATTGCCAAAACTTTCACCTGTAGGAAACTGGGTGAGCTACAGGGGAAGAGGCATACCAGCTGATACGATTGCCTGACATTTACAAAAGGATTTCAAATAGTAACTCTAAGAACCGTGGATTTTGATGGCTATTGCTAAGTGCCACTAACATGTTGAAAAGAGTAAATGACAGGCTTAAATCTGTTAATCACCTCCTAAACCAAGAGATCCTCATACCTGCAGCTGGAAAGCAGACAGTAAGGAAGGCCCGGCCCTAATTTTAAGAATGGCAGAACTCCAGAGAAGACTGAATTCTAAGTTCTATATGGTCTCTTATGCCAAAGTTAGGGCACTAATGAAGGAGTGAAGTCCTGAAACTCAGAAAGGAGCTCTCTAGGAAGATGTGCATGGGAACTCTGAACTCCAGATCCCCTGAACCCACTGGGCCTGCAGAAGAGAACTCCTGCCCCTGCTTTGGAGACAGACCTTCCCACCCCACTTCTTGCCTGAATGAGGACTATGCAGAGTAGCCGTGGCATGCCCTGACTGGGAATGTCCTGTGTGGGGCTGCTAGGTGAAGAGAGGGTTTCTAGGCCAATGGCACTGTAGGACCGGTGAACACGTACCAGCAGGTGCCAAGGGATTGTGTCTGGGAGTGGATCCTAAATGAAGAAAGGGGAATAGGAAACTGGAAAGAGGAGAATTGTTGATATGGATGCACTCTTCTGTGCCACAGAACTTCACTAGCCTGGCAAGGGCCATGGGTGACGGTTCTAAGATGCTCCTGGGTAGCTCTTAGAGGCTTGCTGTAAGCCAAGGTACACACTAGACAAACAGAAGTAGAGATAGGGGAGCGGCAGGGACAGATTATGGAAAGGGGGACTCTAAAGCCTGGTGAAATTGGCACGACTATCCTCTCTACAGCTGGGAACCCCATCCCTCGACTGTTCCTCAGAGACACTAACTTAACAAGGTGGTCATGCACTGCTGAGAAGACACCAGTATCCTCGAGATGCTCAGTAGGGGCCATCCTCTGTTGGTTGGAACAATGTAGGCACGTTTACAGAACTGGGTTCCCTGGTAGCGATGAAAATGGTTGAATAACCAAAGCAGGGGGCAGCATTTAACTGTTGGAGCAAGATGATGTAACTTCTGGAATGGACATCAAGGTTAGAATGACAGCCAGGGGGCCTGGTCCACAGAAGTCTCTGGAGATAGCTAATAGGACATGGTGTTCTGACAGGCAAGACAGATGGGCAGCCAACAAGCATATTGCTTCATATATACCATCAAAAGCAATTAAAAATAGATGATCAGATAGCTGAGTTCAGCTGCCCCAATGAGAAATCAAGATCCCTTGCCCAGTTTCCAGACCTGAGTCAATTCTTGGACCTAAAACCTGCTGATGGAAATGGGAACTGCAAATGTACATGTGGTGATTTCCTCAGTTCTTCACCAAAAAGACCAATGATCTTTTATTCTAGAACCGTACGTCAGAGAAAGGAAAATATATAGATCTTTCAAAGACTGTTGGATACAGCATCTGATTTGATGCTGCTCTGGGATGAAAAGCACCAGCATGGTCCTTGTTAGAGTGGAGTGTATGGGTGTCAGGGATTATCCACGTCCCAGTGGGTCCACTCAATCCTTGGAGCCACCCCAGTTCCTGAGTGTATAATTAGGACATACAGGACAGTTGGATGAACTGATTCTTTAACCTATAAAATACCCTGCAAAATAATAATGACTGTCTTAAGAAAATCCCAGTGGAAGGTCCTAGGATGAAATTTCCCATGGTAAAATAGTCAAAAGCAAAATCATATTCCTGGGCTGGGGAATTAGTGCCACCTGCAAAGATTTCAAGGCTATAGTGTTTATATCCTCATTACCTTTCCACGTGGTCTGGCCTCTGTAGAAGCTACTTGGTTCATGGCTACTAGACATGTAATCAAGGGGCACCTGGGTGACTCAGTCAGTTAAGCATCTGACTCTTGATTTTGGCTCGGGTTGTGATCTCAGGGTTGTGGGTTCAAGCCTGCATCGAGCTCTGTGCTCAGCATGGAGAATGCTTAAGATTCTCTCTCCCTCTCCCTCTGCCCCTCCCTGCCTGCTTGCATATGCTCTCTCTCTCTCTCTAAAAAAAAGAAAAGAAAAGAACTGTAAGTAGGTAGTAGCACCAATTCCAGCTGTTGTGCTAGATTGTTGTATCGTCATTAGAGCAGAGTAGCACGGCCCGTGGTATACTAGCAGCTGTTACTATGGAAAATGTGCTTTTAAAATATCCAGTGGGAAATAGGATAAGAAGTAGTTCATTTCACATGGACGGGACAGCAATACACATTTACAGTCTTTCCCCAGGACCATATGAATTCTCCTGTTCTCCGCCACCAAACAGCCTGAAGGGACCTAGTCTGCCTGGTCTCTAAAATACAGTACATCAGTCTGCCATATCAATGACTATATTAATCAGGGCTCTCCAGAGAAACAGAACTTATCGTTTTGGAAACAGAATCATATATAGATATAGAGATAGAGATAGAGCTAGAGCTAGAGATAGAGATATGGATTTATTATGTGGAACTGGCTTATGTAATTATGCATGCAGAGAATCCCCGCGGTATGCCATCTGCAAGCCAGAGACCCAGTAAAGTTGAGGTGTAATTCCTGCCCAAGTCTGAAGGCCCAAGAACCAGAGGAACAGAGAGTGTAAATCCCCATTGAATCCCCACCGATTAAAATGCTGATCTCATCCAGAAACATCCTCAATGACATACTCAGAAATAATGTTTAAACAGGGAGTCCCATGGTCCAATCAAGTTGACACATAAAATTAACCATCACAATGACAGTACATTAATTACAGCAGGGGAGCAGGAAGTGTTGAGTGTTCTGAAAGCCTTGTTGAGTCACACATACTCCAGATGGTGAGAGATAAACCCTACTAGGAATTCAGATATATGCCATATAGGTAAGTTTTAGGGGTTCAATGGTGAGGCGCATATCAGGATATCCCCTCCAAAGCTCCAAGCTATCGTACCTTGCATCTTCCACCACTAAGAAGCACAATGTTTGATAGTCCTCTCCAGGTAAGGAGAATAACCATGCTTGCCAATTTGATGAAAATTATTCTAGGCTTTGTAATGGGGCGGGTTGGGGTGGGGGGGGGAGTACCAGCTGGGAGGGGACAATGGTTATACCGTCTTAATAATAAAATATGTTCTAATCAATACTTTTCATTAAATAGTATATAATGAGCACTGTTACATGTCAGTAAATATGATTCTATATCTACCCTATCATAACTTTTATTTTGCATTAAGCCTCAATTGCAGTTGGCTCTTCCCGATTATTCTTGGTGTTGTGAACGGGGCTAATTTGCAGTGAGAGACCACAGAGTCTAGCGTTTGAGAAAACAGAGTATGTTGCCAAATCCAGGGTAGGAGGTGGAATCCCATCTCCTCATTCGTGGCTGAGCATCCCCGGGCACGTGACCTGCCCCCCGCCCCATCTATAAAATGGAGAAGCTGGTATGTAGCTCATTGCATCACGAGGATTAATGAGTTAATATTTGCTGTGCTCCTCAGAAGTAACAGGAAGTAAATAACTCACAGACATCCTTCTATCAGTTAGGGCTCTTTGCCAGCCAGACTAGCTTTACGGGGGTTAAACAAAAGTACACACTTTGAACAGATGCCCAGTGGCTCATGAAAGGGCGGGAAGGCTGGACGCAGAGCCTGCATGTGGCCCCAGAACCAGGCCGGGCAGCACAGCAGCCCCAGGAACAGCTCCGCCATCTTGTCAAGAAGCCACCACAGAATGAATGTTTTCCATCTTTTTTTTTTTTTTTAAACTCTGAAGCAAACTTCTCTCGAGAATCCAACTCCCTGAAGCATCTGGCTGGTCCGGCTTGCTCAGGGGGGCCCGGTATTGATAGCAGTTCCTCTGCTCCCACACGTAAAGGGAAGAGGAAACCGGGTGCTGTTAGAAAAGTGGGGGAAGAGCCTGGATGGCCAAGGACATGAGGTCTGACTCACCAAATGGAGCAGGTTGATTGAGGTCCCACCGCCCTGTGCCGTGGAGATAAAGGCTAAGCTGGTCTTCATGCTTGAAGGGAGGGTGTCTACTCCCCTCCCTTCCAGGATAGCCAAGGGCAACGAAGGACACTAAGCCTGTCACCCCGTCAGTCTGGTTTACCTGGACTCGGTTGCGGGCTGTTGGCTGAGATGCTGGGGAGCTCAGCCGTGACCTTACAGGGGGCCGTGTGCCTGTGTCCCTGGGAGCTGCAGGAGGACCTGCTGCTCCTGAGGTCCTGAGGCTCTCGGCGAGGACACCTCAGCCTGGGCCTCCCAGGCATCTCCACTGGGCTCACGCCCTGCTCCACTGGGCTGAGAGGAGACAAGTGTTCTCCAGCTTTCTCTGTGTAAACTGTGTGGGGAGGCTTCACGAGGCCCGAGATCAGGGCCCAGGGACTGAACTGCCTGGCTGGGTTTCCTATCAAGCCAAACACTCACTTACACACACCCGGTGTATATAAGGGGGCCTCTTTCTTTCCTAGTTTGTGGATGGGGAGTTAGTGCAGGAGGCAAGCAGGGGAGGGCAGTGGCCCCCATTCCTTGGAAAGGCAACACTGCATAAGTAAGTCCTTTGAAACAAAAAAACAGATTACTCCTTTAACAAAGAAAAAATAGGCTTCTCGGCAACAACTTTTTTTCTTTTCCTTTTTCTTTTTTTAAGATTCTATTTATTTGACAGAGAGAGAGGCAGTGAGAGAGGGAACACAAGCAGGGGGTGTGGGAGAGGGAGAAGCAGGCTTCCTGCCAAGCAGGGAGCCCGATGCAGGGCTCGATCCCAGGACCCTGGGATCATGACCTGAGCCGAAGGCAGACGCCTAACGACTGAGCCACCCAGGTGCCCCTCTTGGCGACAACTTATCTGTCTTATCTGTATAGGTCTGTAAGTATTAACTCCAACTGGAATTCTAGAATAATCCATGTTTTCCCCCAGACATACCATTTGCTCTGTCATTTTGTTTCCTGAACAAGCCCATCCTAAGTAGGTGGGTATTGTGTTCCCGTGGGCGCAGAAGAACACAATGTGCATTGCTCTGGCTGCGTCTCAGCCGACAAAGGGGCGCTTCCTGTTTGACGTACCGCACGCTCACACCTCTCTCCCTTGGCTGGGTGGGGGTCAGGGGGCACTGGCAGAAGCAGGGCTGGGTCTGGGAGGGGGCAGGTCCAGCTTGCTGCTTCGGACTGAGGATAAGGAGGTCTGCTTTAGACCTGCAGGCATGAGCTCCTCACCAACGAGCCTCTTGTGGAAAACAGCTAGGAACTCTGGACAATAGTCAAAGAACAATCGCTGGAGGCCTCTGAAAAGTAAACCAAAGCAGGCCAACATTGGAGGGAAGTCAAAACTCAAGAGGAAACAGCCGATGCAAGGCGTTTACTGTTTATTATCACCTGGCCCCCAGAGTGGCCAGGCCAGTCTTGCTTTTGGTAGAAAGCCCACCTTCCCTCCGGTCAGCAAAGCCAGGGAAGAATCCCAGGGCCACTAAACGTTCTGGGTAGCGAGAGGGAAATGCTAGAAAGGAGAAAGTCACAGAGAGGAACCCCAAATTCTGTGTCTAAACCCTCCCCACATCGCTGGCTGATGCCCAGGTTGAACTACTCTGAGCCACATCCGACGAGGAGGCAGGTGTGAAGTCTGAGCCCGGCCTTGTGAGTGATTCCAGCAAGAGGTGCCAATTAGCTGCCTGTTTAGTAAATCTAGACCTAGCCTGGACACAGGGGGTGTGCAGAACAATCATCAGATACTTATCATACCTTCAGTTCACACTGTTGCTCAGACCCACGGGTCTGAGATTTTTCATCTGACCTGAAACCACTTATTCCTACATTCCATCAAATCTAGGACTTTTCTCTCACCCAGTCTTCATTCAAGGTTTCCCCTGAGCCCCATGGTATGTGGGACAGAAAGAGTCTACCCTGGTTCATACCGAACAATGTACTCTGGGTTCCTATAGTGGTAATGTCAACTGTGTCCCCACTGGAAGCAAGAGTGGGGAGTGTTCAGGAGACGGGTGGCCCTGAGCTGAGACACTTGTCTTACATCTTCTGCCAGAGCTGCTGGGGAGGCAGGGAGGACCACGCTCCATTCCACCACCTCCAAAGGCCCATCTGTGGTTGCCTGTGTTTGATTGGGGAGGAAGAAGCGGAACCCCAGTCTCGAGGTCTCAGGAGCACAAGCCTTAGATGTAAAATGACGCGGCCCCAGCTTCTGGCTTGTCTGGTATCTGTGACCACTCCCCAGGGTCTCTGAGAACAGTGACAGAGCCCGCGGTAGAAGCTCTCTGCTTGCCCTTGGACATGTCCGCTCTTAGAAGTTTTTTGCAAAATCTCATCACACTGCCTGTGGCCTAAAGTGCCCTATAGGAACTGGCTGATGCCTTTACTTTGTGTCTATTCAGGGACTACAAGATAGCCCCTGGGTTCCTATACTGTACCTTTGTCTGAAGGCAAGTGGTAAATCCAGGCCCAACCTGCTCAAACCTAGGACACAATTTCCAATACTGGGTTCTTGCAGGCACAGCTCAAGTAAGCCATTATCGTCCTCGCATCTTGGCCTGGGATCCAGGCTCTTGGATATATGTAAGCCCCTCTCTCACCCCGACTCCACATTCAGGAGGCTGAAGTCCCCCCTCCAGCACCTTGAATTATTCATGGGAGGGAGTGCCACAGACAATAGATGGAATGCCCGGAAAAGGCGGGGGGGGGGGGGGGGGGTGGGGCTCCTTTCTCTGTGGAGGGGAGGGTATCACCTACAAGACCGAGCCCACTGGCCATTCTCAAATGGCGTGAGAAGTTGCAGAAATGGCATCTGACCTCGAGGGAACTTTCCCTGTATTCCCTTTATGCCCCAGGGTAATGGGCCAGAGTCAAATGAGAGAGGTGAGTTTTCAATTTCAGTGTCATCATCTTGAGAAATCAGTACAACCATGCTGGTTGTGCTCTTGCCCATGAACCATGGTACCAGGAGACCCGGGAGGCCCCCTGCTGCTGACAAACCACCCTCCAAGGTGAGACATGGCATGGCCAGCAGAGCCTGGAGGAGAGCTTCAGGGCCACACCACTGTGTTCCCAGGGCCAGACCCACGTGGTCCTCGTGTACCAGTGTGCTGGATCTTCCAGGATGCCAGTTCTGGCTCATGAGCACGGTGCTTGTACATGTGAGAAACACGGGCCCCAGGCAGGGAAAAAGCCCAGGACTTGGGCCTAGGGGAGAGCTCATTAGACGCTGGTTGGGTTTCGCCTGGGCCAAGACCATTAAGCTGATGGTTTGCGAAAGCCAACCTCATCCTCGGCGTGGGACTTTCTCAGCCCCGGGCACAGTTGCCCTGGGAATGCCCAAGGTCTCCCCGACCACACCCATTTCCAGCCAGAGCTCCTGTCCAGAAGACCTTTACCTCCAGATGACATGGGCAGGTGTGGATTTCTCTGTCCAGGCCAGAAGCATGTCTGTGTGTGCATCTCAAAATCATCTCAGAATCCAATCCTTAAATTGGTTAACCTTCATGTAGAAAGAAATAATGGCTCTCCTACTGCTAGTTTTCAGGGGTTAAATAGTTACAGAAGGAATTTCGGTTTCAGTTTCTCCGAACAGGCAACGGAAGCCAGGTCTAAGGAGCCTGCAATACCAAGCACGGTCACTAGAGGGGAGTGCAGGCCTTCGGAAAGTGGTCCGGACGGCTTTATCGAGCTGCCCGGTTGTTCTCTGTCAGTCCCCACAACCCGCACCCCTTAACCACCTCCTCCTCTGCCCAGATGCCTCTTCCCAGCCCTCTTACCAAGGATTCACTCTCTTCCCTATAGAAATCTTCGCCCTTCCACCCCCAGCAATCCCTCTGGCTTTGTACAAACTAGGCAGTGACAGGGGTCCGCCGCTGGGCCACCACCCACGGAGACTCTGAGATTCTGCTTCGTGGGCGAAGGCTCTGCCCCCACCTCAGTCCCTCAACGCTGAAATATTGCCACCAAATGCCCACAGAATCCATACGCCATCACTGTATTATGACCATGCAATTGCAAGAGAGTAGGACTCCCAGCCCCGTTACCCATCTGGGGCACAGGTAAAGGAGAACTCGTGGGAAGAGATATGTACCCGTGTGCTGGACCCAGTTGGGGTGTTAGTGGGCCCCTTGCAAGTGCATCCCTTTCCCTCACCTGAATTCCAAACCAGCAGACAGATTGGTATAAAAGTGAAACAGACGGGGTTCAAAATACCAGCTTTCTTCCTGATAAAAGTTGCATTGGAAGTCATGGCTTTGGTGTGTGGCAAAAAAGGGATCCCTCAAACTGAACCCCCAAATTGAGCTTATCCACACAGCCTCAGGCTGCTCCAGTCAATCATACACACCCCCGACCTCCCACAGCCCCCCAGGCTCCTGTCCCTATACACTTGACCTTGGAAAAGCCAACAGAGCCCGGGCCTCTCCAGGTACAACGAGCCCAGGGAGACCCAGCAAGGAGCGGACTCACCCCTTCCACCAGAGAGTCTCCCCAGAAAGGAAGGAAGGGCAGGGGGTCTAGGTGAGTCCCACTGATGGATGCCCCTTCCAGGGACACTGGAGCAGGGCCTGAGTGTTCCCACTCATATCCCAGGGGCCAGCTCCCCCTCCATTTCACATCCACAGAGGTGCCAAGGCTGTTATCCCCTTGCCCCAGCAGCCACTGCTGCTGCCACCGCTTCTTCCCTCCCTTGAGTTCCCAGGGACAAACCTGTGGTCCCCACAGGGGTCTCTCAGATTGGAGACTTAGTCCTGCTATGAAAGTCTGAACAGAAGCTGCTCCTGGGGACACTCACAGAGGTGTCCCCTTGGTGGGTCCTTTGCCCCATGGTCCCTCCTCAGCATGGCCTCCCCTGCCTTCTAGGCCTCCACGTCCAGCATTGGGCTACTTCGAGGACAGCGCCAGTGGGCCCTGGTGTCAGTGTTCCTCGCAGTAGCGGCCACCCACGGATGTCCCCACCCCGCTGGCTGCTCGGTGGCCTCTATTCCAATTGCCCTAAGCAGACCCACGGAAAAGCTGGCACGTGTATGCCAACACCCAGCATGGTGGTGGCCTGGCTCAGCCCACTGCCCAGGGACAGAGAAGGAGAGACAGGGGACACTAGAAAAGGCTGGTGTCATCTATGTCCCAGGGAGGCCACAAGCACAGGACAGCTGTGCCCAACAGTGGCTCAGCTTACTAGTCCTTCCCCCTTCTAGGGATAGAGGAAGGCAGAGGGGCAGAGAGACCCAGGCGTGTGCAGCACCTGGTATAGACACCTGGCCCATGGGTAAAGAAGTCCTTGTCAGCGGTGCAGACACCTGGCCCATGGGTAAAGAAGTCCTTGTCAGCGGTGTAGACACCTGGCCCATGGGTAAAGAAGTCCTTGTCAGCCTCCTGGAATCACAGCCAGACTGCCGTTCGCTCCTTTGGGGGAAAGACAGAATATCCATGGAAACAGGGTAGAAACCTTCCCCTGCAGTTTCAAATGCTTTGAAGTCTTCTGGGTCACTTTTCGAGCTTTGCGGAATGATGACTCAGATGCGAAGGAGAAAACTGTGGACAGACAGGACTCCAAGGCGGGGGGGTCACCCTCCCCCATCCAAGGCAAGTCTATGCTGCTCGGCATTCCAGTGACTGCTTTTCGGGTGTCTCAGGGCTGCAGTTGGGAAGTGCCCCTTAAACCCGCCCCAGATGTAACCGACGTCACCGCCTTGGCTGTGGCCTTGCGGATTTCTCTCTCGCCTCTAGGGGATTTCCAGTAACAGGAGCACCTTTCCCTGGTTTATGACACTCAGCCCTTGGGCTCTCTCCAGCCCCGTGTTCCCAAGCGGGGACCTTGCTGGGTGCAGGCTCTCCCACAGGAAGGGAGAAGATGTGAAGTTTCTGTCTTTCTCTCTTTCTCCCCACAGCCATGTCGGCCAGGGGAAGGGGCAAACGCGGAGGTCCCCCCTGCCCACCCCATTACACTCGGAAACCCTCATAGACAGCAGGGCAGGAAGCACTTGAGGACCCATAGATGTTTCTGTGTCTATGCGCCCACAGGCGCACCCCGGGGCCTGGCCCTGGTCCTCTGGGGCCCTGATTGTCCCTCCTCGGCCTCCACTCCTGCTGGTAACACGTCTTGGGGCCTGAGAACCCTGGTGAGCTGCAGGAGGGAAACACCGCCCGGCAACTCAGAGATACTTTCACTTCTCTTTTCCCCGTCTGGGCGGAGCTGTCTGTGTGTGAGGCCTATCACAAACTTCCTGCTCCGGGCTCGGCAGCTGCCCTGAACCAGGCCACCCCAACAGAGGGTTCGGAGGCGACCCCGGAGGCCCAGGCGGGGCGCAGGAGGGCCCGGAGTGCGACGATGGACGACGGACGCAGAGACCTCAGCACCAGGTCAGTCCTGATCTCCTTCCCTCGCACCTCTCTCTCTGCCTTCCGAGCAACTGTGAAGTTGAGACACTAAATGAATCTCTACTTTCGACCCGGTTTGCAAGAGTGCCGGCTGGCCCGATACTAAAGGGCCGGGAGAGGTCATGAGCTTGCCTCCACGCACATGCCCTTCCTGTTTTGCAACCCCGCTCGGCTGGGGGCCTGTCTGAAGGCCAGGTCCTTCAGGAGGTTGGCATAGGGATTTGCTGTCTCCTCGTGACCTCTGAACCTTCTCCTCTCCCTCAGGCCTCCTCTCCCTTCGCGAATCATTGCAAAGAAGGTCATTGAGAAAATACACAATTCAGGGTCAACCCCTGACTTAGGCTCAAACACTGGGTGCTGTGGTCGCACACCTGTCCTGTGAACAGGCCTCCATCAGCTCGGGCCTTGCATCTTTGTGACTGGGGGTCCGGGTTCTTCCTCGTCATCTTGACCAAAGGAAGTGAAAGGAAGAGAAAGTCTCCAGACCACCAAAGAGAAGTGCAGGCTTCAGGCGTTTTATCTTTACTGTGATTTTCTGTTCTGGAGTGGGTTATGTCTGCGACCAAAAAAAAGGGGGGGCTAGGGAGGAGGAAGGGCAGAAATCCTATCTTTTTCTTTAGTAATGGGTCAGAAATAGTATTACTTAATATTTTAATCAGTTTGTTATGTCGTACAAAAGAAATACATGATAATTCTTGTTCATAAAATTTTAAACAAAATGAAAGTATGGCAAGGGAAAGAGCCCTGTTTACCGCCCACCGCACTGCAGCTTCCAGTGCGGTCCTACTAAGTGCTGTGGCACAGCCTTTCAGATCTTTTTCTATGCGTTTCTGTGTATGGCTTCTTTACCTAAATATGCACTTCGTGTCTTGTTTTTTTAGTAAATGGGATTATATTACATATGCTGTTTTGCACTTTTCCTTTTCTCTTCTTTTAATAGTGAAAATCCTAGAGATCCCCTTCATAAAGAGCTACGCCATTCTTTTTAAGAGCTACATGCTATCCCATAGAATCAATATACCATAATTTTTAAATCACCCCCTCAGCCCCCATGGATGGACATTCAGGTCATATCCGGTTGTTCGATTTACAACAAGCTAGGATAAGAATCATCTATTTCCTTATATTTTTGCGCATTTACAAGTATTTGTCTTGTGTCAACAACCAAAAAAGTGGAATTGTGGAGGCAAGGGTTACTGATATCTTCCTGTGTATATATCCTGCCAGATTGTCCCTCTAAGTATGTTCTCTTAACAATATCAAACGAGATAAACCGTCTCCTCACACCCGAACTTTGCAAAGGTGACGGATAAAGAGTTGCATCTCGTTTTAAGGTGCGTTTTCCCGATTCCATGGGAGGTTGGACAGTGTTTATTGGCCATTTGCCTCTTCCGTAAATTGCTGCTTTATTTATTGCCAGCGTTACTCAGTTGGTAAGATTGTCGTTCCTTTAATGAGAAAGGAAAATTTGCTAAAGGTTCTGAAAATTGTAAATATACTCTCCTTGTCTTTGAACTTTGTTTATGGTGACTTGAGCTTATTAAAGCTTAAAACTGACAGACTTATAGTATTGATTTTATAAGCTAGATGCACCATCTGTTGTTATTAATGATTAATGCTAGCAGAAGAGTCACTGATGAATTCCATGCACGGTGTTCAGCCACAGCTCTTGAGCTCTTAAGATGGCAGATTCAAGTCTACCTTCGCGGAAGGCCAAGTTCCTTCTCTTACATCTCAAAAAATGTTTTCTTTTTCAATTGTGGGGCAACGTTATGCTTCCTTTGAAGCAATGTTAGCCTTCACAGCTTTTATCTGCCCCGTGAATATTCATCTCTTTTGCTTTTTAACTTTCTGCTCAGAATGGTTGTCTCAAACTTTTGTTCCATGACAATTATTTAATGTTTTGTAATTTTTGCATTTCTTGTTATTTCTGTGTGTGTGTGTGTGTGTGTGTGTGCTTAAAGTTGATTGTGTTTATTTTGGGGAGAATAAGGGATCTTAATTTGTTTCTACAACTCTGCAGGCTCTAATGTAAACCACTTTTTTCTTTTCTTTTTTTTTTTTTTAAAAAAGAGTCTTCAGACTCTTGCCTGAATTTATTGCCTATATTTATTGAGGCTTTTGTGTGATTTTAAGTGCTTTGGGGATGTTTTCTGCGTCCTCTGGATTATTCTTCCAGGTTGATTCTGTCTGCAGTTTGGTTTCTGTGCCACGCTACTGGCTTTTTCATGTGCCCACGGTGGTTCTACATCCCCTTTCACTCGTGATTGACCCCCAAACTCCACTTTACACAGGCTTACTCTGGGTGGATATTTTCTTTCCCCCAAATGTCCAGTCTTATCGGAGACTGAATTGCTTCCCATCTGATCTACAGTTTGAGGGCTCTAGTTTTATTCTTATCCATTTTTCCTGAGAAAACTTTAATTAGTCAAACCATCCTTTCCCCCCCTGACCTGCGCTAACCCAGTGGTCCTGTATGCAGGACCTGTTTCTTGCGCTCTCTCCTCCGCCATTGGTTGTGCGAGCCTCTCCTTGTGCCCCACGCACCACGCTGTCACAGTGACCTCGGCTTCAGATGAACTTCTCATATCTGTTGAAGAAATCTTTCCTCTCTCCTCCCAAAGTAGCTTGGCCCTTTGCATCTCCAAATTGACTTGTCAACATCTTGCCGGGAATTTGTTTAGGATTGCATTGAATCTACAGATCAATTTGAAGAGAATTGATATCTTTATAACCTTATGTCTTCTGTCTCATTACTATGGTATATTATTAACTAAAAAATATTCTAATAAAATTTATATTTCTCTCCCTAGAGGTCTTACACTTCTGCTAGATTTATTCGTATATACTTGATATCTTTATGTTATCAAATCTACATAATTTAAAATCGATTTTCTAGCTGCTCGTTACTAAGATAAAAAATAAATGGAAATTTTGCCGAAACCTTGAATTCTACAGACTTCTATGAAGATATATATATATATATGTGGATTTACATGGATACACAATGATAGTTTTGTTTCTTCTGATCTAATCCTTCTACTTATTATTCCTTTTTCTTGCCTTACTGCATGGGCTAGGTACTTTGTATGTGGTGAACACAAGTACTGATAGTAATGATTCTGTCTTGATCCTGATCCCAAAGGGGAAGTTTTTATCACTGCACAATTATGGATGATGTTTGTTGTAGATTTCTTTTATAAAAAGACTTTATGAAAGACTTAACAGATTAAAGAAGTTCTATATTGGCATCTGATACTTTCAACATGGGAGGTGTCTGTGGCCCTATTTTCTTTTGTTTCCGCTGGTTCTCACTCACATTTTTTTAAACAAACTTTTAATTTTGGAATAATTTTATATTTACAGAGAAGTTGCAAAGACAATATAGAAGCTTCCATGGTCCGCACATCCAGATCCATTTCCTGTGACGTTATCCCTCTTACATGACTGTGGTTCATTTTTCAAGACTGAAAAATCAATATTGGTAACATCTGTGAATTAAACCGTGGACTTTTTTTCTGTTTCATCAGCTTTTCCATTAATACACATTTTCCATTAATACACATTAATACACTGTTCCACGATCCAGTCCAGGATTCCACATTGCATCTAGGCATCCTGTCACCTATTCACTTCTGGCATGTGACAGTTTCTCCATCTCTCCTTGTCTTTCATGACCTTGACAGTTTGAAGAGTATTGGTCAGGCACTTTGTAGACTGCTTTTTAATTTGAGTTCATCTGGATGGTATGGGCTTTTGGGTTTGTGAGAGCGTACCAGGGAGGTGAAGTGCCATCCTCATCACATCATATTGGGGGATAGCCCTTATCACCAGGGAAGTTGACCTTGATCATTTAATGCAGGTGGTGTTTGCCAGGCTCTTCCACTATAGAGTTACCATTTTTTCCCTTTCCACAAAGAAAAGGGAAACATTTTCTTCTGTTCACAAAGAAAAGGGAAACATTTTCTTCTGTTCACAAAGATTATTTTGCTTGGTATCTTTGTGTACTAACATTGTATTGGGGAAATTATTTTTAGGTAAAATTGAGGACTGCAATGAAGGTACAACTTTGGAAAAAGTTTCAGTTTGCCACATCCAGGTGCCTCCGGGAACTCTTTAACACAGGTCAGGGTCTGAAAGCACCTGGGGGAAGCCAGATCATTCCAGGCCAGAGCTGCCCCCTCCACTCTATTCTCACTGGGAAGATGTGGTGGTGGTGGCTGGGACTCTCGCTAGACCCTCCCCCTCGTGTGGACTCCAGACTTCATTTCTGTCCCCCTCACCCCTTAAAGTTGTCCAACGCGAGGTTCTGATCCCCTAGGATCAGCAAATGCCTCAAGTTAAAGTGGCTCTGTGCTTGCTTGCCTCCCTGGTTTCTCCTTTCACTTTACTTTTGCCTGGTAATGCCTTATCATAGTTTCGTCTCTTCAGTAACATCTTTAAATGCTTTTTTCAACTTTTACAGTTTTTCCAACAGAAAACTGTATTGCTTGTGGGAGTTGGGGGAGAGTGACGTTTTTGAATCCTGCCCCACCACACCAAGAACTTACAGTCCTGGATTGACGAGTTGATCAAAGTTTATTGCTTGAGGTTTGGTTGTGGTTCATGAATTTTTTTCTCTGAATATATTTTTTTAAGATTTTATTTATTTATTTATTTGAGAGAGAGATTGACAGCCAGCGAGAGAGGGAACACAAGCAGGGGGAGTGGGAGAGGAAGAAGCAGGCTCCCAGCGGAACAGGGAGCCTGATGTGGGGCTCCATCCTGGGACCCTGGGATCAGGCCCTGGGCTGAAGGCAGACGCTTAACGACTGAGCCACCCAGGCGCCCCTTCTCTGAATGTTTTTAAGATTTTTCTCTTAGCTTTTGTATTGTAGTAAGCCTAGATTTATTTGTTTCTTAAAATTTTTGGAATTCTTTTTTGGGTGTTTATCCTTTTGGGGTTTCCAGACTTTCTTGAATTTGCAAGTTGATGTCTTCTGTTTTGTTTTTTGTTTGTTTGTTTGTTTATTGGGTTCTGGTTTTTGGTTTTTGTTTTAATTGAAGTATAGTTGGCATATAATATTATATGAGTTTCAGGTGTGCAACATAGTGATTTCACATGTATATACATTATGAAGCAATCACCACAGCAAGTTTAGTTACCATCTGTCACCATGCAAAATTACTACAATATTATTGACTATATTCTCTGTGCTGTACTTTATAACCCCTTGACTTATTTGTTTTATAACTGTAATTTTGTACCTCTTAATCCCCTTCACCCTTTTACCCATCCCCCCACCTACCTCCTCTTGGGCAATCATCAGTTTGTTCCCTGTATTTATGAGTCTGTTTCTGTTGTGTTTTTGTTGTGTTTTATTCATTTGTTTATTTTTTAGATTCCACATGTAAGTGAAATCATATGGTATTTGTCTTTCTCTGACTTATTTTACTTAACATTAATACCCTCTAGGTCCATCCACGTCATTGAAAATGATAAGATTTCCTTCTTTTTATGGCTGAGTAATATTCCATTATATAATATATATACCAAATCTCCCCTATCCATTCCTCTGTTGATGGAAACTTACCTTGTTTTCATATGTTGGCTATTGCAAACAGTGCTGCAATGAACATAGGGGGCACATATCTTTTTGAATTAGTGTTTTCATTTTCTTCAAATAAATATCCAGAAGTAGAACTGCTGGATCGTATGATATCTCTATTTTTAATCTTTTGAGGAACCTCCATACTGTTTCTCATGGTGGCTGTACTAATTTATATTCCCACCAACAGTGCATAAGTGTTTTTTCTCCACATCCTCACCAACACCTGTTATTTCTTGTCTCTTTTATTCTAGCCATTCTGACATGTGAGGTGACATTTCTTGGTTTGGATTTGCACTTACCTGGGGATTAGTGATGTTGAGCATCTTCTCTTATGTCTGTTGGCCATCTGTCTTCTTTGGGAAAATGTCTATTCAAGTCCTCTGTCCATTTTTTAATGTGATTGCTTGTTTTTTTGGTGTTGAGTTGTAGGCGTTCCTTATGTTTTAGATACTAACCCCTTATGGAATATATCATTTGCAAATATCTTCTCCCCTTCACTAGGTTGCCTTTTGTAGATGGTTTCTTTCACTGTACAAAAGCTTTTTAGTTTGAGGTAGTTCCCAATTGTTTAGTTTTGCTTTTGCTGCCCTTGCCTAAAGAGACAAATCCAAAAAAATATCATGAAGACCATTTGGGGCACCTGGCTGGCTCAGTTGGTAGATTATGTGATTCTTGATCTCAGGGTCATGAGTTCAAGCCCCATGTTGGTCATGGAGCCTCCTTAAAAAAATATTGTTAAGACCAACGTCCCAGAGTTTACTAAGTACTTTTTTTTTTTAGGACTCATTTTTTAGGTCTTGCATTTAGGACTTTAATCCATTTTGAGTTTGTTTTTGTGTATTGTGTAAGACAGTGCCCGGTTTCATTCTTTTGCACGTAGCTGTCCAGTTTTCCGAGCACCATTTATTGAAGATACTGTCTTTTCCCCATTGTATATTCTTGCCTCCTTTGTCATAGATTACTTGGCTGTATAAGTGTGGGTTTATTTTTGGGCTCTCTACTCTGTCCCATTGATCTTTCTATTTTTGTGCCAGTACCATACTGTATTGATTATCATAGCTTTGTAGTATATCATGAAATCTGGGATAGTGATACCTCTAGCTTTGTTATTCTTTCTCAAGATTGCTCTGGCTACTTGGGATATTTTGTGGTTCCATATACATTTTCGGATTTTTTGTTCTAGTTCTGTGAAGAATATTGTTGGTATTTTGATAGGAATTATATTGAATCTGTATATTGCTTTGGGTAGTATGGAAATTTTAACATTAATTTTTTTGATCCATGACCATAGTATATCTGTCCATTTATTTGTGTCATCTTTAATTTCTTGCATCAGTGTCTTATAGTTTTCAGAGTACAAGTCTTTTACCTCCTTGGTTAAACGTATTCCTAGGTATTTCATTATTTTTGGTGCAATCGTAAATGGGATTGTTTGCTTAATTTCTCTGTTAGTTTGTTGTCAGTGTAAGAAAATGCAACAGATTTCTGTATATAAACTTTGTATCCTGCTACTTTATCAAATTTGTTTATTAGATCTAATAGTTTTTTTGTGGAGTCTTTAGGGTTTTCTATATATAGAGTGATGTCATCTGCAAACAGTGACAGTTTTACTTCTTTACCAATTCAGATGCTATATCCTAACTGCTGTAGTTAGGATTTCTGTACTATGTTGAACATAAGTGGCAAGATAGGGGACATCCTTACCTTGTTCATGATCTTAGGGGAAAGCTTCTTTTCACTATTGAGCATGATGTTATCTGTGGGTATGTCATTTATACCCTTTATTATGTTCAGGTATGCTCCCTCTAACCCCACTTTGTTGAGAGTTTTCATCATGAATGATATTGAGTTTTGTCTAATACTTTTTATGCATCTGTTGAGATGATCATAAGACTTGTATCCTTCAGGGCGCCTGGGTGGCACAGTGGTTAAGCGTCTGCCTTTGGCTCAGGGCGTGATCCCGGCGTTCTGGGATCGAGCCCCACATCAGGCTCCTCCGCTATGAGCCTGCTTCTTCCTCTCCCACTCCCCCTGCTTGTGTTCCCTCTCTCGCTGGCTGTCTCTATCTCTGTCGAATAAATAAATAAAATCTTTAAAAAAAAAAAAAAAGACTTGTGTCCTTCATTTTATTAATGTGTGTTTCATGTTGATTGATTTGCTGATATTGAACCACCTTTGTATCCTTGTAATGAATCCCACTTGATCATGGCGTATGATCCTCTTAATGTATGTTGAATTAGGTTTGCTAATTACTGAGGACTTTCATTTATCTGGTATTTATAGCAGAAATATAGTAGTCTTAAAATGATTTGGGGTGATGTGAAAATTTAACAATTGTTTTGGAATGGTTTATTTAATATAGATATTTTTTGTTCTTTGAAGGATTTCGGAAAATTGTCTATAAAACTATTTGAAACTGATACTGGAGTGGGGGGAGAGGGCAGGGTTAGGGTGGTTCTCAAAGTGCCTTATACATTTCTATTACTTCTAGTTCTATTTAGTCCTCATGTTGACTCTCAGTTTTGATGATTTATATTTTCCTGAAAAGTAACCATTTTTCCTAGATTGTCATATTTATTGGTAGAAAATTATACAAGGATTTCTTTTGTAGAGCTTAATCTGTTCTTAACTGCAGACATATCCTTTTCCTTATTCCCAGTATTGTTCATTTATTTCTTTTGTTCTCCTGGTCAAACTTTGCATTTTGTTGTTCTCTTCAAAGAATCACCTATTGATTTATCGATCCATTCTTTTTATTTTTTGTTTGAGTTTTAATTAATTCCTACTTTTCTTTATTATATTTTTGTATTTTTTTTTTCTTTCCCCATTTTTGTCTTCAGTTTCCTTGGGGGTTACCTTGACATCTTTTCTTAATACTTAGATTTAAAAACTTAATTTCTTTTTCAATGTTTCTTGTTTTCTAATACATGCATTTTAAGCCATGAATGATTATCTCTGTGCCACTTGGGTATATCTGTGGTTTTTATATGTCTGTGGTTTTATATGTTTTCATTAGAGTTTGTTTCTTACTTATCTGTAATTTCTATTTGATTTACTTTTTAAACTAAGCACTGTTTGGAAGGAGTTCTGAAAATTTCTCAGTGAATAAGATAGAAGGAGGTCGTTCTTTGTCCTGGTTGTTTGTTCTGGTCTTATCAAATGTGGTTAGAAAATGTATTCCTTAAGATTTTTTTTTTCATTTCATAGTCAATTGTTATTTTTCTTGTGGCCTAATGTATGTGATTTTGCAGCTTCTCCATGTTTAAAGAGTAATATAATGTAGTGATTAATAGTGTGCTATTTAGGGGCGCCTGGGTGGTTCAGTCGTTAAGCGTCTGCCTTTGGCTCAGGGCGTGATCCCGGCGTTCCGGGATCGAGCCCCACATCAGGCTCCTCCGTTGGAAGCCTGCTTCTTCCTCTCCCACTCCCCTGCTTGTGTTCCCTCTCTCACTGGTTGTCTCTATCTCTGTCAAATAAATAAATAAATAAAATCTTTATTAAAAAAATAGTGTGCTATTTAATGCTGGTCAGGAGGGAGGGTAGGAGCTCAGGGGATAGGTAGGAAGTTTGGGGAGGGGTGTTCTGAACCCTAGCTCTGCCACTACATAGATGTAAAATATGTCTCCTCAGTATTTTAAAGATATTTTCTTACGGATCATGACTTCTACCATATGGTCTGGTGAAGTTTATATTTTATCAGTATGAAATAACCTACATTCCTTGTGATGCTTTTCAACATAACTTCTATTTGCTTCCGATTTTAGGTTTGCTGCAAAGCTTTCTTTGCATTTGTTTAGTGTGTCTTTTCCAGTCCCTTTATTTTCAATCTTCTTGAGCTGTTTTATTGTTTATACGCCCTTATAAATAGAATATAATGTATACAAAAATTAACCCAAGTGGATTAAAGACGTGAATGTAAGACCTGAAAAAACATAAAATTCCTAGAAGAAGACATAGTGATAAACCTCTTGATACTGGCCTTGGTGTTGAATTTTTGTATTTGATCCAAAAGCACAAGCAACAAAAGCAAAAATAAACAAGTGGGATACATCAAATTAAAAAGCTTCTGCACAGCGAAGGAGACCATCAATCAACAAATTGAGAAGGCAGCTTACTGAATGGGAGAAAATTTTTACAAATCATATATTTGATAAGGGGTTAATATCTAGAACACATAAAGAACTCAAATAACTCAATAGCAAAAAACCAATATGATTTAAAAATTGACAGAGGCTCTAAATAGACATTTTTCCAAAAATGACATACAGATGGCCAACGAACTCATGAAAAGATGCTCAACATCACTAATTATCAGGGAGATGCAAATCCAAACCTTAATGAGATATCCCCTCACACCTGTCAGAACGGCTAATACCAAAAAGACAAGGAATAGCAAGTGTTGGTGAAGATGTGGAGAAAAGGGAACACTTGTGCACTATTAATGGGAATGTAAATTGGTGCAGCCACTATTTAAAACAGTATGGAGGTTCCTCAAAAAATTAAAAATAGAGCTACTATATATATGATCCAGCAATTCTACTTCTGGATATTTGTCTGAAGAAAACAAAAATGTGAATTTGAAAAGATATATTGGGGCGCCTGGGTGGCTCAGTCAGTTAAGCGTCTGCTTTCAGCTCAGGTCATGATCCCAGGGTCCTGGGATCAAGCTCCACGTCGGGCTCTCTACTCAATGGGGAGCCTGCTTCTCCCCCTCCCTCTGCCTGCCACTCCCTCTGCTTGCACGCTCTCTCTCTCTGTCAAATAAATAAATAAAATCTTTAAAAAAAAAGAGAGAAAAAAGAAAAGTGAATCTACAGAGACAGAAAGTAGATTAGTAGTGACCTGGGGCTGAGGGATAGGAATAGGGACTGACTATGAACCATCGTGAGCAAACTCTGTGAGGTAATGAAACGTTCTAAACTTGGACTGTAGTGATAGTTGCAGAACTCTAGAACTTTGCTAAAAATCATTGAATTGTCCACGTAAAAGAGGTGAATTTTATAATATGTAAATTATACCTCATTAAAACTGTCTTTAAAAATAAAAGTAGGCATGTTAACCGTTGAATAGACTCAGTCAAAAGTTAATTGGTTACATTTTTTTTCTGGAATGTAAGAAAAAAGTTGCGGAAACTATGAAAAAAATAAGATATATTGCGTAATCTGATGTTTTGACATTCTGTCAATGGGAATTTTAGAAGGAGAGGAGAAAGAATGAGAGCAAAAGAATAAAAAGAGGAAAAACAGTTTTCAGAATGAAAGCTAGAACTTTTTTAAAAAGTTTTTGTTTAAATTCCAGTTAGTTAACATACATTAGTTTCAGGTGTAGAATTTGGTGACTCAGCACTTTCACACAACAGCCAGTGCTCATCACAACAAATGCCTTCCGTAATTCCCTTCACCTAGTTAATCCACTCCCCCCTTAACCACCAGTCTGTTCTTTACAGTTAAGAGTCTGTTTCTTGGTTTTCTCTCCTTTTATCCCCCCTACACTCCTTTGTTTTGTTTCTTAAATTCCACATATGAGTGAAATCATATGATATTTGTCTTTCTCTGTACGTTATCAACAACAGCCAAATTACGGAAAGAGCTCAAATGTCCATCTTCTGATGAATGGATAAAGAAGGTGTAATATATTTATATAATTTACATATTATAAAATTCACCTCTTTTACGTGGACAATTCAATGATTTTTAGCAAAGTTCTAGAGTTCTGCAACTATCACTACAGTCCAAGTTTAGAACGTTTCATTACCTCACAGAGTTTGCTCACGATGGTTCGTAGTCAGTCCCTATTCCTATCCCTCAGCCCCAGGTCACTACTAATCTACTTTCTGTCTCTGTAGATTCCCTTTTTCTGGACATTTCATATAGACGGAATCATATCATATGTGGTCTTGCACATCTGACTTCTTTCACTGAGTGCAATATTCTTGAGGTTCATTCATGTTGTGGCACGTGTTCATATTTTCTTCCTTGTTATCGCTGAGTAACACTCCATTGGATGGATCTACAATGTTTTATTTATCCATTTACCTGCTCATGGACGTTTGGATTTTTCCACTTTTTGGCTGTTATGGTATATGCTGCCATGAATATTTGCATATTTCTGTGGACAGGTTTTCATTTCTAGGTTTGTACCTAGGAGTGGAATTATGGGGTCATATGGTAACATTATGCTTAACTTTTTAAAAAACCATCTTACAGTGTTTTCGAAGATTCCCACAAGCGTTGCATAAGGGTTCCAGTTTTTCCACAGTCTTGCTAACTATGTCTTTGATTATAGTCAATCCAGTAAGTACACATTGGTATCTCATTTTGGTTTTAATTTGCTTTTTCCCTAGTGACTAATGATGTTGGACATCTTGTCATGTGTTTCTTACCTTCCATATATCTTTTTGAAGAAATAGCTATTCAAATCATTAGCCAATCATTTAATTGGGTTGTCTATTGAGTTGTAGGAATTCTTTATATATCTGTGTACGAGTCATTCATTAGAAATACGATTGGCTAGTATTTTTCCCCGCTCTGGAACTAGTCTTTTATTTCTTTTGAAGCACAAAGGACTTAAATTTTTTTGAATTCCAGTTTATCAATTTATTCTTTTATGGATCATGCCTTTGTTTTTTTTTTAAAGATTTTATTTATTTATTTATTTATTTATTTATTTATTTATTTATTTGAGAGAGAGCAAGAGTGAGAGAGATCACAGAGGGAGAGGGAGAAGCAGACTCCCCACTGAGCAGGGGCCTGTCCAGGGGCTCAATCCCAGGACCATGGGATCACGACCTGAGCTGAAGGCAGACGCTTATCTAACTGAGACACCCAGGCGCCCCGACTCATGCTTTTTGATGTTGTAGCTACCATTTAGTCTAACCCAAAATCACAAATATTTTCTATCTCTTCTTTGAAAAGCTTTATCATTTTCTCTTGTACACAGGATACTACATAATCTGTGGGACCCAGTGAAAAATGAAAGTGGGGGGACCCTTGTTCAAAAATCATTATGAATTTCCTAACAGTGAGAGCTGGGCATTAAACCAAGTACGGGGCCTTGTGTGACTGCGAAAGATGCATGCCCCTGAATTTGGCCCTGCTCTTACATTTAGATCTATGATCCCTTCTGAGTTGATTTTTTTTTTTAAGTTTTGTACACAGCTGATACTTTCATTAAGTTTCTCTTGAGGTTCCATTTTAATTTTTTTTAATTTTTTTTTACATTTTTTATTATGTTATGTTAGTCACCATACAGTTCATCATTAGTTTTTTTTAATAATAATTTTTTATTATGTTATGTTAGTCACCATACAGTACATCATTAGTTTTTGATGTAATGTTCCATGATTCATTGTTTGCGTATAACACCCAGTGCTCCATGCAATATGTGCCCTCCTTACTACCCATCACTGGGCTATCCCAATCCTCTACCCCCCCTCCCCTCTGAAGCCCTCAGTTTGTTTCCCAGAGTCCATAGTCTCTCGTGGTTCATTCCCCCTTCTGTTTACCCCCTCCTTCATTCTTCCCTTCCTTCTCCTACTGATCTCCCTGCTATTTCTTATGTTCCATAAATGAGTGAAACCATATGATAATTGTCTTTCTCTGCTTGACTTATTTTGAGTTGATTTTTGTCTAGGTGTGAGGTGAGGTTATAAAATAATCTTTCTGTATGTGGATATTTAAATGTCCTAGTACCATTTGTTAAAAAAGACTCTTCATTGAATTGCCTTGGTACTTTGAAAATCAATTATAAGGATTTATTTTTCCCTCTCAATTCTAGTCCGTTGACCTATGTATCTATTTTTATGCTAGTGCTCTAACTCTCTGCGTGAGCGTAGCTTTACAGTAAGTCTTGAATTCAGGAAGTATAAAGCCTTCAACTCTGTTCCTCAAGACTATTTTGGCTATTTTGTGTTTTTGTATTTCCATAGAAATTTTTGGATTAACTTCTCAGTTTCTGGAAAAAAATCTTACTGGGATTTTGATAGAAATTCACAGAAGGGGGAATGAACCACGAGAGACTATGGACTCTGGGAAACAAACTGAGGGCTTCAGAGGGGAGGGGGGTGGGGGATTGGGATAGGCTGGTGATGGGTAGTAAGGAGGGCATGTATTGCATGGAGCACTGGGTGTTATATGCAAATAATGAATCATGGAACAATACATCAAAAACTAAAGATGGACTGTATGGTGACTAACATAAATATAATAAAAAATTATTATAAAAAAAGAAAAAAGAAATTTCACTTAATCTATAGATCAATTAGGGGAGAATTGCTATCTTAAAAATACTGAGTTTTCTAATCCATGAACATGGAATGTTTCTATTTATTTTAATCTTTAATTTCTTAAAATGTTTTATTTATTTGAGAGAGAGCACACAATGGGGGGAGGGGCAGAAGGAGAGGGAGAAGCAGACCCTCTGCTGAGCAGGGAGCCTGACACAGGGTTCAAACCCAGGACCCTGAATCATGACCTGAGTTGAAGACAGACACTTAACTGACTGAGCCACCCAGGAGCCCCTGATCTTTAATTTTTCTTAGCGATATTTTGTAGTTTTCAGCATGTAAGACTTGCTTTTTGTTAAAGTTATTCCTAGATATTTAATTCTTTTGCCTACCTTTATTTTTTAATTTGGAAACTCAATTTCTAAATTTCTAAATTTCCTGGTTAATTGTTTTATAGACACAATATTATCTCGTAAGCTGTGAGAGTGTGAAATATACTTCCTCTAAAGTCTTGCTTTGTTGGCTGTATTATTCATATTTCCTCTGGTGTTAATAAAAAAGAGTAAAGAAGGATCTGAAGGGACCTGGGTGGAGCCCTGACTCTCTTCACCAAGCCAGTGTTAACAGCCTACGCCACGACTTTCCCAAAATTTGTTCCAAACTTTACACACAAATGAAAGACTTTTTTTACTTTAATTTGTGTAAAAATGGAATCATAATATATTAATCTGAACTTGATGTTTTTATTTAGCAATAAAACTACACCCTTCCATCCAAATTACTAGAAATAAATAGCTACATACTATTCCAACAGTACGGATTTGCCATAATCTGAGCAACCATTCAGCTGAATGGACAATCAAGTTGTTTTCAGGTTTGAGGGTCTTCACATTTGTTGTATTTTGCTACAAAAAAACAATGCTTCAATAAAAACTTTTGTACTTGTGGATATCTAATCAACTTGTGGGTATTTAACCAACAATTTTTAATGTCTTATGTATCTCAAGTATTCAAGAAAAAGCATGGGACAAAACAGACAAAATCCTTGTGCTTATGGTATATATATATTTTGGGAGAAGACAGGCACTGAATAAGACAGTAAACACTAAATAAAATAAATAAGTAAGTAATTTAATATGTTAGGGAATGATAAGGACATGTATAAAAAGAGAGCTAGAATAGGGGACTGGGAATATGGGGGTAAAGTAGGGGGCTGTAGTTGTGATTTTAAGTAGGTTGATCAAAGCAGGCCTCATTGAGAAGGGGGCATGGAGCAAGGACCTTAAAGAGATGAGGGAGGTAGTTTACTCCATGGATGTCTGGACGGAGAACATGCTACGCAAAAGAGAGAGCCAGAGCCAAGTTTCTGGGCTTGGAGTGTGCCTGATGTAGTCAAGAAACAGCGAAGAGGAGGGTGTGACCAGAGAGAGATGAGCTAGGGGAGAGGAGAGAAAGGCTGAACACTGTAAGAACTTGGCTTTTACTCTGGGGGAAATGGGGAGCCACTGAAAGTTCTGGAGTTTCTCTAAGATGCATATTGTTTTTATTTTCACGGGATAGGTTCCAAAAATGATTGCTAGGTTCATCACTAGTGTATCTTAAAATTTATAGATTATTGTCAGATCTCTTCTGAAAAGGCTTTAGCAATTCAAGCTCACACCAGCAAGGTATATTTTCCTAAATCTTCTCCCACACTGTATCATCACATACGAAATTGTGTTTGCCAGTCTAACTAGAAGAGATGGTCTCTCACTGATGTTTCAGTTCATATGCATTCATACATTTATTGGACATTTCCTTTTCCCTAAGCTGTCTCTTTAGGTCTGTTTTCTTTGGGGTTGTCACATGTTATTAATAGCCTGGAATCTTTGTATGTCAGATATATTAACCCTATGTCATACGTGTTGAAAATATTTTCCACATTGCCTTTTAATATCTGTATTACTTTGGTTTTACATTTGTATCTATTAAATCTTCCTCTACCTACTTTCATTGTATGTTTTTCTTGGCTTGACTCAAATATGTATTCTATCACATAAGTTTCTATATGACTACTTACCCAGTTTCAATGGAATTACAGTTTGCAAGTGCATCACACTTGCACAGTAATTTCAGAAGGATTGACATTTTAAAATTACTATGTTTTCTTAACTGAGGGTGACTTATATATCTGTTTATTTAGATCTTGTTTAATTTCCTTTAATAGGATTTTAGAGTTTTCTCCATATAGGTCTATACGTTTCAGATGCTTATAAATATACATGCATTGTATTTGCTATTGTTTCTCAAGTGTTATTTCTTCTCAGTTTATATTGTTCTAAACAAAATCTCTAAGTTTCATTTATCTATTTTTTAAAATTCGTGCATGTTGGTAAATTCCTTTTCTAGTTCTTATGGAGTTACTTTGGTCTCTAGGATTTCTATGTATATAATTGTAGGACACGTAATGTATGTCATTTTAGTATTTATACCATGACTTCATTTTCTTACCCTATTTCATTAGCTAAAACTTATAAAAATTTAAATAAAAACAACGATGGTAATGGTAGACAATGCTGTCTTTTTTTCCTATTTAAATTACTTCATCTTTCACTTAATTTTTATAATTTTGGGGGACTTTATATTATATTAGCATCTATCTATTGCATATGGTTTTTATAAAAATAGCTGCTAGGTCTTACCAATTCCCTTTTAAAATAATTTAGGGATATATTTATATGCTTTTTTCCTCCTTTTGATTGTTTTTGTACTAAATTATCTAAAGAGATTTCCTAATGTTGAAACATGTTTACTCATTTCATTATTTAACTTTTTCTTCCTCTTTTTTTCCTTAGTATGACGGTTTCATGTTTTTTAGGCTAAAATTTTTTTATTGTTGATCTCTTTATTAATCGAAGTGTAATTCACATCCAGTGTTATATTAGTTTCAGGAGTACAGTGTATTGATGCAACAATTCTGTACATTACTCAGTGTTCCTCACCGTAAGTGTAGTCATTATGTGTTACCATAAACGTTATTACAATATTATTAACTGTATTCCCTTTGCTGCACTTTTCCTCTCTCACTTATTTATTTTATAACTGGAAGTTTGTACCTCTTAATCCCCTTTACCTATTTCACCCATTCCATCACCTACCTCCCCTCTGGCAGCCATCAGTTTGTTCTCTGAATTTGAAAGTCTGATTTTTTTGGTTTTTTGTTTGTTTTGTTTTTTAGATTCCACATGTAAATGAAATCATATCGTCTTTTTCTGTCTTATTTCACTTAGCATAATACTCTCTAGTTTCACTCATGTTGTCATGAATGGCAAGATCCCATTGTGTTAAAAATTAAAAATAGAAATACCATATGATCCAGTAATTCCACTACTGAGTATTTACCCAAAGAAAACAAACAAACAAACAAAACTCATTCAAAAAGATAAATGCACCCCTATGTTTATTGCAGCATTATTTACAATAGTCAAGATATGGAAGCAGCCCAAGTGTCCTTTGATAGAAAGAATGGAGAAAGATGAATGTGGTGTCTGTATACAATGGGATATTGCTCCTCCTCTATTTTTGAAATAGTCTCTAACCACGAGGTCTATATCATCTTTGATCCAACACACTACTTTTCCTTTTGTAAAGTCTCTGGATCTCTTCTTTTCTTTAACCTGCAGCCTGTTCAACATCTACTTATAATTTATTGAGACCTCTTTTGTGGCCAAGATTATGATCCATATCGATACACATTTCACAAACTGGGAAAAAATGGTATGTTCCTTGTTTTTAGGTCACAAGATTAAATGATAAATTATTCTTGCTAATTTATCCAGAGCCTGTATATTTTTCAAAGATTTTATTTATTTATTATGAGAGAGGGAGAGAGAAAGAGCTGGGGGGAGGGGCAGGTGATATCTCATTGTAGTTTTGATTTGTATTTCCCTGATGCCGAGTGATGTCGAGCATCTTTTCATGTGTCTGTCGGCCATCTGGATGTCTTCTTGGAAAAATATCTATTCATGTCGCCTGCCCATTTTTTAACTGGATTATCTGTTTTTTGGGTGTTGAGTTTTAAAAGTTCTTTACAGATTTTGGATACCAACCTTTATCAGATACATCACTGGCAAACATCTTTTCCCATTCTGTAGGTTGCCTTTTAGTTCTGTTTATTGTTTCCTTCACTGTGCAGAGCTATTTATTTTGACGACGTCTCAATAGCTTATTTTTGCTTTTGTTTCCCTTGCCTCAGGAGACAGATTCAGTATAACAGTGCCATAGCTGATGTCAAAGAGGTTACTGCTTGTGTTCTCCTCCAGAATTTTAATAGTTTTCTGTCTCACATTTAGGTCTTTAATCCATTTTGAATTTATTTTTGTGTAGGGTGTAAGAGAGTGGTCCAGTTTTGTTCTTTTGCGTGTTCCTGTCCAGTTTTCCCAACACCATTTGTTGAAGGGACTCTTTCTCCCGTTGGATGTCCTTTTCTGCTTATCGAAGATTAACTGACCATATAGTTGTGGGTCCATTTCTGGGCTCTCTATTCTGTGCTATTGTCTATGTGTCTGTTTTTGTGTCAGTACCACACTGTCTTGATCACTACACCTTTGTAGTACAACTTAAAGTCCAGAATTGTGATGCCTCCAGCTTTGGTTTTCTTTTTCAACATTACTTTGGCTATTCGGAGTCTTTGTGGTTCCATACAATAGGATTGGTTGTTCTAGCTCCGTAAAAAAATTCTGTTTGGATTTTGATAGGGATTGCATGAAATATGTAGATTGCTTTGGGTAATATAGACATTTTAACAACATTTGTTCTTCCAATCTCTGAGCATGGAATGTTTCTCCATTTCTTTGTTTCCTCTTCAATTTCTTTCATCAGTGTTTTATAGTTTTCAGAGTACAGATCTTTTACCTCTTTGGTTAGGTTTATCTGTAGGTATCTTATTGTTTTTAGTGCAATAGTAAGTGGGCCTGATTCCTTGATTTCTCTTTCCACTGCTTCATTATTGGTGTAGAAAAATGCAACAGATCTCTGTATGTTGATTTGGTATCCTGCGACTTTACTGAACTCGTATCAGTTCTAGCAATTTTTTGGCGGAGTCTTTTGAGTTTTCTGTATAGAGTATCATGTCATCTGCAAATAGTGAAAGTTTGACTTTTTCCTTGCTGATTTGAATGCCTTTTATTTCTTTTTGTTGTCTGATTGCTGTGGCTGAGACGTCCAGTACTATGTTAAGTAACAGTGGTGAGAGTAGACATCCCTGTCTTGTTCCTGACTATAGAAGGAAAGCTCTCAGTTTTTCCCCATGGAGGATGATATTAGCTGTAGGTTTTTTGTATATGGCCTTTCTTATATCAAGGTATGTTCCCTCCAACTGTACTTTGTTGAGGGTTTTTATCATTAATGGATGTTGTACTTTGTCAAAGGCTTTTTCTGCATCTTTTGAAAGGATCATATGGTTGTTACCCTTTCTTTTATTAATGTGATGTGTCACATTGACTGATGTGCAAATATTGAACCATCCTTGCAGCCCAGTAATACTTGGTCGTGGTGAATAATTCTTTAGCGTACTGTTGGATTAGATTTGCTAGTATTTTGTTGAGAATTTTTGCATCTGTGTTCATCACAGATATTGGCCTGTAGTTCTCTCTTTTAATGTAGTCTTTGTCTGAATTTGGAATCGGGGTGATGCTGGTCCCATAGAATGAGTTTGGAAGTTTTCCTTCCACTTCTATTTTTTGGAATAGTTTGAGAAGAATAGGTATTAACTCTTCTCTAAATGTTTAGTAGAATTCACCTGTGGAGCCACCTGGCCCTGGACTTTGGTTTGTTGGAAGTTTTTTGATTACTGATGTGATTTCTTAATTGGTAATCAATCTGCCCAAGTTTTCTATTTCTTCCTGTTTCAGTTTTGGTAGTTTATGTTTCTAGGAATTTACCAATTTCCTCCAGATTGCCTTACTTGTTGGTATAGAGTTTTTCATAATATTCTCTTACAATTGTTTGCATTTCTGTGGTGCTGGTTGTTAATTTGCCTCTCTTGTTTGTGATTTTGTTTGTGTCCTTTCTCTTTTCTTTTTGATAAGTCTGGTTAAGAGTTTATCAATTTTATTGATTTTTTGAAAGAAGCAGCTCCTGGTTTCATTGATCTGCTCTATTGTTTTTTTAGTTTCTGGGTCATTTATTTCTGCTCTCATCTTTAGTATTTCCCTTCTACCGCTGGCCATAGGCTTTGTTTGCTGTTCTTTTTCAAGCTCCTTTAGGTTTAAGGTTAGGTTTTTTACGTGCTGTGGTGGGGGCCTATGCTAGTCTTCTTGGGGGGAAGGTCCCACGGTGCTGGGACTGAGGGAGATCTGACCGACAAGGGCAGTCGTGCCAGAGGGCAGGGGCATGGAAGTTGGAGCAAGCAGGCTAGACATCCAGTGTTGGAACTGAGCTGCACTAATCAGGTGGCCCTGTGCTTAGGCTGAAGGGCAGGGGATGGAAATGGTGCTCACGGGCACACTCGTCCCTGGAGAGGCAGCTCTGCGAATGCTCTCTCTCACGGATGCCCTCCAAGAAGAGCAAATAATCTCACTCCTGCGTGCCCAGGTGGTCCTCAGGTTGCGTCATCTGTCCCAGGGCTATTTCCCTGCCTTCTCTCCAGGAGCAGGGCTCTATCTCACCGTGCCCGCTATCCCTCAGGGCTCTATCTCACCGTGCCCGCCAACCTTTAAAACTCCAGTCTTCAAGCCCTGCTGGTTACAAGAACTCACAAAATCAGCCCCTCTCATTTTCCCAGCCCGTGGCTTTGGGGACGGGTTCTCCTTGTGCATATCTCTGTGTGCTCCTCTCTCTCTCACCTTTCTCTGCAACCAGGGCTCCCTCCCCTCCGCAGCACTCATGGTCTGTTTCTCTCCTAAACCATGTCTCTGCACTTCCTACCTTCCCCAGCGTGGCCTCTTCTCTCCCTTCAGTCATTCAGTTTGTTCTGTCAGTCCTCAGGCTGATTTCTTGGGTGTTCAGAATGACTGATAGTTACCCAGCTGTGTTCGAGGGACAAGATGAGCCTAGGGTCCTCCTGCTACATCTTAGCTCCCCCACAGACAATCTCTGCTTTTAACTGGAGTATTTAGACCATTCACACTGAACATAATTATTTATATACTGTATTAATATCTACCATGTTTGCTATTGTTCCTTATTCCTTGCATTTGCTTTGTTTCTTTTTTCCTTCTCTTTTCCACCTTGTCTGGTTTTAAGTTAGCATTTTATATGATCCCATTTTATCTCTTCTATTAACATATCGGTTGTACTTCTTTTCAAATGTTTTTAGTGGTTGCCTAGAGATTTCGGTATACACTTTATACCATTTCATCTGTAGCACAGATACCTCGTAACAGAGTATTTCCAATTCCTTCTTCCCATCCCTTATGATACTACTGTCGTTCATCGCACTCATCTGTACCTTGTAATCATCACTCGTTCCAAACAGACAATGTCCTTGAGCTGCTGCTGGACTGCCATCTTGGGTTTCCTTTTAATGTCTCTGGGATTAGATCCACTGGTTTCTAATTTTCACATCTTCCTTGCCTGTTTTTCTGAATCCAACATACTGCATTTTTTAAGGATTTATTTATTTATTTTAAAGAGAGAGAGTGAGTAGGGGGAGGGAGGCAGAGGGAGAAAGAGAAAGAGAATCTCAAGGAGACTCCATGCCCAGAACAGAACGCAAAGCAGGGCTCTATCTCATGACCTTGAGATCATGACCTGAAGCAAACTCAAGAGTAGGTCACTTAACTGACTGAGCCACCCAGGCGCCCCCCTCTTGAATGCTTTTAAGAGTGGGTGTGTGCTGCTCAGGATTAGACATCTATTTATTAGGTAAACAAACTAGGACCATATTAGGTGACTTCGTTTTAAAACTTTTTATATACATAAAGGAAATAAGAAAAAATTGCAGGAAAAACACTCAAGATGGATGTTTGTAAAGTAAAATTTCTGAGCCTCCCATATCTGAAGTTGTCCTGATTAGCACTGAGTATTGAAGAGCTGGCTTCACAGGCACTGTGACTGATGAGATGTCGGTCTCGAGTTGTTCTTGCCATCATTCCTCCATAGTTGACCAGTTTCTTGATTCTTACTGGGAGCTTTTAAGTTTTTCTCTTTGTTTTTTAGGTGTTGTCGTGTCATGATGAAGTGCTTTGGTTTATGTCTTTTTAAATTCATTTTTCTAAATACTCTTTAAAAAAATTCACATCCCTCTACTCCAGGGTATTTTTTTAAGTAATTCTCTTGATATGTTTCTCCTCTGTAATTTCCTTGCACAGCTTTCTTGACTCCAATTAGGTGGCTATTAGACCACCTAAACTTACCTTAATACTCATATTTTCTTTCAAATTTACTTTTTTTCCTTTTAATCTCTAAATTTTCTGGAAAACTTCTTCAACTTTCTTTTGCAACCATTTTAGTAAATTTTAGTAAATTTCCAAAAATCAATTTAAAAATAATCTAAGACCACAATCACTTTCTCTTTTTTTGTATCCTGGGGTGCAGTGTGTATTCTCAAGTCTCCCTAAAAATGTTAGAAGTTTTGAAAGTTTCTCATTTTCTACAATATCTCTGTTTCTCTTAGAATAACTTTTTTTCTCTTATTGTATGTTATTCTGATATTTGAGAATTTTCTCAAAACTCTGCTGACCTGTGGTTATCTGTTCCTACTTAAGAGAAGGCTCTAGAAATCAATTGATGTGATTCACTAAATTAAAGAATAAAGGAAGAAAACCATAGAAGAATCTCAGCAGATGCATTTGAGAATATTCAACATTGGTCCATGAGAAAACTCTCGGCAAACTAGGAATAGACAGTAACTTCCTCAGTCTCATTAAAAATACACACACACACACACACACACACACACACACACACACACAGTGTATACAGTAAACATCATACTTAATGGTGATACTAAGTGCTTTTTTTCTAAGATTGGAAACAAGACAAGGAAGTCCATTCTCACTACTTTTCTCCAATATTGTGTCTAAACTCCTAACCAGTACAATAAAAAGAAATAATTGTTGGAAAAACAAAAGTAATGGAGTTTTGCTTGCTGATGACATGATTATTCATTTTCTATAAAATCCAAAAGAAATCTACAAATACATTACTGGAATACAAGAATTTAGCAGGGTTATAAATACATGGTTAATATTTTCAAAAACCGGTTTTATTCCCATCCAATTATAACAAGCAATTTAAGAAGCAATACCATTTAAAGCAATACCAACTTAAAAAGCAACTCCATTTCTAGTTAGGAATAAGTTTAATGAAAGATGCGTGTGACTTCTTTTTTTTTTTTAATTCACTTTAGTTAACATATAGCGTGTTATTAGTATCAGGGGTAGAATTTAGCGATTCATCAGTTGCATATAACACCCAGTGCTCATTACGTCAAAGTGCCGTCCTTAATGCCCATCACCCAATTACCCCATCCCCCACTCACCTCCCCTCCAGCAACCCTTAGTTTGTTCCCTATAGTTAAGAGTCTCTTATGGTTTGCCTCCCTCTCTGTTTTTATCTTATTTTATTTTTCCTTCCCTTCCTCTATGTTCATGTTTTGTTTCTTAAATTCCCCAGCCAGATGTGTATGACTTCTTTACTGGAAATTATGAACACTTCTAGACAAAATTAAGGAAAACTAAATAAATGGGGAGCTATACAATGTTAACAGATTGGAGCTCAATATTGTTAAGATATCAGTTGTCACCAAATTTCTCTGAAGGTTCAATGCAAACTGTGTAAAAATCCAAAAGGCTTTTCTTGTAGAAATTGACAAATTGATTTTAAGAGACATGGAAAACCAAAAGACCTAGAAAAGCCAAGACTATTTTTCTCTAATTGACTTCAAGAGTTTATATAAGTATAGGGTGCAAGCCAATATGCTATTGGCATAAGGATAGACAAATAGATCAGTGGTACAGATTAGAAAATCCAGAAATAGACCCATGCTTACATTGTAAATTGCTTTTTGAATATTTTCATTAATTTGTGGTAGGCAAAGATTTCTTAGTGCATTAAAGTTATTAACCACAGAAGAAAAGAATTGATGGATTTGGCTTCCTCAAAATTAAAAATTTCTCCTCATCAAAACACATGGTTAAGCAAAGCACAGACTGGAAGAAAAATGTTCGTAATACGTAAATTAAACAAAAACACTTCTTTCCATAATATAAAACAAACTGCTACACTTCAGTAAGTAGTAAAAGACAACCCAAGAATATAAATGGATCAAAAACTTGAACAGACACTTTACAAAAGAAGATGCATGAATTGCCAATAAGCATATGAAAACGTGCTCAATATCATTAGTCATTAAAGGAATACAAATTAAAACTGTATGAGATCCCACATCATACTCATTTAAAATTAGAAAAACTATCTCTAGGAGCGCCTGGGTGGCACAGCGGTTGGGAGTCTGCCTTCGGCTCAGGGCGTGATCCCAGAGTCCTGGGATCGAGCCCCACGTCAGGCTCCTCTGCTGGGAGCCTGCTTCTTCCTTTCCCACTTCCCCTGCTTGTGTTCCCTCTCTCGCTGGCTGTCTCTATCTCTGTCAAATAAATAAATAAAATCTTTAAAAAAAAAAGAAAAGAAAAACTATCTCTAATAACTTTGAAAAACAGTTTGGCAGATTCTGAAGTGTCTAAGCGTACTCACGCAATGACCCACGCCTAATTATTTACCCAAGAGAAATGGAAACATCATGCCATAAAAAGACATGTACACAAACAGCAGCTTTATTCATACAAGTCCCAGACTGTAATCAATCTGAATGTCCATCAACAGGAAAATGAGTAAGCAGGTGGTGGTAGGTCCACACAGTGGAGGACCTACAACTACAAAAAGGAACCAACTTTCATTCATCCAGCAGCGTGGATGATGAGTGAATGTCAGGCAAAGGCATACCTGATGTGTTATCCCTCATGGATATGGAACCCAGTAAGAGGCAAGCTTCACACATGGTGATAGAAAGGTCAGCAATGTTTGCCTTTGAGAGGCTGCTTGGCTCTAGGTGGTCAGCTTGTAGGGTGAGGGGTTAGAGGTTGCACTGTTCTGTTCTCCATTTTTAAAATACTACGGAAGTTTTCAGCACCATGTCTCCCTTGTCAGGGTTCTTCAGGGCACACCGGTCATTTTTCTGACCTCTGGGAGCATCCTCCACCTACAACAGCAATTAGCCCTCCCCTGACCACTTTTGTCGCATAGATTTTGATGGGAATCTCTCTTGTGCTCATTGCCCTCCCCTTCCCTTCGTCGTTGTGAATCCAATTTCTTTATTATCATTTTAGCAGGGCTTTTAATAAAAGAGAAGACAAATGCTTCTTTTCCATCTGCAATCTTTGAACTGAAACATTTCTTTTGCAGGAATTTGACATAATAATGTGACATTATTATTCTCTGAGGCATGCTAAGTACTGGGAAGTGGCAATAACTCTCTTCTAGTTTGACAAAGAATGCTTCTAAGTCTTCATAATACAAGATGTTGATTAACACATTATTAGCAGAGCAATAAAATGATCAACTAAAAATTGGAATTATAGACTCAGGTTTAAAATTACTTTCACAGGAAACATCAGTGATTTCTGAAATTCAGATGCCTGAAAAGATATACTATATATAACAATCACACAGACCGATTTATAAGAACACAAAGTAGGACCAGATGTCCCGGGGAAAATGTTGGGTATTCTTATAAAATTATCAACGTATACTGCTTCATGTCACTATTAACCACATCTTATCCTTCATAAACTAATTTTATAATGTAGGATGGCATGGGGGAGAGCTGGTTTTTATCTTTCTGATATTTTTTTTCTCTTAGCTGTTAAGTATTTTCAAGGTTAGACTTTTATCCTATTGCTTTCCTTTTTTCCAAAATTGTTTTATTGGAATGTAGTTTATTCCATTCCTTTTCATTCCTCTGTTCGCGCCATCTCAGTTTTGTCTAAATTTAAATCTTTTTAATTACAAAAATATTTCAGATATGGGCAGGTATCTTTACAATGGCTTTGACCCAGACAGACTGGAACAGACTTTTTCAGTCCCACATCTAAGTCTTTCTTAACCTCCATGCTTTCTTCATCATGTCTTTGCTTATTACTTCCGTTCCATTTATTCTGCCTCTGCTCAGGACTCCTTACTTTATAGATGTTAGTTTCCCCACCTTATTCTTCATAAACAAACCTTGTAGCCTCCACAAGCATCTTGGAATCTTGACCACCATTTTCACATGGCATCTTTCCTTCCTAGGGCATCCACAGAAGATCAGAACATTGACGACAGACTTATCTATGAGACTCTATTCAAACACTTCAAAAGACACAAGGTGGAGATTTCAAATGCAATAAGAAAGCCATTTCCTTTCTTTGAGTGCCTCCGGGACCGTGAATTCATCACCAATAAAATGTATGACGTAAGTGATGTTTATTATGTCACCATCTGGGAAACTGGCCCCAAATGAAGTTATATTTTGATACCCTGGACTCAAACATCAAGCGCAACTAACTGATTGAGGACTTTTTCAAGTATTGTCACCAGTGTACCTGTAAGGTAAAAAGGAGAATCAGTTATCACCAGAGATAATCCTGCTTCTCACTGAAGGAATGGTGCTCTGTGCTGCCCACTGGAGTTGGGCTGAATAGCATAGCAAATGGGCTGAATCGGAAGCAGGAGTGCTCCACAGATGTATAATGCCTTGTAGGAATGCAGAGAATATAACATACACTGAGAATTAAAGGTCATTTTAATGAGTTGATATATAACTTAAATGAGTTAATTTAATAAAATAGTAATGACACATATCACTTCAGTGGACGTCAATTTGGGTACTTAGATCTGAGAACATTAAAACCTATGGGGAATTGATATCCTGTTAGGACAAAATTTGGGAATTGATGATTATTATTCTTTCACTAACAGTTTTCAGTTTTTAGGGTTTTTTTTCCTTTTTCTCTTTCTTTTTTATGGTATTTCTGGAATCTTGGAATTTGGGTTTGATTTTAGCAATAGGCGTTGCTGGAGATACAGAGATTCAAGTCTTCTCTTTGCTGTATGAATATGTTTTCTCTATGGTCAAATTCATGAAAGGGGAGAACTGTCACCTGTTTTCTTGAGTTCTTCCAGGCCAAGTCAGTCTGGGGAAAGGGTAAGGGTCTTCCATTGCAATAGGCCAGCTGCTCATCACCTCTTAGTCTATTCCTAAAACATCTGGCCAGGTTCTTAAAGGGCTACACATCATTTAACTTTGAACCCACTATTATTCTCCAAAATCGCTCTTACTTACATCTAATGTAAATGAGGGTGAGGAGATCTGTTTCACGAGTGAGTACTTTTAAGGAGGAAGGATTTACTTGTTTCATTTAGTATCTATACAAATAAATAGAAATTCTAAAACTTCATATAAGAAGATACCTATGGAGGGAAATTGGAAGACATTACCCATAAAATCACTTTCTAGGGCTTTTCTGTAACTTGGAAGTCTGTATTTATATTCTCTCCATTCAATATATTTTAAGGATTGTCAAGATTCTTGTAGAAACCTGGTCCCTGTACAAAGAGTGGTGTATAATGTTCTCAATGAACTGGAGAAGACATTTGACCTGCCACTTTTGGAAACATTGTTCAGCGAGGTCAACATGCAAGAATACCCTGGTTTAAAGCACATTTATAGAAGCTTCAGACAAGGTAATTAGGTTTATTATCTACCTTTCGATATCCAGGACCAACTGTTTTTGTTTTTGTTTTTGTTTTGGACAAGTTTATATTAAACTCCTACAATGTTCCACACACAGTGCTGGGGCAGTGGGGATATAACAGTAGAGAAAACACAAATCATGAACCTTCTCGAAGCTTATGGTACAGTGGCGATGGTACAACCACCACCTAGAGGAGAGGTCTGCTTAACCAGGCATTTAGACTCACAGGACAACCTGAGCCAAAGTGGCATCGGATTGACTTAGAAGGACAAATGACAGAAAACACAGCATCCCAACAGAGCAGCATCAGTTGCTCCTCTTCTATGGGGTTCCTTGTGGGGACCCACACAGCAGTCCACCAAGTTGACTACCACCCACCTTGAGTGTCAGCTTGGCTGTGGATACGGGATCCACCGTGGCTTAGTGGCATCGTGCCCGTGGGTATCAATAGGTCATGGAACAGTGCTGTAGTCATAACGTTCAGGGACCCTACGAGGGATAAGCCGAGTTATGACAGTCACCACTTTGAAGGAAGACCGACAAGCACTTGGTAGTCTGTAGGTAGTGCCTCCCCATCCACATGCAACTTACTAGTCATTTTTAACCCTAAACTAGGACTAAACTAGGTTTTAACTAGGCTGATGTTGGTGCAGTAGAAGAAAAGCCGTCTTCATCAGGTTTCCAGAGTAATGAGCCAGAAAGCTAACCCAAGGTCAAATTCACCCTTAAAGAAGGAGAATTCTTTCTCCACAAGAGGTGAAACAAACGTTATTCAAATAATCGCAAAACCAGTGTTCTGCCAGATGTTATACAAAACTAAAGGTTTGATTCTCAATTTTTTCCTGGGAAGGCATGATTTTTATTTTATTTTTTAAATAATTTTATTTTAATTTATTGTAAGGCCTACAAGAGTTAAGAGAATGCTCTTTATATATATATATATATATATATATATATATATATATATATTTACTTTATATATTTACATACATACACTTTATACACACACACACACACACACACACACACACACACACACACACACTTTTTTTTTTTTTTACTTGCCTAGGAAACGTTTTATTCCAACACAGTTTGGTGTCAGTGGAGCTCTCCAGATAGAGACACTATAAGAAGAATGTTCCTGTGTCCTGAGGAGGGTTGGCACTGTGGGATCAGGCATGGAACGGGAAAGGATCTAGTGTGTCTTCAAAGACAAATTTAATTTGTCTCAGAGAGTGAGAAGCAGACTGTGGAGCTGATTCATGAGAGATAAATTTGAAGAAGATTTTAAGAAGTCTAGCATATAAAGTAAAGCAATTGGAATTTTATTAATAGGCAATAAAGAAATATCAACAGTTTTTATAAACAAGGAAAAAAAATAAAAAGCAGGTATAAAGCATGTGGTTTATTGACTTGTATCAATAGTAACCTTATCTAGTTAAGAACAAAATAATTTTTTTAAAGATTTTATTTATTTATTTGACAGAGAGAGACAGCCAGCGAGAGAGGGAACACAAGCAGGGGGAGTGGGAGAGGAAGAAGCAGGCTCATAGCGGAGGAGCCCGATGTGGGGCTTGATCCCAGAACTCTGGGATCACGCCCTGAGCCGAAGGCAGATGCTTAATGACTGAGCCACCCAGGCGCCCCAAGAACAAAATAATTTCTACAGCAAGTCAGTCCAGTTAGAAATGGAATAAAGGCAATTAAGTCAATATTATATCTGTAACCAGGATGTCCCAGGCCATGGGAACAGAGGGAATGGTGGTTGCCTGTACTGCCCACATCTCAGGGGCTCTGAGTCTCTCCATGCACTGCAGGGACCCCCCACCCTTCCAGATTCAGTGCCCACATCACCTGTGTTAGGTTCCGGGACTCCCCAAGCTGGGGTGTCCCACACCTACACTGGCTGCCACCCACCTGCCCCTGGGGAGATGGCAGCTGTCGCCTCCCAGACTCTGTTGTCCACGGCGGCTGTGGGTCAGTGACCCAAAGCCCAGAATCCGGGGGCTGTGACCTGGGGTGCAGCAGCCTCTCCCGCCGCTCAGTCCCTACCTTCATCCCATGCTCAGAGCCCCCTGAGCCCCCATGGGACCACCTGCCCACACAGGCCTCCTTCACCTTTCTCTTTGTTCTCCTCATATCTTCCACCTGGTTTTGCCAGGGTCTGAGGCCAGGTCCTCGGATGACAAAGCACCCATGGCTCCCACCGTCCTGTGCAACTCCCCCCTGCAGGCCCTGCCCCAGGAGGAGCTCCCACCATGGGCCCTGCAGCAGCAGGTTCCCTGCCTCGTGGTGTCTCCTCCTCCCTGGACTCCCCACAGACACCCCCGCCTCCCCCGCCCCTCCAGTCTTCATGGTTTATTTCCTTCCTCCCACGTGTGCTGGGTCACCTCCAGGCAGGGGTGCTGGGCTGGTGTCCCCACCTCCCCTGATTGGTGGCCTCCCCAGCCCTGGCGCAGGCCTGTGGGGTGGTCCTCCAGCTCCGCTATCTGTGCTCCCTGCTCAGAGCTGCAGAGTGTCCTTCCCTTGTTCCTGGGATCTGGGTCCCTGGGAGGTCTGTCTTGTTCCTCCAGGTGTCCTGTGCTTTGCGCCTTTGGGAAGCATTCGCCCTCCCTGCTGCAACCCTCCTCTTGTCTAGCAGCATCTTCAGAGCAGGTGGGCTTTCCCCTTCATACCCAGGGATCTCTCTGAGAGCCTAGCTCTGCTCTGGAGGAAATCCCTATTTCTTCCTTTCAGTTTGAAAGGAAGTTTTCAGTTTCAGTTTGAACAGATCAGAAACACATTTCACGTCTCTTATTTACTTTGATATATGCTTTTCCTGGCCATCCACAAATCTTTTACAAGGGTAATGGGATCATGATGTTTCCTTTACCCTTACATTGCAGTGGCTTCTCTCTGTTTGGGAAACATAGACTCTCTTGCTTGGAGTTTTCTTTTCTATCCCAGAGATGATGGGGGAGCTTTACACAGGATCAGAGGCATTGATCTCGAGTGACCTGAGGGATGGGACTTTTTAACTGTGTAATTTTGAGATGTTGTTCCTGGTCTCTGATGGGATCCCTAATTGCCTCTTTCTGTCTCCCTCTCTTCAGCAATCGATTACCAAGAAACTGATGAAGAGGAGGTACACAGTGGTCCTAGTATCCAACCAAACCCTGAACAAGGTGATGGCAACCCGATGAACACCGATTCTCATCTGCAAAGAAGAAAAGGAGATAGGGAACTCAAGCCTGAGTCCTGAGTGGATTTGGGGAATCAGGGAAGAAATGTTAAGAACCAAGGAAAAGGCAGGGAGGGGTGTTTGCATGAATGTCTAAGCAGAGGCCAAATCCTGAAGGCAAGCTACGACAAGAGACTCTTGGCCCAATAACCGAGACAAAGGGACAGAAACCCCGTGTGTCAGTAAACCAGATTTAAACAGATTAACTGCCAGGAAGTAATTGCGATTTAGAAAAGTCCCTGTAGGAGAAGATCAGTGTGAAACTGTCAAGGGCTAAGAACCTGGGTTCATGGTCAACATCAAATGATGGCAGAAGGGACTGATTTCAATGTGGGGGATGTTGTTCAAGTCACACAGAGAGAGAAAAGAGGAAGTGGTAGAAAGATGGAGGGGAGGATGTGGGTACTTGGAGAGAGAGAAGGAGGGAAATGAAAGAGAAAAAAGGGTTAAAAGACACAATAGAAATAGCCATGTTATTAACGTCTCACCAGTTGAACATGGGTGCGGGCAGTTGGTTTAGTGCTCAGGCTGCCATTGGAGGTTAGCATTGCTCACGTGCCTGTTTTGTAGATAAGGAAACTGAAATCTCGAAACTACGTGTGTAGTTGGGTCAGATGAGCAAGGGTGAACCCAGGCATTCCGAACCCAGAGCCTGTGTGTGTGTGTGTGTGTGTGTGTGTGTGTGCGTGTGTGTGTGTGTGTGTGTGTGTGTGTGTGTGTGTGAGTGAGTGGAAGTAAAAATTCACATAACATAAAATTAACCATTGTAAAGTGTACAGTTAATGATGTCTGGTGTATTCACAATGTTGTGCAACTACTACGTCTATCTAGTTCCAGAACATTCCGATCACCTCAGAAGGAAGCTCCATATCACTCCCTGTGCCCCCTTGCCCAGCCTCTGGCAACCACTAATCTAGTTTCTGTCTCTTTGGATTTACCAATTCCAGACATTTCATGTAAATGGGATCATGTAAACACTCCCTTCATGTCTGGCTTCTTCCCCAGAGTGTAATATTTTCAAGATTCATCTATGTTGTAGCATGAATCAGTCCTTCATTTCTTTTATTAGTGGAGAGCATTCTCTTGTATGGATATATTGCATGTTGCTTATTCATTCATCAGTTAGTGGTGGGTTCTTTCTACCTTTTGGCTGTGACAGAGCCTGCATTCTTAACCCTGTACTGCCACTCCAGTAATCCAATGGAAAAGACAGAAGCATGGGACAAAAATTGGGAATTATATGCAGAGAAAGATACATAAAAAAGAACACCAAGAATGGGAGGAGGAAGAGGAGAATCGGACATGGAATCCTCAAGGAAAGGCCAATGAGACAGACTGAACAGATGTGTGGAGGGAGGGTGTAGAGGAAGAGGAGGTGGGGACAAGTCAGCAGGACTTTGTAGGATATTCCTGCAGCTCTGGGGCAGCTCTGGGGATAAAGTCTGCTGGTCAGGATAAGTCCACTGGTCAGGGGCAGCTCTGGGGACAAAGGTAGCTTCACCCTGGTCAGGGGAGTCAGGATAAGCCATCGCCAGTTACTCAGGTGCCTCATGTGGGGACAGTGGGACATTCAGTGAGAGGGCCTGGCCGAGGCCCCCTTACCCAGGGATGCAGCTGAACCCAAGCCTCCATTCTGCCATTTGGGGTCTGACTGCAAGGGTTGCGTGGGATCCACCATACATGGTCTCTGTATGGATACCTGGAGGGGATCTTCAACTCCTGCTTCATAAAAAAGGGATTAGGGAAGAACAGCACAGACCATACTTCAATTTCTGAAATGAACTTTAAACTTCTTTCCTCTAGAAACTGATGAAAACTCACACCGAAGTCTGACCTGGTCATGCCCACAATCCTCATCTTACCACGGTCTGTTGCTGTTGACTGTATTCTCATCTTTTTTGTTCTCGTCCCATTCTGGAGTGTGCTGGGAGGTGGGAGGCTGCTTCTTTGTATCACTGATTGCCGAGAATGTCTGTCTTCTGCAATTTCTGTAAGGAAGTCCTCGGGTGTTTGCCCTGGAATTCATTCCTTACCTTCCCCTGCTCTGCTCTGCTCTGCCCTCTATCTCTGGCCACTGGCCACTGGCCCCCGTGGACTTCCTTGCTAGCTCCCTTTGTTGCTGGCTTCCTGCTGGGTTCCTGACATGGTACACTAACAAGAGATCGGAGAGTGGGAGAAAGGGAGAAGCTGGGTATTTCCCCATCACTGCCTTTGTCCACAATTCTGACAGTGGCTGCATCTCACCCATGATACCACTTCCCACCAAGCAGGCCAGCCATGGGCCAGCTTCTATCCAACCAGCGACCCTGATCTCTGGGCCCATCTTTGGTCCCTCCCACAGCTTCCTGTTAAGTATTCTTTGGGTTACTGCATTCTTCTATTTGGACTTCTCAGCTCTTCCTGGATGAAATTCCCTGTACTGTAAAAGCTTATAGTGATTTGTATTTTCCTGTTGGACCCTGATTGATGCAGAGGGCAAATAAAATATCTATGAATTAAAACATGGTTTAGGTACAACCCCACCTGCAAATGGACTCTTGGAGAAACTCTGTGAACCAGAACAGATAAATGCAAAGAGAACAGATAAAACCAGTGACCAAAATGATACCCTAGACATCCAACAAGCGAATGAGGAGTGTGCCCAGGAATCTGAGCCAGCAGGTAAGACTGATTGCCTGGGTTTGCAGGAGCAGAGAGAGGCTAAGGAGTCCTTGTTGGTGGCAGAGAATGGAGTCATGCCCAACTCAAGGAAACATCTATTAACAAAGAAGGGGAAACTCCTACAGACACAGAGGAGGCAGGAATGGAGCTTGATATATTAATGGGAGAGAACTAGAGGAAGAAAAATTAGCAAGTGCTAGCTTCCACAAGCTTGCTTATTTTTTATTGGATTCAAAGCTGGTATTGGGTGAGATCAGAATTGCCAATTTCTGCAATTTTCCTGCTGATAAAAATGCTAGATAACCTAATTTGTACTGTTTATCTGAAAGAGCAATATTTGCCCACATGTAATGGAAAATATACAAAATATGTTTCTGGTGCTTTTTCATTTTCACAATGTTGGAATACCTCTTATTGATAGAAAAGTTGCAATGCCAAGGGCTGAAAATGGATTCTGACTTTAAGATCTTCAAAAGCTACTAAGAAAATAAAATGAGTACGCAGATAAATAAAATACAAAACAAAATAAGATATGGCCTACAAGAGACATGGATACATTCTATAGAAATTTAAAGGAAAAAAAAGATGGTTTCTGGCTAAGGGGCAAAGCAGACAAAATCAGGACATACTTATAGTGGTATCAGTTTGCATACGGCCTCAGCAGATGGGAAGAAACTGGATATTAAGTTTAAAGATACCCATATTAGAAGAAAAAAGAAAAAGAAAACTTCACAGTATATTCAAGTGTAGGGACCCAGGGCAGGCCACCCTAAAATGTGCCACTTAGGCATAAAGATTATTTCAAGTTAAAATAAAAATCCAGCAGATGCAGGAAAGGCACTCTGCCTCCCTGATAACTGCCTCAATTTGTACTGGAAAGGAGAGCCTCTACCAGGAAGAGAAGTATTAACAGAGACTCCCTTTTACCTCAGAAGGAACTTATCTGTATAATAGAACCATCCTGTTTTTCCAAACATCTCCTTTGACCTTCTTGCTAATGACTTTTTCCCCTCTGTATCCTGAGGCCCCTATTCCTCTCCTAACCCCATATAAGCTTCATGTTGCCTCATGGTGTTCGAAATTCCATGTCTGTGTGGATTCCCCGAATGTATGCCTATTAAATTTGGTTTTCTTTTGTTAAAAAAGAAAAGCTAGGAAGGACAACAAAGAGACAAAGGGTGAAAAGTTGCAGTGCTTCATTAGGGGAGAGAGACAAAGAAAAGTTGAAGTCAGGGAGAGCTTGATCATAGAATCACCGAAGCCCCAACACTTCCATGGGGTGAAGGTGAAGGTGGCAATATATGCAGACAAGCTCTAAATAGAAACATGAGAAGGAAAGATAAGTCAGATGAGGTGTGACAAAATGGAAATAGGCATAACAGGAAAGGCTCTGCCGGGTCTCAGCTGTGGTCTTTTTCATCATCAGAGTCCTGTGAACAACCACCCAGCCAAGCGGATAATGGAGACACGAGAGAAGACACACCCAGCCCATTGCCCCGTGATGGAGAAAGTAATTACCACTTATCTTACCAATTTTCTAATTCTATCTTTGTTTTTCTATGAGAGCAAACGCTTTCCTTTGTTCTCTGATGCTAACCACCTCCCTGACCCTAACAACACCCAGGACCCACAGACTTGTGCACAGCCTCTGGCTGCTTCTACGTCATGTGAGGTGCAAGGGGAAAGAGAGCTGAGCTCTTTGATGTAGTTCATGTCTCTGAGGAGAGAATACAAGGAGAGAAAATATTTAAAAAGTGAACCAAAGAACACCAAATGACAAAGTACACGAACAACATAGGTTTTAGCGAAATTGACATGGAATCCAAACAGTATCATTTTGTGGAGTTGGTGAAAAGGAATAAGTTGCAACTTGCTTTTCAGAAGTTGTAACAGAAACACAGAAACCGTGCATGATGCTGCTGGTCAGATTTGTGAGTACGGAAGCCCTGGGGAAGGACTTTTAGAAAAGAAGTGACAACTGAAAGGACTTGGGATGGGGGACAGTGGCACAGGAGGAGAACTTTGGTGATGACTGGAATGCTTGAGATGAGAAAAATGAATAGAAAGACAAAAATCAATAGAGAAGAGGCATACAGAAAGTCACATTAATAATTAAGAACAGAGATCAAGAAGGAGAAAGTAGGAAACTTAGAGAATGGATAAACGAAAAATCAGGTAGGGGACAGCAGGGCCAGTTCTAGGGTGAAGCAGGTAGGTCCTGGGACATATGGAAAGAAAATCTTACTCTTGGTGTCTTCTTATCCCCTTGCCACCTCTTCTGCCTCACTCTAGACCCTGCTGGGTCCTGGGAGATAGTGATAAAGAATGTTGAGAAAAAGAGTATGAATAGAGACATATACAGAAGGAAATCAATACCAGTAAATAGAAAAAATGGGGGGAGGCATAAAGAGAATGAGTAGAAGATGAGTTAAGGGACCATGAATGAAAAACTGGTAGAGAGTGGACCAAATAAAGATAGAGAAGACAAATGAAGACATTGTTCAACTTAAAGAGACGGTCACCCGAAAGAAGGCACAGAGGGTTCTTCCTAATACCATTGAGAAGACATCATTAAGGTGTCTGCGACCACCAAAATGACCCTTTCACTCCCTCAGATAAAAATAGGCCTCTACCTAGACATCTCATATCTCCATGGCTTCAATCACCATCTGAATCTATGGATTCCTACACACACCTCTGGTCCAGACCTGTCTTCTAGATTCATTCCTTCAAGTGCCTGAAGACTTGTAATCAAAGATCTGAAAGCCATCTCTATTTGGAAGCTATATTAGTTATCTATTGCTGTGTAACAAACAGTCCCCAAATTCAGTGGATTAAAACAATCATGACTTCATTTGCCACATCTGTCAATTCCAACTTGAAAATATGTCCAACCTGCCCATTTCTCTCCATTTCCAGAATGCTTACTCTAATCCAGATTCCAATCACTTCTAACTTCAAAATAGAGGAGCTGTCCTGCTGGCCTCCTCCTTCCGGTCTTGCTCCCCTCAGATCCATTCTCCACACTTTGGCTCAATGGGCATTGCAAAAATGCCAACAGGGTCATATGGCTTTCCTATTTAAACCCTTAGCATGAGGTCAACACAGCTTGGTGTAGAGTATTGAAGGATACCTCCCATACAGTTGCATAATCTCCCCCTCACACACTCTTCCACCACATCCCCACCTATACCAAATTCTGTTTGTTTACTTGAATTACCAAGCTCTCTCAATTATATCTCTGCCTTTACACATGCTTTTGGAAAACAGTTGGGTATACAGTCCCAAGTTGAAAATACACATAGCTTGTGACTCTGCAAATATATTCCTCAGCCAAAACCAACATAAATGCACACTGTGTTCAAAAAAAGAAGATGAACACATAGAAAAGCAGCATTATTCATAATAGCCAAAATCTTGAAACAGCACAAATGGGTTTCCTATGGTTTTATTTTTCATGGCTTATTTCTATGATGGAATACTATATGGCAGTGAAAAAGCAAAATGAATACAGATGATTCTCACAAACATATATTGAGAAAGGAAGCCAAATTTCCCCCCTGGCCCCCACCAAATGACAGAGAGACAGAGAAAGAGCAAACAAGAGAGAGGAGACATGATTCCATTTATATAAACATGTGTATTTTGGAACTGACAAAATTAATAATTAGTGGTATTACAAATCAGGATGAGCAGGTTATTAACTTGAGCTACATGGTGGAGACAGTTAGTGGGAGGCATCACGAAGAGGCTTCCAGGGTAGAAGTAATCTTCTATTTCTCGACCACAGTGACGGTTACCCAGATATGCTCACTTTGTGATGATTCAAAATTTATGATTTACCCCTTTCTTTTTTCTTTTTTTTAATAATGTTTTTTATTAGATTATGTTAGTCACCATACAGTACATCCTTAGTTTTTGATGTAAAGTTCCATGATTCATTACTTGCGTGTAACACCCAGTGCACCATGCAATACACGCCCTCCTTACTACCCATCACCAGCCTGTCCGGTTCCCCCACCCCCCCTCCCCTCTGAAGCCCTCAGTTTGTTTCCCCTTTCTATCTATGCACATTATACCGAAAATATAATTTTTATTTTTAAAAGAGCAACAAGTGGGGTTCCGGGGTGGCTCAGTCAGTTAAGCATCCAGCTCTTGGTTTTTTTTTTTTTTTTTTTTTTTTATTAATAACGATTTTTTATTATATTATGTTAGTCACCATACAGTACATCCCCGGTTTTCGATGTAAGGCTCGATGATTCATTAGTTGTGTATAACACCCAGTGCACCATGCAATATGTGCCCTCCTTACTACCCATCACCGGTCTATCCCATTCCCCCACCCCCCTCCCCTCTGTAGCCCTCAGTTTGTTTCTCATAGTCCATAGTCTCTCATGTTTCATTCCCCCTTCTGATTACCCCCCCTTTCTTTATCCCTTTCTTCCCCTACTGATCATTCTAGTTCTTATGTTCCATAGATGAGAGGAATCATATGATAGTTGTCTTTCTCTGCTTGACTTATTTCACTAAGCATTATCTCCTCCAGTGCTGTCCATGTTGTAGCAAATGTTGAGAACTCATTCTTTCTGATTGCTGACCAGCTCTTGGTTTTGGCTCAGGTCATGATCTCAGGGATGTGAGATAGAGCCCCGCATGAGGCTCCAAGCTTAGTGCAGAGTTTGCCTGAGATTCTCTCTCCCTCTGCCCCCACTAAAATAAATAAATAAATCTTTAAAAACAAAAGAGCAAAAAATAATTCATCAAAGGATGAGAAGAGAAAATAAAAACAAACAAAAAAACCCCCAAACCCGGAGTCCAGAGAGGCACTGAGGAAGGGACACAGTTAAGCAACAGGAAAGAAGAGAAGTGGGGGCAAAGCTTCACCCCTGCAGTGGATTCACATGGAGAAGGACTTATCAATAGTAGTGAACGGTGTTTACTCCCTTTGGGGGAGACAAATGAAAATTCTTCATTCATTACGATTTGATCCAGGAGCAGAGCTACCCAACCACGGAATCCAACTCAATCCCTGTTCTGTATCTCTGGTGAATATAAAGAAGGAAAAGCCGTTTTTTAACTCGAGAGTTGAACACCAAGCCCAAGCAAGGGCTAACCGTCACCAAGCATCTGACATAATAGGTAAGGCTGACTGAAAGAGTGTGTAAGGCGCATTCCAGGCAAGGGGCTGGGACATGTCGTCGGCGTCCATCGAGGCAGTCCATTTTGCCTTGGATGGAGGCAAGGGGGGAGGAACCAGCATCATGTGCAGTGAGCTCAGCCAGAGAAAGTCCCAGTAATCAAAAAAATACCAAAAGACAGAAATGGTAGATTTAAGTATTAATGTATGGGAGACTATTCCTAAAGCAAAAGAAGAAAGTATGGGGGTAGGAGTTGAAGAAAAGGGAAAAAACATCAGAGAGCCAAGACATTCATGAGAGGGGATGAAGAAGGAAACACATGAAGACAAAGGAAGGTATGGAGAGATACCACTGCCAGAAAGAGAGGCATAAGTAGGGGCAATGGGCAGAGCCAAGAGGAAAGTGAAGGAAATTGAGAATAAAAGATAGAGGTAGCCTGAGGGTGGGAGTAGGAGATCACATGGGGAGGGGGGCGGTAGGAGGTCACAGAAGGGTGGGGGCAGTATGAAGGCAGGAGTAAGAGGTCGCATGCAAGTCGGGGAAGAACAGTGTTGGCAGCGTGGGCAAAGCTGCCCTCCACGCGTGAGCTCCATCACCTTTAGTTTAGGACTGGAGTAACCTGCAGGTCACGCACATTCCAAGCACAGACCAGGGTGCCTTGAGTTAACTTAGCTTCTAGGTCTTCCTAGTGGTCCTATCGCAGGGTTGCCTGCTGTGCGGCCTCATTGGCCCCACCCTGAAGCTAAAATGCTTTGCTGCTCTGTGCAGTGATCAACAGTGACTCCGAGGAATCCTGTGATGAAGATGAGCCCCCAGAGCCCCCAGAAGCCTCCACATCAGCACTGGAAAGCAGACCTGGTAAGGAAGTGGGAAAACAGGCTTTGGCTATGGGAATCTGAATGAAGAACTACTGTTTGATGCATCGTATTTGGCGCCTAGTCTCTATGATAGATTCAGTTTATCCTGGAATCCCATTCTCTGCATTTATTTTACTTGACCTTTTTGGGAAATGCAGGGAGATAAAAAACCATTATGTATATACTTTTTGAAGATGGAGGCCTATTAATTGATAGGCCCATATACTGATTATATAGAAGGAAGAGGTTACCAAAATGATGAATTTGTTTTTGAAACTAGCCAGTTTCTATGCTTATATGGTGTTGGATTTATACAGTGATTTCTGTAGGGAACAGAAAGCTAAATATTCCTTTATTAGAAGGTCATATTGTCATGTGATCACAAACTGAATTGTGTCAGAAGACAACTCATCCAGCTATCCGATGTTAGCAGAAATAAGATTCAGATAGAGTACTCTGAAACCTAAAGTATTGTTTTTGAGAGTTCTTCAGCAAGTCATGGCATATATAATGATTTTTCCAAGGACTTTTGCAAATAATACCTCACTTTTCAATTTATAACACTCTTAAGTACCCCAGACATTGTTCTCCTTGTTTTCTAGAGAAAACACAATCACATCAATGTTTCAAGGTCTTTTACAAAGTCTCATGGATAATTAAAGGGACAGACAAGACTAGCATCCTGGATTCTGCATTTTTGCTTTGTAAAATCCAAGCTAAAAATGATTATCAAAATGTTATGTTTCCTTAGTTTCAAGGGTAGCATGAGTGGTCCTAAGATTTGCAGCTCTTTTATGTACAACTTGGTGGTTTGTTTTCCTTTTCTACTTTCTAGACCCAAAGGATATTAGAAACATGCCTATTTGGGGAAACAAACTTGGAAAAGACCTAAAACCAAATAAAAATGTTTCCCGGTCCTGATGTTACCAATGAACAATATTTTAAATGATACATCATTCTCATGGCTCACTAGATCCATCAAAGTAAAATCTAGATTTGCTTCAAGTTTTAAAGAGTGCACATTTTAACTTTTGTCTTAGTGTAGCAAATTGATCCAAAAGGCAGTTCCAAAATATGGCCAGGATCCAGACACGAGATTATTTCTCAGCCTCGCAAATGTTCAACAAGTCACTGGGTTGGGGAGGAGGAGGGGAAGAGTCTTGCCGTTGTCAGCACAAGATTTCGAAGGTCTCCCAAGGTGAGAAACAGCAGAGATGAAGGAAGTGTGAAGTGACGATGAAGGGGTAAGAAGTAGAGGAGAGAGAGAGTATGGGAAGGAAAGGTTCAAACAGAGCAAAGTTGCCCCTTGCCTGTGGGGACAGGGAATGGACTGTGACTACAATTCAAGGCAGGTGGCTTAGAAGGACAGACCAGGGTGACACTGTGGCAGACCACAATTTGCATGGTTTTCTAGATTTTTCCAGCTGTTCTTATGATATTTCCTGCTAATATCTTAGTTTCTTGGTCACACGCTGAGACCTATTCCTTTGTGCAGTGACCAATAACCTTGACTCATTAGAATCAAGTGAGAGAGGAGAGTCCCAAGAAGCCACCTGCTCACGACTTCAGATTACACTAGGTAAGAACTTTAGGATTGCAACCCTGGATGACAAATATTCGGAGTCTAAATCCAGAGCTCTGTTTTCCTGATGAATCTTATTTTGAGCATGCTTTATGAGCCTTGATCCTATGATTTCTAGGGACTATTTTCTGCATTTAATTTCTCTGGCCCTATTGGGAATGGAAGGAGGCAGGAAGGCATTATAAATTGTTATTTAACTGCACAGGCCCGTTTGATTGACATATAGAAAATGTAGCAAAAATATGCTGGTAAAATGACAAACTTTTTTTTCCTACACACTATCATGTATTAAAGCTGAAGAGCTGAAATAATGTACTTATTCTCTACCAATATGCTTTATATTCTATCCAACAGAGTAAGCGTGGTATACCTCTCTTTGCTGACACTACTGTCATGAGTCCCAAACCTAGAAAGCCTTCAAAGAATAATTTGTGCTATTTAATTATTGGTGGGAAAATGACCTCTGATCAGCTCTTCTCAAACCCAGATTACTTAAACCATTGGCTTACATTGTGATTTTTTAAAGGGCTTTGTAAATAAAGCTTCATTTTGTTTTCATTAAAAAACCTTAACAGGGAGATAGGATAACTAGGTTATCCCAGCTTTATAGATGAGGCAACTGTGGCTAGTAAGGTTGAAGAATCATTTACAAATTTACACAGAGAGTGAAAAGGAAAGCCATGCAGGAACCCAGCGTTATGCCCCAGGCCACCAGAACTGGATTCAGTTGAAGGAAAGAGAGGAAACTGGTCATTAAGTATATTATGATCGCAAGCCCACTGAGCGGTCACAGAATTCGTAAGATTATTGCATACAAATAATTGTTTCTTCCCTTTTACTTTTTAGACCCCATGAGTTTCGGAAAACCGACTACATCCAAAAAAAGAGTTTGGGAAGTAGGTAAGGGCAAATAAAAACTCTTCGTGGTTACAAATAAACAGCGTTTTCTACAAAAAATTCATTCTAATTCTTTGCTATATCCTTCAAAGTAGAAGATAAATTTGTTTTAATTTAAGATGGTTTGTATTTTAACTTTTGTATTAATTAGCTAGGCTAATGGTCGTAACAAGCAAACCCAAAGAAGTCAAGGGCTCAAACACAATAGAATTAAATTGTTTTCTCAAGTAAACATTCCAAGGAGTTTTAGATGGGGGAGGTGTGGGACCTTGTTTCAAGTGGGGTTCAGGGAAGTAGCCAAGTGGGAAATCTGCCTTCTTCAATACCAGATTCCCAAGATGTCCTGGGGATATTCTTGCCGTGGACTTTTTTACCTCTTGGCTCCTTTGTCATCCACTGAGACTTTCAAGGGACACTTGCTTCTTCCACAGTGAAAAGATTTGATGACTCTTCAGAGTCCAGTGAGGAAGAGGAGCCCCCGACAGCCTCGAGCTCAGCACTGAGAAGTGATTCTGATGAGGAGGGTAAGGACTACTATCATGGGCTCCCAGACACGAGGAAGCTGAGTTCAGAGTTCTTGTTTCCTAGGCATTTAACTCCGAGCCTACTCCAGAGAGAAATTGTTATAAATTCGGGTTTAACAAGATGGCTCTAGTTGAATGGCGGTGCCCTTTTTACTACATGCTCTCAGGTTTATTGACCCCAAAGTATTGAATTATATAGTGATTTCCACCTCCGCCCACTCCTGTTTTCTAGAGAGCAGAGAAAATGTGTATCTGCTATTGCTTGATTTTGTTGCAAAGTTGTTCAAAAATCAGAAGATTCTGATCACAGACTCTGATTATTGATGGAAAGAAAAGCTTCTGGTTATTACCATCAAATTCAATTTATAGCTTTTGACAGATGACCCCAATATGACATTGGCCTATATAATGATATTTGAAAATAACTTCACTAATAAGATAACCTTTTATGTCTATAACAACTTTAAAGGTCACGTGGGTAACTGTGGCTCTCTCCACTCCACAAGTGGGGAAACTAGCACATAAACATTTAAGGATCTTTTACACATCTTAGGTGGAAAGTTACTAGAAGAGGCAAAAGAGCCTGGACTCCCAGCAAACATCCATAGTCCTTTATTCAAAACCATGGAAGCCATACATAAAATAATAATCTCTTAGAGAGACAATGTGGTTTATATCCTACATATTACCACCCCCCCCCAAAAAAATCCAACAGGGTCTGGAACAGAATCCCATTCTCAAATATGCTATATTAATGTTCCTGCAACAAATTGTGTGAATTCACACCAAGTGTGAGAAATAAAGATTTTACAGGGACTCATGACAACTCAAGTCCAGACTCACTTCCAAGGTAGTTAGCTGAAAACCTATGGGAAAAATATGGATTTTCAAAACTTCTTTGATTTTGCAGGTGGGGCCAAAGGATTGTGGTTCTCTGCTCCATTTAGTAGTGATCTTTTTCCTTTAGATGAGAAGAGACAGAAATAATCATCATAGTGTCTGTCTAGTCCAAATCCTGTCTACAATGTGAGTAGTCATAAGATTTACAACTCTTATGTAATTGTAGATTACTGGTTGTGTTCTCCTTTACTTTTTAGATCCTGCAGATATTGGAAACAAATCTACTTGGGGAACAAACAAGAGGAAAAGATGTAAGAGCAATCAAAACTCTTGATGTAACAAATATCTTTCTTTACTACAAAAACTTTGTTCAAAATTTTTGTTATATCCTTTAAAATAAAAAAATAAATTTGTTGGCAATTTAATTGATTCACATTATGCATTTTGAATTAGGTGGGCTGGGCTAATTGATACAACACGTCGGCCTCAAAAAGTTCAATGCCACAAGTGCAATATAAGTATATTCTTCATTTGCTTAAATAGGATAAAGTAACTCCTGGAGTGGAGGGGTATTCTACTCTCTATGATTATTGAGGGCCCCAGCTGACAGAGGCCCTGCCATCTTGAAAATGTTGCTTCCACAGACTCCCTGGATAAGCAAAGGAACTGGAAGAAGTATGTTCAGACAAGTGGAGATGGTAAGACACGGTGACAAAGGGAGTGCCTTCCATGGCAAAGTTTTCCCCCAGCCCAGCCCTGGGGGTGGTTCCTGGAACAACCTTGAAAAATAAGGCAGATGGAGCCACAGAGTAGCCTGGTGGTAGGAATAGTCCTGCTCCTCCTACGTGAGCTTCTCTTTCCAATTTTCCTTTTAAAGAATTTGGTGCTGGATTGGTTCCTAGGACACAGACTGGGACTGCTAAAGAATTTTATTTCTCTCTGCAGGGATCAGCGGTGATAACTTTTCAGAACTAAGTCATACAGAACAACCTCAGGAATCTTCTAGCTCAGTCCTAAGAAGTGGGTCAGGTAAAGAAGATTAGGACGCCAAGCCTTGGCCTGCAGAATGTCAGGAATTAAAAGCTACTATTTCCTTGTGCATTTTATTCTGAGCACCTTGAAGACCTGTATCCAGTTAATCCTGGGAGCTTTTTTTCAGCATTTTAGAAAATAGAAGGAGACAGGAAATTATTATAAATTCATGTTTATCAGGATGAGTCCTGTTGAATGAATGTATGTAATTATATACTGCTGTTGTGGAAGAAATGAACAGCAAAATGGTGGTATCTTTTTAATACCTACTGTCATGCCTACTAACACTAAGATCTTTAGATTTCTATAGTGATATCTTGGTTGACATTAATGTCATTTGTAATTGTAAAAGACTCAAAAGACAACTGGTCCTGCTATGTAATTATAGACAGAAATAAAAGCTTCAGATCAACAACTGTCAAACTTTAGTATAGTTTTTGACAGATGTCCATCACACTATTATTTGATTATACTGTGTTATTTTAATGTACTTTGGCAAATAAGATCTTACTGTCATCACAGTATCCTTAAGACTTAGGCAGGCTAATTCTTGTCATCCCCATTTTGGGGTGAAGAAATAGACATTTGACCAAACTGGCCAATTTGACCAAAGGTCAAAAAGTATGACCTTTGTATGTAACAGGCAGAAATATAAGAGCTGTATCCTGTGATCAAAGTCCAAAAAGGAGGTACAAGGGACCTGATATGTAGTAGCAGCAGCGTGTATCAGTGCCTGATGCAAGAAAACCTGTTTAACAACCATATAGATGATTGATAGATGATGGATGCATGGATGGATGGATAGATAATAGATAAATAAAAATGAAAATCATAAAGAAAAATAAGATGGTAGGAGTGGTGCCAGCTATAAGGCATACACAATACCTAGAAGGACAGAGCCAAAAAGGATGAATAGAGAAATAAAAAGACACAGAGATTAAGAACATCACAGATGAAAAGAGAGAAAACAATGCAGAGGACAAGAGATATCAGGGAAATCAGGGAGAGACACTCACAGAATCAAGTGATGGAGATAGAAATGTGTAAGGGAAATGGTCAGAAAACTGAGAAATAAGGAGGAGAATGATGTGTGGCCAGATAGAAAAGGTGACAAGCACATCTTTGTTGGCTATAAGGTGTAATCACTGGAGCGGGTGTTTCCTCAGCTCACCTGAGCAGTGACTATAAATGAGCTTGACCACATCAAAGTGGTCACTGTCTATAGTCTGTCATTTCCTTATTGCTCTTCAGTGTCCTGTGAATTCAAAGCTCTTCAGAAGAGTAAAGGAAGAGAGTCAGAAGAGATGCCAGCCTATAAGCATCTGATGGAGAAGCCAGTTATGATATCAATTATTCATTATCTTTGTTTTCCTATCTGCAACGAGGAAAAGCTCTTCCTTCTTTACCTTACCTCTTCCCCAAAAACATAGCATGTACGTGCACCCACAAAAGCACACACGTATGCACACACACTCCCGTACATAGACTTGTGCATGGACTTGGACTGCTTTCAACAGGCTTAAGGGAGCCAAAAGAGAGAGAAGAGTTGTGTCCTGAATGGAGGGAAGTGACGCTGAATGGATAACGTAAGGAGGAAGAACAGAAAGGATAGGCTGGGGTCTCCAAATGGAAAGACATCTGATCTTTTCAAGTGAACGTGGAATCCAAATATCACCAGATTCGGGAGTGTCGTGGGGGAAGAGTGATGATTTTCAAGATACCGCTCAAAAGTTGTACCAGAAGCATGGTAATAAAGACCATGACTGACTGAGTTTTGCAATGTAGAAAGTCCACAGGGAACTGGGAGAAGTAATAGTGGTCCACAGTGTAGTCAGTGTCAAAAGAGCAGGCATTTGGTCATGATGATAGTAGCAGTCTGTGAGATGAAGCTAAATATAGATAAAGAAAATATAAAGACAAAGATTGTAATTGTGAAAACAGCCCAAAGATCAAGATAAGATTAAGAGAAACAGACTAGAAGCAAAGAGAAAATGGAAAAGGAAGTGACAGTAGAAAGAGGATTACTTCAACAATAAAACTAGATCCAGGGATAGAAGCATAGGAAAATAAATGGAGTGAGGTATATATATATAGGGTAATAAGTGGAGAGGAGAAAGAGGAGGCACACCATATAGAAAACCATATAGAGAACCATATATAAGAAGAGTAAAAGATGAGAGAAAAATGGCAGAGTGTAAAAGGAAGAGAAGCAAGACAGAGAAATTGTGGGATCTGAAATGGTCAGGAGACAAAAGCAATGTTCACATAAGGGGTGGTTCACAGTAGCAGTGAGTTTTCAGAGCAAGATGTTCCCAAGTATCAGTGTCCCCTATAATTCAACCAGATTACAAAAGACGTCACCCAGGCATTTCATCTACTCTTATAGTTTCAATCACCATCCACAACTTAATAGTTCCTAAGCATACATATCCAGCCCAGCCCTGTTCTCTAAGCAGCTAAGCTCATCCATCCAAATGGCAGAATGATCTCTGTCCAAGGTTCTGCAGGTCTGAGGCTTCACCACTTCAGGTATCTTTCAAAACCTTCGAACTCAACCTTTCCACAACTGAGCACATCATGTTCCTAAAACAGCATCTGCTCCTCCAGTGTTTTCTGTTTCTAAAACACACTATTAATTGCCCCATTCTTTCAAGCTGTAATTCACAGAGTCACCCATGACACCATTGTCTCCTCAATTGATACACCACATCTATCATCTAACTCTATCAATTCTTTTTCAATCTCCAACCTGTCCCTTCATCTCCATTCCCAGTGCTGACACTCGAATCCACATCTATACCACTTCTCACTTGAACTAGATCTACAGGGTCCTGTTCTCCTCCTAATCTTGTTCCCACCAAATGTATTCTAAGTGACTTAGCTGAATTGATCTTTCAAAACTGCACCCAATGTCCTCTAACTTCCTTTAGAATTAAGTCAATTCTCCTTCATGTAGCCTCCAAAGCCACTTACCTCAGGGCTCTTGCCTCTTTCTCCATCCTCATCAATGCTCCTTATTCTTTCACTTCATGCTCAGATATACTAAACTCCTTGTGGTTACTTGCTTTTGCTGAATCTAGACCTTTGCACATGCTTCTTCATGTTTCAATATATTCACTCATTTGTTTCTGTGTCAATTCTCTGGTTGCTCCTAAGATTGACAAGCATTGATGCTTCAGTAGTCTTGTGTCTGAATTATTATCAGCACTTATCTCAGCACCTGGCACCTGAAAGAGGCTTAGGAAACTTCTTGAGTGAGTGAAAAATATTGTTCACCTCCTGTATTCCAACATTTGGAAATTTGTCTGGCAAAAACTACTTTATTATGGTATTTATACAGAATATTTACAAAATCTATTCCAATAATTGAATTCTATATATACATATATAAATATAATAAATAATATTTCTGGAAAAGGATAATATCATAAAGTAAATATAAGAGACTATAAAAAATGTCATAAAGTTGCATGGAGCACTGGGTGTTACATGCAAACAATGAACCATGGAACACTACCTCAAAAACTAATGATGTACTGTATGGTGACTTACATGTCATAATAAAAAATGCCATAAATGGATAGATGGAAAAAGCATATAAAGAAAAAGTAGAAGAACAAAACTACAGATTTAGGGCAAAGAGAAAAGGATAAAAGAGAAAAAATAGATTGAAAGGAAGGGACAAAGACAATGGGGAGCAAACAAAGAAAGATTTCAGAGGTAGAGACATCCTTTAGTGGAGGGATGGGGGAAGGGAGGATCATTGGAAGAGAGGAGATGCAAATGAGAACTCTTTCCAAATCATAATTTAGGAGCAGAGCCAAAAGGACTTGGAAATCAAAAGTGTTCCTGTGTCATGTGTTTTTCAGAAGGTACTTCAAGAGGTCAAAGAGCAAGGGCTGAGAGTAGCCAAGCATCTGACATAATGGGTAAGGCTGCCCAAGGGTCTTGGGGTGGAGGTTGTTCTTTGGATACCACAGACCCTGGGTATGTACTTGATCAGAGTTCAAGAACACCAGGCAGCTCAATAATGGAATGGCCAGTTATGGAAATGCAGGCTCATAGGGCCCTAGGCTGCAGGATGTCAGGAGTCTGAAATCAGAGCTTTTGTTTCCTGCTGCACTTGTCTCCTAGCCCACTTTGATAAGGAAGGGGTATATCCATGCCAGAATCCCGTTCTCTGCATTTGCTTGACCTGAGCCTTTTGGGAATGGCAGAGAGGCAAGAGATCCTTATAAAGTCATGTTAAACAAGGTGGGCCTTGTGGATTTACATGGATGATCTCGTAGAAATTCACTGGTAAAAATGGCAGTATCTCATTTACTATATTAGTGAATCCTACTAAAGTATTGGATTTATACAGTGACATCCACCATTGTCCATGGAACGAAGAAATCCAAGTGTTCTTCAGTTGGTAGATAATAGTATCACTTTGTCACAACCTCGGAAAACCTCAAAAGACAAATGGTCCTGTTACCTGTCAGGAAAAGAAGGCCCCAGATAACTATTCTTAAACTCAGCATATAGTTCTAAGGGATACCCTCCAGTATGTTGACTAATACAGTGATTTCTCATTAACTTTTGTAAATAAGATCTTATTTAATTGTCATAAAAAATTTAAAGCCTGAACAGGATAACATTTGCTATCCCTGTTTCATGAACGAGGAAACTGATGTCCTTAAGAAATTAAGAGCCTAAAAAAAAAAAAAGAAAGAAAAAGAAATTAAGAGCCTTTTCAAAGTCCCAGAGAAATAAAGGAAGACCTTAGATATCAATCCAGTACCTGTTTCCTTTAGAAGGAAGGCAGAGAAATGATACTCATTTATAAACTCATTATAAACTCAAGCCTTCCACAGTGTGAATTGTCATAAGATTTGTAAGTTTTATTTATAAACTACAGTTCTATGACCACCACCTATTACTTTCTAGATACCACGGATATTGGAAACAACTCTACTTCGGGAAAACACAAGGAGAAAAAAAGTAAGAATGAGTAAAAATTTGCTTGATTTTTATGCTACAAATGATGTGATTTTTAATGCTAAGACTTATCATTATTTTTTATACCTTTCATAAGAGAAAAAATGAATGCCTTTTAAAGTAACTATTTTTTTTCCAAAATGGTCATATCTTCATGTTGTGTTTTATTCTGATTTTAAAATATGTTTCTTATAAGCATTGGTGTATGTCTTCCCAGAATTTTTCTATGCAAGTATTAACTCAGTTTGGAATATATTTTTATATATCTTAATATGATAATTCTATACATATTTTTCCTTTTCTTGCTTTTTAAAAATTGATATATCATACCGAAGCAGTAAAAACATTTAATGTTTTAATTAACTATTAAAAGTCTTCTTTGATGCTTTCACATGCACTAGTCTTCATTTTAGGGTGGTCGAGCATTTTTCATTTGTTATTAGTCATTTGTTTTTCTTCTTCTTTGAAGTCTTTGTCGTAGAGCGCTGTGTCAGTTTCCTGTTGTGGTGTTGGTCTTTCTCCTACATTGCTGAATGAATATACAAGAGGTTATTTGATGTATTAATCCTCGTCATATGTGTTGCTAATATGTAGTCCCATTTGTTTTCCTTTTATTTAATTAATTTATTTATTTTAATTTAAGATTATTTATTTATTTTAGAGACAGAGAAAGCGTGAGGGGGGGGGAGAGGGAGAGAATCCCAAGCAGACTCCCCTCTGAGCATGGAGCCCTACTAGAGGGCTCAATCTTATCACCCTGAGATCATGACCTGAGCCAAAATCAGGAATTGGAGGCTTAACTGACAGAGCCACCCAGGCGCCCCTGGTCCCTTCCTTTGAAGATTGATGATTTTTGATTGTTGACTCGTTGTTATGGATAGTGATGTCATAATCAATGTTGTTGGTTAATGAAGGTTCTCTGTACATCCCATTATGAAAGTGAGGCTGCCTCTGGACTGCATGTTCCCAGGAGGGCTGTAAAGATTGACCATAGCTGGGGGGACCTCCTGGCCTCACAGGAGAGGCAGAGGGAGGTAGCATGTGTGGAGAGCAGTGGTGGAAGGGGAGGCAGACCTCTTCCCAGGAGCCTGGGCCTGAAGGGATCTGAAGGGATCTGTCCCTGACAAGCTGATTTCTCCAGTCAAGAGGATGGAGCTGGTGTAGCTTGTCTAAGGGTGGCCTGCTGTGATCACCTGATCATGGCCTTTCTGATGGGGTTGTTGGCTGCCTCTTACCTCCTAACTCCTGGCAGACTTTGGCATCCGTGTGATCAGGTGAGTAAGCTAGGAGAATATGGTCCCTTTCAGGCCATGTGGATGAATGCACTCTTAATCTTTTGGGACACCACAACCCTCCAATCACTCTTTCCTGGTGCACTAATAGCTCTTTCCTAGTGATTTGGTGGTGGTGGTAGTGCTGATAGTGGTGGTGGTGGTGGTGGTGGTCCCTTCTCAACTTCCTGATATCTGCATATTGAATGCCCCCGGGTTTGGACCTGAGTGCTTTCCTCATCTCTAACTATACTCTCTCCCTAGAGATTTCATCTAGTCTGGTAGCTGTAAAGTCCTTCGATATGTTAATGACTGCCAATTATATTTCCCCTCCTCTAATCCCTTTCTTGAGCTATCAAATCATAAACCCAACTTCTTACTCCAAACTTCCACTTGCGTTCTAATAGGTGTGTCAAATTTGACATGTCAGATTTCTTTATTTCGGTCCCAAACCTGTCACTCATGACCAGTCATCCTTATCTCAGTAAATGGCATTACATCTACTCAGCTGCTTGAACCAAAAATGTAAGAGATATGCTTGATTCTTCCCTTTTCCTAACCACTCCCCATATTGACTCATCATCAGGTTTCAAACTATATATCAAATTTGTCCATTCTTTTTCTGCTTTGCCACTTCCCCAGTTCAAGCTCCATCATCTTGCATGTGGAATACTGCTGAGTCCTCTTACCTGGTCACTCTGCTTCCATTCTTGCCACCTATAATTCATTCTTCACTCAACAGCCTGCCACCCAACTGCTTACACCCTTTCAGTGGTTTCCAGCTAAACCTAGAAAAGCATTACATAAGCTGCCCTTGATCACCTCTTAATCCCATCCCTTACTATTCCTGCTCACACATGCTACTCTGGCCCCTGTGAACAAACTGAGTGAGTTTCTGCCTCAGGACATTTGCACTTTCTTCTGACACTAATAAAATGCTTTCCCTCTCAGCTCAGGTATCTCCTCCTCAGAGAGGCTTTCCCTGATCCCCATTTCTGAAATATCCCCTCCAGCCTCTTTCACATTATCCTTTGACCTGTCTTTTTATCACGTTTTTTTATGCACAAAAGGTATGATCTTTGTGTGATCTAATTTGTCTGTGTTTTCCTTTATGATTGTGCTTTTCAATCTTGTTTTAAGAAATCTTAACATAACCTGAGGCTACCTTTCAGGTTACCTTTTCATACATTTCCTATTTTACTGAACATCTTAACCAATGAAGGACAGAATCCAGTAAATACTCTCTCTTCCATTTCTAAGATGAACAATTTTTTTAAATAGCTCTTCAAAGGATCCCCACCAGGATCAGGACCCAGTTAACCATAGTGGAGACCATCCCAATTGGCTTTCTCTCCTACTCTTTGCCTCTTCCCAGTTCCCTACTCTGGATTCTTGACACAGTTTCACAAGTAAACTTCCTGAACACAAATACTTATCTCAAAATCTGCTTTTGAGAATACCAGGCTAAGACACTCCTATTTCTTTTCTCATTTAATCCTTTGGGAATTGTTTTTTTTTAGTGTAATATGAGGTAGGGGTCTAATTTTTTTCCAACATGGATAACCAATGATCCCAGCTTCTCCAATTACTCCAATACAATATCACATGGGGCATGGATCACGCTACCATATGTCTATATGGTTTTGTTGGGGGGCTTTCTAGGCTGATCCATTGCTCTATCTAGTTCTGCCTCGATACATAGCACATTCTAGTACTATAACTTCATAATATCTTGATATCCGGTTGAGCAAGTTTCTTTCAATTTATTTCTTTTTTAAAATTATCTTAGCTATTTTAGGGGCGCCTGGGTGGCTCAGTTGTTAAGCGTCTGCCTTCAGCTCAGGGTGTGATCCCAGGGTCCTGGGATCGAGCCCCACATCAGGCTCCTCCGCTATGAGCCTGCTTCTTCCTCTCCCACTCCCCCTGCCTGTGTTCCCTCTCTCGCTGGCTGTCTCTCTCTTGTCGAATAAATAAATATAATCTTTAAAATAAATAAAATAAAACTATCTTAGCTATTTTGGACATTTTCTCTTTCATATAAATTTTGGTAGCATCTTGTCGAGTTCCCATGAAAATCCTATTGAATTTTTATTGAAATTGCTTAGCATGAATTTGGAAAAAATCGACATTTCTAAAATATCGAGTCTTCCAATTCATGAACATGATATATCTCACTACTTATTTATTCTGTTTTCTTGTAATATTCTTCATTTATTCAACAAGTACCTATTGCCAAAGCTGCCCAATAGGGGTAAAGAAGTCAACAAAATCTCATTGAACTTAAATTCTGGCAGGGATAATATAGACAATACATAAATAAATATATAGTATTTTAAATGCCTCTGATTACCTCTGAAAATCTCATTTCTTACCATCCTTTTCTTCACACACCATTCTGGCCTCCTTGAACAAATTAAATAATTTTCTGCCTCAGGACCTTGGCACTACATCAAATGCTTTTTCCCTCACCTCAGCTCAAGTGAGGAGAAAATAAAGCATAATGGAGGTATAGAGTGACAGAAACCATATCTGGTATTTTCACTGTAAGCATCTTTGCTGTAGACATTTTTGCTACAAACATTTTTTTCCACATAGCTAATTGGCTGTAAGGCAATTTTGCCATTAAAATTTTTTTTTAAATAACTGGTTGACAGTTTGGTTTTATTTCTTCATTGACTCCGTACTCACGTTTTTCTGTTATATAAATCGTAGCCTTCAGAATGGTCTAACAGTGGTACACTTTGAACCCACGTTTCCCACAGAATTTTGGAATGTCTGTCAATGGACATGTAACAATATGCCGAGAAAATACAACAATGCGGAAAGCTTTCACAATGCAATACAAAGCTCAGTTACAGGTATGCATCCCAGTATTCAGAAACTGATGGAAGAAATTATAGTGAAAAAAGAAAAAATGCAATGCTGAACAAGGAGACAAAACAAGCAAAAATAAAATGTATAATACTATGAGCAAAAGACTTTGAAGACAAGTGCTTGGGTATAATCCACAAAATAAAATCGGTTACCTGTGCAGTATTGCCATGAATAGTATAGTGCCATGCACTATACATTTTGAATGTACTCAAACATTTTTTAATTGCCTGAAAAAGTCCTTTGAATTTTGTTATTCATTTTTCATGTTTCATTATGTCCTTTTTAATGAATATCCCTCTTTTATTTTTCATGATTTTATCTTTCATGGCAAAATTGCCTTATGGCCAGTTAGTTAAGCAGCAAAATGTTTGCAGTGAAAATGCGTGCAGCAAAGATGCTTACCGAGGAACAACCTAGCACCAGCAGAAACATGCCTTCTTATATGGGGTGGCCAGTGAGAGCCTCACTGACAAGCTGAAACATAAGTAGATATCAAATGAGGTGAAGGAATAATTGATGGTACTGAGGCTGAGAAGACCTCAGGGCAGAAGCTGAGGCAAGATGCATGGGATCTTTCGAGGAATGGCAAGGGGACTACTAGCTGGGGAGGTAAAGAGGGGTGAGAGGAAAGTAGTTTTTAAGATCATATAGACCTCAAAGGCCATGATAAAAACTTTGGATTCTTGTCTCAGTAAGAGGAAAAGACACTACAGAGTTTTGAGCTACGGAATGGTATAATCTCAGTAAAGTTTTTAAAGGATTGCTCTGTAAGCCACATGGAGAATAGCCTTTAGGAGGGTGGGATGAGAGATCAGTAGGGAGGCTCTTGTAATGACCTAGGCAAGGATGGTGCTGGAGTGGGATAAGTGGGTAGCAGTGCAGGTGTTCAGAAATCAGCAGGTTCTGAAAACACACACATATAACATACCAACACATATAAATATATTTTTTTAGGTTTCATTTATTTACAAATAAATAATTTTTATTATATATAAATATATATAATATAGAAATGTATTTATACAGGTAAATAGAATATATAATATGTAAACATGAATGTGTCATATGTGCAAATACATAAAAATTATAAATTATAAATACAATATAGGTAGAATATGACCATTACATATAATTAAATATATTATATAAAATATTTCTATAAATTATATAATATGTAAACATATATACATAAACTAAAAATATATATTTATATAATACATAAATATATATAAATAATATATAAAGTTATAAAACTGTATTTTATGCATATAAACATACACATATACAGTTTATATATTATATACAAATAAATATATAGTATTTCATATATAGCACTATAGTATAATATATATAGTTTATATACATATGGATATATAACATGTTATATATAGTATATAAATATAGATACATATATATGTATATATAAAACTCCCCGATATTCCTAGCCATCTGGAAGGCCACACACAGGTCTAGGGAAGTGCATAGACCCAGGGCTGGGCACAGGCTCAGGAAAAATCTAAGAAAGCCCTCACCTTTCACCTCTGGCTACCCAGGAGGCTCTGTGCAAGCAGGAGGTGACAGCTAGGGTGGACTTGTAAACTGCCTACCTGTGCATTGAAGGCATGTATCAACACAGGCTTTTATAACCCCTTGGCAAAAACTGGTAGACTTGATCAGGAGTTAAGATGGTGGAGGAGTAGGGGACCCCTTTTTCAGCTGGTCCCCTGAGTCGAGTCGGATAGGTACCAGACCAGCCTGAACATCCACGGAATCAGCATGAGACGCAGGAAGATGCATCTGGATCTCTACAAATGAACATCTCCAGCGCTGAGTATTGAGGTACGAAGCGGGGAGCTGTGAAACCGCGCACAGATATCGGAAGATAAATGGAAGGGGGAGGGAGCCGCAGCGTTTGGGTGCCGGGAAGCGGTAGCCACCTGCACGGGGGAGCGGGCGGACTCGCGGATGGCACCCACGAGAGAGCAGACTGAGACCGTGAGCCGGGAGCCCACGTCACCAGATTGAAACGGGGCTCCGGTGCGCTCACTGGAACCAGACTGAGACCAGGAGCTCAGGAGCGCACAGGGCGGCTGGTGGCTGGCGGAGTTAGAAACACAAAGGACAGAGACACGCTGGCCCTGGAATTGAGGGCTGGGACGCCGGGTGTGGGGCACACATCCCGGGATGCTGCAGGGTTGAGCAGCACCAACAGAAACAGAGTTAAAGTGGCCAGATCATCAGTGGAGAACAGTCCACGATCCCCTCTGTTCTGAGACAGAGGCTGAGATTCGGCCACTGCTGCTCTGACTCTCAGAAGAGGCACAGCAAACCGCCAGGGAAAGCCGCCAGAGAACAAAAGCCTGGAAATACTGGCTCACAGTGTGCCCATGCCCATCCCCCCTCGCAGGGGACACGGAGACTCTACCCAACCAGGGTTGCCTGAGTATCGGCGCGGCAGGCCCCTCCCCCAGAAGGCAGGCTGAAAAATCAAGAAGCCCATATCCCTAAGATCCCTATAAAACAAGGGCACACGGCCTGGGTCCCATCAATAATTTGGGCTCTGGACAACCCCGCAACCTCTCCTCATCAGAATGACGAGAAGGAGAAATACCCCCCCAGCAAAGAAAAGACAATGAGTCTGTGGCCTCTGCCACAGAACTAATGGATATGGATATAACCAAATTATCAGAAATGGAATTCAGAGTAACAATGGTCAAGATGATGTGTAGACTTGAAAAAAGTATTAACAAAAATGTTAATGAGAATATAGAATCTCTAAGGGCGGAAATGAGAGCGAATCTGGCAGAAATTAAAAATTCTATGAGCCAAATGCAGTCAAAACTAGAGGCTCTGATGGCCAGGGTGAAAGAGGCAGAAGAACGTATCAGCGAATTGGAGGATGGGTTAGTAGAAGAGAAAGTTAAAATAGACTCTGGACTCAAAAAAATCCACGCCCAAGAATGTAGGTTACAGGAGATTACTGACTCAATGAAACGTTCCAATGTCAGAATCATCGGCATCCCCGAGGGGGTGGAGAAAAACAGAGGTCTAGAAGAGATATTTGAACAAATTGTAGCTGAAAACTTCCCTAATCTAGCAAGGGAAACAAACATTCATGTCCAAGAGGCAGAGAGGACCCCTCCCAAGCTCAACCACGACAAACCTATGCCACGTCATAGTGCAATTTGCAAATATCAGATCCAAGGATACAGTATTGAAAGCGGCCAGGGCAAAGAAATTTCTCATGTACCAAGGCAAGGTATCAGAATTACGTTCAACCTGTCTACACAGACCTGGAATGAGAGAAAGGGTTGGGGGGCCATTTTTAAAGCTCTTTCAGAGAAAAACATGCAGCCAAGGATCCTTTATCCAGCAAGGCTGTCATTCAGAATTGATGGAGAAATAAAGACCTTCCAGAATTGCCAGTCATTGACCAAGTTCGTAACCACGAAACCAGCCCTACAGGAGATATTAAGGGGGGTTCTATAAAAGCAAAAAGGCCCCAAGAGTGATACAGAACAGAAAGTCACAATCTATAGAAACAAAGACTTTACTGGCAACATGGCATCATTAAAATCATATCTCTCAATAATCAGTCTCAATGTAAATGGCCTAAATGCTCCCATAAATGCCACAGGGTTGCAGACTGGATAAAAAGACATGACCCATCCATTTGCTGTCTACAAGAGACTCATTTTGAACCTAAAGATACATTCAGACTGAAAGTAAAAGGATGGAATACCATCTTTCACGCCAATGGACCTCAAAAGAAAGCTGGGGTAGCAATTCTCATATCAGACAGATTGGATTTTAAACAAAAGACTATAGTTAGAGACACAGAAGGGCACTATATTATTCTTAAAGGATGTACCCAACAAGTGGATATGACAATTATAAATATATATGCCCCCAACAGGGGAGCAGGAAGATACACAAGCGAACTCTTAGCCAGAATAAAGAGACATATAGATAAAAATACGTTAATAGTAGGGGACCTCAACACTCCACTATCAGAAATAGAACACCCATGCAGAAAATCGACCAAGAAACAAGGGCTTTGAATGCCATATTCGATGAGTTGGATCTCATAGATATATATAGAACACTACACCCCAGAACCAAAGAATACTCATTCTATTCTAATGCCCATGGAACATTCTCAAGAATAGACCATGTTCTGAGTCACAAAACAGGTCTCAACCGATACCAAAAGACTGAAATTATTCCCTGCATATTCTCAGACCACAACACTTTGAAATTGGAACTCAACCACAAGGAAAAATTTGGAAGAAACTCAAACACTTGGAGACTAAGAACCATCCTGCTCAGGAATGATTCGATAAACCAGGAAATCAAAAATCAATTTAAACAATTTATGGAGACCAACAAGAATGAAAACACAACGGTCCAAAACCTATGGGATACTGCAAAGGAGTCCTAAGGGGGAAATACATAGCCATCCAAGCCTCACTCAAAAGAATAGAAAAATCTAAAATGCAGTTTTTATATTCTCACCTCAAGAAGCTGGAACAGCAACAGAGGGACAGGCCTAATCCACGCACGAGGAAGCAGTTGACCAAGATTAGAGCAGAAATCAATGAATTAGAAACCAGGAGTATAGTAGAGCAGATCAACAGAACTAGAAGCTGGTTCTTTGAGACAATTAATAAAATTGACAGACCACTGGCAAGACTTATCCAAAAAATAGAGAAAGGACCCAAATTAATAAAATTATGAATGAAAAAGGAGAGGTCACAACCAACACCAATGAAATTGGAAGGATTATTAGAGACTTTTATCAACAGCTTTATGCCAATAAATTAAGCAATCTGGAAGAGATGGAGGCCTTCCTGGAAACCTAAACCACCAAGACTGAAACAGGAAGAAATTGATTTTTCAAACAGGCCAATTAATTATGAAGAGATTGAGTTGGTGGTAAACAACCTTCCAAATAACAAAACTCCAGGCCTGGACGGTTTTCCTGGGGAATTCTACCAAACATTCAAAGAAGAAATAATACCTATTCTCCTAAAGCTATTTCAAAAAATAGAAACAGAAGGAAAGCTACCAAACTCATTCTATGAGGCCAATATTACCTTGATCCCCAAACCAGGCAAAGACCCCCTCAAAAAGGAGAATTACAGACCGATTTCCCTAATGAATATGGACGCCAAAATCCTCAACAAGATCCTGGCTATTAGAATCCAACAGTACATTAAAAGGATTATCCATCATGACCAAGTGGGATTCATACCTTGGATGCAAGCGTGGTTCAATATTTGCAAATCTATCAGTGTCTTAGATTTTATCCAGAAAGAAAAATTCAAAAATCATATGATTCTCTCAATAGATGCATAAAAAGCATTTGACAAAATACAGCATCCTTTCCTGATTAAAACCTTTCAGAGTGTAGGGATAGAGAGTACATTCCTCAATCTCATAAAAACCATCTATGAAAAGCCTACAGCAAATATCATTCTCAATGGGGAAAAGCTGGAAGCCTTTTCCTTAAGATCAGGAACACGACAAGGATGCCAACTCTCGCCACTATTATTCAACATAGTACTAGAAGTCCTTGCAACAGCAATCAGACAACAAAAAGTTATCAAAGGTATCCAAATTGGCAAAGAAGAAGTCAAAATGTCTCTCTTCACAGACGACATGATACTGTATATGGAAAACCCAAAAGAACCCACTCCCAAACTATTAGAAGTTATAGAGCAATTCAGTGATGTGGCGGGATACAAAATCAATGCTCAGAAATCATTTGCATTTCTATACATGAATAATGAGACTGAAGAAAGAGAAATTAGGGAATCCATCCCATTTACAATAGCACCAAAAACCATACATTACCTTGGAATTAACTTAACCAGAGACGTAAAGGACCTATATTCTAGAAACTATAAATCACTCTTGAAAGACATTGAAGAAGACACAAAAAGATAGAAAAATATTCCATGCTCATGGATCGGAAGAATTAACATAGTTAAAATGTCCATGTTACCCAGAGCAATCTACACTTTCAATGCTATCCAGATCAAAATACCAATGACATTTTTCAAAGAACTGGAACAAATAGTCCTTAAATTTGTATGGAACCAGAAAAGGCCCCGAATCGCCAAGGAACTGTTGAAAAGGAAAAACAAAGCTGGGGGCATCACAATGCCGGATTTCGAGCTGTACTACAAAGCTGTGATCACAAAGACAGCATGGTACTGGCACAAAAACAGACACATAGACCAATGGAACAGAATAGAGAACCCAGAAATGGACCCTCGGCTCTTTGGGCAACTAATCTTTGATAAAGCAGGAAAAAACATCCAGTGGAAAAAAGACAGTCTCTTCAATAAATGGTGCTGGGAAAACTGGACAGCTACATGCAAAAGAATGAAACTTGACCACTCTCTCACACCATACACAAAGATAAACAAATGGATGAAAGACCTCGATGTGAGACAGGAATCCATCAAAATCCTAGAGGAGAACATAGGCAGCAACCTCTACGACATCGGCCAAAGCAAGCTTTTTCATGACACATCTCCAAAGGCAAGAGAAACAAAAGATAAAATGAACTTGTGGGACTTCATCAAGATAAAAGCTTCTGCACAGCCAAGGAAACAATCAAAAAAACTAAGAGGCAGCCCACGGAATGGAAGAATATATTTGCAAATGATGCTACAGATAAAAGACTGGTATCCAAGATCTACAAAGAACTTCTCAAACTCAACACGCGAGAAACAAATAAACAAATCATAAAATGGGCAGAAGATATGAACAGACACTTTTCCAATGAAGACATACAAATGGCTAGCAGACACATGAAAAAATGTTCAAAATCATTAGCCATCAGGGAAATTCAAATCAAAACCACACTAAGATACTACCTTACGCCAGTTAGAATGGCAAAAATTGACAAGGCAAGAAACAACAGTTGCTGGAGAGGATATGGAGAAAGGGGATCCCTCCTACATTGTTGGTGGGAATGCAAGTTGGTACAGCCACTCTGGAAAACAGTGTGGAGGTCCCTTAAAAAGTTAAAAATTGAGCTACCCTATGACCCAGCCATTGCACTACTGGGTATTTACCCCAAAGATACAGACATAGTGAAGAGAAGGGCCATATGCACCCCAATGTTCATAGCAGCATTGGCCACAATAGCTAAATTGTGGAAGGAACTGAGATGCCCTTCAACAGATGACTGGATTAAGAAGTTGTGGTCCATATATACAATGGAATATTACTCAGCTATCAGAAAGAACGAGTTCTCAACATTTGCTACAACATGGATGGCACTGGAGGAAATAATGCTGAGTGAAATAAGTCAAGCAGAGAAAGACAATTATCATATCATTTCTCTCATCTATGGAACATAAGAACTAGGAAGATCGGTAGGGGAAGAAAGGGATAAAGAAAGGGGGGGTAATCAGTAGGGGGAATGAAGCATGAGAGACTATGGACTCTGAGAAACAAACTGAGGGCTTCAGAGGGGAGAGGGGTGGGGGAATGGGATAGGCTGGTGATGGGTAGTAAGGAGGGCACGTATTGCATGGTGCACTGGGTGTTATACGCAACTAATGAATCATTGAACTTTACATCAGAAACCAGGGATGTACTGTATGTTGACTAACATAATATAATAAAAAAACATTTAAAAAAAAACTGGGAGACTTATCAGTTCCAGCTATTTAGGGAAATTTCTTTCCAGTCATTAGCTGACCACTAAACTGAGCTGAAACTTCAGGGGCCACATGCCAAAACACACAGACTTTACAGAATTAGTTCAGAAAAAAAAAATCACCAAATAAGCAACAAAACCAACAGGAATAACAACCAACAGCAATAACAACAAACTTTGGGGAAAGTGGGATATCTGATCTCCAGAGTTACCACATAATATTTAAGATGTTAGGTCTTTAAGAAAAAATTACTCGACATGCAAAAAAAACAACCAAGTGTGGCTCCGTACTCAGGAAACATAGAAACTGTACCTGAGGAAGACCAGACACTGGAATTCCTAGACAAAGACTTTAAATCAGCTGTTTTAAACATGTTTAATAAAGCCATGTGTAAAGAAGTAAGAAAATGATTTCTCACCAAAAAGCAAATATCAACAAAGAAATTATTTAAAAAGGACCAAATATAAATTCTGAGAATGAAAAGTACAATATTTGAGAAAAAAAGAGAAAAGTATAATATTTGAAATAAAAAGCAATGAAAAAAAATGATGGACTCTGAAAACACATTGCTTGTGTGCTCATATGTACCTATCCACATGTATGTACATATACAGCCAATTTTCATTATTCGGAGTAGATATGTTCTATAAAGTCACCCCAAACACAGAAGTTGCTAATTTTGAACCATTGCTTCTAGAGGAAGTACAGGGTTATGTTCCTGTGAGCCTTGGCCACAACATACTAGTCAATATATACCTTTGTATTTTTGAGAGTGCTTCTATTTAAAGATATCTTGCTTAATATATATGTTAATTCATAAATGTTGAACTCATAGCCAACGGCACTAGAATGCATGCCTGGAAAAGCTTATCTAACACACAGATTTTCTCCATAAGGCACATCACAACCTTTTCAGGATATGAGATAAGACATCAGCATGAGAACACGACCTTTAGGAACGTGACATAGCCCATCAGCACTACTGCCATTTTAAACAACAAATAGGAGCACTAAATGAATGTGCCATCAGTGACGAATGATCCACGGCTCTGCCCATGTCTATGAATGACCATAAAAGTGCCATGAGTATTGATTTGAGGGTTAAAGATAAATTTTTGTAAGTGGGTGAGTTCACAGATATGGAATCCGTGAATAATGAAGACTGACCGTATGCATGTATTTTTTATTTTTCCTGAAATTAGTGTTTTTTTAAATTAGATAATCTATAGGTTCTCATAGGAAATATTTTCATTATTGTTATGTACTAGACAGTCTGAAATTTGCATTTCTTTCCTCTTTGCCCCCAAGTGGGAAGAAATCTACATTCTCTATTTTTTGGACATGGAGTTGAATATGAATTAATCATTTTAATCTTGTTAAATGTATTAATTGGGCCTCCTCATTTTGTGTACTTGACCTCTTATGGACTAAGGGAGGTAAAAATAAAGTTGCTACTAGGAGTAGTTGCTACCTATTTTTCATTGTATCTCCCGTAATTACTACTGGCTTAAAACTTTTGGGCCTGAATTACATTTCCTTTGATATTCAGACCTGACTCCCGGTTTCTTTTTGTTGATGTATGCTGAATATACTTTTGTTTATACATTTATTTTCAACATTTGTAAAATATCTTTTTCCATGAGTCTTCTGTATAGAATTAAAAGTTGGAGTTTAGGGGCACCTGGGTGGCTTAGTTGAGGAAGCATCTGCCTTTGGCTCAGGTAATGATCCCAGGGTCCTGGGATCGAGCCCCACACCAGGCTACTTGCTCAGTGGGGAGTCTGCTTCTTCCTCTACCTGCTGCTCCCCCTGCTTGTGTGCTCTCTCTCTGACAAATAAATTTAAAAATCTAAAAAAAGTTGGAGTTTACTCTGTAATTCAATCTCAAAATCTTTATTTAAATAAGTGAGTTACATCCATTTACTTTTATTGATAGGACCAAAATGCATGGTCCTGTTTCTGTCATCTTAATTTATATTATATATTCTAGTGTCTTGGATATTGAAAATGTCGACACTCCGCATTCTGTCTTCTATGCATTTCTGTGCATGTGTGTACTTCTGACAGGAAGGTTTGCATTTCTGTTCCAGTGGTTGCAGTTGGGTACATGGCTACCTAGCTAGACTAAACCTCTCAATCCTCCCTGTGGCTAGCCCTGGCCTTGTGACTAAGTTCTGGCCAGTGGCCTCTGAGCTGAAGAAATGTGAGCCACTTCTGGGTCTTCCCCTTAAAAAAAAATGAATGGTTGACTTATACTCATTTCTCATATTTTCATTGGTTGGGAGTAAGTATATATTTCTGATATTTAGAAATGTTTGTATTTTTGTTCTAGCGATGATTACTCTTAGAATTACTTTTATATACTCTCTCTTTAGATGGTACCCATTAATTTCCTACACCTAAAATTAATAAATTTCACGTGTCCTATTCCTCTGCCCACTCTTTCCTCTCCCACCCAAGTGTAGATCATAATGTTACTTTTTTCATTTTTTGTGTCAAATAGTTTCTTTAAATTTTAATTCCTGTGTGGTTAACATACAGTGTTATGTTAGTTTCAGGTGTACAATATAGTGATTCAACAATGCTGTATGCTACTCAGGGCTCATCACGATAAGTGTGCTCATAGTCCCCTTCACCTAATTCACCCATCCCCCTCATCCACATCCTCCTTGGTAACCATCAGTTTGTTCCCTGTACTTAAGAGTCTGTTTTGGGGTTGTCTCTTTTTTTTTTTTCTTTGTTCATTTGTTTTGTTTCTTAAATTCCACAAAGGAGTGAAATCATATGGTATTTGTCTTTGATTTATTTCACTTAGCATTATACTCTCTAGATCCATCAAGATGTTACCTTTATGTGGGTCTTTCAGCTCTTAAATGTGCTTGATATTACTCCTTGATTTGTCCAAATAACATGCTGTGGGTCCAACAGACAATGATCTTGCTCTACCACCCATATTTCCCCCTTCCTCACACTTTTTTGGTTATTATACCATTTCTCTATTGTCAGAGCATGTATGTTTAACATCCAGGCAGGTCACCTCGTCTCCACTTTTATTTTAATCCTTTTTGCCAAAATTTTTCCAGTCTTGCCTTGGTGTGCTGAGGTGGGTCCTCAAGGAGTTTTCTCAATAATTACTCATAGGAACAACATTCCCAGAATTTTCCTGTTCAAAAGTATTTGCTTTTATTTTTATATGTGAAAAACAATTTACTCACTATTTCGAGAAGCAACTTGTAGATTTTTCTCCACTTTCCCGTGGCATTAGGTGTTACTATAGAAAATTCTACAGCCAGTAAGATCCCCCTCCCTTGAAAAGGACTTGACATTTTTTATCTAGACTGCCCATTCCATTCTTTCTATATTTTTAAAGTCCAGTCAATCTGCCGGAATATATCTCAGCGTTGATGGTTTGGAGTCAATTTTTTATGCTATAGGGTGAAAATAAATGTACTTCAGTATATTTAATTTTTTGTTATATCTCAGAAACTTTTTTCTTGAATTTATCTCGAAGTGCTTCTATTATTTTGATTTTCTTCTTTTGGAAATATGCTGACTTTTTCACTATCTTCCATTGATTATTTTCTTTCTAATCTTTCTTAATTGTTCTGAACTTCCTAGTTCCTTTTTTAAAAATCTATGTCCTTCACTTTAATTTCTAAAACATCTAATCTCTTTTATCCCTTGTATATTTGTCTTCATTTCTCCAATGGTTTTTTTTTTTCCTACTTCATACTTAAGTTCTTGCTGTTATAAACATGGATTATAACTTCAGCTTTTCAAGTCAAACCCCTAAATTCCAGGACATATACTTGTGATTTCTGAAATCTACTTTTCCTTGACCTTTCTAACACTACCCCCTCTTCTCTGTCAGTTCCTGCCTGGTTTCAGTTGCCTTTTGCATTTTCTTTATTGTGAATGAGAAAACCTTATGTAAATAGGTAAAAATATACTGTAAATAACTAGCATAAATGTAGGTTGTTTTTGTTCCTGTGTTTGTTTTCAGTGTGATGACAGCCAAGATGATGTGTTGGTAGCTGGGGACTTAGCACTAAAAAAAATGGAATGAAGACTTTAAAACACTTGAAGTTTACTGACACGTAAAGCTTATTTTCTTTTCTGTTTGAAGGAAGAAAGAGAAGATATACACGTAGGAACAGCAGTCACCAAAGAGGTAAAAGTCTGAGAATTTGCACCTGTGCACTTACTGCAGACCCGATCGTCCTCCCAGACCCATCTTTGCTGCACCCCTGAAATCTCCAACAGGCTTCATAAATAATGAATTGTTTAGAGTACAGGCTAAGCTGTAACAAAGAGAGCCCAAAATACAGTGGCTTCAACCATATAATTTATTTCTCTTTCATCAAACAGTCCAGAAATGGAAGGAAAAACTGCCTTTCTCAACACAGTTTCCCTGAGTCCAAAAAAAGCTAGTCTGGTTGCCATTGTCTCCCAACCAGTGGGAATGGGGAAAATGGACAGGGAAATCACCTATCGATTTCTTTTCATGGAAAGTTCCAGAGTCTTCTCACGTCCTATTGCCCAAAACTTGGTCACTTGGCCAGAGCTAGCTGCCAGTGAGGCCAAGAAATATAATCTGTAGTGAGGCAGCTATGGATTCAGCTGTAACTCTATTCCTAAGGAAGAAAGAGAATGATTTTGAGGGCCAAATAGCAATCTGCCTACTTGCCTTTCACGTTTTCATCCAAAGTCACTGACTTCTTCACATTTGGAGGAAAACTCAGACTATTGGTTCAAACCTGGCCTCTTGCCACCTAAGACCCTTGGCAAGAATGGGAGCTGGAACCTGGATGTAGCATGCAGCCACGAGGCCAGAGACAAACTCGCTCTGAGTGGGAAAAAAGGGACCAGGAGAAAATGTTAGAAAGGTTTGTTGTAACTAATGAACACAACCCTCGACATAACAAGGAGAAACACACAGAGGGAACTTAAACGAATTAAGCAGAAGCTAGAGTCCTGGTATCATATCAGATCTAAGCCTGGGACACAGTTATTTAAACCAAACTCAAGCAGTACCTGTGCCATATCGTGTCCATGCAGCAGACAATGAAAAAGATGAGTGATGCTTCATTCTTGGCACCCGGTTCTCCAATTGTTATTTCCATTGTGTTCCTCATTTTCCTCCTCTCGTTGACTCCTTTCTTTTCTCCTTCCCTCTCCCGTTCTACTTGTTCCTTTTGTAGACTTTCTTTCTTTTTGTTCATTCTTTAACATCATGTCATATGAAATACCGCTACTAAATTTATATGGCTCTCAGAGTTGGCTGGACGTTTTCTTGTGGAGTCAAAACATATGTGGATACATTTTGTTTCCTTTCCATTTCTTCTGATTATTTGTCATCTTATCATTTTATATATATGCACACACATATATATAATACAACAGAGCTCCTCCTACTTTATATATATGTATTACACACATATTTATGTGAATAATATAAATAAAATTTAAATATATAATATAAATAAATATATATGCATATTTCTAGCATCTCTAGCCTTTTATCTCTGTATTTGCCTGTATCATTTTAGTTATTTCTTAGGCTATACTTACCCAGGTCCAAGATTTTGTTCCTCTGAGTTTTTGTGAAACCTGTCCTACCTGCTTTGTTAAAATGTTGGAATTGGTAGTTTAAGCACAAATCACTTTTGTTCCTTCTACTTCCTTTTCCAAACTGTTCTCTGAAACAGTTCACTTCCTGCTCCAAGATGAAGTCTTAGGTAAGCCCTGGAGCTGTGCTAGTCCCTTTTGGCAGCAGTGATATTCTCATTCAATATTAAAAAGCCTGAGCTGATATAATATTACAACTGGAAAATATGCAGTGAGGAAGTTGGGTGAGACTAGCCTCTTCTCTTGTCTAACCCTACTCGTTTAGCTAGTTCAAGCTGTGGAAGAGGGAGAGAAAGAAGTAAGGAGCAGGAATAGCCTTCTTATGGGCTTCACGTCTCCCACATATGGAGGAGGCATGAGACATGTCTGTGGGTTCTTTAAAAACCCCTCTTTAGAAAGAATCTCTCCATGGAAGTTCTCCAACGCAGGAGCTCCAGCTGATTGCCTCCCACACCCCTGCCAGGGTCATCTTGTCATTCAAATCATCTTTCCGGACAGAATATTTTTCAAGAAAAGCTAACTGAGTTCCTCCCTTTTCCAGAGAAGCCCATGAGAATCGTGCCTTCATGGTCCTACTGTCAGTGGGTGTGTAGCTGGTTCCGCATACAGTCACCATCTCTAGACTTGTTATATTCCCTATGCTACAATTTCTGTGCCTGTGACTTATTCATTCTATAACTGGAAGCCTGTATCTGCCACTCTCCTCCACCCATTTTGCTCTTCCCCCACCTCCTCCTCTCTGGCATCAGTTTGTTCTCTGTATTTATGGATCTGTTTCTGCTTTTTGTTTGTTTGTTTATTCATTTGTTTTATTTCTTCTGTTTCACATATAAGTAGAATTATATGGTGTTTGTCTTTTTCTGACTTATTTCATTTAGCATAACACCTTCTAAGTCCATCCAGGTTGTCACAAATGGCAAGATGTTATCCTTTTTTATGACTGAGTAATATTCCATCACACACACACACACACACACACACACACACACACACACACACATCTCCTTTATCCATTCATCTATCAATGAACACTTCAATTACTTCCATATTTTAGCTATTGTAAATAATGCTGCAATAAACATAGGAATGCATAAATCTTTTGAATTCGTATTTTGCTTTCTTTGGGTAAATACCCAGTAATGGAATGACTGGATCATATGGTATTTCTATTTTTAATTTTTTGAGGAACCTCCCTACTGTTTTCCACTGTGGCTGCACTAATTTACATTTCTACCAACAGTGCCCAAGGGTGCTTTTTTCTCCACATCCTAACCAACACTTTTTATTTCTTGTCCTTTTGATTCTAGCTATTCTGACAGGTGTAAGGTGATATCTCATTGTGGTTTGAATTTGCATTCCCTGTTGATACACGATATTGAACATCTTTTCATGTATCTGTTGGCCATCTGTATGTTTTCTTTGGAAAAAATGTCTATTCACATCCTTCACCCATTTTTAACCAATTTTTTAAATGTTGAATTATATAAGCCCTCTATGTATTTTGGATATTTACCCCTTATTAGATATATCATTTGTGAATATTTTCTCTCATTCAGTAGGTTGCCTTTTCATTTTGTTGATGTTTTCCTTCACTGTGCAAAAGCTTTTGTTTTGGTGTCATCCCAACAGTTTCTTTTGCTTTTATTTCCCTTGCCTGAGGAGCCAGATTCAGAAAAATGTTCCTGAGGCTGATGTCAAAGAGATTACTGCCTGTCTTTTCTTCTAGGAATTTTATGTTTTCAGGTCTCACATTTAGGTCTTTAATCCATTTTGAGTTTACTTTTGTATACAGTGTAAGAAAGTGGTCCGGTTTCATTCCTTTACATGTAGCTGTCCAGCTTTCCCAGCACCATTAGTTGAAGAGGCTGTCTTTTCCTCATTGTATGTTCTTTCCTCCTTTGCCATAAGTTAATTGACCATATAAGTGTGAGTTTACTTCTGGGCTCTCTATTCTGTTCCATTGATCTGTATGTCGGTTTCTTTGCCAATACCATACTGTTTTGATTACTACAGCTTTGTAATATATTTTGAAATCTAGGGGTGTAATGCCTCTAGCTTTGTTGTTTTTTCTCAAGATTCCTTTGGCTATTTGGGGTCTTTTGTGGTTCCATATAAATTCTAGTATTATTTATTCTAGTTCTGTGAAAAAAATGTTGTTGGTATTTTCATAGAGATTGATTTTTATCCTTCATTCTATTGATGCGGTGTGTCACATTGATTGATTAGCAAATATTGAATCATCCTTGCATTTCTAGAATAAATTCCATTTTGTCATAGTGAGTGATCCTTTTAATGTATTGTTGAATGCTGTTTGCTAATATTTTGTTAAGGATTTTTGCATCTATGTTCATCAGGGATACTGGCCTGTAGTTCTCTTTCTTTTCTTTTCTTTTCTTTTCTTTTCTTTTCTTTTCTTTTCTTTCTTTCTTTTTTTTTTTTTGTAGTCTTCCTCTGGTTTTGGTATCAGGGTAATGCTGATCTCATAGAATGTATCTGGAAGCTTTTCTTCCTCTTCTATTTTTTTGGAATAGTTTGAGAAGAACAGGCATTAACTCTTCTCTAAATGTGTGGTAGAATTCACCTGTGAAGCTATCTGGTCCTGGACTTCTGACTGTTGGGAGTTTTTTGATTGTCAATTCAATTTCACTACTAGTAATTGGTCTGTCTGGATTTTCTATTACTTCCTAATTTGATTTTGGAAGATTGTATGTTTCTAAGAATTTATCCATTTCTTGTAGGTTGTCCAATGTGTTAGCATATCATTTTTCATAGCATTCTCTTTTATCCTTTGCATTTCTGTGGTGTTGGTTCTTACTTCTCTGTTTTCATTTCTGATTTTGTTTTCTCTCTCTTTTTTTTCTTGATGAGTCTGGCTGAAGGTTTATTAATTTTGTTTATCTTTTTTAAATTTTTTATTATGTTATGTTAGTCACCATACAGTACATCATTAGTTTTTGATGTAGTGTTCCATGATTCATCATTTGCGTATAACACCCAGTGCTCCATGCAATACGTGCCCTCCTTAATACCCAATCCCTCCTCCCCCTCCCCCCTGAAACCCTCAGCTTGTTTCCCAGAGTCCATAGTCTCTCGTGGTTCATTCCTCCTTCTGTTTACCCCCCTTCATTCTTCCCTTCCTTCTCCTACCGAGCTCCCTGCTATTCCTTATGTTCCATATCTTTTCAAAGAACTAGCTCTTTGTTTCGTTGGTATTTTCTATTGTTTTTGTTTTGTTTCTATTTCATTTATTTCTGGTCTGATCTTTATTATTTCTTTCCTTCTACTAATCTTGGGCTTTATTTGTTCTTTTTCTAGTTCCATTAGATGTAAGATTAGATTATGTATTTGATATTTTTCTTGTTTCTTGAGGTATTCCTGTATCACTATAAATTTCCCTCTTAGAACTGCTTTTGCTGTGTCCCAAGGATTTGGGACTGTTGTGTTTTCATTTTCATTTGTTTCTATGCATTTATTTATTTCTTCTTTGATTTCTTCACTGACCTATTGGCTGTTTAGTAGCATGTCAGCATCATCATTTTTATATTTTTGCTTTCTCAGTGAAAAGGAGAAACAGACGTAGAAGCCAAACTCTGAATAAAAGAATGCTACAGAACAGAGGCAAACCAAAAGGTAAAAAGAAAAAAAATTATTTTAAATTTTAATTTAAAGAAAGTATACATTTTCCATTTTCAGTAACTAAACGTCTAAATTCTCATGCTTTATTCTATGCTTTTAGTAACAAACCTCCTTCCCTATTGCTTTATGTAGCTGTACCATTGAGAAATATATCAGATTTAGTCAACTTCCAAAATGTGATAGGGAGAAAAAGATGATGACACCACAAAAAAGTAGTTTGGTGATGAGTCTGCAACCAGAACCTGGGGCGCAAGTGTCCCTGCAGTGCTGCCTCTACTGAACTGATCGTTTTCAGGGCTGGAAGTAGTTGTAGCCCATGAAACGCTGTGTAATTCACAAGTCCTTCCTCGTGTCCCATGACCTTGAGGAATCTTGTGGACTCGAGAGTGTCACTTTACCTCTTCAGCCTCAGTTTACTCATCTATAAAGTAAGACAAATGATAAAAGCTTGACTGCCCTGCAAGGCCCGTGTCAGCCTCGTTTAAAGCTTCATAGCCTGTGGTTTTCATGAAAGGAGAATCTAGCTCACACACTAGTCCCAAGAGGATTTAAACAGAGGGAAACTGAGAGCAAGAGAATGTATGTTTGGCAATAATGGCTACTGCTCAACAGATTCAGATTATAGCCAGGGCTAGGGTTTAAGTTTGGCCACCTCATGGGAAAGGAAAGGACAGAGAGCAAGGAGAAGGCAGAGAGAGCACAGGTGTCTTCTCATGGGACAGTGGGCCTTGACTCTTGCAGGAAAAGAGAGGGGTGGAGGGGAAGGAGGGAGGGAGAATGAGCCAAAACTGGCTAGTTTTCGTGGGTATATCTACCACTTCAGCACTATGAGTGACAGGAGAGGGCTGTTCCACAGACAGTCACACTTGTGTAGATGACTTTTTGCCCCTAATATCCATACTAACTACCGTACTTGGCACAATCCTATTCTTTGGAGTTCATCAATGTAGAGCAATTTTTAAAGAAAGCTCTTTTGTAAAATACTACTATTTGTATCTATTTATTTGCAGTCTACATGTTCCCTATTTTACATGTCTTAAGTCTTTAGTATCAATAGCCATGCTTATGATTCTTTTATGCAGGTTTGGGAATCCCTCCTCTCAGTGTACCTCCATCATATCTTGATAATCTTCCTCAGGGTAATACTTTGTAGGGTAGAACATGCTTGACCTTGGGAGGTGATTCCTCTCAGAGTAAGAATCATCAATAAATATCTCATGGACCCATTTTTATCTTGATGAAATTTTAAAAACCCTTTGGGTAATTGTTATAACAAAGGCCCCACAAATGAAGGCTTTTTGTACTTGGTTGAAGAAAAAATTCCTTTCCAGCCTCATCTGATCATAATCTGTTTAAAGGAAAGACCAGTTATGGTTGCGTATCTGGAGGAGATTTTCTCCTGGGACCTGAACTACCCAAATTAGGACCCCAGGAGGCCAGCCATGGGCACAGACCTTTAGAAAGAAATAACATCCAGTGTGTGTCCCTGACCTCAACATTCAAACATTTGAATAATGGCAGACCCAAACATGCACATGGACATGACTCACTCTTTTTTGGGATACAATCAACCTATGAATCAGACACTATGTTCTTCTGGGACATTTTTTCAATCAACCCTTTGTGCTATCTCTAACCCTATGCCTTTTAGAACTTAGGCATCAGTTTCTATATGTTCCCCTTCATTGAGTTAGTTTTGACCTCCTTGCTCATTTGTGCCACCACTTCCAGCACAAATATCTTCTTTCAGGTTTAGGGTTTGGGGCAGCTACCTGACCTGTAGAATCCACCATGAAATCTCCCTTGAAACCTTGTATCATTGCCTTTTGTCTCTGTCTCTTTATTAAAGGAAATCTTCAGCACCTTCATTTAATCTGTATTTTTTCCTGTGAGCATTGATTTTCTCATTCGTAAAATGAGGATAGTATTAGTTCCTGTTTGATAGTTTTTCTAAGGATGAAGTAAGTTAATGAGGCAAAGTCTAAAGCTAGTTTTTGACACACAAGAAGCACTCCATAGATGTCCAACTTCACTATTCTTCTCACCTCAGTTGCTTTGGAAATCTACAAAACACTGTTTCAAACTTATTTGGAGATAATAGTAAAAGAAATATAGGATGAATCTCAGCTAAGTATCATCTTTGTAACAAAGTCTAGGCTAGGGTTCAGCAAACTATGGTCCACAAGACAAATCCAGCCCTCTGACTGTAAATAACGTTCTATTGGAACACAGCCACATCTTTTCATTTCCATATTATTTACGGATTCTTTCATAATACAACAGCAGATCTGAGTAGTCACAACAGCAATTATGTACCTTAAGTATTTACTATCTGGCGATTTATAGGAAAAAGTTACTGACCCCTGATTCATTCTCACATCTGCTATTTTTCTTGAAGTGCTAGACAGTCTTCTGAAAAGTTACATTTGAATGGTGTTTTTGTAAAAAAAAAAAAAAAACTATTTGCAATGTAATGTTATAAACAAGTGATATTTGTGTTCTTTTCTTACTTTCTCAGGGAGAAAAAGAGTCAAAACCGGGTCTTTGAGAGGAGGCAGAAAAAGAGGTAAAAGGAAGGAAATAATATACTTTTAATAATTAAGTATATTATTAAATAATAATTTTATACTCTATTTTGAGTGATCAATCAGTTTTCTTTTCTTTTTTTTTTTTAAGATTTTATTTATTTATGTGACAGAGAGACAGCCAGCGAGAAAGGGAACACAGCAGGGGGAGTGGGAGAGGAAGAAGCAGGCTCCCAGCGGAGGAGCCCGATATGGGACTCGATCCCGGAACGCTGGGATCACGCCCTGAGCCGAAGGCAGACGCTTAACAACTGCGCTACCCAGGCGCCCCTCAGTTTTCTTAATTGGCTTTTAGAGCAAGTAACAAATGTTAGGATATTCATTGGCCTTGGTTAATTTCAACAACAAGACAAGATGGTATAATACCCACTCCCTTGATTAGCCAGTTATTCTGAGACCCCAGGCCTCCTTGGACCTCTAAAGGGCTTCTTTGACTATACTGATAACTTCTGAGGAAAGAAATACAAAGAAAAAAATATAAAGGTATGACTCTCATGATATTTAGCTGACCCTTCTCTTGCCCACATAGCCACAGGCTGTTCGTTAAGAGGGACCCTGGGTGGTAATACAAGACCTGTGTCCTAATTCCCCAACTTCCTTTGGTTGTGTGACTTTGGATTATCATTTGGGGGAGGGGTTGCCTCAATTTCCTTCTCTGTAAATGGGTTGGTGGCAGGTAAATTAGACTGAGTAACCTTCTAGGCCCACCCCGGCTCTAACAGAACCAACTCTGGATGGACCATGGCCATCCACCCTTCCCATTCCATAGAGAAGCCCCAGCATGTGTCTTTAATGAACCCCCCCCCAATGTTGGTCAGAAGGGTAGAAGCAGATGTTCCTGCTTCCAAAGTTCATTTTTTTAATGTTTTTTTTTAATGTTTTTTTTATTATATTATGTTAGTCACCATACAGTACATCCCCGGTTTCCGATGTAAAGTTCGATGATTCATTAGTTGCGAATTCATTTTAAGACTTGCAACACCTGCTTCAGATCCCAATGGCCCCACCCAAAAGATGCGCAGAGGTCCTCTCCCTGAGTAATTTGCAGTTCTAGCACACTCTACCCTGAGTTTCTCTTTCAGCCACAGAGAAAGCTCACATGAAGGAGAATGCAACAAGCACAGAACAAGGAGAGAAGAGAGACACTGCCTCTGCTAGGTGCCCCGTTGCAATCTTGCTTTCTGTCCCTCAGCCTGATTCCACAAGTGGAGAGACAAAACTAAAAGTTGAGGTTTTATCTCCAGCTACATAACTTCAAAGCAATAATATGATAGGAGGAAAATCATTGCACAATGGGGAGTTGTGGTCAACAAACTTGGAGGTTCAGACACCTCCACACAAAGATTTTAATGTAGGGTTTTGAAGAATGACATTATCTTTGTACTCCTAATCTACCATGGAAGAAAGACCTAGAAGGGTAATGAGTTCATGGGGGAAACCCTCCCATACATTTTAGATTATAAAAGAAAGATCTCAAGACGGATGAGGTCAAAACAGTGCACAGTTGTAGAGAAAGATGGAATGAAAAAAATAATGCTTCTTTCCAGGTCCAAGAATTCCCAGAGATATACATATGAATTTTTCCCATCCGCAACTTCCTGTGACCTGTGGAGAGGCAACGGGGACTTTACATAAGGAGAAAATGAAACAAGGTGGGTTTCATGATCTTCTATGCTTTTCAACTGGAAAATACCCATGTGAATAATATATTATTCAGGGGGTAGGCGCCTGTGTTGAGAGTCTCCCAAGACCATTCCTAGGTTTGGTGATTCACTAGGAGGACTCGTAGGGCTCAGCAGATAGTGAACTCATGGTGATGATTCATTAGATTGAAAGGATACAAAGCAAAATCAAGGAAGGAAAAGACACACAGGACAAATTCCAAAGGAAACCAGGTGCCAGTGTCCAAGAGTCTCTCCCCGCAGAGTCACACAGGACACACTCAATTCTCTAGCAGTGAGTTGAGCAACATGTGTGAAATGCCGTCACCCAGAGAGGCTGCCTCCAGCCTTGGGAGTACAGGTTTTTATCAGGGGTTAGTCACGTAGGTGTCCTCTGCCTAGCACACGCCAAAATTCCAGACTCCCAGAAGGCAAGCAGGTGTTTGGCGTAGACCATTTACATTGTTTATATAAACAGCTTAGGACAGTGAGACACTCTTTTAAGTTCTGGGAATGGTGGAACCCCTCCCCAAATCTAAGTTCCCCAATGCCAGCCAAGAGCCAACCTTGCAAGCAGACCTTTCTAAAGATAGCAGCCTCCCATCTGACCCATTAGCTCTTTTCTGCACAGCATCCCAGATAGGCTAGAGGAAAGACGGCACTTCCACACTTAAAAATTAATAAACATAATAGGACATCTCTCCTTTCCCCATAGAAAATGTTCACAGGATGCCTGTCCAGCACCCAATGCGAGACCAAGTACTTCAATATTAGAGTGGAATATGTACACATTTGGGAAATCTGGTGACAACTTTCACAGCCCCATTCCCCTTAACATCTGTACAGCCTTGTGCTAACGACGAGGAGCACAGGATTTAGAATCAGAGGACCTGGAGTCAAGTTCCACTGATACCACGAGTGTCTGTTCCATCTGGGCCACATGCCTAGTCTCTCTCATCCTGAACTTCCTCCCGTACAAAATGGGAATAATAATAAAACTTAACCTTGACACGTTATTATGAGGGGGAATAATGAGATGACAGATATGAAATACTTTGCAAATCATAATTGTTAAAGGACAGTACAAATGTCCATCTGTCATAATCGATACCCCCTTCCCCAAATACAGTTCTTTATTTTTTTTATTTTTTTGATAATAATATTTTTTTATTATGTTATGTTAGTCACCATGCAGTACATCCCTGGTTTTTGATGTAAAGTTCCATGATTCATCAGTTGCGTATAACACAGTTCTTTAGGCACCAAAAAGTATCAATGTTTGCCCTGTGACCATATTGCAGATGTGTAATTTAACTTTTCCCACTTGATGACATTTCCAAAATCACTTTTACCATTAAGTAGCTATGAGTCCAAAATATGAGAAATAATTTTTTTGAAAGAAAGAGGGAGAGGGAGAGAGAGGGGGAAGGGGCAGAGGGAGAGGGAGAGGGAGAGAGAATCCCAAGCAGACTCCATGCCCAGTGCGGATCCAATGTGGGGCTCTATCTCACGACCCTGAGATCCTGACCTGAGCCAAAATCAAGAGTCAGATGCTCAACTGACTGAGCCATTCAGGTGCCCCCAAAATATGAGAAATAATTGATTGCCATTAGCTGGATGACCAACGTTGTACAAGAGGAGGCAGATGTGGCTGTGATGACGCTGCCACGTGGCCACCTGTGTGGCCTCGTCTGCCCCCTCTGAAACTCAGCCTGGCTCTCAGAGAAGGGGAGGAAAAGAATCCTGCTCATTCATCTTCAGAGCATTCAACTTTTTCTCTTTTGAATATAGTGAAATACTTTTTAAAAATAAATGTTGGTGCTGATTATTGTCCTCATTGCACAGAGATCAAAGACCTGTGTGCACAGGACAGGAAGTGCCCTCCTGCCCTTGCCTTCTGGGCTGCTCATGGGTTCTCTTGCTGTAGATTCTGAGCCCAGGACAGGTGGCCCAGGTCCATGCTGGAGGCCACATTCTGGGGGAGGGGAGGGGGGTGCTCCCTGGCAACTCTTTGTTTTGGTCTCACAGGAACCTCAGAGAAGTGTATAGAGGCTATGAATGGAAAGTGGCTCACCCTCAGGGAATTCGAAGTTGAAGGAAACCGCTCACGATCCAAGAACTGGAAGATGAGCGTGAGATGTGGCGGATTCCCCCTAAAAGATCTGATTAAGGTATCCCAATGACAAACGGCTTAAATTCACCAGCTCCAAGCATTAGCAGAATATCCCAGTGTCCAGAAAACTGTCCTGATGCCCTTGCCCAGGTCACAATACATGTGTCACTTACTAACATCTGGGCTGCTTTATATTACAGCTTAATCCTCTAAATGCATGAGCTCTTATCCTTTTGAACGTAGGACAGTAAATTGTGGCCCTGATGGGTCCATGAATAATCGCCACTGTGTAATGTGGTCACAAGGAAGTAATTTAAATGGGTGGTGGGGGTCTTAGACTTTGGAGGCTAGAGGAAGGAGTCTGGACCCTTCCTTTAATCACGGAGGGATCATGGGAGGGTTTTGAGTTAGGGACTGACTCACACAGGTGAAACACTGCTTTAGAAGTATTAATCTGATCAGTGAATGCAAGATGGGTTGGAGGGTGGAGTGCTGGCAGCCATGAAGGCCTCACATGACCTCCACAGCCTCTGTGCCTGATCCAGTCCTCCCAGCCTGCAAGGCCCAGCTCAGACAGCACACTTTCCCTACACTTGTTTCCTGTGGCTGCTCTAACCAGTCTCTACAACTTGGCTTAAAACCATACAAATCCATTATCTAAACAGTTCTGGAGGCTAGAAGTCTGAAATCAGTTTCACTGGGTTCAAGTCAAGGTGTCGGCAGGGCTGGTTCTTTCTGGAGCCTTCCAGGGAGAATTTGTTCCTTGCCTTTTTCAGCTTCTGGAAGCTGCCTGCGTTCCTTGGCTTGAGGCCGTTCCTCGCATCACTCCAATGTTGTGTTCTGTCATTACATCTCCTACTCCTCACTCTGACCCTCCTGCCTCCCTGGCAAAAGGATGCTGGTCATTACGTTGGCCCCACACAGATAATCAGAATGATCTCCCCATTGCAAGATCCTTAATTTAATTACAACTGCAAAGTCCTTTTTACCACTTAAGTTAACATATTCAGAGGTCTGGGGTTTGGGATCTGACCATCTTGGGGGGCCATTATTCAGCCTACCATACTCACCCATCTCTGGATCCCAAAATACTCTAGGAGAGCACAGTTTACATTTCATCATCCTTACTCATCCTACTTGTCTCCCCAAAGTCCTAGACACATTTGTGTGCCCAGGGCCACTGATGGGGCCTGCCCCCTGCCCATCACTCCGCAGGTGTGTGCCAGTGGAGCGGCTGTGGCAGGCGAGGTATAGAGACACAAGCTAGAGGTTTCTGGGGGGTGGAAAGAAAGCAGTGGGTATAGAAGATATTGTGAAGGAAAACCTGGCAAGGCTATGAGGAAAGCAAGAGAGGATGCAGTTTTTAAAGCTTAACTTAAATCTGAGTCTGGGTAAGAGAGAGGAGTGTGTTACAGATTTGGAGAGGGACATTATTTTCCATGAAGACACCTTGAATTTGCTTTGACGGGAGGACGTATCTGGAGGGCAGCTGGAAATACCAAGCTCACAGAGTAGAAACAGGGAGCCATCATAGCACTACTCTCATTTCTCTTTCAGAATAAGAGTCTACCAGACCCGCCCAGAAGAAGAAGAAGAAGAAGGGTAATTATCACATGACTTTCAGTCTATGTCTCACTCCCTTAGGATGGATAATAGCCATGTGTCACCTGGCAAAGCAAACAAGCCAAATCACATTCTCTCCCTTTCTTTTGTATCTTTCCTCTCCTTCACATGCACACACACGTTCACACGGACTCCTTCTTTAAGGGAACGTTCCTTTCCTTTATGGAGATACCACCTTAGAGAATAGAGAGATTGGAAGGATGATGTGACAGGGGTGAGACATTGCCGACCCGGAAGATCTTCTGCTTTGTGGAGAGGCCACTCCAGGGACATGGCTTTGAAGTTGGGTGTCTGCATGAAAGCATCAGGCCTCAGCAGAGGGGCTTTGCAAACCGCAGTTCCATCTATGGAGATGAATTCTCTCTCCTTCAAAGTCACATGTGAAGTTCATGGACCAGTGGTTTCCATGGTGCATGGATTCCAAGAAAGGAGGTAGGATAGCTGGTGTCTTCCCTGGCCTCTCCAAGAGCCGGTATGAGAAAGAACCTGTGTGGTGCACAAAGGAGAAGGAAGAGCTTCCATTTTCTTAACTTCCAATAGAGGTGACCTTGGTCCATCTCTGCTGCAACAAAAAGTCATAGTGTTCCCAAAGCTGATTTCTGGGGCTACCTGCCCCATTGACTTTATGCTAGCAGCTCAGTCACAAGGGCCTGTATCCCCTGGGTTTTCTGGAGAAAGATACGTAATTTGCTCTGTTCCTTAAGAGCAAACATCTCTACCCAGTGCTAGGAAGTCAAGGGTAACTCAGTCTGGGTTAATCAACTGAATTGGCCATCTCCCATCCCTTCATCACAGATGCCATCTCTCAGTTCCCTCTGGGCTTACAACGCTTAAGATGTGACCACCTCCATTCTCAGAGCATCTCTCCAGAGGGTCCTTTCCTTCCCTCGCCTCTAGGCTTCTGTCCTACACCATCAAATGACAGGTGGTACTATTGGCAGTTTCCCAGCTCATAAGATTCCTGCTAAACCCGATGGTGACAGCTGAGGTGTTCCAAGATAGTAAGACAATCATTTATTGGCTGCTAAGAATCCTCATCTCCTGAGTGACAGCTGTGTTCATTTGTCTGCGCACTTCCATATCCATTCAACAAACACCTATGGAGCAAACACTAAGCACTAAGCATATGCGTGGCCAGTGGCAGTGCACAGGAGGCCAAAGCAATGGACCCAAGGGACTGTTTCAACTTCACTGTCTAACGTGGGACAATAACTATAGGGGAGGGGTAGGGGGTTCTAGGCCGCTCTGAGAGGCAGGCGGTGACGTGGCTGCCTCCCAGGTCGTTGTGCTTTGGATCACACTGAATGGCTTAACTGCGGCCTCACTTTCTTGGGCTGGAGGTAGTAGCTGAGTCAGCCATTGCTCCAGACTGAAGGAGGCCAAGTCATTCCATAGAATCCAAGGTCAATGCATGATTTTGGGATTCAGGAGGAAGTAGAGAGGTGCTTAGCTTCAGGAAGAAGAAGGATGGAACTGGGGACCTTAGACCCATTTTATTTTCAGGGCTAGGCCCTGGGTGAGCTGCAAAAGGCAGTGGGTTCTCTGGGACACTGGCACGGTCCAGGACTCTGGGGGCTGCGGTCGCTGGGGGCCGTGGGTATCCAGTCCTTGGCCTGATTCCCTCATTGCAGCTCCAACTCCATCCGTGGAATCCAGGACCAGGCTCCCTGCGTGGCCTCACAAAGGCCTGCCTTGAGTCGGACAGTCAGAGACTGGAGCTTGCATTGGGCCAAACTGTCAGTGACATACAATTTCATGCTTTTTCATTCTCCAGTTAGATATACAGACCCATAAATGCAGATATCAAGCAAAGGGAGGGCTGTGGTATGAATCCTTTACGTAAACAAGTCTGCTCAAATACGTGGTTAATGAAAATCATATTCAATATTGTCACTCAATCTTTCTCTCTTTTCAGCAGACAATACCAGAGCCTAGCAGCAATGACTTTTTTGATCCTAATGACCATTGTGTAAGTACTAACTCCCCCACTTGTGACCCCAGAATAATCCAAGCCTTGTCCCTCCACACATGACCTGTGTCGTTGCTTCGTTTCCCTGACGTGTGCTCACACTCAGTAGGAGCGTGTCACTGTGTGTGACGAGCAGAGGACAGCAGACGTATCACCCACACCAGGGAGATGATGTCTCTGCATGAAAGCTTCCTTTCCGTTTGCTCAGGGAAACCTTCCTGTTTCCTTACTTCCCCTCGAGAGTGAGTCTGGGAGGCAGAGCGCTAGACCAGTGGGGTCTCTAGAGCCAGGACTTAAAGTGGGAATAGCCGAGGCTGGCCTGCACATGATGGGTAAGGAGCAAATAAATCTGAGAGAATAGCAGCATTTTACAGAAGGTAATAAGGAAGGAAAGGAAGATCACAAACACCCGCTTCCAGATAGAGGCAGAACTACGGGGATTTGGAGCGTCCGCCAGAAGGAGCAGGCTGGGCCAATCTGGCAAGTCCGGGGGTGGACGGGGTGGACCCTGTCACCGGTCCTGCAGAGAAACGTACATAGGGAAGAGGGTGCCGTAGAGAAATATCCGCAGGGTCCTTGATGGAGCCCCTGGAGCCCACCTCACGGGAGCCGTCAGGGGCTGAGCTGGCTAAGACGGAAACTATCAACACGTAGCAGATCACAGGCATTTGTGCTCAAACTGCTTGGCTAGCGCTTGACTATGTGTAGACCCTTCTGATGCCGCAAGCCCTGCGTGCTACGGTTGCCTGCACTGAAGTCTGCCAACGTCACAGACGCCCCCCCCCCAAGCTAAATCACACTTTGATTTCATCGCAACAATACGGGTGTTTTAGTCTAAATCACCCTTTCGCACAACTCCAGGGGGGGCTCTCACTATAAAATGATGTGCGGCTGTACTGATACAGGATGCTTATGGAGAGGGGATAGAAAAGGATTGCCATGCCCTCTGGTCCTCTAGCAGACGCATCGCCCAGCACGGTCTAGATGCAGCCACATGACTTCGATTCCTCTGCTGGAGGTGGGACTAGCGGAATAGCTCTCATCTCTGGGGTCTGCGCAACTTTGTTGATAACTGGAACGGACATAGGGTTATTTCTCACAGCTCGCAACCAAGCCCTCTGTGAAGATAAAAAGGCAACTCCTCTAACAAGAATGTCCTCACTCCTTTTCCTAACCTTTCTGTGACAGATTTCGTAGGCTGATAATGACTCTACTCACAGCTCCCAGGCTTTGCCGGGAGAAGTCCTGCTAGAGCTTGGGCTCCCGGCCTTGGCGGCACATGGCAACCCGCTGGAGGTGCCACCCACAGAGGTTCTGATGGTAGCGTTCTGGGGTGCTGCCCGGGGGTCAAGATTTTCCAAAGCTCCTCTGGCCATTTTTTGGGTTTTTTTTTTTTTTAAGATGTTATTTATTTGACAGAGAGAGAGAGAGCCAGCGAGAGAGGGAACACAAGCAGGGGGAGCGGGAGAGGAAGAAGCAGGCTCATAGCGGAGGAGCCTGATGTGGGGCTCGATTCCAGAACGCCGGGATCACGCCCTGAGCCGAAGGCAGACACTTAACAACGGAGCCACCCAGGCGCCCCTCCTCTGGCCGTTTTGATGCACAGCCAAAGTTGTGGGCCCTGGTGGGATGGTGCTGTTCAGTCTGTAGTGTCCATCCAAATCTCCCGGGCTTCTGACTCAGTGAGTGAGGGATGGAGCCTGAGAATTTACACTTCCAACAAGATTCGTGGATGCTGTTCCTGCTCTTCCAGAAACCACTACCTTAGAAGCCGGAGGCCTCCACTAACGACTGCACCTTCAAACCATCTGGGGAATGTTTAAAACATACCGCCTCTGTCCTCCCCACCTCGGGGAAGCAAACAACCCAAATCACGTGCAATTAATTGAATCTCTGAGGATGGGGCCTTGGGCATCCGAATTTTTTAAAGCTCCCCAGGATCTACTGCAACAGGTAGAGAACCACTGCCAAGCAAAAGGACAAATTTCTTGCTAAAAAGATTAAAGAGATATACGTCGAGTCTGTGGGCTTCCTAGACGATGGACCGTCCTACACGGGATTGGCATGTTTATTCATTCTTTGTCAGGGCCTGTGTACAGTGCACTTTATAGAATGATGGTCCAGAAACCTCCACCCAGCAATGGTCAGCATCCACGAGTGTCATCTGTTATGGCAAAAAAGAAAAATGTTTACATGGCCCACACCAGGCCCATGTGGGGATGTATCCAGGGATGTCCCTTCCAGGCCATTCCTTAAGTTTTACCTTTCAATAAAGGGAGCACATGGGCAAGATACAAGAGCCTAGAATTTCCTCGTATGTGTAACTTTTGTGTCTCTTCTTCTTATATTGAATTTATCGATAAAAAGTATTTACAAATTGAGATATGTCCCAATTCACATCAGCTCATTGGGCGCAGGGATGATATTCTGACTGTTATGATTTAGAACCTAAAAAGCAGGCTGCCGTGCTCTGACTAATAAGACAGTGTTGTAAGTAGGACATCAGCATCCTTGTGGCTGCAGACTTCCCAGAAGCACTGAGAAGGAGATGGGATATTTGAAAAATGGGATCAGCAGGACCAGTGATGAATTGGCTATCTGGAAAAAAAAAAAAAAAGCAGAGGGTTAGAAAAAAATCCAAGAGAGTAGAATATCATGGAACAAAACATAAAGAGTGTTTCTGGAAGGAAGAAGTGGAAGGGTACTCCCTGTCACCTCCGCACTTCCTCAACACCACCAAGAGTCCCAACCACCCATCGCTGGGTTGGCCAGCCCCCGAATGTGTGCATTATTTCGTACCTAGATTGTTACAAGAGGATGGAAATCCTTCTTCCAACCCATGGTATAAACAGGATATTTTCATCTAGGTGTCGAGCTGCCACCCATTGGACGAAATGTTTCCCCACCACATGGTCTTCCTCAATTAGCTCTCTTGCTGCTCGGGTGGTCCCAGGAGAGGAACCAGGCGCTCATCCTTCTGGGCATTTCTGCAGCACAGACACACAACCTTCTTCCATAGAAATCGTAGTATGTAGGGATTCACATATTGCCACATAGATCAGCGCACACACACACACACCAGGGAAAAATGTGATTTCTTTTACCCATCAATGGGCTTATTCCTTGACCAAGTCTTATTTTAGTCTATTAATTCTATTGCTTTTAACATGTGTTTGCTACTCCATGATACTTAGATACAAACACTATCACAAATGTTTAACTTCACTAAAGGAAATTAAATCTGGCTTAAGATCCCACATATTGCGATTGGCAAGAAATCCAACATCAACCGATTTTGTGGGCCCCTCCACTTTCCTTATCTACAAAAACACCAGGCCTTCCATGTGCTCAGAAAATGAGAGTATGGCCTGGGCCTTCAGTCGTGATGGTCACTGTTACCACAGTCCCTGGCCGTTTGAGGATGGCACCTCCACACCTTACATGCCGAGCTCCATCATGAGACATCTTCTCCCAAGCTCCTAGAGCCAAAGATCTCTGTCCTCCCTGGCATCCACCTGGGCATCCGTGTCCCTATCTTTCCAACCCAGAGGTCCTGTCACAGGGCCAGGGGCCCTCCAGGCACAGATCTATAGTGCAGGAACTCCTCCCCAGGCCCTCCAAATCATGGGGATCTTATGGCCAAGAACATAGGAAGAGGTGATATGTCAGAAGTGTAATCTCTTATATTAAATCTTGGTAAATCACTCTTCAATGAGTCAATGTAGATGATACAATGTAGACAACTAGATAAGACACAGCATTATATTCCCAAGCCAAGTTTTGCCAGCAAAATAATAAATTTCTCAGATTATCTTTAATTTGTCCTTTTTTTGTGGTTGTTGCTAGCTGTGTCCGAATCTCTGTCCTCATAAAGAAAACTTTAATGCTCTAATAGCCACTTCCTCCCAAACTCCGCTGTAGACCAGAATGTCCTCTCCCGAAATCTTCACTCAATGTTATTCCTTAATATTTTGAGGAGAGAAATCTACAAGTGTCACCTGGGTACAAGCAAAGGCCGTGCATTCTAGAGTCCCAATGTGTCGACCTTCTGGGGTCTCACTGATTCCAGCGATGTCTGCATTATCTCCCCTTCTAGCCAGGAAACTCAAATATATGTGAGGTGTGCCGTAGACCTGGAAAGCTGTTCTGCTGTGACTTTTGTCCGAGGTCCTTTCATGAGACATGCCACATCTGCCTTATAGATGCTGAGAGGTTAGTGAGCCCTGGCTTGCCCTTCCTTCCTTCCTCCCACCACGCGCCCTCGGCCTGCAGAGTTTGTCTCTGGTTGTATGTGTCTTGATGCAGAGGGAGCAGAGTCTTAAAGTATCAAGATCCAGGAATGTTCCAAGAGTTGTTTAATGGTGCTAGCAGCAATAGATTAATGGGAAGCAAAAACTCTTCAAGTGTCACCCCCACATCCCCCACTTGGTTCCCAGACCCAGGCACGTTGATGGGGTGTTGACACCATACATTAGGTGCTGGTTTAAAGCATATACCACCTGCTATGGGAACATCAAAAAGTTGACAAATTCGGGACTGTGATGAGCCTTCAGATGGCCATGATGCTACATTTCCTTTTCCTTAAAATGTGTCTCTAGTCGGAGATGATGGTATGAGGGATAACATGGAGATCGATAAGACATTCTGTAAGTGATAGTATAGGCAGAATTGCTGTGGCCAGGGAGGATGGATCATTTCTATCAGGATTATGTCTGTCCCTATGAAGACAGAGCATTGCCCCTTGGTAATGGGAGAGTCTAATATAATCCACCTGCTCCCAGGTAGTTCTCAGGAAATAGTGTCGTCTTAGGGATTCTGCAGAAAGTTCTGCAGTTGGGCAATTCGCAAAGGCAGAAAACACGTCTGCTGTATTGCTGAGGCCATGTGCAGTCCCCATCCTCGCGCCACGGGTACTCGGGAACGGGCCCCTTGAGCAACCACTGGAGTAGCCAAGGAGAGAGGCAAATGACATCTCTAGGAAGGATCACTGTATCCATTTGATTATCGAGAGCCTTCAGCACAGGGAGCCTGGCAGAGAAGAATGGAGAATGAATCTAGGCAGATGTCTGACACTACTCCGTTCATAGATTTCCTTTCCAAAAAAATTTTGCAGCACCAGTTCTAGGCCCAGGTATGGCCATGCCAGAGGAGAGGATGCCTGTAACTCTGTGCTCTGTGCTTCCTCAGCAAAACTGAGAAAAAAGAGCTGGTTTCCTTTTACTATGGTCTGATGGCTCATTGAGGCCCAAGACTCCAGTGCTGACGGTACCAATTTCCAATCCTCAATTTTAACAGGCAGGGCTCACAGTGGCTCAGATGAGAACTCTAAGTTTTGAGATGAATGAAAGACCATCACCCACCATGTCAGCTCACAACAAACTGTCAGTCCTCTACCACTGTTCATGGGAGGGCGTCTGGCAACTGTGCTCAAAGGGGGCTGTAGTGCAGAGCAGTGTCCCAGAGAGAAGTTGGATACAATGTGGAAACACCAGTCATCCCTGAACAGAGGCCTTCAGCAGCTGAGTCACAGAGAACCTACCTTTGCTGACCTTATGCCCAACTTCCCAGGAACCCATGGAGCTGCATCTTCTGCAGGATAGAGGCTCTTCCACAAAGCCAACAAGGTCACCAGGTATCTGAGGTCCTAAGGAGGCGGATGGTGCCTAATGAACAGTTGGTGAGTTGAAATGTGAACCGGAAGTCTCCTCCTTTCTGTTGACTTGAGAGAAGAAGCGAACAGTCTTGCAGGGGCTGGAGGGTGGGTGCCCAAGGGCGAACTGCAGTCCCCTGCGGTGCTTTGATCACATGATCTAACACTAAAATTTATATTCCAAAGACAATTCCCATCCCATGTTTATTTCCTAGGCCACAGGTTTGGGAACCGCGCATTCTGTCCGAGCACATGTATGCTTCATTCTCTCCAAGCTGCTTTTCACTTAAAATCTCCTCTATCTTTTGCAGAAATGTGAATTTGTCCTCTTGAAGCTCTACTGCTTTTCGAAAAGCCTCTTTTCCGCCTTAAGACCACATTATGTAAGTAATGGAAACAGAGCCCAAACTGGCGTTGTCCAATTTGTGATATGGGTCCAGTGGGTGCACTTGTCATCATCGTCATCTTGTTGACGAATGTCTGGGTCGCTTACTCAGTCCTCGGCCGCGGAAGCTGCTACCGCAAAGTACTATGGACAGGGCAGCTCAAAGGGCAGATATTTATTTCTCCCAGCTCTGGAGGCTGGAAGCCTGAGATCGGGGTGCCAGTGTAGTCCTGCAGACTGCCAACTTCTTTTTGTACCTTCACGTGGTGGAAAGAGAGGGAGAGAGCTCTCTGGGGTCGTTTTTATAAGGGCGCTAATCCCACTCATGAGGCTCGTCCTCACAATCTAATCATCTCCCAAAGGCCCGACCTCCTAATACCGTCACACTGCGGGCTAGGATTGCAACATAGGAATTTGGGGAGGACACAAGCACTTGGTCTGTAACAGCAGGTAGACCTGGAAAAGGGCTAACAGCCTGCCCTTTGGCACTTTTGTCAACAGAGTAGTGACGAGTCTCATGGCCCAAAGAAACCCATGTGGTTAAACAAAATCAAGAGAAAGCTGAATATGAAACTGTACCTCCTAGTGGGGGAGTTCGTGCAGGACATGCACCTCATCTTTCAGAACCACAGGGCTTTTTGCAAGGTGAGTGGTTCCCTCTGCATCCCTCGTTCTATCCGTTAAGCCTGCCGTCCATCCTCCTGTGGTCAGCTGAATGTTGCACTTTCCCTCATCTTGTGGCAAGCCTACACAAGCGCGAATTCTGGAGGTATTCTAAAAGCCCTGTGGTCTAAGGTGGGGGAGTAGTAACAAACCAGGTCTCCTTGCAGACATTACCTTAGGACCTCAGAGTTTACTCACTTCTAGATACTCCGTGTTCGTCCACGGAGAGCAGTGGACTGCAGACCTATTTCCTTCCACAAGAAATGGAAAGGCTTTTTTTTTTTTTTTTTTTTCTGGACCTGGGTAGCTCTGTGTATGTGCCTGAAGTCTCCGCATTTGTCCCGAGTTCCTATCCTTACTCAGCCGGACGCCGAGAGAGACTGGAGGCCTAGGCATAGAGGACGCGCATGCGCAGTTTGCTGGTCCTGCCGCGCACCTGCTGTCTGGCCTCCAGGACCTCAGGATTGTGCGGACAGGGGCCTCCCCCTCACCCCTGGACATCTCCCTATCTCCACTGGTTCCCCGTGCTGCGGTCCGGATGCAGAGCAGGGGAGGTTGCTTACAGGCAGAACCCACAGGGCCACAGTGCTAGGAGGGCATCTCTACACGAAGCAGGCTTCCCAGATTGCTCCGCTGCTCCCGGTGCATTTTAAAGGCAACTCGTGTTTGTCTTCTCCAAAGGAAGCTACCAAATCACATTTCTCGAATTTCAAAATCTTGGATTTCTTTACCTTCGAATTTCTTAGTGCTTTATCAAAAGTAAACAAGGTTGATCTGAAGGGCTGAGGGAGAAAGGGGAACGCCACGAATTTGCCTTTAACATTTCTGTACCGTTGTAGTGTTGCGAGTCGTAAGTGCTGTGTTTGAAAATCAAGCAATTAGTATTTTTTAAAAATTAACAATAAATTTCTGATGAAGAATGAGACTATAATCCAATACTATGTTGCATCTTCGTCTTCCAGATAAGGAGAAATGATCAAGCTATCACAAGCCACATGATACTCTTAACTGTATTAACTCTCACTTAACATTTGGGATAGTCCGAAACGAAGCTCTGGATTATATGGAACATGGAGAGCCTAAGCTCAGTTGCTATGGCCGTTCTCACTTTTGTCTTTGCTTTTTCAGGACAACCAGAAATTCACCACGCCTGAACTTCAGCTCAAGGCCATATTTGAGAATACTTTCAGAAACACTTTTGCAATTCAGGAAACAAGCCAGAATAGTTCTCAGTAGGAGCCCATTCTTCCATAAAGTAGCCCTCCCCCGGCCCCCAACAGACCCTTCAGCAGCTCCGTGGTAAGGGGCTGTGGTCCCTCCCACCGACAATTCTGCCTGTTGCTGTACAAACAACTTTTTCAAAATTTTTTGTTGCCATTTTTGTTCATTTATTTTTCTAAATAAAATATAAAATTATCTTGTCAAGCTCTCTTATTGAATAATTTGGAGTGACATTTACAATAGAAAATACTGGGTCTTTCTATAAGGGATCGCACCGCGTGCTTCCATTTATTTTAATCTTTTATTAGGCCCCTTAACTTTTCTCTTCCTTTCCCCTCTCCACACAGGATTTACCCATTTCTTTCTTTTCTTTCCTTTTTTTTTTTAACACTCAGGCAGTTAATATTTTTTCTTGCTATTTGAATGTAAACTATCCCCCCAATGTATTTTATTATCAATTATTGACTCTTATAGAAAGCTATTATATACTGTGGTCACTGATTACCTTACTGAATACTGGATAACATCCTTTTTTTTAATAATAATATTTTTTTATTATATTATGTTGGTCACCATACAGTACATCCCTGGTTTTAGAATAACATCCTTTTTGGCCTCATTCCCAGTGGCATCAGGAAGCTTGTAGTGGATGCAGAAACATAGCCAGTTTTCAGTTCATGGGGTCAACTGATGGACGTATTCCTCCCTTGGGCACTAAAATCTCTGACAATTCTCGGTTCTGTCAGCAAATGGCTCTGCTATTTGCTGGTGACCTTGCACGTCCCCACATATACCACACAGGCGAGACTTCACTGCAGCTGATTTGATCCACGTCTTGGCAGATACCCCTGTGATCTTTCCAGGACACAGAGCATGGGATGCTTGTGAAGCACTGTGACAAGGCCATGTCCCATCTCCACCTTATCTCCCAGAAGTTAAAATGACCCACTCTCTCCTCACATTCCGAGTTCCGATGAGGCGTGAGGCTTTCTGCCTCTTTCTCTAGGGGTCCCTGCGGCTATGGCAGTGCTCCGTTTCAGCATGAACGCGTGCCCTAGCGCATGCCGCATCAAATGCCGTCCGCGTCCCCGCTTGTTCGGTGGCACCCCATGGGACAAAGGACATGGGGAGCCGGCACCTTTGCTCTTCTTGCTTTTGCTGTTTATGTGAGTAATAAACTGATCTAAAAAGGACGCTTATTTCTTTACCAGCCAAATCAGTCAGCCTTGCCTGACAGGTTCCCAGATGCAATATATTCTGGCTAGAGCACCTGACAAGAGGTTCAGAGCATGCACCACACCCTTCAGGGAAATACCTCAACCTCAGCCGTCATTGCCTCCAGCTGCTTCCAAAGGGGAGCCTCCAACACACCGCTTTGCCATTCAACAATAAAATTTTGTTGTCGGGGTGGGTCATTTTGAAGATTAAATTAATTTACATATGTAAAGTGTTAAAAATGTCAGAGACACACGAATGTATCATTGTGGCTACACACAGTAGGGATTCTGTATTCAAAATGTTAATTCAAGCAAAAGGAAGCAATTCTAGTTGTCTACTTAGCTAGTTGATGGATACTCAAACAGAGGCCATAAAAACCAAAACTGATATGGATCCTAGCCCTTCCCAAAGAGACCTTTGTCTATTTTCCAAGGTAATGATGCTCTGGGGGAAAAAAAAAGAAGAAGAAGAAGAAAGAAAGAAAGAGAGAAAGAAGAAAGAAAATTTGCATCACTGACCACGTCAAGTATTTTATTCCTGGAGATCTCTCCTATTATGTTGTCTATTTTTAAACCTTTATCTGCTGATAAAGTTATATTTTTCATTTAGATTTACCTTTTAAATTTGGTCTCCTTTTTGTTTGCTTTGTTGAATGAGGGGGAATCAGTAATGTGGCTTTATTCTTTCACAATTATCTAGAATGGGTTCTTTTTCAACCTACTCTTTTTATTTATGGCAGAAACAGTGTGTTCTCCAAATATCACATATATCCCCCTAACTTTTCCAGCCACTTGCATTAAGCCTGGATAAATGACTAAGACACTGACCAATGGACTATGATCAGAAGTGGCATATGTCATTTGCAAGCTGATTCCCAGAAGGGCAGTGAGAATTCCGTGTAACCTCTCCTGCCACGTTGATTACGGAAGCCTTGTTTTGAGATGACAGAGCCTAGAGGTGGACCCCTCCTGGTACGTGTATTCACTACCACCCCAGGAGGGCTCCCATATCCACTGTGACTTTGAGTAAGCAAGAAGTAGACTTTATTGCCTAAGCCATTAAAACTCGCCCATAAACATAGCCCAGCAGGAACGGGCTAATGCATATTGAAAACAAGAGAGAAACACTTGCAAGAGTGAGTTTTTAGGATGCGCGACTGGGAAGGGTAGATTATTAAGACCGGGTAATGGAGACTCCGTTGATATGGAAGCGCTCTCCTCTGATCAGGGCATAAGGCACTGGCAAGAGCATCTGGGCTGGTCTAGGACTGAAGTGGCTCCTTGAAGCTTGGACAAAAGGATGGCTTTTAGCAAATGAGGTGGAGATGCCCCAAAATCCTTGGCATAGTACCAAAGAAGGGGTCAGAAGGCTCAGAGAGGTAGGAAGGTTCACATGGGTATATCACATGAAGACATGCCTGAAGACACGCTATATGGCTTGTCATCCAGAGGAGCCCAGAGAACATCCCCTTTACAGTAAGAAGAGCATTCTGTGGGAGTGCTGGCATTTTTGACGACCTCACTTTTGCCTATCCTCTGTAAACTGGAGTGGACACTAATCTACACCCAATCTCCCCATACCCCTCCTCCTAGTCATGGTCTGGAAGACCACAGAGATCATTCCTGCAAGCAACAAACAGCTTCTCCTGAGGCACCTGCGTGGTTCAGTTGGTTAAATGTCCAACCCTTGAGCTCAGCTCGGGTCTTGATCTCAGGGTCTCAGGGTTGTGCGTTCAAGCTCCGAGTTGGGCTTTCCTGCTGGGTGTGGAGACTACGAAAGAAAGAAAGAAAGAAAGAAAGAAAGAAAGAAAGAAAGAAAGAAAGAAAGAAAGAAAGAAAGAAAGAAAGAAAGAAAGAAAGAAAGAAAGAAAGAGAGAGAAAGAGAGAAAGAGAGAAAGAGAGAAAGAAAGAAAGAGAAACAACTTCTCTTTTAGCAATTATGAATGTTCAGGTTCTATCTCATATAACAGACAGCCCTCTTTAATGAAAAAGATGGATCTGGAATCTTTGAAATTTATTATCCTACTTTTGAATGATCCAGCAAACAACCAGATTTAATGTTTTGTAGAAATGTTGTTAAAGATTCATTTGCATACCAAGAATTCTGATTAGCACGTACCTCTCTTCCAACATGTATGTCCAGAGTAAAAGTGGTTCCAATATCCATGGGGTCTATAAGGCATGAGGGGAAAACAGTAATTTGTACTTTAAAAAGTGGTAAATCTTAACATTTCACACAATTCACAGTCAGGATTGAGACATGTTGATTATCATTTCTCTCTACCTTTCCAAAGAAAAGAAAGAGCTATGGGACTGAGTTCTAGAAATCAAGGGTGGTAATTCTAGTTGTTCTTTTAATTCACTATTTGGCATTATGGAAAGGAAAGAAGGAGGGGAGAACCTTAAACGTGTGTGCTTTGGTTTCCTCATGTATAAAACAGGCCTATCAACATTTGTTTTGCCTTACATCTCATGATTGTGGTGAAGTTAAAATAAGATTCTTTTTGCAAAATCCTTTGATAAACCACTACATACTCAGTGGCATTGAGGAAGTAGAAATTAGCTCAGTCTGAGATAGCAAAAATCTGCCCTGCCCTTTATGAGGCTGTAATAACAGATATGGAGAAAGCCAGCTGCAAGTTTAATGAGAAACATTCTCCTAAGAGCTTGCCACAGCTGTAAAATATCCTAACGACCCTTCTTCGATTGACTAGTGCATCCTCACTCACTGAGGAACTTCGTTGTCAAAATCCGCACACTATCAGAAACTTGCTGTTTGATATGATCTCAGCAAGTATAAAACATCTCACCCTTGCTTGGAGGGTCCAAGTTATTTTGCTAAAGAGATGAAATCTTGATTTCCAATCCAGGGGCACAGCTTCCAATATGGGATTTCCAAAGACAACATTCCACGTTTTCATAACTTTGTGGTTTTCCAGCAATAGGACCTGGGTCCACTTCACAATCCAGACCTGATCTTTACACAGCTCTGGCTTGGTTTGAACCTCTCAAATCACTGCATCCTATAAATTATACTTCAACTCCACCCTTTCCTGAACTGTATAATGACTCTATGTCTTCGTTTTGTGCAATGTCCATGGTTCTCTGGTGTATGTTCCTCTCCCTTGTTGCAATGAGTCAATAAATCTGTTGGAATACAGGCTTGTTTGTCCCTGGGAATCTTAAATTGATTGAATCAGGACACCTTGCTGGAGGACATCCTTCAAAATCTCAAACTTGACTTTCCCAGTGGTTGTTTGACTCCCTTTGTTTTGTGTGTGTGTGTGTGTGTGTGTGTGTGTGTGTGTGTGTGTGTGTGAGGGTAATTAGACAGCAGGACTTCTGAGCTTTTCAAGAATTTTGACCAGTTTGTTTTTCAGAGTCCATAGTCTCTCATGCTTCATTCCCCCTTCTGATTGCAAACTGAGGGCTTCAGAGGGGAGGGGGGTGGGGGAATGGGATAGGCTGGTGATGGGTAGTAAGGAGGGCACGTGTTGCATGGTGCACTGGGTGTTATATGCAACTAGTGAATCATCGAACTTTACATCAAAAACCAGGGATGTACTGTATGGTGACTAACATAATATAATAAAAATATTATTATGAAAAAAAATAAATAATAAATAAATAAATAAATAAATAAATAAATAAATAAATAAGAATTTTGACCAAATGATAACATTATTACCCAGGAGAAGAGTACTTAGCATTCTGTGCTCCATAAAAGATAAAGAGGTGGAAGAGAATGGGTGGGAAACACCACATAAATTCAAGAATTCAGTATTAAATAGGCATGAATAGCTAATCAAAATGCTCTCATTTTATGAACATATTTCTACATCAAAATATGAGCACATATATTCAATCAACAGTGCTCATACTATTAAATATGAATTTATAATGATTTCTTTTGTCTTTGCACACGTCGTAGGAAAAGAAAATGCAGAGAATGGGATTTTAATATCACTGATTCATTTTCATGTGTTTGGTGCATAGAGTAAAATATATCAGGAAAAAGCAGCTCTGAATTCAGATTCCTAAAATCCTCAAACCCAAGACTTGCTCGCCATATCTGACACAATTTTTGGTGGTGAGCGAGAAGCTTCCTGGTTCTCTTTTCCAACGTTTGTTTTCACTTAGTTGTCACTGATGTTTTCTGAATAAATGAATGAATTTCCTTGTTAATTGCCGCGTGTGTGACCCAGCAACATAGAATTCAAGGAACAGAGGTTTACAAAGCTGGCCAGGAAAGGCATGCTGGCTGAAGCAAGCTTCCTAAATTAGAGCCCAAACTGGTTAATAAGGCAATCAACCCACAACCTTTGACATTATTTTTTCTACCAAAAAATAATGTGAATCTCTACTGGACACACATCTATAAGCTAACATGTAACCTCACAAAGTCAGGCCCTAATTAGTAGTAAATAACAAATTCGGACATGTATCCTTTTGCTTTATTGCCTTAATTGCCAAGTGTGGATAATTTTTCTTCATCTCCTGATTGACCTTAATCTGCCACTCGGGGGAGAATATTACAATACATTTGATTAACAACTTACAACTTATAGAGGCTTGAACAATTAATAGGTTGGTAAGGTTAGAGGTAAACTGCAGAAACTAACACACTGTTATAACTTTCTAGATTGGTGGGGAAGTTAACTGCAAAGGTGGTATTCCTTTATTCCTCTATAGAAAGATAACCAGTTGTATATCTAATTTAGCTGTCTCAGTTGGACATTTCTTTTTCCCAACTATATGATTCTCTGTTTCTTAATGCTCCAGAGTCCCTTTGAGTCCTACTAATAATTCCAAGTGGTGACCTGAGGGCTCCTGGTCTCCTCGGCAGCCCTCCCTTCCACCCACTGCTGCTTTCTCTACAGAGCAATCAGAACATCAGTATGCAGCCAAGAAGCCAACAGAGAAGGGAATTCCTTAAGAAAACTATGAAAGACCAGGGAAGATCATGAAACGCCCAGCACTCCAGTCTGTTCTTTGAATTCAACACACCCCCTTGGTCAACACTGTTTTAGTTGCCATCACTAGGAGCTGAGAAAATTGGCCTGTTGGGCAATTTAGCTGTATCTTGCTCTGTCTTTCCTAACACCTCGCTTTTCTATTTCCCATCCTTCCAACTAATCCCTATGCACTTCCTCTGCCTCTATTGCTTGCCCAGGACAACATTGGAAGGTGGATCCCAGAATGAGTATGTGGATCAGAGCCCTCTCCCCTCCTCCCTACTTGCCCCCAGTCCCACTCAACCCCCTCGCCAACCCAGAACCTGTTGACATTGTTTCCATGAATAATAAATAGACTTCTAGTGCTCGAGACATTACACATTGGTTAAAAACAGATGGTGGAAACTCCCTAAAAAACAAATTTAGTTGTATTACTTACGAAAAATATAGCAAACAATTAAAATGAATCTTTTGTTGGAAAAAGTGTGCATTTTGACGTTATCTGATTTGCTAATCCCCCTAATGCATATTTCCAAATTAGTTTTGTTCATAAAATCCATGGAAGAAAAACAGTGACTTCTTGATAAAAGTTATTAATCTTAAATCGTGGAAGGAGCCAAGATGCCCTTCAACAGAGGACTGGATTAAGAAGATGTGGTCCATATATACAATGGAATATTACTCAGCCATCAGGAAGAATGATTTCTCAACATTTGCAGCAACATGGACGGGACTGGAGGAGATTATGCTAAGTGAAATAAGTCAAGCAGAGAAAGACAATTATCATATGGTTTCTCTCATCTATGGAACATAAGAACTAGGAAGATCGGTAGGAGAAGAAAGGGATAAAGAAAGGGGGCTAATCAGAAGGGGGAATGAACCATGAGAGACTACGGACTCTGAGAAACAAACTGAGGGCTTCAGAGGGGAGGGGGGTGGGGGAATGGGATAGGCTGGTGATGGGTAGTAAGGAGGGCACGTATTGCAGTGTACACTGGGTGTTATACGCAACTAATGAATCATCGAACTTTACATCGGAAACCAGGGATGTACGTATGTTGACTAACATAATATAATAAAAAAATATTATTATAAAAAAAGTTATTAATCCTGTAACAACACTGACAGATGTGTCTGATCGGTTTTTTTCCCTTTCTTCCTTCTGAAGGAAACACATCTGCTGAACTGAGACCCAAGCATCCAAGACAATGGTTCTGGCTCTGCCTTTCATTCTCCATACGACTTTGGAAAAGATTCTTAAACAGTTATGTGCTAGAGTTTTCTCATCTATAAAACAAAGGTAAAAATAGTTATTCTGCCTACTCCTCATTGATGTTTTAGAATTAGGAGATATTATTTCCAAAATTATTTTTGGAAAAGTTTGTGCATAAGCTAATGGCATGATGGAGAACACCTGTCAAAAAGACTTATTTGGGCTTTTTGGGCCTTTCCAAGTTTCCAATAACAATATATGTATCAAAGTAATCAAAAATTACCTTTTTTGTGATCTGCAGGTGATAAAGGTTAGTTAAGGCAGAAATTAGTACCTACATTGAAGACATCAGTATAAACAGATGTGTGGGCTTTTCTCTGACACCAGCTTTGTGGTGTTTTTCCCAATGATAAGTAGGTTATTCCAACACCAATCAATTCTCCAGCTCTTCAACACCAACTGGGTGTTGAACAATTCAATTCAGTTCTGACACTAACTACCCAGAGTTAGCACAGTCCCCCAATACTGCCCCCACTTCAGACACCAGCTACAAATGGGGTCTTCAAGCTACCCATGTTTCTGCCCAGCCAATTATAAATTTGGGGGTTCCCATGATGCCCCCTTAGGTCCAATAATTTGCTAGAATGACACATAGAACTCAGGAAAGTGCTCTCCTTATGGTTACAGTTTTATTATAAAGAATACAACTCAAGAACAGCCAAATGGAAGAGGTGGATAGGGTGAGGTGTGGTGTCGCGTGCCAGGGTTTCCACACCTTCTCCAGCATGCCACCCTCCCAGCACATCAATGTATTTACCAAGTCAGGGGCTCCCGACCCCACTGTTCAGGGATTTTTACCAAGGTTTCATTATATAAACATGATGAGCTAAATCATGGGCCATGGGTGATTGAACTTAATCTCCCACCTCTCTTTTCTCCCCAGAGGTCAAGGGATGGAACTGAAAGTTGTAACCCTCTAATTGTCATAGAGACACTCTTAACACTGGGGAAATTCCAAGGGTTTGGGGAGCTCTGTGCTAGGGATAAAGACCAAATGCTTATTTTTTATTATACCACAATAGGCATGATTTCGTGAAAGGAAGAACAAAAAAACAAATATGCTAGTTTGTTTCTACTCTAATTTTTATATATGAACACACATATTCAGTGACTGGGACCTTGTCTCCCACATTTCCCAAAAAACAGAAATATGCTAGTTTGTTTCTACTCTAATTTTTATATATGAACACACATATTCAGTGACTGGGACCTTGTCTCCCACATTTCCCAAAATGGCACACGAGGTAAATACAGGGAACGTGTTCCCAGCGTTGACAGGACCGTTGGATGTAGAGAGCACTCAAAGTATGGCACATCAGGAAGCAGGAGCTCTGAATGCAGACGCCTGATGGTCTACAGCCCGAAGCTGGCAGTCCTCACCCTCCTCCTCTGGCCCTCTTCCTCGTGCTGAGCTCAGAGCTTCCGGGGGCCCTTCCTCCCCACTGGATTCACTACTGATCTCTGTACAGAGAAACAAAACCCCTTAGGGATCTCAACATGGGGCCAAGGAACCAGCAGGAAACCCCATCATAAGGGGACACCAGGAAAGACCTGGGTGCTGGGGCCAGTTCTGGCAAGAATGTCCCTGCTCCGCACGGTGCCATCTTCTTGCGGAATCCGGGGGCCTGCAGGTTAACGGTGCTCCAGTCACTCTCCTGGGATGCTTTGTAAGGACAGGTGATCACAGTAGCCAGCTCTGGTCATCTTGCTCCCCGTTTTCTGGACACTCCCTCTCTTCTTCCCCTTGCAGCTCTCTCTCCCATTTCCCTGCCTCCGCTTCTCTTTCTCGCAGCTCATACCACCTCCTCCTCTCAGCTCAGCGTATTCCCTTCGGCACTTCCATGTCTGCTTTCTCTAACCTGACTCACATTTTGTCCCCTCATCTCCTCTTGCCATCTTGCTCTACACATCTCTTTAGTGCCCCCCTTTCAGTACCTTTCTACTTCACCCCCAACTGTCCTCTGTCAGGCAAGAGCTTCGTCACTGAGCACCAGGGTCTCCCTATCCTGCATCCATCCTGTCCTCTCTGGGCTGACTCCTTCGCTGCGACACACGTGGTGTCACCACATCAGACTCCCTCAGCCAACTTTATTGATTATTTCAGGTGCTGGGACGTATGCTGTTCCTGCTGGCTGGGCTTCTTGGTGAATTTTGAGGTGACAAGATGCAATTGTTTCTGTATATCCCCCAGACCCCCAGCACAAGATTGTACTAGATGTTCGTATCTGGAGAGCTCTGCCCCTAGAATAACGATCCAGATAGAACCCTCAGCTGTCTCCTTGTCGGCGCCCTGCTCCCCTCTCTCCCTGCTCCACCTGAGAGGGTCGCCCCTGTGCTGCCTCTCACCTCCTGCCTTGCTCTGTGTCAGGACCTCTGTGTCCTTCTCTTTCCATCTCTCCAGGGTTTGCCTTTTTACCCTGAAATCTACCTTTTTGTTTTTCCTCTTTGCTCTAGCCTGCTATTCTCAGTCACTCACTGGAAATTATCTTGGCTGAATTTTGTGTTTATCTTGTGTCCTTTTCAAAGGTGGCTTAGTACATGTCTACATAAATACACTTCTTAGAACTGTTTCCCTAGAACCTTCCATACAAATACATCAGTAGTGTAATGTTTGCCAACACATGTGACGAGCATTCAGGGTTCTGAAAATTTAGTGTTAGCGGGGATGACCCCCTGCGGCAGAAATTTCTGTGCGTTGACCACCCCCTGATGCTAAATATTCCATCATGTCTCCTCCCTTCCGGCCTCACTGACATCCAGCAACGTTCCGTTCACTCCCACTGAACACTCTGTCTTCAGGATTTTGTTTTGCCCCTCCCCTACTTTCTCTTTTGTCAGCATTTTCTTTGTCCTCTATGTTTCTCTCTCCATATGATCTTTCTCACTATCCCTGGTGCAAACTGTCCTCCTCTGCCTCTGTTTCTCTCAGGCTTTCCCTGGACCCTCTCCCTGCCTCTAGACTCCCAGTCCTTGTCTTGTGTGTTGTCCTCATCTCAAAGGTTGCATCCCTCCATCACTCCAGGTCTCTCACTGGGCTTTGACCTGTGATCAGAGCCCCTTCCCCACCTCTACCTCTAGGGTCTTCTCCAGGATGCTGCTTACTGGCCAGTCTAACCATCATGCACATTATTTCCATGTTCCTGTGACACCTTCTGGTGAGAAGGATAAAGGTGTCTCCCTGACAAACCTCCACTAAATGGGAGAATTTTGTATCTCATGTTTATTTAGGTAAAACTGTACTTGCTCTATAACTCCCATTGGATGGACCAATCCATCCACCTGTCTATCCTCATCCTCCACTAAGGACTTCAGCTCCCCTTTCTCTCTTGCCTCCAGGGCAGCGCTAGGGTGACACAGGCAAGAGGCCTAAGAAGACTGATTTAAGGAGGCACATACTCTTGGGTTCTCTTTAAATTTCATCCCCTAGGCCCTGTGGGTCTCACTGCGCATGTGTGACTCCCTCCCTCCTTGGAAAGGAGCCAGAGGCTGGGCCCGAGTGTATGGCCTCTCCTGTCTCCACGTAAGGAGCTGGTCATTTAAAACACAGGATTCAGTCATAGTTACCTTGTCTATCATCCAGCAGGCCACATACCTTCTCTGACTTCCTCTCCTTCATTCTTAAAACTTTGGATTCATCGGGCGCCGAAGAGAGAGAAAAGTAAAGGAGAGACCAGAGCCAGTGACCAGGGAACGAACTAAGGAGTAGTTCGTAGACACTAAGGTCTGAGGTTGGCGACAAAGGTGAGCTGCTCCTTGTGCAGAAATACTCTTCCTTCTTCAAGACTCCACCCAAAATGCAACCAAGTCCTGCTATGCCTCTTTTCCATCACATTAGACCTCATTTCCTTTCTCTCTCCTGCATTTTCCACTAGGATCCAACCTCCAGGCATTGCTGCTTCTATCCTAGGAAAATATTTCTGCATCCTGGATTGCATTGTCTTCCATGTCCTTGTGTTTCCATCTCTCCTCGCTCCAGCCATCCTTTCTGCTCAGTCCTTGCTGCCTCCACCTTCCTGCCCAGCTCTCTTCCTCTACATCTTCCCACCTTCCACGTCAGGCTCCGTTCCTGTTCTCTCTGACTTTCTCGACACACAGAAATGAAAAGATACACTTTTTAGTTATACTAGTGTCTCCTGGCAGTGGGAGGAGGGGTGTGGGGAGTGAAATGGGGTTGCCTTTTGAGGTGATTGATAGTTTTTGAAAGTAGATACAGGAGATAGTTGCACACCATTATGACTGCAGATATCACTAAATGTTCAAAGTGGTTAATTTTATGTTACGTGAATTTTACCTCCATTAAAACACACACACAGACTCTGGGTTCACCCTTGCTCATCTGACTCCAGGCCGACTACAGACACACCATCTCCAGATTTCAGTGTCCCTACCTGCAAAACGGGCACATGAGCAATGCTAACCTCCAATGGCAGCCTGAGCACTAAACCTAAAACTGCCAGCACCCATGTTCAACCAGTGAGATGTTAATAACATGGCTATTTCTAGTGTGTCTTTTAACCCTTTCTTCCCTGTCTTTCATTTCCTTCCTTCTCTCTCAAAGTACCCACATCCTCCCCTCCATCTTTCTACCACTTCCTCTTTTCTTTCTCTGTGTGACTGGCTTTCTCCTTGAATATCTGGGCTCTTGCCCAGACCCTGCCATCATCAAGGGTCTTCTCTTTGATGTTGGCCAGGGGCCCAGAGTTCTTAGCCCTTAATAACTTCACACTGAAGGTCACCTCTGGAAATTCATAATTCACATTAAGATCCTTATTCCACCCTCTAGGCTATTGGACAGAAAGTCTCTCTTTGCCACTTTTGTCTTGGATTCAAACAGAATCATGTTATTTTTGGAATCCATACAAAGTCACACTCATCTACCTGCCCCATGTCCCTCTGGATTCCCTCTCCAGCATCACAGTTGCCCTTCCTGAGTTCTGGCCTCTTTGTAACCAGGAAACAAATTCTGTATTCTATCATAATTACCTTGTTCACAACCTGGCCAAGTGTTGGGTGGTTTTTGTGTCTCTTCACTGTCACTTTCCTGGGGAAAATATTTGTCTTCAATTACTGAACAGAGAAAAAAATTTAGTGGTTTCAGGCAAATGATCAGGGACACCACCTCATAATTACTGCACCTGAATCCAGGTACTCAGTGGGGACTTCTGGACCCTGGGTCAGTTCATCTCAGTGACTCCTAACTTGGTGTCTTTTGTTCCTTTCCCCGGGACATCAAAGAGAAAAACACACACACACAAATCTTATAGGTGATAAACCTGTCGTGTTTAAGGATTATGGAGCAGTGGGAAAGTTATAAATGGTAATTAATCACCCAACAAGATGGCCAGAGAGGAGTGAAAGCTTATCTCAATATAAATTCTTTTAAGTGGAATATCTCTGTGAACAGTACAAAGGAAGCGAGGGAATTCTTTGGGAGAAGAGCTAGGCTCTCAGAGAGATCCCTGGGTATGAAGGGGAAAGCCCACCTGCTCTGAAGATGCTGCTAGACAAGAGGAGGGTTGGAGCAGGGAGGGCGAATGCTTCCCAAAGGCGCAAAGCACAGGACACCTGGAGGAACAAGACAGACCTCCCAGGGACCCAGATCCCAGGAACAAGGGAAGGACACTCTGCAGCTCTGAGCAGGGAGCACAGATAGCGGAGCTGGAGGACCACCCCATAGGCCTGCGCCAGGGCTGGGGAGGCCACCAACCAGGGGAGGCGGGGACACCAGCCCAGCACCCCTGCCTGGAGGTGACCCAGCACACGTGGGAGGAAGGAAATAAACCACGAAGACTGGAGGGTTGGGGGAGGTGGGGGTGTCTGTGGGGAGTCCAGGGAGGAGGAGACACCACGAGGCAGGGGACCTGCTGCTGCAGGGCCCATGGTGGGAGCTCCTCCTGGGGCAGGGCCTGCAGGGGGGAGTTGCACAGGACAGTGGGAGCCATGGGTGCTTTGTCATCCGAGGACCTGGCCTCAGACCCTGGCAAAACCAGGTGGAAGATATGAGGAGAACAAAGAGAAAGGTGAAGGGGGCCTGTGTGGGCAGGTGGTCCCAGGGGGGCTCAGGGGGTTCTGAGCATGGGATGAAGGTAGGGACTGAGCGGCGGGAGAGGCTGCTGCACCCCAGGTCACAGCCCCCAGATTCTGGGCTTTGGGTCACTGACCCACAGCCCCCGTGGACAACAGAGTCTGGGAGGCGACAGCTGCCATCTCCCCAGGGCAGGTGGGTGGCAGCCAGTGTAGGTGTGGGACACCCCAGCTCGGGGAGTCCCGGAACCTAACACAGGTGATGTGGGCACTGAATCTGGAAGGGGGGCTCCCTGCAGTGCATGGAGAGACTCAGAGCCCCTGAGATGTGGGAAGTACAGGCAACCACCATTCCCTCTGTTCCCATGGCCTGGGACACCCTGGTTACAGATATAATGTTAACCTAAGGTATGTAAATTTATCTCAATAAAGCTTTTAAATATTATTCACTTGAAATTTGTGCCCAGGTATTTGATTCTCTCTACGCTTTTCTCTAACTCTGGTATTAATAGAGAAATTGTATCGCTCAGGAGCACCCAGGGTGGTGCAGGGGTGAGCATCCCCCTCTGGGTTTCCGCTCAGGTCGAGATCTACGGGTGGTGGGATCAAGCCCAGCAGCAGGCTCCTCGCTCAGCACAGAGTCTGTTTGAGTTTCTCTCTCCCTCTCTCTCGCTCCTCCCCCCTGCACCCTCTCTCTAGCTCTCCCCAAAATAAATAAATCTTAAAAAAAAGAAAAGAAATTATATTGTTATTTTAGCCAATGTACTATTTTCACAAATGAATACACTCCCTACTTTATTTTCACTTCTTTTGACTTTTTTCCTTGCTTAAGAATTCTTGTGATTGGGGCGCCTGGGTGGCACAGCAGTTAAGCGTCTGCCTTCGGCTCAGGGCGTGATCCCGGCGTTATGGGATCGAGCCCCACATCAGGCTCCTCCGCTATGAGCCTGCTTCTTCCTCTCCCACTCCCCCTGCTTGTGTTCCCTCTCTCGCTGGTTGTCTCTATCTCTGTCGAATAAATAAATAAAATCTTTAAAAAAAAAAAAAGAATTCTTGTGATTTCCCTGTTTTTATGAAAATAAAATTCCAGTTCCTCAGTTTAGGGTGTCAGAGACCACACAGTCTGCCCGTGACCATCACGTCAGATCAGCCTTCCTTCCTCCCATGCCTTTCCACACGCTGGCCCTCCTTCTAGGCTAGGTGAGCTCGCGGGACTTCTCGGTTCTTTGTTTGGACAGCTTTTTGTCAGACTGCCTCATATAAGGTTTTCTGTGTGAATCAGTGACAATCTGGTCATCTTAGAAAAATGTCACAACCTATCCAGGAACACTTCCTCTTTATCAGGTCCCTGTGACCCAGAATAAATCACACATTCCCAGAAGAAGAAAAAGGGCTGTAATTAAATCTCCATGAGGCCCTAGCTGAGTAATCATCTGACTGATGATTTTGATGGTGAGACCAGAGAACATGTCGGTTTTTATTAACAGTGACTCAGTCACACAGACAAGCACAGGTCCTGGGACAGGGTAAACATTTCATGAATACTTGTTAAACCAGCAAATGAGTAAATGAATAAATGAGAAGTAGACCAGGACCTAAAAGGGAGGGGAGGGTATTGATTACCATTTTTGAAGGCTCTATGAACATGAATTAAATCGGGATACTCCTTCAGATGAACCCTGCTGAACAGGACTTGCAGAAGTGACCTATCAAAGTTCTTCTCAAAGCAGCAGAGAATATTATATACCACTTTCCCTACCGGAACCAAGTTTCTATGGGCTTCTTGAGAATCCTTTTTAAAAAATGTACAATGGGAAAAGAATATACAATAATAGTTTCAAAGTTAATCCCCAGGAAGTGACGGCATAGAACATTCATCCCCCTTTCCCAGTGTAGACAGACTACTATTTTTCATGTAATATTTTAGAACTTCTTTTTTTTTTTTAATGATTTTATTTATTTATTTGACAGAGATAAAGACAGCCAGCGAGAGAGGGAACACAAGCAGGGGGAGTGGGAGAGGAAGAAGCAGGCTCATAGCGGAGGAGCCTGATGTGGGGCTCGATCCCGTAACGCCGGGATCACGCCCTGAGCCGAAGGCAGACGCTTAACCGCTGTGCCACCCAGGCGCCCCTATTTTAGAACTTCTACATATTTGATCAACTGCTTAAAGGAACCCTTCTACTTGACTTTTGAACTTTCATCCTGCGTGGGCTGTTTCAAGAGTGGACCTTACAGCAATTCTGTTGGCTACGCAGAAACCGCTGCCTCCCTCCAGGTGTGAGGAGTCCTGCAAGGGTTTCAGGAAGGAGGAGATGGTCCTGCCATTGCTAGAAGGAGCACAATCACAGGGCACAGAGATGGCTCCTCCTCTGTTTCCCCAGGAGGGCCCACCGATCAAATTTACTTGAATGACAAGACTCCAGAACCACCTTACAAAACATATATCTTTAAAGGACACAACAGCAAGGCAGAACAAATGGATTTATAATAGCGCAAAATCCCTGGGGATTTCATTTGACATAGTGGATTTTATAATGGCATACTGCCCCAATTCTCTTAATCATTTTAATGTGTTTAATTTTGTTATATTATATAAATTGCTATACATTTGCAAAGTTATCAGTTTCAATTCAGCCATATCATCATTCCCATCCACCTTACTGCAACATGTCTCACAGAAGACAGGAGCTTCAATTAGAACAGAAACATCGTTAGCGATGACTGCCTGCCCCGTTACCCTCAACCTTATAGGACGATTAGCTCACTTAAAAAGGTCTTTCCGTGAAGAGTATGGAAAGGCCATCAGCCAGTTAGTGATACACTAAATTTTGAATCCAGGATACCACGCATAATTAGTGTGGGGCTGGGTTATCATGGGGAGATATAATAAACTTCACATACATTGTAGAACTCTTCCATGATCAAGGAGCAGTCTCTGAGGCTTTCAAGGAAAGGAAATGGCTTTGTTATTGTGTTTGCTATCTCCACCTTATTTTGCTTGGTGATTCAAAAGAGCCTCATGGGAAATCTTCTTGTTCTGGACTAGTGGAAACATCCTAAGGAAAAAAATACAATAGAATGAACATCAAGATTGCAAGCTGCCCTTCCCACCCGACAAAATCACACAAACAAAACTAAAAACAAAGAGCAAGCAAACAGAAAAGTCTAAGCCCAGATGCTTCCCTTGTGAATTCTCTAAAATATACATTTAAGGAAGGCTATTACAATCTTACACAGATTCTGTCGGTGAATAAAAACAGGAGCACAGTCCAGCGTGCTAGAGTAGGACAGCGTGATCTTGATACAACGAAACTGACAAAGGCACTACAAAAATGAAAGCACAGATCTCTCTCTCTCATGGACACAGATGGAAAAATATCTTCCTTACAGAACATTAGCAAATCAAATCCAGCAATAGATAAAAAGGGTAATGCATCGTGACTAAGCAGGACTTAGTGTGGGAATGCAAGAATTCTTTAATGTTTAAAAGTCAAGGTATATGTATCACCACATTGACAAATTGAAGGAGAAAACTATGAAATAATTTCAATAGACTCAGAAAAAGCACTTGATAAAATTCAACATCTCTTCACTTTTTTGACTCTCAGAAAGCTAAAAGAAGAAAGAAATTTTCTTAATCATGGGGCACCTGGGTGGCCCAGTCGTTAAGCGTCTGCCTTCAGCTCAGGGCGTGATCCCAGCGTTCTGGGATCGAGCCCACATCAGGCTTCTCCCCTGGGAGCCTGCTTCTTCCTCTCCCACTCCCCCTGCTTGTGTTCCCTCTCTCGCTGGCTGTCACTGTCAAATAAATAAATAAAATCTTTTAAAAAAATTTCTTAATCTAATAAAGGGTATGCACCCAAAAAACCAAAAAGAAAAAAACAAAAACCTAAAAAACCAACAACTATGTCTAACATCATACCAAAAGGTGATTAAGTACTTTCTCACTCAATCTGAGAATAAGATAAAATGTGCACTGTCACCATTTCTATTTAACATTTACTGGAAATTTTAGCCAATGCAATAAGGTGAGAAAATCAATTTTTAAAATAAACCCAATAGGGGAGAAATAGAACCACTATTATTTGCAGCTGTTTGTGTACTTAGAAAATCTAAAAGAATTCATAGATAAATTTTGGAATTAATTAGTAATTGAACAAGGTAATTGGACTCAAGATCAATAGGCAAAAATAAATTGTATCTCTATATACGTATAGCAAACAAGTTGAAACACGGATAGAGAACAGTATCGTTTCTAAAAGCATCGAAAACCATCAATAATGACAAAGCCAACAAAAGATGTCAAGAACACTACACTGAAAATCACAAAACATTCACTCAGAGAATTTAAAGAAAGCCAAAATAAATGCAAAGGTATACCATGCTTATGGATTTGAAGACTAAATAGTGTTAACATGTAAGTTCTCCCCAGTTGCCCCACAGGTCCAATATAGTTTCAATAAAATGCAAGTAGAGGTGGACAGTAGGCCTCCTGGTTCCAGTGCTCTGGACACTGCCACCATCAACACCGGCACCACCAATGCAAGAGAAGAAATGTCTCAAGCAGGACTGCTCTCTGGACGCTTCTCTGTGTGAGCATGTCCTAGAACCTGGGGAGGTCTCAGAAGGATCCATCTCAAGGATTACATCCATTGAAAGCCCTCCTTTCATAGTGACAACTGGGCAACGTGGCTCCATGGCTGGTCTTCAAAGGGAAGAGATGGAATTGAGGTTGATGCTATCCCCCATTGCTGAGCTCCGCATGATGGCCATGCATAGCTTGGCCTCTACCTACAACCAGACAGGCTTGAAGGGTGTCTTTAGAAGTTTTATGGATGGTCTCTAACTCCAGGAAGAACATAAAGTTCTGGAGCTTCCTGACCCTCAGGAACAGGGTGTCCCCAACCATGGCGGGAGCTGGTGCTGCCCACGGAGCTAGGGCTGGTGTTGCAGCTTGGCTGGGGACCCCACTTCCTGCAGTAACTGTGCAGCAGGTCAGCGTGTGCCGAGGGAGGGGGATGGGACAGGGCTAGCTCCTCCCCCAACCATAAGCCTGGAGGTGGCCTGTTGGTTTCGTTTCCTTTTTTAACTATTTTCTGATCCCTTCTCATATTTGAATTCTGAGTGTCACTGAGGGACACTACTGAGGTGTCATGCTAGTTTTTCTTGCTTTTTGGTAAGAGAATGAATTCATTATACCTCTGGGGCTGTTACTGGTTAGCTGCCCCAACACTGGCGGGACCTGCTCTGCTCCTCACGCCAGCCCACTCTGTGGTGGTCTGTTCAAGAGGCGGAGCCTTCCTCTCACGCACTGGTTATATGGAGGGCATCAAGTGGAACGCTGGTCATAACCTCCCTGTTTGTGATGTTCCCGTCAAAGAGAAAATCTGCTGGAATAGATTTCTGAGGAGTAGAGAGCTGCATAAAATGTCGGTTTCAGGTAAGCTTGTTGTGGAAATAGATAAACTGATTTTAAAATATAAATGGAAATGCCAAAGGCCAAGCTTAGTCACGAGTATCTTGAAAAAGAATAATAATTTTACCTTGCTATACATTTATAGTAATTAAGACAATGCAATATGGGCACAAAGATTTTTTCCATTTACACTCTGCCATCATTCAACGAAGTATTTGAAGTGTCTTTATTTTTTTTTAACAATCTCTTTTTTTTAAGATTTTATTTATTTATTTATTTGCGAGAGAGCACAAGCAGGATGAGGGGCAGAGGGAGAAGCAGATTCCCCACTGAGCAGGGAGCCTGATGCGAGGCTGGATCCTGGCATTCCAGGATCATGACCTCAGATGCTTAACTAACTGAGCCACCCAGGTGCCGTAAACTGTCTTTAAAATACTTAAAAGGTATAAATTAACATAGTTAAAATGTCCATGCTACCCAGAGCAATCTACACTTTCAATGCTATCCCGATCAAAATACCGAGAACGTTTTTCAAAGAACTGGAACAAATAGTCCTTAAATTTGTATGGAACCAGAAAAGACCCCGAATCTCCAAGGAACTGTTGAAAAGGAAAAACAAAGCTGGGGGTATCACAATGCCGGACTTCGAGCTGTACTACAAAGCTGTGATCACAAAGACAGCATGGTACCGGCACAAAAACAGACACATAGACCAATGGAACAGAATAGAGAGCCCAGAAATGGACCCTCAGCTCTTTGGGCAACTAATATTTGATAAAGCAGGAAAAAACATCTGGTGGGAAAAAGACAGTCTCTTCAATAAATGGTGCTGGGAAAATTGGACAGCTACATGCAAAAGAATGAAACTTGACCACTATCTCACACCATACACAAAAATAAACTCCAAATGGATGAAAGACCTCGATGTGAGACAGGAATCCATCAAAATTCTAGAGGAGAACATAGGCAGCAACCTCTACGACATCAGCCAAAGCAACCTTTTTCATGACACATCCCCAAAGGCAAGAGAAACAAAAGATAAAATGAATTTATGGGACTTCATCAAGATTAAAAGTTTCTGCACATCCAAGGAAACAGTCAGAAAAACTAAGAGGCAGCCCACGGAATGGGAGAATATATTTGCAAATGACACTACAGATAAAGGACTGGTATCCAAGATCTACAAAGAACTTCTCAAACTCAATACACGAGAAACAAATAAACAAATCAAAAAATGGGCAGAAGATATGAACAGACACTTTTCCAATGAAGACATACAAATGGCTAACAGACACATGAAAAAATGTTCAAAATCATTAGCCATCAAGGAAATTCAAATCAAAACCACACTGAGATACCACCTTACGCCAGTTAGAATGGCAAAAATAGACAAGGCAAGAAACAACAATTGTTGGAGAGGATGTGGAGAAAGGGGATCCCTCCTACATTGTTGGTGGGAATGCAAGTTGGTACAGCCACTCTGGAAAACCGTGTGGAGGTCCCTTAAAAAGTTAAAAATTGAGCTACCCTATGATCCAGCCATTGCGCTACTGGGTGTTTACCCCAAAGATACAGACGTAGTGAAGAGAAGGGCCATATGCACCCCAATGTTCATAGCAGCAATGTCCACAATAGCTAAATCGTGGAAGGAGCCGAGATGCCCTGCAACAGATGACTGGATTAAGAAGTTGTGGTCCATATATACAATGGAATATTACTCAGCAATCAGAAAGAATGAGTTCTCAACATTTGCTACAACATGGACGGCACTGGAGGAGATAATGCTTAGTGAAATAAGTCAAGCAGAGAAAGACAACTATCATATGATTTCTCTCATCTATGGAACATAAGAACTAGAATGATCAGTAGGGGAAGAAAGGGATAAAGGAAGGGGGGGTAATCAGAAGGGGGAATGAAACATGAAAGACTATGGACTATGAGAAACAAACTGAGGGCTACAGAGGGGAGGGGGGTGGGGGAATGGGATAGACCGGTGATGGGTAGTAAGGAGGGCACATATTGCATGGTGCACTGGGTGTTATACACAACTAATGAATCATCGAGCCTTACATCGAAAACCGGGGATGTACTGTATGGTGACTAACATAATATAATAAAAAATCATTATTAATTAAAAAAAAAAAAAAAAAAGATTTGAAAAAAAAAATAAATAAATAAAAATAAAATACTTAAAAGGTATAAGTAGAAGTTAAACGTAAATTGGAATGAAAATAAAAAGAGGGGGGACATGACATAACATCAGGATCTGAGAGTTTTGGTGGGACCGTGGCTCTGATGCGGTGGTCTGTAGACCCCACATTGAGAAGGGTTTCTATACACTGTAACAAGCAAACACAAGGAGAAAATAAGAAAATGATCCCATTTAAAATTACATCAAAAAAGAATAAAAGAACTAGGAATAAATTTAACCAAAGAGGTGAAAGACCTGTACTCTGAAAACTATAAAACAGTGATGAAAGAAATTGAAGATGTTACAAATAAATGGAATATATGCTATGCTCATGGATTGGAAGAACTATTATTATTAAAATGTACATTCTACCCAAAGTAATCTACAGACACTGTAATCCTTATCAAAATACCAACAAAATTTTTCACCTAACTAGAACAAATAATCCTAAAATTTGTGTGGAACTGCAAAAGACCCAAACAGCAAAAGCAATCTCGAAAACGAAGAAGAAAGCTAGAGGTATCACACTCCCAGATTTCAAACTATCCTACAAGCTATAGTAACCAAAACAGAATGGTATTGGCACAAAAAAGAGACACAGATCAATGGAACAGAACAGAGAGCCCAGGAATAAACCCACACATAGATGGTCAGTTAATTTATGGTAAAGGAGGCAAGAATATACAATGGGGAAAGAAAGTCTCTTCAATAAATGGTGCTGAGAAAACTAGACAGATACATGCAAAAGAATAAAACTGGACCACTTTCTTACACCACACACAAAAATAAACTCAAAATGGATTAAAAACCTAAATGTAAGACCTAAAACCATAAAACCCCTAAAAGAGAACATAAGCAGTAAACTCTTGGACATTGGTCTTAGCAATATTATTTTTGGATCTGTCTCCTCGGGCAAAGGCAACAAAAGCAAAAATAAACAACCAGGACTACATCAAACCAAAAACTTTAGCTCAGCGAGGGAAACCATCAACAAAATGAAAAGGCAATTTACTGAATGGAAGAAGGTATTTGCAAATGCCATCTCCAATAAGGTTAATATCCAAAATACATAAAGAGCTCATACAACTCAACACCAAAAACCAAACAATCCCATTTAAAAATGGGCAGAGGACCTGAATAGACGTTTTTCCAAAGAAGACATACAGAGGGTCAATAGACACATGAAAAGACGCTCATCAGGGAAATGCAAATCGAAACTACAATGAGCTATCACCTCACACCTGCTGGAATGGTCAATATCAAAAAGACAAGAAGTAAGAGTTGGAGAGGATGTGAAGAGAAAGAAAACCTCACGCACTGTTGGTGGGAGTACTAACTGGTGCAGCCACCGTGGGAAACAATATAGAGGTCTCTCGAACAATTGAAAATAGAAATACCACATGATCCAGCAATTCCACTTCCAATTCATTTACCTGAAGAAAACAAAAGCACGAGTTCAGGAAGACAAATGCCCCCTTATGTTCATTGCAGCATTATTTACAGCAGCCAAGATGTGGAAGCAAACTCAGTGTCCATCAGTGGATGAGGACAAGGTAAGGAAGATGTGGTGTACATACGCATAATGGAATGTATACAATGGAATATCACTCAGCCATAAAAAAGAAGGAAATCTTGCCATTTTCAGCAACATGGAGGGACCTAGAAGGTATTACGTTGAGTAAAATAAGTCAGAGAAAGACAAGTCCCATACGATTTCACTTATATGTGGAAACTAAAAAACAAAACAAAACAAAACCAAAAACCAAAAACAAAAAAACCAAAGCTGCTTTCTACAGTGGCTGGACCGCCTTGCAGAAACAAATGAACAAGCAAAATAAAACAGAAACAGACTCACAAACACAGAAAACAAACTGGTGGTTGCCAGGGAGGAGGTGGGTGTGGAGGCAGGAGCGAAATAGGTGAAAGGGATTAAGAAGGAAAAACTTCCACGGGGATGTACTGTATGGTGACTAACATAATATAATAAAAAATCATTTAAAAAAAAAGAAGAAGTAAAAACTTCCAGGTATAAAATAACTAAGTCATGAGGATGAAAAGTACAACATAGAGAATATAGACAATAATATTGTAATAACCTTGTAAGGTGACAGATGGGAACCACACTTACCATGGTGAGCATTTCATAATGTATAAAAATGTCAAATCACTATGTTGTACACCTGAAGCTAATATAGTATTGTATGTCGATTATAATTAAAAAATAAATACTTTTTAAATAATTTTAAAAAAGAAAATGAAAAGACAACCATAGAATGGGGAAAAAATATTTGCAAATCATATATCTGATAAGGGGTTAATATTCAGAATATATAAAGAACTTCTGAAGCATAACAACAACCAAAACCCACAAAGAACTCAGTTCAACATGGGCAAACAAGTAAACATTTCTCCAAAGAAGATACACAAATTGTCAATAAGCCCAAGAAAAGATGATTGACATCATTAATCCTTATGAGAACGTACATCAAAACCACATTGAGATACCACTTCATACCTGCTAGGATGGCTGTAATAAACATTTTTAAAAGAAACAAAACCCACACACAGACAGTAACAAGTCTTGGTGAGGATGTGGAGAGACTGGAACCCTGGAGCATTGCTGATGAAATTGTAAGGTGGTCCAGCCACTGTGGAAAACAGCTGAGGCTCAAAGAATCAAAGGCAGAAAACCACGTGACCTAGCAATTCCACTCCTGAAATGAGGCCCCTCAGAGCCAAGCAATGGGTGGGGGGGAGTGGTATCTGAAGTTGCAGATACTAGTTCATTCTTTTGACCCAGTTGGTAAATAATCACTGTTCCGAGCCCCTTCAAGGGCCCTCCTTCACCACCTGCTGCCCTAAGCCAGCCCACCACTCCCTAACTCCCCGGCCCCCCAAGACCTCCCAAATGAGCAACTTGATGCCAAAGGGTCCTTTAGGAACCTGCTCCAGGCTTCTAGGGTACAGAGCAGAACGAAAGCAAAGAACCTACTGTGGTGGTTTTATTCTAATTTTAGCAGGTGAGACTTCATTTTAAATTTGCATTCCAGTTCCCCACACCTTTCTTTCTGTACCCTTTTCCTCTCTCTAGCGTCTCTAGAAAGTCTACACTGTCCTCTCGTGGCAGAATCTTGCTATTGCAAGTCCCCATAAACGCGATCTTGTACTTTTTGCTCTGAATTCATCCTGTTGTCCGTTCAGGAAAAATAGAACTCTGTTCTCAACCCTCTAACCAAATAGCTCAATATCGAGGTTAGAAGTGCCATTATGTCCTTCTAGATAAGAATGAAGTGACATAAGGAATTAGTGCATGAGATGGTTTTCCTGACCTAGACAGTGAAGTCTTCGTTTAAATTGTGAGGGAGGCCCTGTGTCTTTGACTTTCCCCCCAACCCTTCCCGCGTCGTCCATTTTCCTGGGTTCTTGGACTCTTTGTTGGGTTTAGGGCTCCCCAAGGACAAGGTATCCCTGGCCTCTGGATATCCCCCTTCGGCTGAAATGCTCTGAAGTGAGCCCTCTTCCGAGGACTCGCTCCGCGAGCGAGGGGTATCTGAAGGGTCAGAGCAGTGAGATGGTTTCTGGAAACCCAACTGGACAGCCTCCATCATAGCCCAGATCCTGTTGGCCTCCACTGGCTTGCCCTACAGATTCTCCGCTCCGAGTGCTTCCCGAAAGTAGAATCTCACTGGTTACTTGAACAGAGAAGAAAGGGTATTAAGGTGTATACAACAGAGTATTAAGGTGAGCATAACCACAGAAGACAGTTGTCTTCTAAGGGGAGACATGAAGTGAGTTGTATTAAGTGGACGCAATCATGGGGGCTTCATCCCTGTAGCGTCCCAAGTATTTTCTAGCAGGAGTTAATGCAGAGCATCTGACCATTGCTCTGGGGATCATATGTGGTGGAGAAGTGGCTCCACATCAGAGGTGACATAACAAGGGCCCTCTTGACCAGGGGGAGCTCTCTCTGTGAAATATGCAGGAGATGGAAGAACCAAACACTTTGTATATTCATGAGGTGTCCCCTACAGAGAACAGGGTGGGTCTTCTCAGACTGATAACCACAACTAAGATGGCATCATAGCTCCAGGCCCAGGAAATACCGTTTACTTAGAGCGTCTGCCAGGGACAAGCAAGTATCTGGGGTGGGTGTAACGGTGTCTGGAGCTAACCTGTTTTCCTGCCGTACGAAGAGGAAAGCAGCCTCCATAAACAAAAGAACTTCAAGTCCCAAATCCTGAAAGTTAAAATCCTGAGTAACTAAGAAATTTTTAATCTGTTTCTCCCCAGCACAAATATTAAAAATGCTTTATAAATCCTAAATGTTTTACAGGACAAATACTGTCACTTCTTTCAAGTGTTTATTATCCGTACTCTTCCCATAGGGCGTTTTGGAAGAGTGTTAACTTGAACCACAGTGTTCCATCGACCTGTCCCCTGCTAAGTGCCCTTAGGTCTTACCTTCCTCACCTGCATGGCATGAGGCTTTTCCCGAACAGCTAACTTCAGAACAATCCATGGAGGGGTGAATATGTTGCATTCATGTGAGTATTTTTTAAAAAATAATAAAAAACAGCTTCACACAAATATAAAATGAGCATGTATCAATGGTTTTATTCAATTCGTTGATTAATGAGGGATCCAGAAAGATATTAAAACTGGTTCAAAGGAGATTTGGAAAAAGTGAGATTTATGTCAGTCAAGTAAAAGAAATGCTGAAATGAATTTGTTAGTATGTACAAAACTGGTTTCTATCCTTCTGGGCAAGAAATTATCTGAGATCATCTCGTCTACCAGACAGGAAGCACTCACCCCTCTGCCAGACAAAATTCATTTTGCATTACTATGGCCAAGACTCATTTACAAAACTTTCCGATAAGTATCATGAATGTTACTATCAGTTTTCTGCCAGTTAACCTCTACCTTTTACAGCTATAAAATACCTGGGGCAATAAAATTTCAACCAAAGTTGCATAACCAGCACAGCACTAAAAGAATAACCAGCGATCTCATTTTTCTTGACCACGTATGAAATAAGGTGTGTCCATTTGATGTGGTAAGGAACTGAGGCATGTTGGTCCCCGGCCTCTGGCTGTGAGCATTTCCCTCCTCCTTTGTTCATATAAATGCCAAACTCGTTTATGAATTCTGAGCCCGCTACGACATTGTCTTTGTGTCAGGTATATTTATACCAGTTGTGGGGCCACTGAGGTCCCACTGAGCCAGGCTGGCATTCCAGAGGGCTCACTATGCAGCTGGCCTTTCTAGAGACACATGAGGGTGGGCCTGGAGCAAACTTGTTCTATAAAGGACCAGATAGTAAATTTTAGGCTTTACAAACTCAGAAGCTCTCTTCAGCAACTACTCAGTCCCTGTAGCACCAAGCAGTTATAGACAACACACAACAAATCACGTGGCTGTGTTTGGGTGCCTGGGTGGCTTAGTCGTTGGAGCGTCTGACTCTTGATTTCGGCTCAGGTCATGATCTCAAGGTCCTGGGATCGAGTCCTGCATTGGGCTCTGTGCTCAGCGGGGAGTCTGATTGAGGATTTTCTCTCTCTCCCTCTCCCTCTGTGCCTCCCGCCACTAGCACTCTCTCTCTCTCTTTAAAATAAAAATAAATAAATTTTTTTAAAAAACATCATGTGGCTATGTTTCAATAAAACTTTCAAAACAGGCAGTGGGCTGGGTTTGGCACACGGTTCCATGGTTGGTCAATCCCTAGTGTATTAGTCTGCTCGGGCGGCCATAACAAAATACCGTCTGCCAGGTGGCTTGGCCAACATGTATTTATTGCCTCACAGTCTCAGAGGCTGGAAGTCCACGATCAAGGTGCCAGTAAGTTTGGTTTCTGGTGAGAGGTCTCTTCCTGGCTTATAGATGGCCACCTTCTCACTATGTCCTTACATGGCCTTTCTTGTGTACAGGCATGGAGATAAAGAGAGAGAAAGAGATCTCTAGTGTCTCTTGCTATTCTTAAAAGGCCACCAGCCCTATCAACTTTAGGCCCCACCTTCATGATTTCATTAAACCTTATATCCTCCTTTGCTTCCTGCCTCCAAATACAGTCACATTGGGGATTAGGGCTTCAACATATCAATTCAGTTCATAAGCCTGGTATAGAGAATATAAGAGCCTTCATTCATTCATTCAATAGATAGTAGTTGTGGGGGCGCCTGGGTGGCTCAGTCAGTTAAACATCTGCCTTTGGCTCAAGTCATGATCCCAGCGTCCTGGGATTGAGGCCCACGTCAGGTTCCTGGCTTAGCAGGGAGCCTGCTTCTCTCTCCCCGCTGCTCGTGCTCTCTCTTTCTCTCTCTCTCAAATAAATAAATAAATAAACTCTTTTAATAAATAAATAAATATTTGTTGTGTTCACAAGTAAACCATCCCTAGACAGATCCAATCCCTGTCCTTGCCAAGCTCTGATGTGGCAGAAGAGGCACAGCTTAAACAAGGAATTCTATTTCTCAAACTGAGGGCCTCAGAGGGGAGGGGGGCGGGGGAATGGGATAGACTGGTGATGGGTAGTAAGGAGGGCATGTATTGCATGGTGCACTGGGTGTTATACGCAACTAATGAATCATCGAACTTTACATTGGAAACCAGGGATGTACTGTATGGTGACTAACATAATATAATAAAAAAATATTATTATAAGAAAATAAATAAATAAATAAATAAATAAATAAATAAATAAACAAGGAATTTTAATAAAACACAAAGAATTAGCAAGCCAAACATAGTCCAATGAGAAAATGACATTTAAGGTTAAACACAACTGTTCATTAAGCTGCCGAGTTTGAACTCCTTGACATCCAAGCAGAAATGTCCTATCTACCCAGCAGAGAGGGTAGATGTATTGAGTTGAGAACTCAGAAAGCAGGTCTGGGCTGCAGACATTTGGAAGTCATTGGAACCGTGGGAGCGGTTGAGGTTGCCTAGGAGAGCAAGAGGCACAAGGAGAGCAGTATGAGTGTCTACACCAGTGGTTCTCAAACCTGAGCAAGCATCAGAGTTATCTAGAGAGATTCTTAAAACACAGATTGCTAGGTCCCACCCACAGAGGTTCTGCCCCAGTAGGTCAGGGGTGGGGCAAAAAAATTTGCATCTCTACCATGTTCTCAAAGAAGAAGTTACATCTAGAATATAGTTTGATTTTAGAAAAAGAGCATTCAATTATAAACTGAGCGTAACCAGGAAAGAGAGCTCCTTGTACCTTTCAGAGAAATTAAAACATCTAAGAAAAGTCCAAGATCTGACTCCAGCTATTAGGTCAAGAAATAAACCTAGACTCAAAAAAATCATCACCACTACCACCACCACGATCACCAATACCACCAACACCACCAACAACAACACCATCACTACTACCACCAACAACACCATCACTACTACCACCAACACCATCACTACTACCACCAACAACACCATCACTACTACCACCAACACCATCACTAACACCAACAACAACACCATCACTACCACTGACAACACCACCATCACTACTACCACCACCAACACCATCACTGCCACCAACAACACCACCATCACTACTACCACCACCAACACCATCACTGCCACCAACAACACCACCATCACTACTACCACCACCAACACCATCACTACCACCAACAACACCACCATCACTACTACCACCACCAACACCACCAGCACCACCAACACCATCAACACCACCATCACTACTACCACCAACACCACCATCACTACCACCAACACCATCACTAACACCACCAACAACAACACCATCACTAACACCAACACCAACAACACCATCACTAACATCAACACCAACAAAAACAACACCAACAACACCATCACCACCATCACCACCAACAACACTAACACCAACACCAGCACCACCACCACCATCAACAACACAAACAATAACAACACCATCACCACCACCACCACCATTATCATCATTGTGGTGAATCCCAAGTCCATTTCTCTAACATTAGTCATCTTGTACCATCTATTGCAGGGCAATAAATACTTTCCATATTGCTGGGTATCTCTTTGGCCTCCATGTCAATAATTCTGTTAAAGATATATTTATTTATTTTAGAGAGAGAGAGAGAAAGTGGGGTGAGGGGCAGAGGGAGAGGGAGAGAGAGTCTTAAGCAGATGCCACACTGTGCATAGAGCCCAGCATGGGGCTCAATCTCACAACCCTGAGATCACGACCTGAGCCAAAACCAAGAGTCGGACACTTAACCGACTGTGCCACCCAAAGGCCCCTCCATGTAAATAGTTTTTAAAGAAGCAATCTCAATAGGTACTGATCAATGAGACAGAAGCTGTTATAGCACAAGAGGTCTAAAGGTAGACATCCTCCATCCCTTGAGCCGGACTTAGCCCTTGAGTTAATTTCATCACCACTAAGGTGAGTGTGGCTCTTGTCATTGGTGCTCCAGCCCAGAGAACAATGTTGCTCCAACAGGCCCTGGAAGAGAAGATCTCAAAATTTAGTGGAAAGGTTACCGGCAAGGACTTTGGCATCAGCCAGCCCTGGATTTGATTTCTAGATCTGTCATTTACTTTCAGAGACCTAGGCCCCATTCCTTTCTGTGTTTGTTTCCTTATATTAAAATAGGAATAATTCTAGGGTTTTTCTGAGAATTAAGTTTAAAAATATGTGAAAAGAGCAGAATTCTTGGCCTGTGGTAAGTACTCAATAAATAGTATTTTTGGTCACTATTTTTATTTCCACTGTTGTTTGTTTGGAGAAGAAATGAAAAGTTGAAGAATGTTTAATCAGCTCGTAAAGCTGTCAAAGGGTTTTAAGAGCTTTGCTACAAAGTGATAAAACAGAAATTCTGCCAACCTTAGGCAAGAGGCTTAAGAGAGTCACACAGGAAATTGAACGGCCTTCATACTGTTGTATAATGAAAACTCATCAAGAGAAAGGAACACTTAATAAATCCTTTCCCACCGCAGCCCAGGCGAACAATTAACAAAACAGGAAAATGCAAAGGCAGCTAGCAAAGAATGCTAAAGAGAAGCCGAGAACCATGCAATAGGAAAAAAACAATCATTCCCAAATTTATAAATAATGGGCAGCATGTCATTTCGCAGAGAGCACTGGAGCGAAACCCTCTTCATCACAGTTGGAAAACGGTTTGATATCATTGGAGCTGCCATCGGTACAGAAGCTGAAGTGCTCCCTCCCGTGAGTCACGGGGTGTCCTGTCCGAGGAAGTAGCTGCCTGGGGCAGCACAGGGCAGGACAGCTCTGCACGGAACACACAAACAGAATTAGCTAAATCAGGACTCGACCAGAGGGAAATCCCGGTGGGACCGGAGAAGTGACATTTCAGAGCCCTGCTCAGGTGAGTTTTCCCTCAAGAAGAGGAATCAAAAGTTCATCTTTGGGTTTTTCCACATCCATAAGCCTTTTTTTTGTCTTTCTGAGGTCTTGAGTTGGAGAACCCTCTGGGTCGTCCCGAAGACATTCTTGCTGACCATCAACACCAGCAAGCACTGCAGTCAAAGCTGCAGAACCTTTTCAACATGATTCCGCAGGGACGGCTTCTACACTGGCCTCTCTTCCCGTTTAGACTGTTCCTTGTAAGAAGAGACTCTTTTTTTACAGTGAGGAAGAAAATGACTTCACAGAAGTCACTTTGCCTTCTGAGACGTGGAAGGTTGTTGGGGAGGGGTGAGGAGGCGGGAATCCAATGTAACCCCACCCATTATAAAAAGAAGATTTGTAGGGTTTTCCCTGCTGCAACACGATGCTCCAGGATGCCAAATAGAGAGATGTCCTTTGGGGCAAGGGAACACATTAATGAGTCTGGGACTATGGAAAGAAGGTCTCCAAGCTTAAGCTGGGTGGACCCAAAAAGAGATGGATTGGAGAAAAACACTTTGTTTCTAAAGAAGCAGCTGATAGGAAAAGAAAGCAATAGGGCACGAACCCTGCAAGCTGGACCTCTGGGCAGAGAGACAAACAGGAAGATGATCCCAGGGTCAGGACCTGACAGAACTCCCCTCCACTGCCTCAAACGCTCAGTAAGTTTGGTGTAAGTGGCGTCATGGAAGGTTTTCAGCAGGGCAATGTGGGAGACCTACAGAATGCCTACGGAAGAAAAAGAGCAGAGACACGGGATTAAAAGGCAACAGGAAAACTATAAACCTTCCAGGAATATCCAGAGGTTTACCTTTAATGGAATAATGGCTCAAGCTAATGATAATTCATGTATTCTTTCATTCGACCAATATTGACGGAGCACTGCCCTTGTGCCAAGTATGGTGCAACTGGCAGTTCATGAGAGCCAACTGTGCTCCTTTCTTCCCAGCTCATTTACTGATGTCATGGTGGTAGCTTTAAATTGGCCATGGTAAGAATGTTTACACATAGGAATCAGCAAATGTTACAAATCAGGGTCTTGTTGTTTTGGAGGGTTTGGAATCTTTTTTTTTTTTTCCCAGAGAGGTGGTCTACCTGTATACCACTGGCCAGCCACTAGTTTGTGGAAGACAGCAGCAAACTAAAGAGCCAAGGTCATAACCCTTGCAGAGCATGTGTTTCAAGGAGGAAGAGATCAAAGAATGAATTGATTGGTCAATTGATTAGTCAATTGATTAACAAGCTATTTTCAGATGGTGAATAAGGCTACGAGGACAATCAAACAGGGTGATTTGACAGGCTATGGGGGTTGGGAAGGCTTCTTTAAGGAGGCAACACTTGAGCTGTAACATAAATTTGCATGTACAAAATCATCCCAATAGAGTGGAGTCATCCATAGAGGAAGGGACTCTGATACATACCTTCCATTTCTTTTTGATGTGCTGTTTCGGTGTTTACAATGAGACTGTCATATATAATATTCTGTTAGGTCGCCTATAAAATTACCACCAATAATTCACTTGTGTCCTCGGCTAGGACACACCTCCTTAGGCACGCAGTGAACCCCATTCTTTCTTCAATACTCAACCCAGCAATTCTACCCTCCACCTACTGCATCCCCAGGTCTCCCACTATACTGGGTCCCTCCTAGCAGCATAAAAACACAATTTTTTCTCACGTTCTAAAAATGCCCTTTTCTGTCCCATTACCCCCTCCAGCTACTGCCCTATTTCTCGTCTTGCCTTTACAGCAAAATGCTCCAAAGAGAGGTTTCTATTCATTCTCTCCACATCCTGTCCTCCCTTCTCTCCTGACCCAGTGCAATAAGGCTCTCACCCCACCAGGCACCAGCACTGCTCTTGTCAAGGTCAGGAGCAAACTTTATGTTGCCAAATTCTTAATCTAACCTAAACTCCTGGCAGTGTTGGACAAAACCAGTCACCCCGCTCCCCTGCTATTTACACGAGTTTTGTGCTGGACTTCCAAGACTTGACCCTTTCCTGGATTTCCTCCTGCCTCGCCTATTGCTTTTCCCCAGTCTCTTGCTGGTTCTTCCCCATAAATGAGGACATGCCTCAGGGTTCAATTCTTAGACTTCTTCCCTTTCCTGACTGTGCTCATTTCTCCAAGATCTCACCCAGGCTCACAGCTTCTGTCTGATACCATCTAGGAGCTGAGGATTCTCAAAGCCTATCACCTGAGCTTATTTGAACATGTGTTGCCTACTTAACATCTCTGCCTGGAGCTAGAGTGATCCTTTACGGTGTAAGTCTTTGTCACACCTTCGCTTAAAACCCTCCAAGGTTTCCCACCTTGCTCAGAGAAAAAGCCAACCGGTCTACAGGGCCCCCTCCCTGAATTTCTGTGACCCGCCCTTGATTCATCCTAAGATCTGCTTATAATACAAGAGGTTTTGTAAGGAGTAGGAGAGACCCATGACCCTATGCTAGTTCAGGGTCCCCCAGAGGCAGGCGAAAGAAGCCATCTATGTCACCCCAAATATGCCTCTTTAACATAAAATTTATTTTAAGCCGAAGGCAATTAAGAAGCTGCAAACAAGAAAAGCTTTCTGTCCCCTCCCCCTTTTGGCCTAAAGGCCAGATAGGCATTCTCCTTGTACTAGAGATGGACTTAGCCGCTCTAGAGGAATCTGCAAATGAACCTGACCCCATCAGTGACCTCCCATATATTTACCTTCCCACGGCAAGCCCCCTTGGGAGCCTAAAACTGCTTTCCTTCGTCCAGTAATTTCTCTGCAAGTTTTTGTTCTTTTTGAAGATGTTAATAAACCAGGATTCTGAGCCACAGCTTTGGGTTACTTGTTATAGAGGTTTTTCCTACGTGGTGTATACTGCAGGAGTCCATGTTTTCCCCTTGTTAATCTCTTTGTTAAAGAGCCCCAGCCAAAAACCTAAGATAGGTAGAGGTGGGGTTCTGACTCCCCTACAAGGACTGGTGCAAGGACTTGGGGACAGGTGATTTACTTGTGAGACAGACCAAGACACAAATGTGACAAAGAGGGTGAGACAGGGGAAGGAGAAAGGACAGCCAATGGCCCAGTCCCTAGGAAAAGGGCATCTGGGGCTCCAACCCAAGGGGAACTCTGAGAATTGTCCCCTGCCATTCAGCACCAGCCCCCAAGGGACGAGCGTCCCTGTGCTTGCTCCCATCCCCACTGGTTGGGGTATTCCTGGGGGCAATGACTGCTGGGAATTCCCAAGTCCTCTGCCTGTAGCCCAGTCAGCTCCCAAAGTGCAGAGGAATCTGTCGGGCAGAGAAGGGAGAGACCTGGCATATGGGGAAGAAGCCATGAGTGCTGGAAACTTCCACAGCCTCTGTGGGGGAAGACAAGGGCGCATTGCGGTCCACTATGAGCCCTGCCCCCCCACACACACACACACATACACACCTTAGACTGGCTGGAAGCTATGGATATTGCCAGAACATCTGAAAACTTGATTTAAATAATATTCACAGTAATTCCTTTAGAACTAGAATACTCCTCTCGCCACATGGTTTCTGTCATGTTTTTGTCTCCTACATCCTTTATTCTTTCTTCCGTACGTTCTCTTTCTCGGCTGTCTCATTATTTCTTTATCCCACCTGACCCTTCCCTCCCCTAAGTGGAAGACTCTCAATGTATGAAGGACCTCTTCTTCTGCCTCCTTCAAGTCCTCCTTCAAGCCGGACGTCTATGCAGCTCCTCCCAGAAGGTTTCTCCTGCAGCCTTCTCAAAGTCGGCGCCATTGCCTGCTCTTCGTCTCACTTATTGTTTCTGCTTGAATTCCTGTTGTAACGTCTTGACGGTAGGTTGAAATGGCCCCCAGCCCCTTCCCACGGGCATCTCGGAGTCCTCATGCAACTGGTGCGAGTTTGCTCAGCTCTGCTCCCAGGACGGGCGCCCCCGCTGTACTCTCTGCTACATCGTGCCTGCGTAATGGTGATACCACGATCCTCAATTCTTCCAAGCGGGAAAAACTGTCCCTTGAAAGCCGTTTTCTGTCGCCCAAGAGGTGAGGTCTGAACATACTTTTGTACCAGACCAGTCCTTTCATCTGGGAAAACCGACCTCTACGGTCTTTTGTGGTAGGCAGAATTTTGGCTCCCCTGACCTTCTCCCTCTGATGTCACACCCATGGTTATGTTATGTGGCTGTAATTAAGGCTATTAATCAGCTGCTCTTAAAATAGGGAGATTATCCTGCATTATCCAGGAGAACCCAACGTAATCACATAAGCCCTTGAAATCGGAAGAGGAAGGCAGAGAGAAGCTGAGCATGAGAAAGACACACTACACCATTGTTGGCCTTGAAGATGGAGGTACGGCCCACAAGTCCAGGAATGCACGTGGCCTCTGGAAGTGGAGAAGCACCTCCAGCTGACAGCCAGCGGGAACATGGGGCCCTTAGTCCTGCAACCACGAGGAATTGCATTCTGCCCACAAACTGAATGAGCTGGGAAGCGGTTTCTTTGCAGAACCTTCCAATGAGAATGCAGCCAGCTGACCAACGCCTTAATTTTGGCCTCCTGAGACCCTAAACTAACAACCAGTTGAGCCCAGCTGGGACTTCTGACCAAAAGGACTATGCAATAATAACTGCATGCTGTTTAAAGCTGCTAAATTTATGGTAATTTGTTAGAAAATAAAATAAAATAAAATAAAATAAAATAAAATAAAATAAAATAAATATATAAATATATAAATATATAAATAAAAATAAAAAATAAAAATTGTGGTAATTTGTTACGGCAGCAATGGGAGACTAGCCCAATGCCTCCAACTAGACAGTTTTAAGGAGGTATTTGTGAAACTGTGGCTCTGTGGATCTGTCACTAAATGTCACTAAAAGTGTGGCAGGAGCCTCGCCTCTGTGACGTGGTCCTTCTAGAGAGGTCTTTCTTTGCTGACTACAGACTGGATCAACCCTGTGCCAAGGCACCATTTGGTCAACAAGAGAATCCTCTCCTACCCTGTTACTCTTGAAGGCTTAACCAAGATATCTCTCTGCTTCACCCCTTCCCTTGGTGAAGGGGGAGCTCTTCCTTAGAATATGATATGGGGGCCATGGAGCGGGGAGAATATAATTTAAACTTCCCATCACTTCTTGGTGCTGCTGAGGCCAGACACCTGATGTATTATCAGGGTTCTCCAGAGAAATAGAGCCAATAGGATCGAGAGAGAGAGAGAGAGAGAGAGAGAGAGTTTAAGGAATTCCTATGCAATTATGGGGGCTGGCAAATCCAAACTCCACAGGGTGCACTGGCAGTCTAAAGACCCAGAGAAGAGCAATGTTTCCATTCAAGTTCAAAGGCTGTCTGCTGGAAGAATTCCTTCTTGCTTAGGGTTTAGTCAATCTCGAGTTCTATTGGGCCTTCAACTGATTAGATGAGGCCCACCTACATTGCAGAAGGCTATCTCCTTTCCTCAAAGTTTGCCAATTTAAATGTTAATCTCATCCAAAAATATCTTCATGGAAACATCCAGGATAATGTTTAACCAAAGACCTAGGCACATGGCCTAGCCAAGTTGACACATAAAATTAATCATCATACCTGGGTAGACTAGTTGACCGGTTGGTTTGTTTAGGAATGTGTTTATTTTCTATAACAAATAAGCATGTTTAAAACATGAATTACAATACTGCATATAATTACAGGGATAAATAGAGAGAGAAGTTAAAAGTATTATAAGCTTATGGAATGCTAAATAAACACTAGAGTCAGAATAGTTATTATTAGTGGAGAGAGGAAGGTAATCCAGGAGCTTCAACTTACTAGCAGCATTTAATTTTTAAACTGAGTGTTTGTTGTATTTTTCTTTATACATTTGCATATAGTTGAGTTATTACATAATTATGTTTTAAAAATAAATTATTCAGAACATTTTTTAAAAGAAGAATAATGGGGAGATCAGACTTATTGTATCTAAAAACACATTATAAAGCATCAGTAATTAAAATAGTTTGGTGTCAGTGCAGAAATGGACTGATCCCTGAAACAGACCAGAAAGTCCAGAAGTAGCCCCCAAATGCCTAAGGAATAGAGCCTATGGTGAGGGTGCATTTCAGATTAGTGGGGTGAAATAGAGGATTTGATGAATTGTCTCAGGGTTTGTAGCTACCTTTTGTCCTTACTCCTAAAATAAATTTATAAAGACAGTCTTTTTAATGAAAATTTAAACCATAAAAGAAGGAAACATGGGTGAATTTAGTTATGTCTTTGGCATGAAAAAGGCCTTTGTATGAGGTGCCTGGCTGGCTCAGCTGGAAGAGCATGCAACTCTTGATCTCAGGGTTGTGGGTTCAAGCCCCATGTTGGGCATAGAGATTACTTAAAAATAGGGCACCTGGGTGGCTCAGTTGGTTAAGCCACTGCCTTCAGCTCAGGTTATGATCCTGGAGTCCCGGGATCGAGTCCCAGGATCAAGTCCCGCATCAGGCTCCCTGATCAGCAAGGAGTCTTCTTCTCCCTTTGACCCTCCCCCCTCTCGTGCTCTCTCTCATTCTCTCTCTCAAATAAATAAATAAAAATCTTTAGAAAGAGAGAGATTACTTAAAAATAAAATCTTAAAAAAAAAAAGAAAGAGAGAAAAAGGCCTTAGTAGCATAGCATATCCAGACACCATAAATGGGAAGATTTTTTTAAATTTTTGTATAAATAAAAAAATGTAAATTTCTGCAAGGGCATAGACAAACCAGGAGACAGTATTTATGGATGTATGGCTACTTTCCTTAAATCCACTGAGGTCACAATAGTCAACAACATAAGAAATAACCCAATAAAGAAAAAAGAATGGGTAGAGGAAATGAACAGTTGATGGGGAAAAAAAGCATTAAAAATGCACCACTTTATCCATATATACAATGGAATATTACTCAGCTATCAAAAAGAACGATTTCTCGACATTTGCTGCAACATGGACGGCACTGGAGGAGATAATGCTAAGTGAAATAAGTCAAGCAGAGAAAGACAATTATCATATGATTTCCCTCATCTATGGAACATAAGAACTAGGAAGATTGGTAGGAGAAGAAAGGGATAAAGAAAGGGGGGGTAATCAGAAGGGAGAATGAAGCATGAGAGACTATGGACTCTGAGAAACAAACTGAGGGCTTCAGAGGGGAGAGGGTGGGGGAATGGGATAGGCTGGTGATGGGTAGTAAGGAGGGCACATATTGCATGGTGCACTGGGTGTTATACGCAACTAATGAATCATCGAACTTTACATCAAAAACCAGGGATGTACTGTATGGTGACTACCATAATATAATTTTAAAAATTATTATAAAAAATTAAAAAATAAATTTAAGAGTCTAAAAAATGCACCACTTTATTAATAACTAAAGAAATACAAATGAAAAAACAACTAGATGTCAATTTTATCAAATCAGATTTGTAAAACTTAAATACTTTATGGGTGAGGCTATGGGGAGGAAGACAGTGAGAGAGGTAAATAAGACAAGCTTTTTGCAGAGTAATTTTGCAATAGCTGTCAAAAAACATCAGTGCACACCTTTTGATTCAGTTCCAATTCTTGGGGTGTGCTCCCCAGAGTCCACTGAGAGGTGGTGTAGAAATGTTCTGCATCACTGATTAGAACAGCAAAAACATGGAAAGAGCTAAGTATCCATCAATAGGGTAGAAGGTAATGCTATGCACCAGTCTAAAGAATGGGGTGGATCTCTGCGTCAATATGGAAATTGCCCTAAGATATATTATTAAGTAATGAAAGCGAAGTATACAGCATTTCATTGCATAATCCAATTTGTGGCTTTTTAAGAATCACATTTACTGAAATATACATAACCACTTGTGAAAGAACATGTTTTTCTTGTATACCCTTTTGCAATTCTTATTTTTAACCACATAAATGTAATGCTTTTGTTTTAAAAAAAAAAACCTAATTTTTCAATGAGAAAAAATCACTGACATGGAGCAATATTACCATTAAGTGAAAAAAAATCAGGTCATAAAACAGCATGCATAATTATAATCCCATTTTTCCCTATACATCTGTAATTATTCCCACATACACTTGTGTGTGTAAAAAGCCATCTGGAAGAATTTAGCCAAAATGTTAATTGGGAAAATGTCCAGAGGCAATGATTTTCCCTTCGCTTCTTTGAATTTTCTGTTGTTCTACAGCAGGATTTCTCAATCTTAGCCCTAGTGACACTAGTTACATTTGCGGCCAGATTATTCTTTATTGTGGGGGCCGTCCGGTGTCTTCTTGGATGTTTTGTAACATCATTGACCTCTACTCGCTAGATGTCAATAGCATCCTCCAATTGTGACAAACAAGGTATGTCCAGACATTGCCAAATGTCTTCTGGGGAGCAAAATCATGACCCCTACTCCCAACCACTGGATTTACAGTAAACATGATTTATTTATGTAATCAAAAAGTTAAATACGGATAGATTGGATCAAAATACATATCATAGGTAGATAACAGATAGATGAGAGAGAGAGAGAGATTAGATAGATAGATAGATGATAGATAGATGATAGATGATAGATAGATAGATAGATAGATAGATAGATAGATAGATAGATAGATAGATAGATGATAGATAGATGATAGATGATAGATAGATGACAGATAGATAGATAGATGATAGGTAGATAGATAGATAGATAGATAGATAGATAGATAGATAGACGATAGATAGGTAATAGATAGATATGGGAGAAAGCATGGGATATATACAAACACACAGTACAACCACTGGGAGGCAGATTAGTTGTGAAAGCCCCAGGATATGAGCAGCTGAAGAGACCACTCCACTGAGATTTTCTTCTGACCTTTTTCTAGGCTCCTCTATGATGGGGATAACATGAGTAACTGTTCCCCAAACTCACCAGAAGGGAGTCACTGAATGAGCAAGTGCCCACAATACTGCCCTTTGGAGGCTTTGCCTATATTCGCCATGATGCTGCCTGGATAAAAATATTTCTGATACACCTCTTTGACGTATATGTCATCTTCAGACTAAATAACATATACCTTTTAATAATTTCAGAGAGGGTCAATATTTCTCTTTTTTTTTAAGCGAAGCTGCTTATAAGAACTAGAGAGATTTAATTTTGGATGCAAGTCTGATGAATAAATTGTATACTCAAATTAAACAATTTTGTGCAAAATAAGCTGTGAGAATAGTTTTAAGTAGATGTTTGTTGTTGTGTATGTGTCTCCCCCCAAAGATATGTTGAAGTCCTAATCCCTAGTATCTCAGAATGTGACCTTATTTGGAAACAGGGTCATTGCAGGTTAGTTAAAATGAGGCCAGACTCTAGTAGGCTGGGCCCTTAATGCAATATGACTGGTGTCCTTGTAAAGGAAGGGAACATCTTGTGAACATAGACACACACGGAGAGTAAACGATGTGAAGACACACGGGTGCAGACAGCCATGTGCCTGGAGATGCGGGGCATCTCCAAGCCAAGGAACTCCAAGGATTACCAGCAAACACCAGAAGCTAGAAGACGCAAGGAAGGATTCTCCCTTATGGCTGTCAGAGAGAACAGCACCCAGCCAACATCTTGATTTTGGATGTCTAGTTTCCAGAATCATCAGACAATAAATTTCTGTTGTTTCAAGCCTCCTAGTCTGGGGTACTTTGTCATGGCTGCCCCAGGAACTATTATGGTTGTTGACCTTCCTCACAACGCCCAGATTGTCACGTCTGCCGCTAACCGCGTATTACAGGGGAAGGGTCCTACTCCAATGCCAGGTCGGACCCTGGCTGGCTTAGCCAATCAGATCTTCCATTTCCTCACCCGTGAGTCACTGTTAAGGGATGGATGTGTATCTTAAGTTGGGCCAGCGTGACTTTCAGGATTCTCCCTTAAAATGGTGGGATCTCCAGGGAAGGATGTGAACCACCAGTTGGGAACCAAAAACCGTGCAATCCAAGCTACATCTGGTAACAGCCACCTTCGGAAGCAGCCAACAGGGGATGTGAGGACGATCTGGCTGCGACATCTGTCACCCCATTGATCGCCAGGGTTGATTTGGCTGATCTGGCTGGCTAGGCGGGTGTCCCCTTCCTCCCTCACCGCTCCATGTGCGTCCCTCCCGAAGCTGCGCGCTCGGTCGAAGAGGACAACCTTCCCCCATAGAGGAGGACCGTTCTTCGGTCAAGGGTATACGAGTAGCTGCGCTCCCCTGCTAGAACCTCCAAACAAGCTCTCAAGCAGCCAACAGGTGAGCAGCAGAGCAGAGGAATGCAAACACCCTGGGTCCTTGGAGAATCTTCAAAGCCCTGGATCAGTCTGCCCTGAAATACACCAACCTTACAGCTAAAGGCTTTATGGTTTAAGACTTGCATTTTGCATTTCTTGCAACCCAAAACTTCCTAGCTGGCAGACCAGCATCACAAGGCATATACACCACTTCTAGCCAGTGCAAGGGGCTTTCAAAGGACCTCTTGGAGAGCTCAACAGGAAGGACACAGGGCTGGAGCCACACCTGCAGAGTCTAAAAGCTGGAGGCTGTGGCTAGAACTCACCTTGTGAGTTGTAGGAAGCTGACAGCTGAAGGAAGAGACGGGGCTATCTGTGGTGGGAATCAAGATATTCCATCACACTTACTGTTTTGACTTTCATGTTTAGGACTACAACTTATTATTGTAGAGGGTGTGAGGTAGGGGGGTCAAGATTAGTTTGTTACAAATGATGTTTAATTGACCCGCATCACTTATTGAAAAAAATATTGTAGAGCCTGATGGACAAGGATGGGATATTCATCTCCCAACAGCCAGAGGTGGGCTTGCTGAAAGGAGGTCTTGTCGAGGGAGGCTCTGCCCAAGAGACCCACATGGAAGTACAGCAGGCGAATGAATTAGAAAGCAGAGAAGGGAGTCTTTCACTGGTAATCAGTTGGCCAGCAAGAGAAGACATCACCCACTTCAACGGAACTGCAGAGGCAAGATACCCAAAAATGGTAGAATCCTTGGCAAGCCCCCCAAAAATGTTCCCTGAGAAAATAATCTAGCACCTGGACACCCACCACATGCAGAGAACACCAGCATGAAATTACAATGGAAGGGGTCAAGCAAAGCCTTTCCTGCCCCTTCCTCTCCTGCCACGGCAGCCCTGCAGAAACTGAAAAGAGCAGATGGTAAAAGAGGAAAATGAGTGATTAGGAAAGAAAAGCAATCAGATCGCTATCCTGTTGGTCCTCAGACTGAGTCAGGCCGCAGCTAATGGCCGGGAGAGGATTTAAGTGCGATGAAATAACAAATATTAGAACAGATGAGACTTGTTTAATTATTAGAGAGTCTTTTCTTGTGACTAAAGGGCCTGGAAAAAATATGGGTCCTCCCCAGATTTTAAGCAGTTTTAACAGACAGTCATACCTGTATCCTGTGGCATTAACCCTAGGCAGAGAGGCTATATGTTGCCAATACTTGCAGCTCTGGCTGAGGCCTTCTATCTGGCCGGGGAGGGCGCCCAAACCTCAAGCAAGGCCAACCAGAAATGCTGCAGAGCTCAAGGGCCTGGAAGCAGTCCTCAACCAAGGAGGGGCAGGAGGCTGTGGGGTCAGGACACAGCTTCCTGGCCCCCCAGTTGGGGTAGCTCTGCGCTCTCTGGCCTGAACACTTCCTCATCATTGGCTGGTTCGCTTTCCTATCTCACTTCCTCATTCCACCTACGCATGGGTCCTGGGATTGCCTCTGTAAAAACTACCTGCTCTCAAATTCATGTCTTCGGGTTTGCTTCTGGGGACATCCAAACCAAGACACCAGGAAAAGAGGAGGTGATTTCAACAAGCGGGTTGGAGAAAAAAGATTGGCTTCTTGCTGCTTGTCCATGCAAGACATCAATCACACTGGTAATGGGGGTTTGATTCATCATGAAGTTTCCTGCCTAAAACCTGGGGACAGGAGGCAGTGGGGTTTTCCATTCTCTTCTGCATGCTCATCACATCTCGAAACTGAATCTACGTAGAGTCAGATGCTAATCACATAACTCTTCTGACTTCTTCCTGCCTAGTGAACTTTCCACTTCCTCCCATGGTGCCCTTGGAGTGAGATGAGTTATACATGGGGCAGAGCTCATGTGATGCACCGTTCATAAAGTTGGGGTTGATGGCCGATCTATGTCAGGGTGGCTAGCTCCCAACAGCCCAATAGCCTTGCTTACTGTATTTTTCCGTCTTCTAACCAAAGTGTAATTTACATGCAGTAAAATTCAAACATTTTCATCTGTAGTTCTGACACTTCTTTTTTGCTTTTTAAATAAAGTTATTGAGAAGTATAATTCATAGATTAAAAGTATAAAACATAAATATAGAACTAGACAAGCTGCCACAAAGTGGACAAACTTTTAACAAGTTCATATAACCACCACCAAAATCAAGACATTCCATCACACTTGCTGTTTTGACTTTCATGTTTAGGACTACAATTTATTATTGTAGAGGGTGTGAGGTAGGGGGTCAAGATTAGTTTGTTACAAATGATGTTTAATTGACCCGCATCACTTATTGAAAAAAATATTGTTCCTATGACTTGCCATGGAGCGAGCGAGTCCAAATACCATATATGTGAGGGCAGTTTCTTGTTTCTTGACTCTCTTTGTTATCCCATCAACCTATTTGTCCATTTTTGCACCACTACCATGTTGTCTTAATGACTGTAGCTTTACGGTAACTCAAAATCAGGTAGTATAAGTCCTCCAGCTTTGTTTGTACTCAGAATTCCTTTGGCTATTATAAATCATTTGAATTTCCATATACATTTCAGAATCATTTTCTCAATTACCACAAAGTAACCAGGTAGGATTTTTTACTGAAATTGCCCTGAATTTATAGGTGAATTTAGGAAGGACTGACAAATTAAGTTCTTAACAATACTCAATCTTCCAGTCCATAAACAAGGTAGAGAGCTTCGCTAATTTTGTCCTTCTTCTTTTTAAAATATTTTGTTTATTTATTTGAAAGAGAGAGAGTGAGTGAGGGGAGGGACATAGAAAGATGCAAACTCCCCTCTGAGCAGGGATCCCAATGCAGGGCTTTGTCCCGGGGCCCTGAGATCATGAACCAACCGACAGAGACACCTAGGCGCCCCTATTTTGTCTTTCTTTAAATTCTCTCAGTAATGTTCAAAGTATTTGCTGCAGAAATATTGAACATCTTTCATTAGATTTATTCCTGGCTACTTGATATTTTTCCATATTTCCTTTTTTAAAAGTTTTATTTATTTATTTATTTGAAGACAGCAGGGGCAGAGGGAGAGAATCTTTCAAGCAGACTCCACTCTGGGCACAGAGCCTGCCGTGGGGTTCAAACTCACGACCCTGAGATCATGACCTGAGCTGAAACCAAGAGTCAGACACTCAACTGACTGAGCCACCCAGGCACAGCCCCCCAGTACTTTCTCAGGGCCAGGACTAGAGTAAGGCAAGAGAAGAGTATGAAAGGGAATACTTCCTTTAATCTTTCACGCCAGATGCCACCCTAGCCTCCTCCTTGTCCCAGCCTTGGCTGTTCTACATGATATTTCTTTAAAATTTTTATTTTTACTAATTTGTTTCTAATATGCAAGAATTCAGTTGATTCTTATATACAGATTTTGTAATAACAACTTTGGGCCATCCATGTCATGACTCCTGCCTATCAAAGCTCGGTGACATGCAGATGAGGAAGGAACTACCCCATAGACTAAAAAAGAATGGAGTGTCTGTGTTTTCAGGGATCGTAGGCTGTCCCCCAAAGCTCTAGATTGCATCCCTCCACTTCTGAGTCACTTACCAGACTCCCAGAGCATCATGGGCAACTGGGAATCCAGGAAGTGGAACCGGAAATCAGAGCGAGGTAAATAACTGCAGAAGGACTAGTACCAGAAGGACCCCCACTTCTGTAAGTCCACAGAAGCCAGGAGTTCTTCCACCATCTTCCGATCCAGCACCTCTTTCCCTTTATTTTCCCATGTTTTATACCCACTGCAAAGGGCATATGAGGTGATTCACAGAACTGCCTACAATTTGGCAAGATGAAATTAATATACATAAAGAATTGGAAGAGAAAATGGGGACATGGACATAAAATGAAATCAGGCAGAGGTGAGCAAAACTATAGGCAAAAATAAATAGGTCAGAGCCAGGGAGCGTCAAAGACAGTGCCAGGGCCAGAATCAGGAGGAGATTTTAGAGCAAACTCAGTGATCTGCCTTACAACTCAGGAGTCAGAATTTATTTTGACCACCAGCACCTCTTGCCTGGATGACTGCATTAGCCTCCTATCTGTCCTCCCAGCTTCCAACTCTGCCCCCTACCCACAGTCTACTGTCAAAATAATAACCAGAGTGATCTTTTGAAAACACAAATCAACCCCAGAATAGGAAAAAAATATCTGTAAATCATATATGTGATAAGAGTCCTGTATCCAGAATATTTAAAGAACACTTACAACTCATCTATTCAAAGGACAAATAACCCAATTTTAAAATGAGCAAAGAATTTGAATAAACTTTTCTCCAAAGAAGATACACAAATGCCCAATGAGCACATGAAACCTTGCTCCGCATCATTAGCCATCAGGGAAATGCAAATAATTCCGTGGTGGATTATCACTTCACCTCCTCTGGGATGGCTGTAATCAAAACACCAGACAACAGGTACAGGAGTGCATGTGGAAGAATTGGAACCTCATATTTTCAGGTGGGAGCTTAAAATGGCACGATGGCTTTGGGGAACCATTTGGCAGCTCCTCAAAGAGTAAGCGTAGAGTTTTCACATGGCCCAACGATTTTTTTTTTTTAAGATTTTATTTATTTATTTGTCAGAGAGAGAGAGCACAAGCAGGGGAAGCAGCAGGCAGGGGAGAAGCAGGCTCCCCGCTGAGCAAGGAGCCCAATGCAGGACCTAATCCCAGGACCCTGGGATCATGACCCAAGCCAAAGGCAGATGCTTCACTGACTGAGCCACCCAGGCGCCCCTGGCCCAACGGTCTTATTCTATGGGTATCACTCAAGATCACTGAATACTGTAAAGCAGTTGAAGTGAAAAACTGCTATGGGCAATAACATGGGTGAGTCTCACTCACGTATTGTTGTGCCAGAGAAGCCAGAACAAATAAGTACAAATTGTATGTCTCCATTTATACAATGGTCAAAAACAGGCAAACTAATGTTTCAGCCCATATCAAAAGTAGGGGAAGAGACTGGAAGTCTTTGGGCCTTGGAGATGACAAGAAACAGGGCCTCACTCAACACTTGGGCTATGGACCTTTCTTTGGCTCTTGATTGAATCTCTATTTTGAAGTCAGCTTCAGTCTCTGCAAATATCTTTCTCTGCTGGACAGAAACCACGGCCCCTGGCCCCCTCTGGACACACGCATTTCCAACCCCTCTGGGACAAGACCTCCCTTCCCCTTACTTTCCATCCAAAAAATGACCCCTGCCTAGCCTGGCAAACAGCAACCTAGGTAGATTCTACTGGAACCCAATTTCTAGAGTTGGGCATTGGAAAGAGGTCTCTCCCGAAGGCATGTGCTTCCAAAAGACAGAATGGGTGCCAGAGAGACAATTTCAGAAACGTCCTTGTCATTCAGGGGAGCACCTCTCTACTTGCTGTATGGGATATATTAATAAACCCAATCACATCTTCAAAAAAAACTATGTCTGTGTCATTCAGGCTTCACCTTTCCTGGAATTCACTCAACTGATGATTTCTGTACTTTCCAGGCTGATAGTTTATGTCTCTGATCTCTCCTCGATTAGTCTTCACACTGAGAAGATGCCCCCAGCCTTGCAGGCTGCTGGGAAACACTCTCATGAGGGCACCCAAAATGAACGGACACTTCTTGCTGTGGGGACTGACTCCTCTAGGTGCCCGGTGGTGTTCTCCACCTTCAGGAAATCGACAGACTGAACAACAATGCTTGCTTTGTCAATTTGGCAATGCCGACTACATTTCAAGTGTTTATACCTTTGGCCCAGAATTTCTGCTTTCTTACTCATAGAAACACTTTCACAACTATGCAAAAACATATATGCGGGGTTGTTTACATAAAGGAAAAATTGCATTAGAAGGGGTTGAATTTCAAATATCTGTCAGTAGGAAACTTATGAAATAAATGATGATTCATAGACACAATGGAACGCTACACAATTGTTAAGTTAGAGCGATCCTAATACTGAAAGGAGTTTAAGATGCGTTAAGTCTAAAAAGCAAGTTGCCAAACAAGATTTATGGCCCAGTGATAGAGAGGAGGGCGAAAATGATAGCACTATCTATGTTAGCAGGTACAGAGGAGAAAAATCCCGGCAGCAGACACCAAAGTGGTAACCACAGTTTTCTGGCATTGGGGGAGGGGGAACGGGAGGTATGGATTTATGAGGGACTTTCATCTTCGAAAGTAGACATTTCTGTAATATTTGATTTTTAAAACAAAATGTAATTCTTTAAGAACTAGAACATAAAATACTGATTTCTTTTTTAAGAAAGTGCCTTGCAAGCTGGGGACAGTGTGACAGATGTTGTTTGATTGCCTTTCAGACAGATGTCTTGCGTTCACAAGGTTGTTTAAGAATGCAGACTTATCTCCTTGCTCACTGACCCATAACACAACAGACTAAATGTTTGACATGGGAAAATTCTCTGGGACAAAAGAGCTTATTCAAGCAGTCCTAACAGCCATGAGCTATCTCATAATCAGCAGAGAGACAGACCTCACCCCGTCCTGTGCTGGGGGTGGGGAGAAGCCAGGCAGGGGCTGCTCTGGGCTGGGAAGGTGATGGGCTCCATTCTCCCAATAGCAGCTCCGGTGGCCTTGGCGTGGCTGAAAATGAAACAGTGGGGGCCTGCTGGGGAGCGGCAGGGCTGGTCTGAATGCTGGGGAGCCCAGGGCGGAGGCCTCAGGAGGAGATCCAGGAAGCCTTTGCAGGAGGAAGGAAGTCATGCACTTCGGAGGCTGGAGATGCACAGAGAAAATGCACAGGGTGGGACACGTGTGGAGGCGGCTGGTGGGGAATCGCTCACCGTTGAAAAGAAGACCTATTTCCGGCAGACCGGAGCGGGGCCTGCAGCTTGAGCTTCACTGGCGTGGGGCAGGTGATCTCTGAACCAGATGGTAGTAATGATAAACCCCTGATTCCCAAGTTGCCTCCGACTTTTCCAGGTACGTTCCCACCTAATCCTTGTCTAATTTGATCATCACCACCTCCGAGGGATGGATGCAGGGCAACTACCCTCCGTATGGACAAAGAAACCGAGGGTCGCACTCAGGGTGCACGGCCCCCTCCCCCCTCAGGGTGTGGTGCTCCCACCCAAGACCTATGTCACCGCACAGTCCCCGTGAGCCTGTCTGTCTGAGTCCATTTCGACTCACATGGATCCTCTACCACATATTTTATTGTTATTTTAAGGCATTTGCTTGTGCGATAGCCTCTCTTTGTGGGAGGAGCTAGGAAAGAGCTATGTCCATGTCTCTCAATGCGGGCGTACCCGCTGCCCCCTTCCTTCTTCACGGCAGCTGGGCGGGCAGGGTACTGGTTTCCCACCCGTCTTAGTTCCACTGAAGTTCATCAGAAATTTGCTTGCACATTTCATCAGGAATGCTGATTTCTTCCCAGAAGAAAATTATAAATTTCATCACACACAAAAAAGTTCTGTCCCAGACCAGTTTGGGAACAATTTTTCTTTTTCAGTCTATTGGGATAAAGATTACCCCAGGTGCTAATTAAAGAGCCAAAGGTGTTCCTGGAGGGGAGGGGAGGGGAGGGGAGGGGAGGGGAGGGGAGGGGAGGGGAGGGGATTGACTCCTCCAAATCCTGGGTTTGTCCAAGAGACCCTGCTCCTCAAAGGTGATCCTCTTCTAAACTGTCTGCCGCACGAGGCACTGAACACTTGGCTACTGGTCACACCAAGAAGTCAGGCCCTGGGTGAGTGTGGCTGCCTCCCCACAAAGCCCCCCCAAGGGCAAGGTGGGGAAGGGAGTTTGAACATGGGATGGAAAGAGTCTCCCTTCCTTTGCCAGGGTGACCACTCCAATTTGGGTGTAGCCTATCTTATTGAAAGTTTGGGGAGACTAAAAGGCCCACCCCACCGCAGTGACAAAGAATGGTCCCTTGGCCATTCTGCCAGCAGCTCACTCTACCCTCCCCACTCACCCTCTTTGTTGATGCCCAGAACCCCACCCCCACTCCAACTCCAAAAATATGCCTCCCTACTTTATTATGAAGAGCAATGTGCTCAGGACTTCCGACCACCAACCTGGACCCCACAGGGCTTTTTCATTTTCAAAGACTCATTCTGGATAATGGGCTCTTCTGATAATGGGGCACCTCTCCCAAGTCTGCCCTCTTTTGGGGCCCCTCCCACTCTTGAGAAAGGAGGCGGGAAGTGGGTGGATACTTTGCTGCATACCCACCGCCTCCTTCTCTGAGGTGCTGTTTTCTCCAGGTAGGGCCTTGAGGTTTGGGATTTGCAGGGGGAAGGGACCCTTTGATATGAATGAAGCCACCAGCCCCTGCACTCAATGGTTGTCCCCTCCCATCTTGCAACACACTGAGAATTCATCTCAACGAAGGCTCAGGGACAGATGCCAACTGCAAAACAAAGAACAGAGCAGATGCCAAAGAGATTTCAGAACGTCCCCCCAGGACCCACCTCGGCCCCCCAGCATCTGGACACATCAGAGAGGCACCCTCATATGGATCCTGCTACGGAAGTGAAGAGGAGAAAACGGAATAAATGGAGCATAACTGGACTATGAGGGAGGAGGGTAGCAGAGGTGGTGGGTTTCTGGAATTGGCTAATGTATCTACCATGCAGCAGAAAGGGGGATGAGGACAAAGTCGAATGGTAGAATAATTAAACCCTGTTTTAAATTCACACACTTGGATCTATCACTTTGAAATAGGGTTTGCTGCTCCATGTTAGATATTTTCATTTATATCTTTATTAAGCACCTAATATCATTTATGAGGATAAAACATGAGAAACCAGCAGAATGCACAATTACACGCATACCATCTGTGTGCCCAGCACAGGTGCCGGGGAGCCCACATGAAGAGCCCTGAGACGGGGAGCAGAGGAACGTATCCCAAGACAGGGACCCCTGAGCAAAGCGATCCTGTGTCATGCCTATAACCTGCCAACAATAGACACTTCGGTCAAAAAATAAACAAACAGAAGTAAGAGAGTGATGAAAACATTGAGCAGAAGTTTAGGGAAAAAACAGCTTGAGGCGCTTGGGTGTTCCAGGAGAAGGGAGAAGGTACAAAGGTGTGGGAGTTCAGAAGTTTCAGGTGAACCTCCGTGGGCCTGGACCTGGAAGTCCAAGAGGTGGACCGGTGGAAGCCAGACTGGAGAAGTTAATATAACAACAGGCAGGAAAAGACAGGGCCTGGGGAGGAGGGGAGGGAAGGAGAGGAGAGAAGGAGAGAGGGTCTGGGAGGGTTGGGAGAAAAATTCAGTCGGATCCGTGTGAGAAAGGAGTCAGAAAGAGGGTGGGAAGAGTAACACCTGGGTAGGTGATGGGGCCACATCTCTGGATGGGGACCAAAGTCTGAGGCACAGTCCCAAATGATGCCCTGGCTTCTGTGGGTGGGGTTGGGGTGAGCTTTCCTCATTGGGGTTCCGGAACACACTCCAAAGTGCCTCAGAACCACCCTTGGGCCCTTGGAGTAACAGAAAGGACACCCCGGATCCCACTCCGGGCAGTGAAGTCATCTCCCCAAGTTGCAAAGGAACTTGCCCCCGCCCCTCTCCTGGTATTAAGTGGAAAAGCCCAGGCCAAGGCGACAGGACATCTCCATCCGCTGCAGAGGGGCCAACATGGTGCAGGCCATCCCCCCGGGCTCCCAGCTCTGGAGGGCCGCGCTACTGAGCTCTGGGTCCACCCAGGGCCCAGCTCCGCCCATGGGGGCAGAGAAGGGGTTGAAGGGTAGAGAGGCACCCGGGTTGGCTGACACTCAAAACTCCGGCTGCCTTTCAGCTTGCTGGGGGCCCGGCTCTGTGGTGATAACAGCTACCGTTTACCAGGCCCCGAGCCAGCGCCTCAGAGCAACCTGGCTTCACACCACAGAGACTGGGGCTACAATTACTAATCCTTAATTACCGTTCGCTGTTGTCATTTTCATTGTGACTCCTAAGGCCATCCCATGTACCTCCCACCCTCCTTGCCCCCTGGTCTCCCTGTCTGGGGCCCATGGTCACTTGCTCCGCACCCCAGACCACCGCGATGGCCCCACTCTGGAGCCCACACTCTGAGTCTTTACAAAAAAAAAAAAAAACTCCTTTGGGTTCCTGGGCCTTTTTCTTCTCCTGGGGGTTGTTTACCTTTCTCTCCCATGGCGCCCTGCACAGTTCAGGCTCTTCATGGGCATCTGGAAGGATCTATTTCATGAAGGGAAGAAACTAGCCCTTCGTCTGAATAGGGGTCCCCAGAAGGGAGATGTGGTAGCCTCTGCCCCCCAAACTGGGGAGCTGACCCCTCAGTGGCTATTATGTCCAAACCATAGGCCTCTGTCACAGCCCTCCCGTGATGGGATGGCATACCTCCTCCGGCCAACAGCCCCCCAGGGGGTAGATCCCACCACAGCCTGAAGACCCCGGCAGCAACAATGCACTCTTTAGACTCTTCTAGAAGAAAGCTCCTTGTCCTCCAGTCTCCGACCCCATCCTGACCTGAACACCTACACACAGATAGAGGCTCGCCTGCCTCCTCCGAAGCCTCCAGGGATCTCAAGAGTCTTGCTGAGGAGCGAACAGCGCTTGCACCGAGCAGGCCTTACCCAGCGGTCTCAGGTAGGCCCCTGGGGCCCTTGCCACAGCCCTGGTGCCCACAACCCCTGGGGTAGCCCTGCCCCGCCCTCCAGCTCCCACTGAGAACAGCTCTGCCCAGCCCGATGTACCCCCAGCATCCTCAGCAGGGCCTCTGCTGCCATCCCTGGCCATCCCCCAAGCCCCTGCTCCCTCTCCCCGCCCCCAACTAGGAATACACCGGCGCTCCCTCCCAGGGCCCTCCCACTCTCCCTGCGAGGCCTGCCTGCCCAGCTGTCTGTGCAGAGAGCCGCAGCTGCCTCCGGGAACCCAGCCTGCTGAGCCAGTCCTAGTTCAGGCCCGGGGTCCTCGCACCCCACCCTTTCTGCTGTAAGCAGCCACGGGCGTCCCATGGAGCCGTGAGGCATGTGTGGCCCACTGCCCAGGGGAGACAGAAAGCACCTTCTCAGAACACAGCAGCTCCTAATTTCTAGAACTGCAGAGTCATTCGGGAAATGAGAAACAGGGTGTTATGTGTCTGATAGTGAAGATAGGGGTTTAGAGGGGTTGCAGGTGATGGGGGGTGGGTCAGAAAGGATGGCAGTTATACTACTTTTTCTAAAGAAGATTCCAGAAGCCAGCCTGTACAGTAGGATAAGTGTGGTTGGGAGGTGAGAGCCCTGCCAAGAGAGGTTCCCCCCGCCCCGACACCCAAGAACACCCCCTCCCGTGCAGCTCTCCTCCATCAGCTGGTGCCCAGCCCAGCCCCAGTAGGCCGCAGCTTGAGAGGCCCTGGATGCGCAGTCCTTGGCCTCTGCCCTGCCGTGGCTGTCGGGCACCGGAGCTGGGGCCTGGCCACTTCCTCAGACTCGGGCAAGTGGGCGTGGCCTTGTGCCGCCTTGTCATGCCCTCTGGCTTCTCACCAAGGCCATCCAGTCCACCAGCCTTCGTGCCCCAGCCCAGTGACACCACTGCCCTCTTCCCCTGCCAAGCACCTCCCCGTGGGCCGCCTGGGGTCTGCCGACAGAGGGCAGGTCCACTCACAGAAAGGGTCATGTTCCTGGGCACCTGCATTCCACCCCTACACTCCCCCCCACACACAGAGGCACATCAGATGTGGGGGGGCACACCGCCCCCACCAGACCCTGCCACCCCTACACCTGGGAGAGGTGGCTAGGTCACAGGGAGCTGCCCCCTGCGAGGAGTAGAGAAGGGACTGCCCTGATTCACCTTCCAAGATTCTGACCCACAGTGTCCCAGGCTGTGAGGCCTGAAGCCAGGCTTGTAGAACAGATGGTCAAAACCTCGGAAGGCCCCTCCTCGGGGCTCTTTCTGCACAAAGGGAAACAGCCCCACACTGTCACAGAGCACAGGCCGGTCACCACCCGGTACTCACTTCAGACTGTCTCCAGGCTGTCCTTGTTCCTCTGGGAAGGGCCCGAACAATCCCTGCCCCAGGGGGATTCCCTCCCCCTTCTCTGCGGTGGACTGGCCATGGTGTCTCACAGCCAGACACGGATGACAAGGGGACACCTCTGCCTTCCCTGTGAACCTGGCTGAGATGAGCACAGGGTGACCTTGAAGGGGGAATCAGACAGAGGGGATGGCCTCAGCTCCTGGGGAGAGGTTTTTGGGGGGTGGGGAGAGCAAGCAGGAGAGGGGACCAACCACACGCTCAGGAGTTCAGACCTTTGTCACACCAGCTGGCAGAGTTTCCATCCTCTCCCCCACAAACCTCCTTCCTAATTCTCTGCCCCATACAGGGAGTTTGGGGAACATTCCCAACCAACTACAGCCTAAGAGTGCATGGCAGGGTATACAGCTGATGTCAGTTAATGGTGAAGAGAAGCAGCTCTGGAGTCAGACGGGATCCTAGTCCAGCCACTCACTAGCCGAGAGATCCAGTCACTTGAGCTCTCTGAGCCTCAGTTTCCTTATCTGTAAAATGGTGACAATATCAGTGACCCTCTGCAGGGCTGGTCAGAGGACTGAAAGAAATTCTAGATCGTGCACTTCACACAGGCTTGGCACCTGCGAGGACCTCACCTGACTTTAGCCCAGCTGTTCCGGCAAGGAGCCGTAGCTGCAGAACAGTGGGCTCTTCACACCCTCGTCTTGGAGAGCCCGCCTCTCTGGGCAGGGCTGGGGGTCAGGGCCCCAGCGATGACTGCTTGCAGGGACACTGAGGGAATGCTTCTTCCCCAAAGCTGCCTTACTTCCCCTCCCTTCGTTGGCCTCAGCATTGAAATTGCGCTACAGGGGCCCAGGCATCATCTCGGAGGGCAGGACTCTGCACAAAACTGCTGGTACTGTCAAATAAAGAAATAAAATCTTTTCAGCGGCGGGAGGGGTGGGGGACCCCTGGGTGGCTCAGTCAGTGAAGCGTCTGCTTTCAGCTCAGGTCATGATCCCAGGGTCCCGGGATGGAGCCCCACGTCAGGCTCCTTGCTCAGTGGGGAGTCTGCTTCTCTCTCTCCCTCTGCCATTCCCCCTGCTTGTGCTCTCTCTCTCTCTCACTATCTCTCTCTCTGTCTCTCTGTCAAATAAATAAATGAAATATTAAAAAAAAAAAACCTGCTGGTAGAGCAGGTTGGGGTGCAAGGGGCCAGCACAGGCCCGTGTAGGGGTGGGTTTGGGAGTGGGGCAACTAGAGGACAGGCCTGATGGGGGGGCCCTGATGGTTCAGCTCCCACCCCCAGCCCCATGAGGCCCAGCACCCCAAGATGTAGCCTTCCTCGGGCTCCCGCATCAGCACTTCCTGGCCTTAGTGTTTGCATTTGTGAAGTCGGTACTATCTCTCCAGGTTGTGGTTAAGATCAAATGAGACAACGCGAACAAAAACCTGCCTCTCTGCGCCAGGCACGGTTGCTGTGTCCGTGTGCTCGCGCTGCCGTAGCAAGGGGTCCCAGACAGGTGGCTTAAAGCACAGAGAGTTATTTCTCATAATTCTAGAGGCTGGGAGTCCGAGATCAAGGTGTCAGCAGGGTTGGTCTCTTCCGAGGCCTCTCTCCTGGGCTTGTATTGGGCATCTTCTCGCTGTGTTGGAAGAGCTGTGTGTCAGTTAGGACCGTGTTCGGCTACTGAAAACTAGAGTCATAAGGGCTTAAACAAAGAAGGGGTCTTTTGTTGTTGTTGTTGTTAATCTCGCACAGAAAAACAAGTTTGAGTTGGCAGTCAAAGGTTGGTGATACTTCAGGGGGTCAGCCAGACTCCCTCTCCCCTCCTCCTCCAGCACACTTAGCACCTGGCTTTCATCCTCATGGTTGAAAGATGGCTGCTGTGCCTCCAGGCATCTAATCTGTCTTCTAGGAAGGGAGAAAGGGGATAGGGTGAAGTCAGCAGTCAGAGGTAAAGGGCTGACGAACATACCAGATGAGTCATTTCCTTTTTTAATGTCTCCCCGCTGACTTCCACCTCTCATTCCATTGAGCAGAACTGGGTCAACATGGCCACCACTAGCGCCAAAAGATCCTGGGAAGTATTTCACCCGCGTACAAGGCAACCCCCCACCCCAGTCGGGGTTCTACTGCTAGGAAGAAAGGGAAACTAGACATTGGGTAGGTGTCCAGCACACTGGTCTTGGCAGAACTCAGTACCGCGAGGGTGGCTGATGCAGCAGACCCCCGGTGAGGCCAGAACTGGAGCCAAGGGCCCGGCCCAGGACCACCCCGCACCAGCAGCCACGGCTCCAGGAGAGGGCAGAGCCTGGGGCTGCGGGCCTGGGAGGCCTGCGTGCCTGGGCAAGCCCGGGCTAGGTAGAGTTTCTTCCCCTTCTCTAACAGTGTGTCCTTCCCTCCCCTTTACACACGGGGCCCCTGGGAGCCAGCGTCCACAGCCCCCACTCTACAGACCGCCGCTCTTATCTCTCACACACACTCGCCACAGGGTCTCCCTGATGCCGTGAGCTTGGCGGCACTCATGGGTGGGGGATGGAGACCGCCCCTCATCGCTGCTTCTCGAAGGTCTTCCCCCTCCACTCTGCCAAAGAAGGGCTGCGAAGCTGGGGGGCAGGGGCTGTATGCTAGTTTTACGGTGATTCCTAGGGAGCCACGGCCAGCCTGCGCCTGCTGCGGTCTTTCGTGGACTGGCCACGCGAGTTTCCACCAATTCCCGAGGCTGGGACGCACAAGCAAGGTGTTATGCTGGAAAGGGGTGAAGGCAGTTATGGAGAGAGAGGAACCCCAAATTAGTATTTCCATGGATGATGCTGCTGGATACGTGGGCCGCCAGGCTCTGACAGCTGTGTGAAGGACGGCTCTTGCTGCCATCAGCTCAGGCTGAGCCGTTCATGACAGGGCCTTAGGGGCTCGCGCTCATCACACCTGCGTATGGAAGCCCTCCAGGTGCCTTCCTGCCCACGCTCAGCTGTGCTTCATTCTCCAGAAAGTTGCAGCGGACCTGCCGTTCAGGAGACATCACGGACGCAAGGGCTTGCATTTGCAATGGTCTCGGAAACTGTGAAAGCCGGAGTTGGTGGCCCAGGAGAGAAGACCCCAGAGTGGAGAGAGATGAGAAGACTGGACACCGGACAGGGCCTTCTCGGGGGAGGGACTGTGTTAATGGGCTGGGGCCGCCATGATAAGCACCACAGACAGGGCAGTGTGAACAACAGAAATTTATTTCCCCACAGTCCTGGAGGCTACAAGTCCAAGATCAAGTTGGCAGGTTGGTTGCTTCGGAGGACTCTCTCCTTGGCTTGTAGCTAGCCATCTTCTCCCCGTGTCCCCCACATGAGTTTCCATCTGTGGGGGTCTGCGTCCCAGTCTCCTCTTCTTACAAGGACTCCGGTCATAATGCATTAGGGCCCACTCTCATTTTAACATAATTACCTCTTTAAAGATCCTGTCTCCAAAGACAGTCACATTCTGAGGCCCTGGGGGCTAGAACTTCAACATGAACTTGGGGGGACACAGTTTAGCCCACAAGAAAAACCATCCTGGGGACATCTGATGTGGGCGGGGATGGGCCCTGCCTGGCAAAGTGGTGGGGGACACTGAAGGGGCTGCCTAGCTCCCCAGCCCCCACTACTGCCACCACCATCAGGCTGGCCATCTCCTCCCTCCTCCCCGCCCACAACTCCCATGGTGCCACACTGCTGCTTACCTCTCAAACCAGCCCCAGCGCCTTCTAAGGCAAGATTAGCTTTTCAAACAACTTCTAAGGCTTGATGACAGCACCTGCTCTTTGCTTGTGGTGACTAATGGGGGAACTTCAGGCAAGGTCAGGAAGGAGGCTGGCACAGGGTACAGTGGGTGAAGATAGGGTTTTCTGGTTGCCCCTCCCCCAAGGCTCCAGGAAGGTGCCTGTCCAGGCCTCTGCCCGGGTTGGGTTTGTCCTGCCTGCTGGCCCAGGCAGCGTTCTGACCTGCCCCTGGCCACAGTGCCAGAGCCTGCAAATCTGGAAGGGGAATGAGGAAGCAAAAGAGGAAGCCGTATCAAGAAGTATAGGGGGAAAGGGCAGGGGCTTCCCCCTTCCCTCTTGCCCGGCCCTGCAGGACTGGAGAGCCCACAGGGGAGACCACATCCCTGCTGGGAGCTACACCCCTTGCCCAGCCTAGCCCCAGGTGACCTGTTCTGCCTGCGGTGACCCAGGCAAAGCACGCTGTTCCTGCACACACTCATGCTTTCTGAAATTCGAGGAGGCCAGGGGGGTGGGGGTGGGGGGTTCCTGCACAGCCCAGGCCCAGCTGGTCGGGCTAATTTTAGGTTTTTCCCCAGCCTGCCCGAGGCCCACTAATCTCCATCCGCCCAGAGAATGCACATTGATCAGATGGTGCCTTCACTCATGGTGTCCCCCACACCCACCCTGCAAGAGAGCTCCTTCCTCGATCTTGTTTCAAGCCCTCTTTTACCTGTCCCTGTTCCACCCCTCCAAAGAAAGCTGGCCTGACCACCACCTCCAGAGAGAGCTCTCCTCCCCCAGCACTTGGGGCATTTGTGGACTGAAGGTGCAGTGGAGCCCTGTGCTCCCAGCACTGTCTTAGTACCACGCCCAAAATAAGCACTAGGTAAGTACGGTTGGAATGAATGAATGAATGAATGAATGACCACTTTATTACACAGCAGCATCGTGTGTCTCACAGAGGTTAGGTCCAAAGTCAGCATATAAGATCTAAAGAGCTCAAAGTTTAAATCACCCTTGAAACTCCATCTGGAAGGTGTAAATCCCCTGCAAAACCTAAGGAGAGGGACCTAGTCCTTCTCCGTCCTCCCCCCGGACTCCCAGATGTCTGGCCAAGAAGCAGGGCTGACAGGTGCTTTGCAGGGATTGTCAGGGTTTATCCAACATGCCCCCCAAAGAACCCACATCTAGAAATCTTAAAAATAAGAGGCTCTCTATTGTCTCTCATTCTCCTCCAGGGGCTGCTCCTGCGTTGCCGTGGCAACCAGGCCAGGGTCTGGTAGCTCCTCGGAAGGTCCAAGAGACTGAGGATGAAGACAGTGAGAGGCACAGAGGTGGCCCCAAGGCAGACAGCAGAGACTGGACGCCTGGAGCGAACAGCCAGTACGCCCAAGTCTTAAAGAACCCTGCAGCATAGGGGAAACGCTTTCCAACTTCAGGCATGAAAAGGAAAGTGCCCTAGGCTGGAGCCCAAAACTACCAGCCAGGAGGGGACGGCTGTTCCTCTTAGCTCATCTTTCCCCTAGAGCCCAGTGGGTTTTCCCCATCTTTTTATTTGACAATTTCCAAACATAGAGAAAAACGGGAAGAATACACGACCACTCAAGAAGTCTCCATCTGGATGTAACAATTGCTAATCTTCTGCCCAAGTCTCCATCTACCTATCTATATTCGAAACAAATTGAGAGTGAGGTGTAGACATGGAGACGCAGGCGCCCTAATTGCTTTAGCGGCCTCTCCAAAGAGTTGTCTACTCTCCTGCATAACCGCAAAACCAAGTGCAACAACTATTTGAATTAAAACAAGAGCTTGGGGCTCCCGGATGGCACAATCGGTTAAGCATCCGACTCTTTGTGGTTTCAGCTCAAGTCACGATCTCAGGGTCATGAGATCAAGCCCCACGTTGGGCTCTGCACTCAGCATGGAGTCCACCTAAGATTCTCTCTCCCTCTGCCCCTCCCCCCATACATGCTCGCTCTCTCTCTCAAATAAATAAATACGACTTTAAAAAAAAAAACAAACTTGTAACGAATATTTTTTCCAAAGTAAAGAAGCTTTGCATGACTAGAAAAATAAGGGAGGGTCAGTGATTGTAGAGTAAAATCATACCAACCCAAGCCTGGATTTGTCCTCTAAAACTTCTAAATTGGGTTCTCATCACAGAAGAACAAGTAAGCCTTTCAGCTCTGCCAAACATCTACCCAGGGAGCCTCTCGGTATATATTTAACAGCAAGCCTGCAAGTCATGTATTTATACTTCCCGAAATAATGTTTTGTGAAACTGGGGTTATTCTACAAACATAGGCCAGTCCCATAGTAGGTGCTTAACCAGTCCGAGCACTAGAATTGGTTATGGACTCCAGGGAGGTAAAGATCAGAATCACCGGAGTCCCTGACTCCTGACATGCCAGGGACTGTGCTTAACCCCTTCCAAACACAATCTCGTTTAATCCTCACGAATCCCTGCGGCTGAATCCTAGTATAATCCCCAATGTAGAGATAAGGAAACTGAGGCTCAGAGAGGTGAACAGAAGTCACACAACCAGTGAGTAGCAGAGGCAGCTTCTGAACTGGCCGTTCAGGAGCCAAGTCCCAGATTTTCAGCCACTGAGTGCCAGAAATGGGATGTAGGGCAAAGGAGACTGTGTGGGTTCCCATGCAGACGGGTGTGGGTGGCAGTGAGGGAGCAGACCATGGACGTTCGGGTGGTTGGAGCTGCTGTGTCACCATTGCTATGGTCTTGCATCCTACAGAGCGAGGGACGCAGTTTCCTCTGTGAGCCTTCTCTCCATAAATACTCCGTAAACACAAGCAGGTATGAAGAAATGCAACTTTATTATCTTCCAAGCAAATGTCCAGGTGACAGAGTGCAGGGGAGTGCCTCGACCCACCCATTCGCATCCCCTCGACAACTGCAGGGGTGCGCTCAGGTTGTATCCTGAGATCCTGCATCGTGTCCCGGGGGAATGGTTTTTCCGCAGCAGATGACCACAGATAGATACCCCACATTCCTCTGTAACATGCAGGACAGCTGGGTGGGTTATAAGGGAGGCCAGAAAGGGAGCAGAGATGGTGACACTTGGGATGAGAGAAGGAGAGGCTGCCCCAACAGATTCCATCATTTGTTCAATTTATTCAGGGTTCACAAAATATGAAGATGGAAACAAAGAGGAGATCTTCGTTCTTTTCCTCAAAGAGCCAAACAAAGCCTTTTTTTTTTCTTTTGAACAAGACCTTTGTACGTGAGGAATGGGCGAGTAGCAGAGTACACGATTAGTTTAAAAAATATTAATGAGAACTTGAACTTTCACCTTAGTCTGTGCTCCATCTGCCGGGGGAAATTTTAGGATTTATTTTGGAGGTTAAATTAAGAAAAATATCTAGGTGCCATTCAACTTCTATGGAGGAAAAAAACAGCCTCGCAAATCAAGCTATTGCCTTGAGAAAGATGTTCTAAATTACATGATCTCCCCCTACCCTACCTCCAGCTTAGCTTTTAACAAAATGTGTTCTCCCCATCCTGTGTAGAAGCGAGGGAAGAGCTGGCCCCTCCAGCCCAGGAAAAAGCAAGCAGCCTAAGCAGAGCAGGGAAGGGGATACAAAGCATCCCAATGTATGTCCCAATCGGTGGGAGGTGGCTAGGATATAAACAAGAGCAAGGTGAGGGGAGAGGGGACCCCTTCTCCTCCACCAGCCCTACCCGACCCCCGTTCCCTACTTCCTGCTCAGGTCTCTGGGGAGTGGCTATCTGTACCTGCCTGGGATGCAGCCACACCTGTGTCCACCTGAGGGTCCGGCAAAGCACACCTTACATTTGAGCTCTGGCAAGCCACGCTTGGACCCTGGGGACATGGGCTGGACTAAGAAGGAGCTGCAGTCTAGATGGGGAGATTCGCAGAGGAGGTCAACGTAGCAAGGGAGTTAGGGCACAAGCGAACTGCTAGGGGAACCAAGTTCAAGCTCCAGGCTGACCACAGAGGGGCCCTCTGCCCCAGTGGGAGCCAGGTAGGACAAGTCAGAGGTGCGATGCCGCTGGGAGCGTTGCGGGGCCACGGCATGGTCTGTGGATGCAGCAGCCAGTGTTCAATGTCATCGTTCCTTGCTCTGCAGAGCTGGCCTGGGGACAGGTGGGCATACTTGCGTAGGAGCCACGGAGCCAGGTCCCAGAACAAAAGCAACCCAGACCCTGGCCCCAGGGCTTTTGACCTTCGGTATCACAAGAGCACCTCTGATGTAATGAGACTGTCGCAAATGAGGATCAGTGGAGGCAGGGCCTCGAGGGAAACTCACCATGAGAACAGGTGGTGATGGGTCTCAGGGCCCAGGTTCAACACAAGGGGTTAGTGACCCCAATTCCCCCTGGAGTGGCCTTCGGAGACCACAGCTGAGCACGAGACTGTACACTGACCATTTGGGAGGCCCGGAGTGGGGGGGCTTTTCTGCCGTCTGAGCTAAAAGCGGAGCAAGGGCATCATACCCAGCAAGAACAAGGAGGCCTTCTTCTGCGCCGGGCCTTTTCCCAGCAGCAACTCCCTTGTGGCAGGGGCAGGAGCAGCGGCAGCCAAAATGAGTTGGATTGAAGTCTCCATCCACTTACTGTCCCCCTGACGTTGGGAATCCTGTGCCATGCAGAGTGCTCGTCTCCAGGTCCTGGCCCCTTTTGTCCCTCTGCTGTCCAAGATCCTGAGCCTCTCTCCTATTACAGACAAATCCCCAAGTGCCCGTAGCTCTGTGGTCCAGTGTGATTGACTGCAGAGGGGGTTGGCTATCCAGCTACTGGGAGAGGCCATCACATGCCAACGGTCCCCCCTCCTGAGTCTCAACACAGGAGTGAGCGCCTGTGTGTCACCCAGCCTTCCCCACCCCAAAGAGGGACACCTGCAGCTTCAGGTCTTCTTTCCCCCAATCAGTATCTGCCAGCCTGAGCCCTTGCCCACAGCCACTGCCGCCACACCTACATCCAGAAGCCTTCCCACACTGAAGGCAGGGGGGCCAAGCATACACAGGGCTTTCCTTCCTTCCTTTGCCTATGATGCCCTCTTTCCTCTTCCTACCCAGATTCGCCTGGCAAATGCTTAGAGATGCAACTTAGGCACGCTGGCTATAGAGAGCCATCTCCGAATCCCTAGAATGAGTTTCATTTCTCCAGTACCCTACACAGACCTTGCTCCTAATGTTTCATTGATTCCTCTAACAAATACTTAAGTACCTACTATGCACCTGTTCTAGGTCCCGGGGATGCAGCAGTGAACAAAAGAACCAAAAAAAAAAAAAAATCCCTGCCTTTATGGAGGCTACACTCTTAAGTGTGTGGGAGGAAGACAAAAAAATAAATAAGTAAGTAAACTACATGGCATGTCAGATTTGAAGTTCTGTAAAGATAAACAAAGCAGCAAAGGGGACGAGGCATGGAGAGATCAATTATGTGTGTGTCTCTCTCACTGCATGGTCCCAGAGGATAGGCATTTGGTTGTGTTTCCCTTCTGCCTTACCAGGAACCCTACTGAGTGGTCCTTTCCACCAGGGCTGCCACGTGTGTGGCCATTTACCCCTCAAGAGCCCTGAGATCCCTGGGAGTCTAAACATGTACCTCCCCCTCCCCAAATCACCCAACCGGGCTTCAAGGAGTGAGGGCCCAAGATAGTCAAAAAGGGGCCCCCACAGGATCCCAGGACAACCCAAGAAACCTCAGCCAACTCAGGACTTCTTGAAACCAATTCTGGGGACTGAGCCAATGTCATTTCTGTGAGCCCTGAAGGAGGAGGACTTCAGGCAAAGAATTGATCAAAATTCTGATTTTCAACAAACCTATGAATCACAATGAAGTATTAACAGCCAGATGACTAGCAGACAGCCCCGCCCAGGTAACTTCATAGGAACCATAGTCCACTTGGAGATGCTGGCTCTGGACATGGGGAAAAGAAATCAGCTTTAATGCTGTTTTCTAGAAGTTTCTTTTTCATGGTTTATTTTTTTTTAATCAATTATACTAGAAATGGGTATCATTTCCTTCCAGGCTGCAGCTTAGATAGGCAGCCTGTGTTTCAGGAGACACCTACCCAATCCCTACCCCCGATTTTCCCATGGGCCATCCCTGACCCAAGGTGGCCTAATCACTTTCTCCTAAGGATGTGGAAGCGAGTCCCTTGGCCTAGAGGTGCTGCTGCTTTTTGGGAGCTAGCTCGGGGGCAGTGCAGCTAGGAGGTGACATAAAGTTTGTGTCAGTGCCACATGTAAGACAAAACTCCACAAGCTGTCAAGGGGACCATGAAGCAAGTGTGCAAAGGGGTGGGGCTGTGAGAGAGAGACAGAGACCGAGAGATGGAGAGGTGGAGAGAGGCAGAGAGAGGGAGTGAGAGAGGGGCTGGGTCTAATCATCCAACACAATGTGCTCTGATACGTGAGCAGTAGAGACATGCCCAGAAGAGGGGCACGTGGCTCTGCTTGAGGACACCAGACAGGTAAATCTTCCTGGCAGAGAGGCAATGCCCAAGGTGAGCACTGAGGATGAGTAAGAGTGAGGCAGGGAGGAAAGAAGCAGAAAAGGGAGTTTCAGTCCACGCGTATCAAAATTCAGAGGCATGAGGCATCATGGCGTGTACTGGGAAGCCCAGTGAGTCTGGAATGACTACACAGGGAGTAAGACTGAAGAAATAGCAGGAACTGAGACCTGAGGGCACATACGTCATCCTGAAGAACTTGGCCTTGGTGGCCATCCATGCGGCGATGTTCACGGGACAGCTAGAGATGAAATGCGTAGGTGATGGAATGATTCATTAAACCTTAGAAGCAGTATGAGGACTAAAGACAGATATCAAAACATTGGCAACACAGAGGTCATAGAAATTCTAACATGGATGAGAAATGAGACAGAGTGTGGGAGAAAAAGCACTACGCTGAGCACAGAACCCTGAGGAGCAAGACTCGGGTCTCAAGACCCTGAACCTCCATCAAGGAGTCTCAGAAGAACTGGTGAATGAGTAGAAGGAGTGCCAGGTGAGAAAGAGGCTATCTTGGAAGCCAACGAAGTCAGAAGTCCTAAGAATGAGATTGTGGCCACCAGGTCGAATCAACAAAGCAGTCCAAGAAGATAAGGAAGGACATGGATCCAGTGGGCTTGATCATCTGGAACTGGGAACTTCTGGAAACAGTTGTAGAAGTAGATGCACAGATGGGGAGCAATAAGTGGTGGGGGCCTTCCACCCACTGAGGATGGCTCTTTCACTAAGCTCAGGGCAAAAGGAAAGGAAAGAGGGAGTACAAGATCAAAGGACTGTGCTTTGGGGGTGGAGGAAAGTTTGAGCATGTTTCCAGGTGGAGGGGAACCGGGGAGAGGTTGAAGGCACCACAGGGTGATAGGAGTGGATGGAGCAAGTCCTGGAGGCGCCAGAGGGAACAGAATCAAGTGGAGGGGATGGACTGGACCCTTAGAAGGAACACCTAATCCCCAGAGACAAGGATGGGTGGGCGGGTCTGTGTAAAACACAAGGGAAAGCAGGATTACCAAGCTGTACCTGCATTCCATCCAGGGTAAACAGTGGAGGAATATTACTAAGAGCTTACCTGAGGATCCTGACCCTTTCCGCAGGGAGTCCAAAAAAACTTTCTAATTCCAAATCAACCCCAGGAATAAGGAAGGATCAGAGTTTGGCTCAGAAAACAGGCAGTTTGTATCAGCTATTTCGGGCATGGAGTAGTTCGAGGTGATAACAAGGTCCAGGATTTGGATGTGGTCTGGTGATGAAATGGAGCAGAAGTAAGAGTCATCAGAATTGAGGAGATCAAAGAAATCTGCAGCTAGGCTCTGGAATAGGTATATCAGGTAAGAATGATATTTAACTGCAAGCAACAGAAAATGACTACAGTGGCTTACACGAACAAGGGGGTATACATAATACAAAGACAGAAATTGACAGATGTTAATTAATGATAGTTCAATAACCTTTTGATGACAGGGTGACCTCCGTCATCCATTTCCTCATGGTTCAAAGATGGCTGCCTCTGCTCCAGCCATCACATTTGCAATCAAGAAGGGAAGAAGGAGAAAAGGTGGTACCAACCATAACAATAACAGGTGTTCCCAGTTATTAGGAAAGCAAAAGCATTTCCAGAAAACACTGCCTCAACCCCAGGAGACCCCTGCCTAGCTCTCCTTGAGCTAACAGAGTCACATGGTCTTTCCCAGATGCAAGAGAACCAGAACTGGAAATGAGACTTCCGTGAAAGATTTACATCCTGAGGCTGGGCACACTGCTGCATAGAACTAGATTCAAGGAAGAAGAAGGGACTGGTATTGGTTAGGCCAGCATGCAACCCATGGCAGCGATCCTTGTCCTGCTCCAGAGGGTTAGGACTCAGGCCAGTGAGGGATGGGATGGGGAGGAGAGTAACAGGAAGGTGGCCAAAGGCCAGAGCCTCAGGGTCCTTGGACTCCAGGCCCAAGTTTACACTGTGCTCAAAGGGGGGCTCTTTTTTGGAGGTTTTGGCAGGATTTTGAGCAGGTGTGTGACAGGTAGAGCTGCACTCAGGGAGACGGAAGAGCCAGCCTTGGTCAGATGTAGTGGAGAGGCAGAGGGGGACTACGTCACCAGTTCAGGTGGGAGCAGTGGCTGCCCAGCCTCTCATACCCCCTTGAGGCCTCTGGGCACCACAGACATGTGAACTGGACAACCCAGGCAGATGTGTTAGTCTGCTCTGTTCACAAGAGGAAGTCAAGGTCCTGTGGCACACCATGAGAGGAGGTTCAGGTCAGATCAGCCCTCTGCAGGCCTCATTGTCCCATCCCTCCAGCCTCCTCCACATGTGCTATGGTCCTCACCACGGTCCTCTCATTTGATGCTGGGCCTCTTATCCAGCTACCCGGAGGATCTTGTCACGGTATTCAGGTTCCATGCCTCAGCAATACTGAGTAAGAGCTTCCAGGTTTCCTGCCCCTACCCCCTCCCCAGGGACCTCTGGTCCCACTAGAAAAATAGACACAGGGGCGCCTGGGTGGCACAGCGGTTAAGCGTCTGCCTTCGGCTCAGGGCGTGATCCCGGCATTATGGGATCGAGCCCCACATCAGGCTCTTCCGCTATGAGCCTGCTTCTTCCTCTCCCACTCCCCCTGCTTGTGTTCCCTCTCTCACTGGCTGTTTCTATCTCTGTCGAATAAATAAATAAAATCTTAAAAAAAAAAGAAAAGAAAAGAAAAATAGACACAGCACACAGAGGAATAGACTATAGGTAAGACACTTGCTTTGTGGGGCCAAGAAGGCTGGGAGGGCAAAGCTGACCCCATTTCAAACCTGGGTGACCCAACCTGCAGGCCATGACAGTCCAGGGGATTTGGGAAGAAGTTGTACCCCAGTGTGTGGCCTGGATGTCAGGCTTCGTCTCAGATTGGCCTGACAGCAAGAAGATGAGGCCTTCCTACTGAGCTCCCCATCCCTCAGCCCTGTATCCATTTCACCAAACGTGCCCTACATCCTCTAGCCACAGGACCTTTGCACAAGCTGTCAGTCTGCCTGGAAGGCTCCTCCTCACACTGTTTTCCAAGTTAACTCCCACTCTTTCTTTTGACCCTGGCTTAAAGATCACTTCCCTAAGAATGTCTCTCCTGACCCTTTGCCTGATCAGTTCTTTCCCTGGTTTCCCTCATATGAACATGTGATTCTGTATTGGTTAAACTGATTACCATCAGTGACTCAGTCAAATCTGAGGTCTCTGTGAGCAAGCACAACAGAGGTTGTTTTCCCTTAACTGGAAAGTTCAGTGTGGGGTGGGTAGCCCTCCTCGATCCTGTAGCTACACCCTTTGGAACGCATGGTGCCCAAGGTCATCAAAGCAGAACAAAGAGAGTTGAAAGAAACATACCAGCTCTCAAAGTCTTTCTGTAGAGGCCCCACGCAACACTGCAGTTCAAGGCCTTGACCAGAATTAATCATACAGCCCCACCCGATCTAAACTGTAAAGGGGCTGCAAAAAGGAGGGGAATACACAAAATATTTGGGGAGCACTGTCTCTGCACAGCTTTTCCTGAGAACCCTTTGTTGCAGGTGTCATTTTACATCTATCTGCAAGGTTCTTAGATGACTTCTGTGTCTCTTGCTAGGCTGTGAACCCCATAAAGGCAGGAACTGTGTGTGTGTTGGCTTACGGTCGGTCTTCAGTGTGCCTGTACATAGTAGCTGCTCACTCAATAGGACCAACCTGAACAATCAATCAGTCAGTCAATCAATCAACGGAACAAACAGACAATGGGCAGGGCAGCTGAGAGTCCACCCCTGGAGACACAGAGCATCAGCTCAGAGGGGTGAAGTTGAGTTAGGGATCAGAGCGGCAGCTCGTTTTGACAGGGAAGAGCAAGAAGAGCTGATAAGGAGAGGTGTGAGTGGATTCTCCCAGCATCTTCTAGCTCCCTAAATCCGATTCTGCTAATCTACTTGCTGCGCTGTGGCCCCTGGCTGCCTGGGGCGAGTAGAGAAGCAAGGAGCTGTGGGAGAGAAGGGAAGGCCGCCTAGCCTTCACCGACACCCACTCCTTCCCCTCCGACCTACCACTGCCGAGCATTGTGTAGCGGCTGCAGAATGGGTAGTGTCTATAATTAGGTGCCGTGCAAAGGGGAAGCAGTCGCAAAAAAGCAGTTTTAGCTCAGTTAGCAGTCTGGCTAACTTAAAGGGGAGGCTCTGTGTTCCAGGACAGATGGCTTAGAAACTGGTCGCTGACTACTGGCAGGCAGGGCAGAAGAAACTGCTCAGGAACACAAAGCCTTCAAAGCTCCCACGAGGCAGCAGACTCTAGAACAATCTAAACTCAGCTCTGCCTCTTATCAGCTCTGTGGTTCTGGCCACATTACCCAGCTTCCCTGTAGACTTCTTTGTCATCAATTCTAACATGTACTTTTTTTTCTTCGCATTTTAACACCTCTGAAATTAGGATGCAATTTGCAATCAGTGACAGATCGCAATATAGTTGAGATTTTTTTTAATGTACATGGAGCAATGGTGAGCCTTACCACCAAGGTGTGCTGGATTTGATGAAATATGGTATTTCCCTTTTATTTTTGGATCAGCAATCATATAGGTAAAGCCTCTGGCATGGGACCTGAACATAATAGAGACTCAAGAAAAAAATTGCTATTTTAACCCTATTACTTCAAGATACTAAAAACGTATTTAGAGTCTCTGTGATTTGTTTGACTCCTAGTCTCAGACTCTGTATGGGCCTTAGGAGGTGTCCTTGCTGATGTTCTCTGGCTTTGCAGGTGAGACTAGAATTAAAGGCTAGAAGATGGGGAGGAAGGGAAGGGCAGAGGGAATTTAGCAAGAGGAAAAATGAAAGATGAAATATTAGTTGATCACCTCATTGGAAACTTACAAAGGCGATTGAAATGTAGGAGATGCTGGTTCCAAGCCTGGGAAAGGCAAATGATGAAGCCTAAGGACTGATTCATCGAGGAGCAAAGAACATCCAGAACAAATCATCTGTAGCCTCAGAGAACCAGACCTGAAAGAATCAAAAAAGTTGTAAGTTGAAAACATACAACTTTTTCTTTTCTTTTTTCCTTTTAATTGAAAAAAATAGAGACCGTTGCTTGATGCAAAGCTCCCTATTGATTTTTAAAGAAATGGAAGAACACTGTTAGGTACCTGGCAGTAGTTCTGGAAAAAATGCTTCATTTTACCTCTGGCTTAGAATACAGCTGCTTCCCCCACTTATTGTCCACCCCCCCACACACACACACAAGTGATTTGCTCAATTTGGATTATAGCAATTTTGTTAAATTTCGTTAGTGTGTGAATATCCGTGTGTTTATACTTGAGTTTAATATTTGAATGTTTAGATTGGGTTTTGAAATGCTTTTTGTAAAAGGATTTCATTACTTAATGGAGTAGGGTAATATTTACAGTAAGATCAACGTTTGATCTGTATTGATCTGGAAAAGTTCTGCCGGATGTCAAGTGTTTATGGTTTTGCAGGTCCCAGTTATAAGAATCAGGGAAGGACATTTAAAATATCAAGATAAATAAGCTCACCACGAAATTTGTGTGAGTAGTGACTCAGGATGTTCATTATTGGGCGGAGAATTATTAATGAATTATTCTAGGGGTAGAATTGCCAATTGTTATGTTACCTTGATGGCTGAACAGAGCTCATTTGAAAATGCTCAGTTTTGTGTACAATTCACCATAGGATTATGTAAGTGTGGCCAATTCTGCTCAAGGAAAGTATAAAGTTGTATGTATGACAGAATTATATTCAGAAAATACGGATCATACAAAAATGCAGAACTGAGTTTTTGATCATAAGATAACTTGGCAAGTAACAACATGTTTATAAATAATGTCTATGATGTAATTTGTTCTTTAATTTAATCAAGATGCCTTTTCTTTAGAGATAATTTTTGTCAAAACAGTCAGTGATGGAACTTACATTTGAAATGCTGAGTTGGAAATTGGGCTGTTTAAATGTAATTTTAATTGAAAACATTCCATAGTGTTAGGGTTAAGTTGCTTGGTAATTTTGATCGGGGCACACAATGATTATTAGCAAACTCAAAGGGATCCTATGTTTTTAGCAGTATCTCATCTACCCATCACCTGGCCTGTGTTCTGGAATGGTTTGTGGTGAAATCACCATAAAATGGGCCTGGCCAACTGGACCCTTGGGATCAACCCGGGCTTACAAACAGACAATAGACACTTAACACAGATATTACACTGTTGATATTTTATATTTTTTTGAAAGTAATTTTTATCTCTTAATTGAAACTTGTTTACTGCTTAGTCAGTACCTACCCCTCTGCTGGTTCTAGAAATGGCTGGAAATGGATCTGCACGACACTGGGGGTGGCTGGGAGAGTGTGCAGCGGATTTGGAACTGGTATAGCTGGATGCACTGGGCTGTGCGGAAGCTGCACCCAGACTGTGACTATACACATGGATCCTCAGCCTGGAAGAAATCAAGCTTTAGTTTGATAAATTTGATCTGGGCCATCTCCAGCACATTTTATGTACCTTATGTACTGTTCCTCAGACACTGTGGCAGTACAAGTAACATCTTCTGCATGATCCGGAAATAGCTGGAGATATTGCAGCTCCTTCTCGGGGGTCCTGCTGGCAAGTGGAGGCCAAGTGCCTCGTCCATTAGCCGCAGCAACCCGGGCATGTGCCATAGAGTGCTGTCACCCAGATGGTGCCTGGACTGGGAAGAGCCTGTCTTCTGAGCCGTTCTAGGTCTGAACAATCCTTTCTGGAAGGAGTGGGATTAAGCCACAGTGGTTGGCAGCTTCCCCGGGCTCTCTTCCACTGTAGCAGAGTCTCGAGAAGGCTGAATTCCAGCCAAGACTGCTGCTTGAGTGTCAGCCTGGATGGTTCTGATCCCTGGATCCTTCTTCTTCTTCCAGAAGGTAACCCACAGCTCACACTGGCAGAGGTCACTGATTGCCCTTCCGTGGGAGGTCAGGGATGCCTCTACTGGCTGCGGTTTGTCCCACTTGGCACCCTCAACTCATTTTTGGGGGGATAGGTAATGAACTGGGCAGAAGAGAGTGGGTTAATAGAGCTCTGCATCTTCTTGCCTTCCTGACCAGCCCAGCATGCACTGCCTGGGGTGGGTGGTTTCCTATGTAGGTATTAGAGGCTGCCTCCTGCCGTACCTCCCTCACAAGTGCACACACTCATGCTTATTCTCACACATGCTCATTCACCTGTGTGCATTTCACACTCACACATCCTCGCCGCCAAATGGGCAAACCACCCAAGGGAACCATGCATGGCACATTCCTCAGCTTGATAGGTGTTCTTTTGCATCTATCCCCTGCCAGCCCCCCAAGGATGGTATCATTCGCCAGGACTTAAGACCCAACTTTCCACCCTAAAACCCCGGGCAGAGAGGATCTGGCTACCTATGGGATCGCAGATAACTATCATCTTTGTCATGACAGATTGGAGGATGTCAAAGAGCCTTCTGAACTCTGGTCCACACCAGTATGGACAGACAGACAGCACAGATGAGTCCCTGCAACTGGGGTGCCCCACTGCTGCCACGAGTGTGCCCACGAGATCCTCAACTGCTATCCATAACCCCTGCTGGAAACCCCACCTAACTGCAAACCCTTGGCTGGCATCCCCTCCCCCAAATACCTATTCAAAATACTCGAGATTAACTTGATCAGGTTTCTGTAATCAAAGAGCACACCCTTATCACACCAGGAATAATAAAAATTTTCTGTTTACTATATCCCAAAACTCACTTTTCCATCACCACCTTGTCAACAGACCTCCTCAAAATGACAGGAATATTATTTGGACCCCAAATTGAGCAAAAATTCCTCAGGAAACCATGGACTTGCTCTCTTCTGCCCTCATCCAAGGCTATCCTAACTCAGCCCACCCACGTCTGCCTGATGTAGAAGCCTCCCAACCATGTATATGGGGCCACTATGTCGGTAGGAAACTTCTGCTCTTACGCCTATTTTTCATAGACTCTAGTTCTGTGTGAAGCCAATTCATGTCCTGGGGCCTTATGGCTTGGAGAGACAAGCTCAGTGGAAGCAAGCATTGGTGGGCCTTGAAGGCTGACTTCTGTGGCTTGAAACGACTCTAAGAGATAGGCAAACTTAGCCCTGGCCACTTAGAGTGGGCACTTGACTTTCAATGATTGGCATTTTCAAACAACTAGCCTAGGTAACCACTCGACGAAAGTCTTGTCATACCATCCCAGACCATTGGAGCCAGCTGAGGGCACCCTAACTTGGGAAAAATCCTCTATTCTGAAAAAAAAAATTGTAGCTAAGCATCCTTAGAACCACCAGCATGATCAGACACTAGCAACAGACTGTTGCGTTCAGCAGCCCCTGGACCAGGTCCTGCATCATTCTGTAGGGACTTCAGGGTGCAGAGGATAGGGGAGGCCTGCTCTGCCATTACAACCCTTCCAGCATGTTCCCTGGGGAAAAGTCAGAGCACAGGTATGATTGCTGTCAGGACGCCAACCCAGAAGGACCCAGATGTCTGGTCTTCCGGCAGAACGGGCTGCAAAGTCAAGGTGAGGCCCAGAAAGACCCTGAAGCCTTCTTTACCCATCTCAGATGCCAGAGGCCCCTGGAAAACCAGACTCTGTGATGGTCTTGGCCTCTTGAATTGCTGGTGTTATGGATGGCGTCATCAACACGATGAGCATGACCTCCTGGACCGGAGTCTTGCTTCCAGCCGTCATAGCCCTACTCATCAAGGGCAGGTTCCAATCCACTGGACCTCAGTTGGCACCCCAATTCTGGAGGCATAGTTTAAGGCCTATTATGTGCCCAACCCATTTCACTGTCCCTCGCTTTTGTTTAAAAAAAAAAAAAAGTGAGCCAGACCCCAGAGAGGTCCTACCATTGCCACACACAGGGCTGATTTTCAGCCAGAATCCATTCTGCTCAGTAGGTGCTTGCGTAGTTCTAGTTGTTAATTTTTTTTAACGTGACCACTGGCTAGACCTATTCTCTTACCCTGCCTCTGATGAGTTTTCTGACTCTGTCAGTCTTTATATGACCCAGAACACACTTTGCACAGGAAGCACAGATTTCCAACACCATGCAATGCCCCTCAGTCCCAGGCACCGCACTCCACCCAAGGACAGCTCAGAGAATGTGCAAGGGCCCTGAGAATTCTCAGGGACTTCCTGGTTATCACTGGCCCCAGGGACCTCACTCCAGACCTGCTTGCTTCACTCAGGGGAATCAGATATCTGGCACATCAGAGGAAAACCTACCACAGATGTCTAGAGCCTTCAGGCTAAAGAGAGATAATTCCAGAATGGTGGCATCATCTGGACCTCTCACCCTTCTCTGCAACCTGCCCTTGCTGAGGTTGGGAAGGCCACTTTCTGATTGCTATAAAGTTGCCAGGGTGGCAGATCCTGTCACATGCTGCCTTCAAACACCCCTCACGGTGCACATTCTATCCAGGAAAGTGGAGCCTTTCCTGCCTGGCCCCACTGCCCCAACAAGAAGAGGAATGAGAGGGGTCAGGGCTGGTTAAAGTCTTACATGTTATTTTATTCTTTTTTTTTTTAAATTTTTTTGGCCAGTCTTATTCCCTGGACTTTCCCTCTTTGGGCTTCTGCTCTCCCCAGCTTAGAGAGCTGTCCCCTGGCATTTCTGACTTTCAGGCTCACCCTTGGCCTTCATACTGGCCACTCTGACAGCTCCCCAGAACTGAGTGGCACCTGCACTCTGCCCGGCACCTGTCTGGGCGGGGATTTAAGGAGCCAGTTGAACCTTGAGAATTAACCAGTCCAGTGGATTCCAGAGGTCCACAGAGGAAAATCTAACAATATCACTGAGTTACTTGATGCTGAGATAGCCATGCTCTTGGTGGTGTTATCCATAGTCTGCAAAAGCATGTGTGACCCAAGCATTTTGTCGGACTTCTCTAGCGGCCCAGCAGCAGCTTGTCCAGGGAGAATTTCAGCCCAGGCACGGTCTGCTGCGGTGCTGAGTCCCTTGAGGTTAATGCCAATTATGGGGCTTCAGCTTGCAGAACTTCTTCAGATTCTAGGGGAAAGGCCAGCTGCAAGGCAACTGAGTGTGCTTCGGTGACAATCACTCTAGTCTGCCGCTGACTGCTAGTGCTTTCGGGAAAGCATCAGAGAAAAACAAAAAACCGATCCGCACATGACAAAATAAAATGGCTGGGGTTAACATGTTACTGACAAGTTCCTATTTTTAAAAAAAAAAATTTTAAGATTTTATTTATTTGAGAGAGAGACCACAAGCAGGGGGAGCAGCAGGCAGAGGAAGAGGGAGAAGCAGACTTCCCACTGAGCAGGGAACCTGATGCGAGACTTGATCCCAAGACCCTGAGATCATGACCTGAGCCGAAGGCAGTCAGACGCTTAACCGGCTGAGCCACCCAGGCGTCCCCACTGACGATTTTCTAAGGTGTAAGATCTCTTGGGAGTTCACACAGAAACAGTACAACTGACAAGGACACTGGGTCGTTTAGATGGCACACAAACCAATATAATAAACTCGATCCACAAAACCTTGTAGACAAAATAACTATTAACACAATGACTAACTCTGTTTTCAAAGAGGAGCAGATATTGTATCTAATTTATAAAAATGGAGGAACACAATCTTCACAGAGGAAAAAAAATCTCCAGCTATAACATCAAATAATCCTCACATAGTATTCCGTGAATTTACTGAACATATAGATAGAATACACTAGGAATATATAAAGAATATCAAGTAAAGAGACTCTGGAAATCTGGAATAAGTTCTAAACATTTGCATATGAATGTAAGTCCACAGGTAAGTGACATGAGTTCCAGGGGAAAACTGCCCCCCTAGGAGATGCTAGATTCAAATTAAGGAAGTCGAAAGTGAGTTACCATTTGGAGAAACTGCTGACGTTCTGACTGACAACATCTACTATGGTCAGCTATGGCAGCGGCAGCACCAAGAAACGTCAGGGCCAGTGAGGGCATCGATGAAGCTCTGGGAATTTCCCACACAACGCACAGTTCTGGAAATCTGAACGTTTAACTACATATTACCTATTTAACCTGGGACAGGCTAAGCAGCATCTCTTCCCACATGACTCATCAATAGCAGCCGTTATTAGATAAACCCAATTATTTCCTAGCATTTCTCTTCTCACAAAATGAAAGAACAAATCATTTGTGGTTTTTCCTTTGGGAAATCTCAAAGACAGTTTTAGGTGCAAAATGTATCACTCAGGATCAATTTGGGGAAAGCAAAACATCAAAAGTTGTCAGGAGATTTGAATACCTGAATAAGGCAGGATCTCGCATTCCTGGGAAATAATACTTGGCTACTTACTTAAAGTGACAGTAAAGGATTTAAAACAGAAACATAAAGGGTAACACGGTTGTAAAGAATCGTAGCTCTTTCTCAAGTGAGAAAATTTTGTTCCTTTAAATAATCAAGGACGTCAGAAAATTAGCATGAACCATAGAAGATTATTCTGGTAAATGCACAATCTTTGTTATGTAGGCAAACTACCGGAAGATAAAGAATAATCTAACAACCTCGCATTCATTTCCCATCACTGCTTTAACAAATTACGGCAAATTAAAGAGCTTAAAACAACATAAATTTATTATCTTACAGTTCTAGAGGTCAGAAGTCCACAAGCAGTCTCAAAGTTAAGATGTCAGCAAAGCCGGGGCGCCTGGGTGGCTCAGTCGTTAAGCGTCTGCCTTCGGCTCAGGGCGTGATCCCGGCGTTCTGGGATCGAGCCCCACATCAGGCTCCTCCGCTGTGAGCCTGCTTCTTCCTCTCCCACTCCCCCCTGCTTGTGTTCCCTCTCTCACTGGCTATCTATCTCTCTGTCAAATAAATAAATAAAATCTTTAAAAAAAAAAAAAAGATGTCAGCAAAGCCACTTCCTTCTGGAGACTTTAGGAGACAGCCTATTTCCTTGCCTGTTCCACCATCGAGAGGCCCTTTTCACTCCTGGCTCTCAGCCCCTTGCTCCATCTTCCAATGTCCTTTTGCTTCCATTATTACACGGCCTTTTTCTCATTCTGACTCTCCTGCCTCCCTCTTATAAAGAACTTGTGATTACACTGAGCCCACCAGGTGATCCGGATAATCTCCCCCATCTCAAGGTCCTTAATTTAATCTGCAAAATTCCTTTTGCCATGTAGAATAGTATATTCACGGGTTCCAGGGGATTGAGCTGTGGCCATCATTAGGGGGCCCATTGTTCAATCTACCACAAATCTCTTAGGAAGGACAGACCAATAATTTTCTCATTTTATTTTATTTCATTTCATTTCATTTCATTTTAAAAGATTTTATTTATTTATTTGAGTGAGAGAGAATTCAAGAGGGGGGAGGGGCAGAAGGCAAGGGAAAAGCAGACTGCCTGTTGAACAGGAGGCCCGATGTGGGACTTGATCCCAGGACACCGAGATCATGACCTGAGCAGAAGGCAGATGCTTAACTGACTGAGCCACCCAGGCACCCCAATTTTCTCACTTTAACAGAGAGGAAACCAAGTCTAGCTTGCCATCAACCTATTGGATGCTAAAGCTCTTTTTGAAAATCTTACAAATAAGTCCATCAAAACTTAGCTGGCTTTAACCGTGACAGATAAAATTCTCTTTTCTAGAACCTTCTATAACTTTCAATATCCATTCCAGTTATATCCTAGCGCTTTCTTCTTTCTCATTCTGGAACATCCAGCCATTTTACTTTAGGACAAAACCACTCTTCTTCCTTAACAAAACGCATCCTGCATACCTCATTCCCCAGGAAATCCCCCCCATTTCACTCAGCCATTCTTTCCCTGGACCTCTCTCCTCCTTTTTCTCTATTGAGAAGAGGGAGCCCTCCCTCAGTGTTCCCTTAAAGCCTCTTCCCAATGGGGCTTCAAGGTGTCTGTGATACTTTCTCCTTCCTGCACCTTCAGCTTCTTCGTAGTGGTTCCTTCCTATCTGCATTGAAATCTGCTCATCTCTGCTCCCCTCGGGCCCTCTCTTGACCAGCCCTTCCTCTCCACCTCCCTGTCTTGAAGGTACTGCCTACCCTTATTACTTCCTTATCTCCCATTCACACCTTAAACCCACCGCCATCAGCAGGCCTCTTCGCCCATCCCTCCACTGGTACAATTCTCTCCAAGGTCACCAAGAGCCTCTCCCCTTGCCACATCCAACCCATACCTTCCAGCCTTGTACCACTCGATTCCACCGTAGCTCTGGACTGTCGCTGGTGTCTCTCTTGGAAGGTGCTTGTTATGGTTTTCCTCCTGTCCTCTGATAGCTCCTAGATGGTGTTCATCTGAGAAAACAGCACTACTCGCTAACCAGGTGCTCATGTCAAAAGCCTACTTTTCATCCTACAGTCTCCCCATCTATATCCACCAAGTCGCCTGTACCACCTTCTAAAAACTTTTTTTTTTTTCTAATTGATTCATTCCCCTCTAGGGCCCCTGCCACCATCTTGGCTGAGGCCCCATTTTCCCTCGCCAGGATGAGAACAGCCTCCTACTGATCCCCCTACCTCCAGGCTGGCCTTCCTCCCATCTGCAGCTTACAGAGGGTCAGTATGCTGTTTCTAAATCTAAAGTACACATCTGAGCTCATCATTCCATGGCTTAAAGTCTCAATGCCCACTCCTCCCAACTGACCCCCACTGCCTTCCTGTTGAAACCCAGCCTACTTAGCATGGGTGGTATCACTCTTTGTCATTGGACCTTTGCTTATCTTTCCAAACTTATCTGGTGCCAACTCCCCTCCTCAAATCCTGGCATTTGTAACAACATGGATGGAACTTAAGGGCCCACTGCTAAGTTAAATAGAGAAAGGCAAATACTGTATATTCTCACTTTTATGCAGAATCTTAAAAAGTTGAACCCGTAGAAATAGAGAGTAGAATCATGGTTGCCAGGGCTTTGGATGGGGGAAATGGGGACATGGTCAAAAGATACAAACTCCCAACTATAAGACAAATAAGATCTGAGGATCTAACGTGAAGCATTGTGACTGTAATTAACAATACTGTGTTATATATATACTTGAAAGTTTTTAAGCAACTAGGTCTTAAATGTTGTCACCACGCACACACACAAATCGTTAGGCGAGGTAAAAGATATATTAATTAACTGTATTGTGGGAACCATTTTGCAATATATACCTGTAACTAATCATCACATGGTACTCCTTAAACTTACATATGCTATGTGTCAATAATTTCTCAATAAAGCTGAGGAAAAAACAGCAATAAAAAAATTTCTCTTCTCAAACTCTTAGCTCTATATCCGAGCTATTCCCATGTGCTTCCCCAAATTCACCGTACTTTCCTGCTTTTATGATATTTGCATGATTTTCCTGAACGTTTACCTCCATCTTCAATGGTCTAAATCTTATTCACGCTCCATGTCTCTGTCTTCTGTGATTGCCTGTTTACTTGTGTGTCTCTCCTGGACTACAAGATCATTGAGAGCAGGGACCATGCATCGTTCAACGTCTCATTGCCACTGCTTATGCTCAGTAATTATGTGCTTTCAAGAAGGATTTGTTGAATAAATAAGGTTTCCATGAGATTTAGAGCAGGTTTGGTGGGTATGAGGGAGTGGAGAGGGTGGGTGGATGGGAGGAGAAGTTACCCAGGAAAGTTACAGACTTCAAGCTTCAAAGATAGAGTCTGACCACTGCAGAGACCAGGCCAACCAAGTGGTTGCTGAAGTGGAAAGGAAGTGAAGGTCACCAGGGAGGATGATACGAGGGAACTATGATCCAGCATAATAGATGAGTGGCACTAGCGTTGCCCAGGAGAAGTCAGGCACTGGGTGGGGTGGGGAGGAAGCTGTGAGTCAGGCTTCAAAGTCCTTTCACAGATGGTGTGATGAAGGCAGGGAGGTGCCTTCATCTTATGGCCCAGCTTCAACGGAGGAGAGGAAAGGAAATGAAAGTGACAAGACGTCTACATAGGGCCATCACTGATTGGTTTTCCTTGAGCATGAGGACCCCACCTTAGGACCCTGAGATCCGTGGATGCCACACAAGAAGTGGGGGAGCGGGAGGTGTGGGGCTCTGCGAAGGGGGTTTCAAGATGAAGGGCAGAGGAATCTCCCAGAAAGAGGTTATGCCTACAAAGAAATATATTAGTAGAAAGGGCTTTCCAGAAGGCTCTATGGAAGGACTGAGAAGGTGTCTCCCAGCACAAATTCAAGCAGTCAAAAACATGACTCCTTCCACCTGGGCTTCAGAATTTGTTACAAATCCTGGCTCCAGAAATTTCTGCTGTCTTGCCTCTGCTGTGGCTTTATCCCAGTTAAGAGATTAATCTGGAATCCCGATCTGACCCTTAAAACAAAGGAATCAAACCCCTGCATATGGGATTATCCACCCCCATGCATTCTTTTATTCTGTGGGAAATTGGGTCCTCAGTTGTTTTTGTGGACTGTCAGTACACTAAAGGCCTCCCTCTCCCTTTGGGACTACAGCGAAAAAGAACTCTTGGCTTTAAAAAAACCCAAAAACCCACACACAAAAAATCGCTGTGGGGGTAAAGTCCTTATTGAACAAAGTTTCAAACTTAGATAAAACTTGCAGTCCACACACTTGAGACTGCAGGGCACCTCCCTTCCACCATGGGTTCCTCCCTTCTACCGTTACCAGAGCAAAGCAAAGAGACAGCTCCAGGAACCAGCCACTCCCCAAGGCCAGGGCTTGCTCTGGATTTCTTGTCGGCTTCTGTCTCTCTGAGCAGAGACAGCCCCTAGACAGTTATGGTTTTTCTAATGAGCTTCTAATATGCTGGCATAAAGTGCCCTTGGTTGGGGTGTACTTTACTTTTAACATTTGCCGTTTTTCGTATCTATTCACTAGCAAGGTTAGTCTAGTTTTCTTTGTGCGTGCGTGTATTAAATTAACTGAGGTTTTGGTATCACGGCTATTACCAAAAGTAAGACTAATCAGCATCCTCCCCATCCCACCCCCAACTTGTTTGAAAGGTAGGATCATGGATCCCACCCTAGGCCAATGGCATCAGTAACCACATTTCGACAAGATCTCCCGGGAATGCACATGGACGTTACAGTTTGAAAAGCTGCCCCAGGCCTTGCATTTACTGGGAACTGCTCCTCACGTAACCTCAGTGCAAGCAAACTGGCTCTCCCACCAGCACCTCCTTCTTTCCAGCTCATCTCCCCTCCTCTGCTGATTCCAATAATCCTTCTGTCCGTCATTCTGTTGATTCTAGCACGTTTATGGGGTCTCTCCTCTACCACTGTCCCCACTCCTCTACCCCACTTTGCTCACTCCCCTCTCATCTGGCTTGGATTCAACAGCTGGTCATTGTCATTATTATACATATACATACCTTGCATATACATACCTCTCCTTCTTTTCCCTTTCTCTCTCCATGGAGTTATCTCACAAAAATAACCCTGGTGGAATCCTACTCCCCACCTTCTTGTGTCTGCACCTGCCCAGTAAAATGTGGCTGGTGAAAACACAGAATAACCCTGCTGACTGATCCTTCTTTACACCTTCTCGTCTTCTCTCAAGTTTCCAACACCTCCTCCCTCTCCACACTCCAACCTGATGACCTTGCTTCCTGTTTCCCTGAGAAAATAGAAGCTCTCAGAAGGACAAGTCTACACGTTCTGGCACCTCGTCCATCCAGCTCCCTGCCTCTATGCCCACACTCTGCCTGCCCTCTGTTACTGTCAGTGAACACCGGCCTTCCTGGTACCCGAGGGCAGACCTTCTCTTCTTGCTCACTCAACGACAGCTCTCCAGAAAATGCCACATACCTGCATTATCAACTTTTTCTTTACTACTAAATCATTCCCATTGGCATGCAAATTGGCTTCCATTCTAGAAACAAAACAGAATGAAATAAAACAAAACAAAACAAAAAATCTGTTTTGACCCTACATTCCCCTCCAACTATCACCCTAATTCTCTGCTCCCCTTTAGGGCAAAACTTCATGAAAAAGTTGTCCTGGTCTCTTTCTGGAGCCCCACTCTTTCTAGGTCTCATTCTTTCTAGAGACCACTTCAAACAGGCTTTCCCACCCACCTCTGTTTCAATGATGCTTACCACGGCTTACCACGGCCACTAGTTACCTCTGTGGTGCTGACACCAATGTCCAATCATCAACACTAGCCTTATTTGAACTATTAGCTGCATTTGGTGGCATGAATCCACCCTCCATACCTGGTCTTCCAGCACATGATGCTTTCCTAGGTCTCCCCCTGCCACCCTGGCTCCTTTCCTCAGAATCTTTTGCTGGTTCCTTGTTATCTTCCTGACTGACCTCTCAATATTGGGGGTCTCAGGCTCATCCCCAGCCCTTGCACTTCACGAACATTCAGTCCCTAAATGATCTCATTGAGTCCTGAGATTTAACCTATTCTGCAGACTCCCATAATTCTATCTCCAGCCTGGACCTCTCCCCCAAGCCCCAGACTTCTACATCCGGCTTCCTACTTGGGTGTCTAACAGGCCGCTCCAACTTAATATGGCCCCAGGTGTATTCTTGAGTTCCTCCCTTCCCGTCTGCTTCTGTTTAAATCGTCCTCATTTCACCAACTGTATCTTCCAGTTGCTTGAGAAAACAAAACCAAAAAACTTTAGAAATCAGCAAAAATCTGTCAGCTCTACCTTTTAAATGTATGTAGAACCTGTGACCACTTCTTTACTCTTCCACGGCTACCACCCAGGGCTGAGCCTGTCTTCTCTTGACAGGATTATTTCAAAAGCCTTCTAACCAGTCTCTTGGCCAAACCCTCAGGCCCGTCAGGCTGGTCTTTACAGCCTTTTGAAAGTTCAGCCCATGGCCTTTCTCTGCTGGAAACCCTCCAAATAGCCTCCCATCTCATGCAGAGCAAAAACCAAAGTCCTCGCTTTGTTCTATTTGGCCCCCATTCTCTCCTCCTCTTTCCCCCTCTCCCCTCCCTCAGTGTGCTTGCCTTGTTGGGCTCCCTGGTGTCCCATCTCAGGGCCTTCATCCTTGCTGTTCCCTCTGCCTTTCCATACACAAAGCTCACAGCGTGCTTTTTTCATGCAGCGGCTCTGTGTAGGAGCGCTATAAATAACAGTATCTTCCCTTCTCTCCCCTCCTTAGCTTGTGTTGCTTGTCTCCATAGCACCGGAAACCATCCAATGACATATATGTGTTGGTTTATTCGGTGGCTGTCTCAGGAGCAGGGACTGTTTTGTTTTGTTCACTGCCCCGCCGCCTAGAATAGCGGCACACAGTAGATGCTCAAAAACACCCGTTAGATTACAAATTAAAAACAAAGCAACAGAGCGAAACAAGAATATACACGCATGGCATTTCTACGTAGCGGACTCTGCTGTCAGAGCTTTGCGATGCATTATGTCGTTCATCCTCACAAGCCGGGGGTACTGTATTATCATACTGCATGTGCGTGTGTAAAGGAACCCAGGCATAGGGACGGGAAATAATCCATGGAGAACACATAGTGGAGCTGGAGTTTAAATCCAGGCTGTTGAATCGTATTAATCTGGATCATTCCATCACTTTCTGCACTCTCTCTCAGAGGATGCTAAATGAGTTATCTGTCCCTCGCAAGTATCAAAGAATCGATCTCCACAAAGTCGGCCTCTGGCTTTTAGAAAAAATAAAGCTCTGTAAACAGTTGAGGAAGTCGTAGTAGAAAGCGGGTGTGGAATTCCTCCAGGAAGAGTGCTGAGACAGCCGAGAAAGGCTGAGCACCAGCATTTAAGTGGCAGGTGAAAGGAGCCCCGTCCTCGGTCCCCTGCAGCTAAGCCTTTCTCAGCGTCCCCTCCTGCCTCGGCCTAGGTGCGGACTCCGGTGTCCCGAGTCCGCCCGGCCGCTGGGGCGCGCCCGAGGCCGAAGGGGGCGTTGCGGCACCGCCCGACGTAGCGCCCTCGGCGGCTGCGCAGTGCGTACGTCAAAGCCGGGCTCGGGCCGGGAGCGGGGAGCGGCGCGGCCTGGGAGAGACTGATCCACCAGGAGCCGGCGAAGGCGAAGGCGGCGCCTGGTCCCGCAGCAGCAGCCGCAGCCGCAGCCCGAGCGAGTGAGCGCAGCAGTGCGGCGGCCGCCGCGGGAGCCCCTGGGCCGCCGTCCGCCCGCGCAGCCGCCGCCGCCGCCGCGGGAGCCCGTCGCCGGGAGCAGGAGCGGGCGGAAGACAACGGAGGGGCCGAGTGCCCGAGCCGCGCCGCGGGGACCGAGCGAGCAGCCCGAGGCGGCGGCGGCCGAGGACGGGGACGGCGACGACGCGGAGGCGGAGAGGGAGCCGCCCGGCCCAGCCCCGTGAGTGACCCCCGACCCGGCCTTGCTCCCGGCGCGGACGCCCGCCCGGCTTCCGCCTGCCCCCGCTCGTCACCGGCCCTGGGCTGCCTCCATTTTCTCGGGTGGCGGAGGCGGCGGGCCCCCCTGGCCCGCCCTCCCCGCTCGGCTCGCCTCGGCCCGGCCTGGGCCCCTCGCGGAGTCTTCCCTTCCTTGCCCCCGCCGGCGCAGCGGCCAGCGGCCTGCGGCCCGGTCTCTGGGAGCCCGGTGCTCCCCTGCCACCCTTCCGCGGTTGTCTGGCAGGGCTGGCGGGTGGGGGCATCCGCGGCCGGAGTCGGGTGGGCAGGGAGGTGCGGGCCGGGACAGCTGTCACTCCCACCGCACACGGGCTCTGGCCACCTCGCTCCTGGCCCCTGGTAAACTTCCTGTTATGGGGAGGCAGGCAGCATCTTTTGTGATCTTCATTTGGGGAAAATGCCTAACTGATTTCTGGTTAGGAATTGCGCGGCCGGAGCGTTCCCGAGTTCGGTTGAACCAAGCCTAACAGCGCTGCACTGCGTGCAGGCGCCGTGATCGGTCCGCGCCGGAGGGATTCAAAGGTGAACCGGGGCCCACGGTCCCCTCCCCCGGGGAGCTTACGCTCTGGTGTGGGAGATAAGACCAGTACACAAATAACCTCGATACCAGGAAAGAGGTGATAAGTCCTGTGAAAGAACTACAAAGTGCTAGAAAGGCACCCAGGGATGACCGGACTGATCGATCACTTCCGCCTAGCAGAAATCTGGAAGGCTTCCTGGGCGAGGCGATGGCTAGCTGGGTCTTGAAGGCCAGATGGGGTTTGGGAGAGGACGGATGGGGAAGAGACGTTATGTGGAGGGGCAGCAAACTAGAGGACAAAGATAAAAAGGCATAGTCTAGAAATAGTGGATAATTCAGTTGCCTGTAGCCGTGTTGGGGAGTTAAAGGGTAGGCTAAAGAGGTATTGGGGGCCAGATCCTTGAATACTGTAGAGGAGCTGTTTGAGTGGCATTCTAAGGTAAACTTAGAGCTCATTACTCAGTGACTCATGAGCCCGGAAATGTAAGCTAGGAGATATTAAAGGCGGTCGTGTGAAAGAAAGAGAAGGAGGCCCAGTAAAGAGTTGATATTCTGTGCCTTGAATATAATGCAGTTTGAGACCGATTTTGACAGCTACAAATAAATTCATGTCCAGGCTAAGCAGAGTACCTTTTGCAAAAAGCTTCATTTAGATATCATGCTCTTAAGAGGTAATGGAAAGATGTGTGTAAAATAAGCTCTTCTGCACATAAGGTAATTCTGTTGGTGCGTTTCACTAAAATGCATCAAAACTTCTTCCACGGTGTCTTAGGTAGGTAGCTATACTTTGGAATTACTGAGCTGATCATAACGTCTTGAAATGGCATTTTGTAAAGCAATCTAATTTGATGATTTTTAAAATCAGATTGCTACTAATGTTCTAGGATGGCAAGTTGGCCATGGAACCTTTTTATAGAAAGGTAAACATTATTTTTAGTTATGAAAATATAGAGTGAGAAGTGAAAATCTAGCTTGATTCTGTACATTTTTCCCCCAAATTACTAGCGGATAATTAGCTTTATTTAAAGTCTAGAGTATGTGATTTGTGGAAGCAGCTTAGAACCCATGTTTCATAAACACTTGTTTGTTTATATGACAAGTGAATGTCAACTTCTTTCAGTTAAAAGAACTTGTAAAATGCAAGAGGTACTGGAAACTTTTTTTAAATTATCTTCTGTAATTTTACCACTTAGATTTGGTTGCTGTTAACATTTTTGCCATATTTCCTTTTCAGTCTTTTTATGCTTATTTTTTCCTTGCATGATGAGATAAAAATTGCATATATCTGTAAATTTTATTAAATTTTTTTTCATTAAGTATCTTTATGTAAAAATATTTTTACCCAAGTAAGGGAAGTCTTAAATGTATTCTTTTTTTCTGACAAGGTTACAATATTAATCTCAGATAACATGCAGTAGTCATGCTTAATAACTGCTGTGGGCAGAACTTTTTCTAAAGGTGTCTTGTTTGAAGTATATTTATTATTTGTAGGATTTAGATCCTATTGCTTATTGAAGAAAGGCTTTATTATTTGGGGTATGTGTTATCATCAGATAGGGAAGACGTCACACATCTCTGCTGAATGAGTGGATGTACTTTTTAAAAAGATTTTCTTATCTGGTGTAATACCTCCCATACACAGTGACATACCTTCCCATCCCACCTTACCCTCACCTGTCCCCAACTCAAAAATAGTCTTTATACTAGGGCTATCTATATAGGTTAACTACTTTTTGATCTTGACATCACAAAGTTTCAGGCTATGTGTAGTTTTTCTGTTGGTATTTCTTTAGTAAAATATAGAATTTGGTGAAATGATTTGCTGCTATAACAAAAGGGACCTTTTTTTTTTTTTTCCATTTCAAGACAGTTGACTTTAGTTCATTAGCATTTCAGACTACAAGTTCTTGCTTAAACCAGTTTTTTTCCCCTTTGGCTTTACGTTCTAAAATGTATTAAGGAGGTCTCTGTTTCTGTTTCTAATGGCATATAAAGTGAGATGCTGAGTTAGATTGCATACATTTTCATAAAGTTAGTATAAAAGAATAGTTAGGAAAGTCTAATGTAGATATGGGCTTTGGCTTTATAATTTGGTTTTATTTGAATCTTTATATTGCAGATGTATATGCCACGAAGCATCCTTTATTACTTTTGAATATTTACTAAAGTTTTTTCTTTGATCAACTCTTGTAGTTTACAGATTTCTGTAATTACTGCCTTGCTTTCCCTAGAGTCTTTTCCAGGAGGGATTGATTATCGATCATTCACAGTGTTGCTGTCTGTCATAAAAATACAGACATGAATCCACGTCCACCTGCAGCACACAAAATATAAAATCCAGTATAGGGTAGAATTTCACTTCGGGTAGTGTCTTTTGGTTACCTTTTTGGTGGTGTTTCTATTTTACAAATCCACTTTCTCCTTTTCCATTGCTCCTTTTAATTAGGAATTTTATTTTATGGATGTTGTCTGGTGTTCTAGAAATAGGAATGTGATAGGTGGATTAGTGAGGATAACAGCAAAATGTTGGTAAAACTTTGCTGTGTTATAAAATTCTGGGAAAGAAGATCAAATCTCTAAACCTCTAGGTTTGATTGCTTGGGACTTGTTTTATTATTTCTAAAGGTGTAAAGATCTTGTATTTGTATGAATTCAGATCAAGCCAAGTAGTCTAAAAATTGCATAACAATTTAGTCATCAGTTTGTAGTTTGGTTTTTACTGGAAAGAAGAATGGTGTTGGGGCCACCCTTAATTAAAGAAGGAACTGAGCTATATGAGAGTTCTTCCTCTGTTGTCTCATCATTCCAATGCAACTGGACCCTAGTCATTGCCTTTATCAGTCCAGAGTATGATGGCAGAGCAAAGTGAGGCAAACATTTCTACTACCAGCAATTGTGGAGTAGACCAGTCTGGCAGTAAATGTTAAATGTTTGTCCCGCTTCTGTTTCTCAGGCCTTTCTATGATTGTGAGAAGAGTTATTACAGGATGGGTGACAGATGCTAGACTGATAGTGATGAAATGAAGGTTAACAGGTTGTTGCCATTAGCATTTTGTTTTGGGATTTGTGTGTGTGCATGTGTGCGTGTATGTGCAGGTATCATTCTCTACCTTACTGAGCCTCCTGGCTCCACTGTGCTTTTAGAAGGGGTGAGGGGGTGGTAGAATTGTGGTTTGTTAGCAACTGTGATGGTAAGTTGGCAGAGGAAGGAAGAATGGCATGCAGAAAATTGCAAGAGGTCAGTCAGGTGTGAAGTGGCCCCAAAGGAGGGAGGTAAAGACTGTCCTGGCCATTTATGTAGGCAGTGTCCAGCACATACCTGTTCACATGATACAATGTGTCTAACTTGAGATTTTGATACTCAGAGTACAGTGTTGTAGGTTTGGGGTTGCTTGTTTATACGTATAGCCACATTTTCATATGCATGGTTACAAAGACTGAGAAAAATCTACTTAACCAATATTTAGTAGCCGTCTGGTTTTATATGATAATTATTCCTTGGGAACATTATCCAGCAGATCACTTGTTGATGACTAAGGAAGTATGATAATGTTAAAACATCACAACACTTTGATTATTTTGATAAAATGTTCAAGAAACAGGGGCGCCTGGGTGGCACAGCGGTTAAGCGTCTGCCTTCGGCTCAGGGCGTGATCCCAGCGTTATGGGATCGAGCCCCACATCGGGCTCCTCCGCTATGAGCCTGCTTCTTCCTCTCCCACTGCCCCTGCCTGTGTTCCCTCTCTCGCTGGCTGTCTCTATCTCTGTCGAATAAATAAATAAAATCTTTAAAAAAAAAAAGTTCAAGAAACAAAATATACCTTTTGTAGCTTCCTCTTAAGTTGCTACTTTATAACTTTGTCTAATGAACTGTAGCTTGGTCTCATACAAGGTACTGTGAACATGTTACTCATGGTTCTTTCCCTCCACAGTGGATTATGTATCAGCTGTATTTGGGCACAAAGAAGAAATAGCATGAATACATTTCTTTTTACATGTCTGTAGTTAAGGCCCACTCTGGGATTTATTGAATTCTGAGAGGTAGTATTACTAGTGCTTAAAAGCACTAGCAGACTCCCTGCAGCCAGACTCCCTGGGTTGGTGCACCCTCACTTGTCCTGTGGGCGCTATAACTTTAGGCAAGTTCCTCCACTTCACTGTGACATACACCGTATCTGAGAAAACTGTAGGGGATTAAATTAGTTACTACATCTAAAGTGCTCAGAGCAGGGCCTGGCACATACCAAGTGCTGGACATAGTAAGTTTTGTGATGGTGCTGATGCCAGACTGTTTCAGGGGAGAAAAAAGGTGAGAATTCTAGAGACCCTCTGGTTGGAATGGTTCTTTCTGCACAGACCCACTATTACTAGAGCAGTGAGTGAGGAACCTTGAGCTGTAACTGGTGGGGCTTTCTTCGAAGTAGAGTCACCTGCTCAGGGTCGTATGACTTATTAGCCATGGGACTGATCCTAGAGCCTGCCCCTCTTCATTCTTTATCTAGTTTGCTTGAAAGAAATTAAGTTTTATACTTTATGCAGTAATTCTTTTTTGAACCTTTACACTAACATTTACAAAGATTGTTTTCACATATTAAATGCTCTTTGGCGCATAATCCTTTTTTAAAGGTGTTTATTCATCTTTATTATTGTGATGTAGCCGGCAAGTTTCTTAGGGGTTGTTGTATGAAGTTAAAGGTTGAAATAGACAAAGAACCAAAATAGACTGAAAGGGAAAATTACCATTTGAGTACCATGGAGTGTTGGACAGACCTCTAAGTTAGGTAGTATTGTCCTCTAGCATCATTCCAGATGGGAAATGAAAGTGAAGGGCCTTGTCCCAAGGTCACACAGGCATTGCACAGTTGAGCTGAGATTTGAACCCAGATTTGCCTTACTTCAAAATGTGTTCTCCCTGGATTACGGCATTAAGTTTTATTTTGCTTTATAGGGTCTTGATTTTTTGCTGACCATTTTTGATTCAGTACTTCAGAACTAAGCTTTGTAAATAAAGCTTAATGAGGATTTTAATAGATTTCCAGACAGTAACCACGTTATAGGACAAAATGAGATGGTTTGTTTTACACGCCTGGTGGTTTAGAGTCGTAATTTGATTAGTAGTTTCTAGTTTTAGTTAGCCCAGTGGGTAGTGTTTATTTTTCATAGTAGTCTTGTAGAGAAGATGGGAGGCCTTTGTTACAGTGGGCAACACAGAAGCCTGGGAATTGGAAGGCCTAGGCTGGGTCCTGACTCAGTGACTAATCATTTCACTCTAGGCAAGTCACTCCACCTCTTTGGGCTTCAGTCATGCCATTTTTATGCTAAGGGGACCAGACTGAAAATCCCTGGCCTTTTTTGTTCTTATTTTCAGTGATCCTGTGTGTAGACTTTCTGACTTGTCTTTTTTCCCCTTGTACTAGGTATCTCTCCTTTTGCCGGTGGCCTTTAAGTCCGTTTCTTTATGAGGGCTTTATGGCATGTAACCATGCTTTAACAACTGTTCTCTTCTGGTTGGCCAGGTGCCTGGTCTTAGTTCACAGTGTGGTAGCTCTCTGCTTCAGGTAATGTAACATCACAATATGTATTTTCAAATTTTCTACTTTTGTACTTAGTAATAAATGGTTAAGAACTAAATGTTATCTGCTTGCAAAGTACAAGCTTAGGAAGTCAAGTTAATGATTAACAAATCGTCAAGCTTTACATCAAATTTCATTGTCAGCTTCTAAGTATATATGCTGTGAAGTTCTGAGAAGTCTATGTTTTGGGAAAAGGAAAAATAGTACCAAAGGCAACAAGAGTAGAAAAGTGAAAAGGACCAAAATGGAGAATCAGATTTGAGGATGTGAAGAACATGCTTCAGGTAGTATTCTTTGGCTGTAATTGATACTGATCGTCTAATAAGGGTGGTATGCTGGTTTGGATTATAGGATCGTTTCCAGCCCGGGGTTCTTTTTTTTTTTTTTTTTTAAAGATTTTATTTATTTATCTGACAGAGATAGAGACAGCCAGCGAGAGGGGGAACACAAGCAGGGGGAGTAGGAGAGGAAGAAGCAGGCTCATAGCGGAGGAGCCTGATGTGGGGCTCAATCCCATAACGCCGGGATCACGCCCTGAGCCGAAGGCAGACGCTTAACCGCTGTGCCACCCAGGCGCCCCCCAGCCCAGGGTTCTATCACCGATAAGAGATGGCAGCTATTTGCCACCCCTGAGTGTTCATAACTCCTAAATATCTATTATGGATTAATTTGTTCCACAAGCAGTTTTTATAGCCCATTATGTGGAGTCCTGTTCTATATGCCAGTTGCAAAGAGGTCCTAGTCTAGGTAAACAACTCTTCCCCTCTCTGCTGGCATGTTACCAGCCAGTTCATTTACTTCTGAATTCTCCAGGCAGGGGGATGGAACTCAGGTCACTAACATGACCTTTGCAGATCTTTTGGCTGTTTATAGTATAGTTTTATTCTCTATTCATCCTGTGCTTATGTGTGAGTTTTAGGTTTTTCTTATGTATGTAAGTTTTGTACAATAGATTGTAATTTATTTGAATTGCAGATTTTTAAAATCTTTTTTGATATATCTTCTCTTCCCTCTTCCCCCATCTTGTGTTTTCCGATTATAATACGTTGTTTCTGTAAATGCTTATTAAATGATAGAGCTGTGTAATATTCTGATAAAACTGCTCAGCAGAGATGAAATATTAACCAAAATACCATTTTCTGTGTATTTTATTTATCTCTCCTATATTTGTGTTTATTTGAAGGTTTACATACTATAATAACTGAAGTTTATTAGGATCTCCCTTTTCCAGATAAGCTCACTTAAAACATGTTTCACAAATTCTGTTTTGTAGAACATTAGTCTTATGAGAGATTAGTTGTTGATGAGAGAAGTTTCAGAATGAAATTTAAGTTTGGGAAAACACTGGGTTAAAAACTGTTAATCAGATTTTAATTTTTGGTAGTGATTGTGTTATTGTTTTTCTTCAGAGTTTGTCAGAGTTTTTAATAATGTACATTGTGGCTGTCCAGGAAGGAAATATAATGTGCAGTATTTCTCAATTTGCCAAGTTCATTTGAACACCCCCTCCCCCCAGGAAATACACAAAGTCTTAAAGGAGGGTTCTACTAGAATACAGTTTGAGAAACCTTATTTACATACTTTTTACATATCCATACATAGTATGGAATTCAAAGCATTTACTTTTTGATTGGGATGATTACTTTGGAATCCAACTAAGGTTGGAATAATTTATTTTCAGTTTTGTTAAGGAAAAGAATGCACACTTTAGATAAGTGACTTTTCAGGCCTTTTTTTTTTCTTTTTTTAAATTCAACCCACGGTGAGAAGTTACATTTTTGATCAGTGACCCAGCACCATACATAAACACACTCAAAACTGAGAAAGAAGTTTCAAGAAACAATACTTAGGCCTTCCTGTGTATGATGCATTTGAATACTTTTCGTCCTGCTTTATTTTTTAATGTATGTTATGAGCGACTAAAACAATGTACCTTGTAATTTGAGAAACACTGAGAGAGTACATGAATTTATAAATGCCTAAGATGCTATTGGGAGAAGCCCTGGAGAGATTGTTAGAAAACTAAAGCTCAGCATAGAGATAAGAAGAGGGGCCCTAGCGTTGGAATTCCTGCATTTAGATTCTGGTGGTGTTTTGTTGGGCGGTTGTTTAATGCCCATTCTGCCTCAGCTTTCTCATCTGTCAAATAACTAGGGTAGAACCGGCACATAAAGTGGTGGAGAGAATTCGGTGAGAACTGTTTTACGTAACACGACTGATACGCTCTAAGTGCCCAGTCCATTTTAGCTTTTGTGATAACTGGAGCTCTAAGACTCTCTGCTGTACCATACACGTTTTCAAAAATATTTTAAGCCTTTGAAAGTGTTGAAGCGGCCTTCAGTGAACCTGGACTCTTTTGATCTGTAGCTAGATGTATCACTTGTTGTGATATCAGCCTTCTGGAATAGTTTTAAAATAGTCAAAAGGACCCACTTAACATTGTTTTGCCTCATGGTTGCAAATGGACTCACAATTGCTGAGCTTTATGCCATATTATTGTATATTTTTAAACCATTCTCTTTTAACAATATCTTAAATTTAGAATAATCTTGCTTTAATAACGTCATCAAATGCAAGTATTTACATACCTTCATCAGTGATTAATTTAGCATTCTGATAGTTTTAATTCACTAAAAGAAGAACAAGGCAAGGCAAAAGTTGCTATTGTTTTATGCTCATTTCAGCAGTTTTTAAATTACCCCATCCTCAGTGTTTTATTTTGCTATTGGGAGTTTAATTTTATATCCTGATCTAAGAAAAGGGACATTTAGAGGGGATTAACCACGGTGGGGGCCAGATCTAGTTTGTAGACTGTTCACTGTTGTCCTGAGCGTAGCTAGCCACGTCCTACGTTTATGTCACCTACTGAGGCATTGGCATTGTCTATCCCTGATTAAATGTTTCTCTGTTTGTCTCTTTTATTGCCCATTTTCCTCAGTGGGGCCTGGGGTTGCTGAAATGAAAGGTTCCGATCGTCATTGTGGAGGTATACCAGTTCAGTGTGAAGGGAGCATAAAGATTCTCTACTTGTGTAAGCAAGAAACATGAAGTAAAAAGAATAAAAAATCACTAACATAGCATATATATGTTATTTGCTGGTATAAAGTTGAAGACCCCTCTCTATCTTAATTTCATTTAATCTTGTAATAACCCTATCTTCATTCCATATTTTCAGGTGAGTAAATGGAGAAAAAAGCAGCTAGGTAATTGGCCTGAAGTCAGACACCTAGATTTGAAACCCTGGTCCCGGAGTGTAACCCACCAAACTCTGTTGCTTCCACTCCACCACAAGGTACTGGAATGTAGAATCATCCTGGAACATAGGAGATTTCTATTACAGAAACATGAGGTCAAGTTTTCTGGTAGGATGTGTGAGATCCTAGGACACTGAGAGAATGTTCACATTACTGATTTGCTGTCAGTGACCTTTGAGGAGCTGTGAAGAGAGGGAGCTGTGCAGGAAGATTAGAGGTGCTAATGGACTGTTTTTCCAAAGAAGGGAAAGGTGGAATCCACAAATCATAGAGACTGAAATTGATGTGGATTGCTGAGACATATTCCAGAAGGGAGTGAGTCCTTAGCAAAGTGTTGATTTCTAGAAGCTCCTAAATATAGTTTATTAACTATTTCCTTTTGTAATAGAATTCTACATGTCTTAGATAAGGATGTAGGCAGGATACAAGTATCTGTAAAGATTCATAATTTCATTCATACTTGAGATTATCTGAAAAATGTTCAAGTGTGTAAGTCGGAATATTTTCTAGGACTTGAAGTCATTTTGATGTTTTTACAAGATTATTTTACTTATGTTCATTGCACTAGAGTATAAGCTGTATTATATGCTTTTCCTAAGTGCTATATAGCAAATTAGTCACAGATTCAATGGCCCACATTCCTGTGCCTTGCCTTCTCAAGTAGGCAAGAAGGAAGTAGAACTGGTAACCTCTTCCTGGTATGTGCACACAGCACAGTAAATACTTTCTAGCTTTGTATTGTTAAAATTATTCATCCCTGTTCTTTACAATTGGTCATAACCCATTTGTTTACTCAACAGCTAGTCTTGCTCTTATTCCTCAACACTACATAGTGTGTGATTGGAAGCTATGTTGATGGGAAGAGGGCTGGACAATAGAGTGCATTCGTTCTGCACACAAGGTAAAACCTCACGGGGGGGGGGGGTGAGGGTGAGGCAAGGAAGACAGAGGAGTCTGCTTAGCATAGTATATACTGTATACAGACACCCCATAGGTATATGGAAAGGGCCAAACTGTCTTCTACAGAGGCTTTGTTGTTGTTGAAAGGAGGAAGGAATAAGAAATAGAAGGAGCGGGGCACCTGGGTAGCGCAGTCATTAAGCGTCTGCCTTCGGCTCAGGGTGTGATCCCGGCGTTCTGGGATTGAGTCCCACATCAGGCTCCTCAGCTGGGAGCCTGCTTCTTCCTCTCCCTCTCCCCTGCTGTGTTCCCTCTTTCGCTGGCTGTCTCTCTGTCATATAAATAAATAAAATCTTAAAAAAAAAAAAAAAAAGAAATAGAAGGAGCAAGACAGAGGAGTACATCCAGAAAGAATTGACCAGAGAAAACTGAATCTAAATGAGCGTGTTATGTACAACTTTGAAAGATCTAATGATAAAAGTAGAACTGGTTGCTTTTCAGAACTGTCTTAAGAAGTGGAGCACTTGTGGGGCACCTGGGTGGCTCAGTGGATTAAGCATCTGGCTCTTGGTTTCAGCTCAGGTTGTGATCTCAGGGTTGTGAGATTGAACCCCGTGTGGGGCTCCAAGCTCAGCATAGCGTCTGCTTCTCTCTCTCTCTCTCTAATAAATTTTTAAAAAAAGAAGTGGGGCACTTGAATAGATTATTAATCATGGAATGTATTGGATACAGATTATAGGCCATGGCCTACCAACCAAAAAAGTGAGTGGAGCTCTGGACCTGGATGATATAGAAATTACAAGTTCTCTTTAAAAATTTAAAGAGACTTTTTCAGTAAATGACTTCATTTATTCTAGATCCTAGAATACCAAAAGATAACAAAGTCATGTTTCAAAACTAGCGAACACCCTTAGAAACCTGATAGAATATAAGAACAGCAACCTGATAAGACATTACAGAGGAAGAATACTATGTTTCAGCTTCATTTATGGAGGCAGTCATGAAAATTCTAAGTAAAACATCAGCAAATAATTAAATAGGAAATTCTCTTAATTAAAGAGGGCAAATAACACGTAACACTTGGTATTTACTGTGTGCCTGGCGTTGTTCTAATTATCTCAATCCTCCCAACAAAAAGGTGTTATTAGAATTATTATTACCCTCATTTTACAGCTGATAGAATTTAGATCAAGAGGTAAAATAATCTACCCCAGGATAAATTGGTGGTAAGTCACAGAGCCTGGGGTTTCAGACCCTTGGGGTCTGGCAGTAGTGCATATGGTCCCCTTGTGCTGTACCATCTCAGTATGTGCCAAGATGACAATGCTGATTTACCAGTTCTTGATTAATGAGCTCTTTAAAAGCTGGTAGGAGATAAGAGTATGTGCCTTAAACCAACAGCAACAGCCTACCAATGGGAAAACTCTGGTAGAATTCCCCCTTGAAATAAGAAAGTGACATAGGCATGCCCGGTAACACTTCTGATATTCGATACCATCCTGGCCGGTACAAGAAAACATCAAATAAAATGTGTAATTGTTAGGGGGGAAATGGGGGAAAATAGCAATATGTGCAGATGTTACAATCTTAAACCTAGGAAAACCAGGAGTCAGCTAAAAAACTGAAAGTAAGAGTTCACTAAGATAGCCATATACCACATATAGATATTTAAAAATTGGTAGCATTTTTTTCTTTCTAGCAATATTCAGTTATAAAAATATTAGAAGAAAAATCTCATTATACAAAAAATGAAACCTCAGGTGGGGGGGGATCTATATGAAATGGTTTGGGATCTCTATGAAGAAAACTAGAAACTTAGTGGAAAAAAGACCTAGTAAGAATGGAGAGTTACCATGTACTTTTTTTTTTTTTTTAAGATTTTATTTATTTATTTGACAGAGAGACAGCCAGCGAGAGAGGGAACACAAGCAGGGGTGTGGGAGAGGAAGAAGCAGGCTCCCAGCAGAACAGGGAGCCTGATGCGGGGCTCAGTCCCAGGACCCTGGGATCACACACTGAGCCAAAGGCGGAAGCTTAACGACTAAGCCACCCAGGCGCCCCGTAGAGTTACTGTGCTCTTGAATGTGAAGACTGAGTGAATGTTAGGAAGCAAGAAAATTTCCTAAGTTAGCGTACTGTTGGCCAGAGAGTAAAGGCAGATTTTTTAAAAGTTAACTTAGGAAGCTCAGTAAAAAGTATGTATGTGCCTACTACATGAGTGAGATCACACATCACTGGGAAAAGAGGAAGGATTATTTAGCAGATTTTTAGATAATTGGTTATCTATTCTTTGGGAAAATCAGTTTTGATAAGTAAGTTACTCTTTATAAAAATTAATTTGATGAAAGAATGAGTTTTAAAACATAAATTAGAAGAACATTTATATGAATATTTGTCAGACCTTTGGATGAGGAAGCAGGCTTATTTCCATTGCTATCAAGTGATCAAAAGGAAAAAAAAAACCTGAGATAAATAGATGGAAAAAATTGTGCATGATGATAAACAGAGGGTTAATATTTAGTTCAGTATAGCCAAAGCTCATACAAACTGGCAACTACTATTTATTAGTAAATGCTAACCTGGATGTTTATTACGTTAGATTTTTAAGTCACACTGTAATTTTATAATAAAGAAGGTAAATGTTTTGCCGAAGGGTTTTGGTATATACCTCTTCTAAATGGCAAAACTGGAGTTCAAACCTGGGTCTGATAAGAGCTTATCCTCTTAGCCCTTGAAGCATGCTGTTTTTCAAACATGTCAAAGGCGAAAACACTGGATAAATGAACAGTGAATTCAGGTAGTTGCTAAATAAAATACAAATAACAATGGGAATGTTAAATAGAGGTTTTTTGGGTGTGTTTTTTTTTTTTTTTAGGTGGTAATGCTTATGTTAGTAGGGATGCATTGAGAGGGGGATAAGGCAATTCCATTTACTGCCCATTTGGCCTTTCTGGGAAATATTTTGGCTCAGTATATATCCAGGTTCTTAAGATGTTCGTTTCATGTAAGCCAGGGGAAAATAAAATGACATGTATTTATTTTTCATCCTTACTACAAGTGATCTCCAATGTCTTAAAAAAAAAAAAATCCAGCTATTTTATTGGTTGTGGTGATGGCTGCACAATTCTGTGAACTATTGAAACTACTGAATTGTATACGTTAAGTAAGTGAATGGTATGGTATGTAAATTATATGTCAATAAAGCTGTGATTTTTAAATTAGCTGTTTTAGCTATTGAGTGGAAGAAGAAAATGGGAGTTTGCTTCTCTGAATCATTGAACTGTGAAAGATGTTCAGACAAATTCGATTCTTCCAGTTGGTGCTGCACTGACTGTTGCAGTGCTGTTTGATGCTGCATCGTGAACCTGAAGGTGAAAGTAGTGCTCAGGGTATCCTAGTCGTCAGAGCAGAGAGAGCTGGTAGCCCAGTGAAGTCGTCTCTTAGCAGGGAACTCAGAAGTTTCAGAGCTTCAGGTTTATCAAAGTCATTCTTAAGATCATGTGCTTGGATTTTAGGAGACACCTTACACCTCATCTTTATTTAAAACTCTTGTGTAGGGGTGCCTGGGTGGCTCAGCCATTAAGTGTCTGCCTTCGGCTCAGGTCATGATCCCAGGGTCCTGGGATCAAGCTCCGCATCGGGCTCCCTGCTCGGCGGGAGGCTTGCTTCTCCCTTTCACACTCCATTACTTGTGTTCCCTCTCTCGCTGTCTCTCTCTGTCAAATAAATAAATAAAATCTTTAAAAAATAAAAATTAAAAATATAAAACTCTTGTGTGCACACAAACACACTCTCTCACTGTTGATTTTCCTTTAGTATCCTACCTTGTGGCAACTATATGAAGATCGCTCTTGTTTTCTAGGGGCATACACGAAATGTGCTTTTTGTAATTTTCAAATACAAGGATACGTAAGTTAGGGTTAAACAGCTCAGAGGTTGAGGCAGGGAAACAGAGGGGCGGGAGTACGGTGAGGTGGGGGGAGCTCACGCTGAGATCTACTGGGCTTTTGCGGAAGTTTTATCAGCCTGTTCTGATCCCTTCAGCCGTGAGAGCGCGGTGGGATGAATCAGAATAGTATTTCGCCTTGTAGGGGTATTGGCAACTTGTTGACGACCTGGCCTGGAGCAAAGAGTATTTGGTATGAAGTGAAGAGTTACAGTTACTCTGTGACACAGGCATATTCCTCTATAAACCCAGTGAATTGTAGATGTTAAATGATTTGAAATATCAGATATTGCCAGGAGAGACTTATTTTCATCACCACTAATAAATATTTATGTACAGGTGACTCTGCTAGGCTCTGCTCTAAGTGGAGGGTGCTTTGTCCTTAATCAGAGGAAATGAAATAGCAAAGTTGGCTTGTCATGGTGGGGGGGTGGGGGATAGCCACAGTTTAGTATGAGTGACCTAAAGCCCTGTTTGCCAGGGAAAGTCCCAGTTTATGCCTCTTGTCCCTGCATAATAATTCATTGCATCCCCCGGCCATTCCCCAAATTGTCCTGGTTAGGATGATAAATTATGTCATCTAACATTAGCCATTGTGAAACTAGCTGTTTCTTGACCCTCTCCCCTCAGTTATTGATCTTTTCAGGCACAAGGCTGTTTGTCAGATCCTCAAGTAGCTTGGTTTTGAGGCACTAGTTCTAGAGCCCTAGCAGCTGCCTGGTCCCTCTGGAACCAAGAGGATTTTTCACTGGATTGCCTTGACTTTTCTCTCTGAATGAGAGCTGTGATGTTCTAACTCTGAAATGTTCTGCTTTGCTTCAAGTCGGACGCTGAGACTCTCTAAATGTAAACACCTTGTTTTTGCCCAGATTCCCTCTTCCACCCTCCCTCCACTTCTCAGGAACTACTAAAGAAGAAGAGAAGGTATGGCGTGCCAGTTGTTAAGTGGTTGTTCTTGGGTGCCATAAAACTTCAGGGAGGTGATACACCACTATTCGTACACTTGTATTTATGTAATTTTTTAATCTTTATACTTTCTTTTCCATATTTCTTCCAAGTTTTAGAGCAATGGTATCCAAAGGGAAAAGTCAGGAGTTTCACAAGATCATCTTGAGAGTTCAGTGTAGGATGGCTAGGGAGAAAATGGCATTTAATTTGTGTTTGCTTGAATAATCTCTAACTTTATTCTCAATTTGTAAAAGTAAACAGACACGCCTATTTTCACATTGTTATTTTTTTCCTGTTTCTTCCTCTGATTTAATGACACATTTCAGATCTTCAGCTCCAAATGCAGGTATGCAGGGTACATACAAGAATAAAAGACAGTGCCAGTGTCAGCGTCTACGAGGCAGGTTTGACCCTTTAAAAGGTTAAGCGGAAAAATGTCTGAGTTCTGCCATTGTTAGAGCTGCCTTTCTGGGACACGGGACTGGAGCAGGGATAGCTTGCAGGTAGCCCCCGTGTTACTTGGAACTCTTGTTTTTTCCAACAAGGTGGGGATTTAGTGAAAGCTTATCTCTGGAGGAGTCAAACACTGAAAGTGTGGGAAAGGGCAGCAGTGCGCCTGGGTCTTCCCCAACAATCGGAACCAGAACCACAGACTCCATTATAATTATCCATGTGCTACTGCATTTCTCTGCTTACTCATACTCTCCGTGCACACCAGCCTTTTCCACCTGATAGAAAGCCTGGCCACCTGCATCCCGTAAATGTGCTTTCCTGGAGCTTCAGTCCTACAATAGTGACTTTAAGGAGAGATCTACCTTCCCCTCTAGGTTACTTTGCTAGGGCCAGCAGGAGTGTGGTTCTTACAGGACTGTGGCACCTCCCACTGTAGCTATGTTAATGGTTGGGGGGGGGGGAACAGTTGCCAGAAGGAGCCAGTTCTGGGGGCAGCGTAGAATAACCCTACAACCTTCCCAGCTGTGAGGATTGTTGGGGTTCTCCTCCTGTCTGATTTGTTTAGGTGTCCAAAAATAAGTTCAGATGAACCTCTGGGTTATTTGCCCTGAGGCCACATATTCCTTCCTATTTTCATTTTGTCCTTTATCTCTCACTTTGGCCTGAAAAGCAGGCTACTTTTTAGCTCCTCTGCCCATAGATCCCTCAAGGCCCAGAGGACTCTGAAGGACTGGATCACAGAAATCTCAAAGGAATTCCACCCTGACTAAAAGCTGTTGGGCTGATAGTCACTCAGCAATCCCAGAGATACGCAAGGAGGGATTGGAATGTTTGCTACCCAGGGGTGGAATGTTCTGCTTTGTTAATCTGCTTTTAGTCTAAAGTACCAGTATTTGATTGGGTGGCATTTTGGTTTCTCATCATTTGTAGTTTGTTAACATTTGCCTTGTGCTCTTTGCCTGTCACCCTCCCACCCCACCCTTTCCCCAACTCATATTCTTACTGTTTTTTCAAATTTCTGAGAAGAGATTGGAATAGAATATAGAATAGAATTTTTCAAGCACAATTCAGCCACTTTAATTTATGAATGGTATTTTTTACACTAGTTGAATGGAATACATTTCATGTAACTGATTAAAAAGCATTTTTCTCTAGGGGCGCCTGGGTGGCTCAGTCGTTAAGCATCTGCCTTCGGCTCAGGGACTAACTAGGCCTTGGGCACTGGAGTAGGAGCTGCTTGAGACGGAGTCGTGCTGACCACCTCTCACGTTACAGAGGAGGCCAGAGCCATTTTTACCACAGGTTGGAATTATTTGACTGAAGAAAAATGATAGAAGTGCCTTATTTTACTGTACCCCATACATGTTGATTGCCTTGATCCACTTTCCCTGTTTGACTTAATTTAGTAATCTCTCCGAGACAGATGTCCCCTTAGTAGGGTCACCTGTTTTCACCTAACAGGAGAATTGATCATGCAGTATTTAACAAATATATCATGGTGGTAAGGTTAAAAGCCATACCCTCGTGCTAAAATTAGCTATTCTTTCATGTTCGTTGCTTTCCGGTTGAGGGAAATGGAAAAAGTTAGGGTTATGTTTCCTTCTCTTTTCTTCCCCCTTATGTCCCCTCCCCCTCTCCCCACCTCACCCCAAAGAATTACATAAGGAGCAAAGGAAAAATAAGGAAAGGCAAAAAGAATGATTCCCAGGGCAGGGTAAGGACACAAATAAGTGCATTGCTTTGACACTAGCTAGTTGGGGACCATACCTGTGGCTCTGAGTTGTAGTGGCCAGAACGAAGAAGAAAACAGGAACAATCGCAAGACTGTTCATGAGATAAAAAACAATTCAGCCACTTAGGAGAAATGTAATCTTTCTGTTGGAGATCCTGTGGATCCTTTATTAATTAGGCTCTGAGTCCTCAGTACATTTCTGTCAATTCTCTACAGTACCTGTGAAAGTTAAGTACCCGAGTTCAAGTTTAAGCTATCTTAGTATAAAAACATAGAGAATAATATTAGGCCTGAGTGCAGTTCAGTTAAATCATTACTTTTCTGATATTCTGGAGCTTTGGAAGTGGCCCTCTGTAAATTGTTCCTACCACTGAACTTTTTATTAAAATTGGGTACCAGAGAAGTCCAAAGTTAGAATTTTCTAGTAACCATTCTGCTTTAACAGCTAGCTGAGCTGGCCAGCAGCACCTGTATCGGCCTTTGAAAATTAAAGAGCTTAGCCAGGACTTGATTTCAAATCTAGTTGTATAAATTGACTTGGAGTCCAGGTCAGTATTTTCCTCAAAAAATAGTTCTGTGTTTAACATGGCAGACATGTTTAATGTCATGAAGTAGTAGTTTAAAATTTTTTGTTGAATTTCCGACACCGAAGTGCAGTATAAAAAGCTGATAGGAATGAGGTATTTGGGCTCAAGAGATGGACCCTCCCCTGCTTTCCTTGGACCTCAGAGCAAGGTTTCAAAGCTGCTGTCAGATTCATGGCTAATGTCACTTTAGTCTGGAAAAATTTCAAAGCCTGCGTCGTCAATCTCCCACTGGAACAAGCTCGCCCTCTGCACCCCCCGGCCCACAGGAGCACCTGTGGGAAGCCTAGTTTTCATTAACATTAACTTCCTATTTGAACCACTAAGATTCTGACAGGTTGGCAGTATGGTTAGCAGTAATCCAGGCATTTAGGAAACAAAATTAAAAACCAAAAAGGTAGGGGCGCCTGGGTGGCACAGCGGTTAAGCGTCTGCCTTCGGCTCAGGGCGTGATCCCGGCGTTATGGGATCGAGCCCCACATCAGGCTCCTCCGCTATGAGCCTGCTTCTTCCTCTTCCACTCCCCCTGCTTGTGTTCCCTCTCTCGCTGGCTGTCTCTATCTCTGTCGAATAAATAAATAAAATCTTAACAAACAAACAAACAAAAAATCCAAAAAGGTAGATTTTTGAGGCCTGTGTAGAAATAATCTTCGTATTTTTTTTTTTTGCAGATTATAGAGCACTTTCACAAATACTACAGTCACCACATTCACTTGAGTTAGTAGATTCTTTTGCTGAAATAGTAAAGGAAACATGGAATCCCATATTCAGAACTTTTGTAGAAGAAAATATGTTTTCAGTGTTAAGTAATTGCATCGGTTGTAGCTCTTTCTGACTATTTTGGAGCCTCTACCTAAACCTTAACTTTTTGGACTTCTTTGGATATAAGATGTTTTTGTTGTGTATTTTAGATACAGCTTTCAGATTAAAAAGCAAGTTTTCCATTGTGACTATATTGTGATGTCAATACTCACCTGGAAAGCACCACTCCATCAAGTGTGGAATGTTCTTTGGGCAATAAAAGAAGGCATGTGATTATTCTGTAAACAGCCCTTGAGTTTACAGTGAGTTTTTTTACCTTCTGCCTTCCTCTTCACCTGATACTTTATTACCCACCAGAGCTTGATAAAATTACAAAATAATTTTTGTTTTCTCACCATAATTCAGGTTGTTGCATAAAGCTCTCCAGTCAATTGTAATACATTTTCTGACTGTTAATCCAAATTTATCCTGTCTACAAAACACAGCTCAAGAAACATCTCCTCAGTTGAAGTCCGAGGTCCTCAGCACACTGTGCTGTGTCTGTCCTCTGAACTTGCTCCTAATATCACTTATTTGGGTTTTTTCATACAGGGTCTTGTGGCATGCATTAGTCTCCATAGATTTCAGTCTTTCTGTGCGTGTGCCTTGTCTCCCCAGTTGTATTCGAAGGCCTGGAATAACAACTAGTGAATGTGTACCACAGGGTGAGGGGTGGAAAGGATGTGTTGACTGGCTAGGAGAAATCCTCTTTGAGTAAAATGTTTTACACAATCCTCTAAAAGGCCCTGGAACTTTGTATGCTGTGATTCTAAATACTTCTGCTGGAAAAGCCTATTTACACTAAATACCACTATACGGTGGCCTCTGAGCAGTTTAAAAAGGAAACAGACCTTCAAATCTCCAACTATGGTGCTTCAGCACAGGCTGGTTTTGTGGCATGTTTGTGCTTTCATGGGCATTTAGCCAGAACAGAAATAGCAGTGCTGGACCTTGAAAGAAAGTGATTTTCCAGGTTTATATCTGATCCTCTAGATATAAGTTTGAAGGTTGTAAATTTTCTTTTTTTTTTTTTAAAGATTTTATTTATTGAGAGAGAGACCACGTGCACACATATGCCTGGGGGGAGAGGGGCAGAGGGAGAGGGAGAGAGACAATCCCAAGCAGACTTCTCGCTGAGCATGGAGCCTAACATGGAGCTCGATCCCACGACCCTGAGATCATGACCTGAGCCAAAATCAAAAGTCAGACAGTCAAACAACTGAGCCACACAGGCACCCCTGAAGGTTGTAAATTTTCAAAAGGAAATTGTTTTTTCAAAATATGGTTCTTGGGGCGCCTGGGTGGCACAGCGGTTAAGCGTCTGCCTTCGGCTCAGGGCATGATCCTGGCGTTGTGGGATCGAGCCCCACATCAGGCTCCTCCGCTATGAGCCTGCTTCTTCCTCTCCCACTCCCCCTGCTTGTGTTCCCTCTCTCGCTGGCTGTGTCTATCTCTGTCAAATAAATAAATAAAATCTTTAAAAAAAAAAAATATATGGTTCTTCATCAGAATAACTAAAAAGAAAAAATAAAAATCATTTCACCACTCTCAGGTGTACCCTTTTAGAACCACAGCATTTCTTTTACTTTTTCAATCTATCTTGACACAAAAATAATTTTCTAAAAGGGTTTTTTTTTTTCATATTTGAACTTTGTTTCCAATTTTCTCACTTGCTTACAGCTCCAGTTTTGAATTACACATTCTTTTTAGGGAATTACCATCTTTTTAAAAGAGAAGGATTGGCTATTTGCTTTTGTTATTTACTATAAAACATGGGTGAAACCATGATGTTTGCCCATGATCATATGGACTGTGTTTACACAACCCTGCCACAAAGTGAGCAGTAAATTTAACTAGAAGGAAAATGGATATATGATTTCATGCTTGAAGCCTGATGGTTTCACATTTTAAAACGTGGACATTGATTAACCTTTTGTATTATTAAAATACAGTATCGATTTGTAAAGAAGTAGTTGTAAAGTTCACATTTTCTGGAACTAAATCTTAAACTATAACAGTGTCGCTCTTAATTCCTTAAGGCCATCTGTAAATGAATCCATGTAGATAAAATTAAAGATGGCACATCATATTGATAAAAGGCCTTTAACATATTGATGAAATCAGTTAATTATTCATGTATTACAGATGTTTTTCAATAAGGCTTTATAGTATGTAACTGTAATTTCAAGTCTTAAACTAAGTCATAAAATCTTTTTGCCTTATGATAATTGGAAAAGTTCAACATTGTGAATAAGTTAGCTGTCATTAGTAAAAGAGCTACTCAGATTGATTCTAAGTCTGTTTTACAAACTGCAGGTTCCATCCTATCAGTTGTTTGTGAAATCAGCTTAGCATTTTAAGAGGGAGGAAGGGAATAGGGGCCTAGGATAAAATAGAATAGAAAAGATCACTGTAATTTTAGTTGGGAAGGATAAGTACTGATTGGTGGTTGTGTGTGTGTGAGATACTTAATTTTTATGTATGAATATATGTGTGTCATAAGATCAGAAATCTGTAAGCTGTCACTGCTAGTGGTAATGCAGTTAGGTGGCCTGGTGGCTTTGTAGTCGTTTAAATGGCTGTACACACAATACAGATTGATGGCATGCTTTAATTGGAAAGCTTCAGTATTTGTACTGTTAACAGGGAGTAAAGGAAGACCTGTGTGACTCGCTGATCAGATTCATAGTTGACAGGAACCTGGTAGGGAAAGCTAATAAGACACTGGATAATAGACAAAAGATCCAAGAAAAAATTTGAAATGCCCTACTGTATACTGAATCTAAAATAGAAACAATTTAATAGGAATAGTTGTTCAGTCCTGCAGTTATGTCCCAAAATGCAGAAGTAAACAACAGGTGAAGATGTGGCTCCCTGTAGCACACGTGGAGAAGACTTTCGTCAATTAAACTGCTCAGTAAAAAGCAGCCATGTTTGTGACTATCAAAGTTCTTGATGGAGTCTAAGACTACATTTATGAAATATACAAATGAGTAGTCTTGGCTGGTCAGATCACATATGGAATACAGGATTCAATTTGAAACACTACACTCTTAAGGACAGTGACAAGCTGGAATGCCTGGAGAATAACGGGGAGTCCTCTGAGTCAGCTCCCCCACAGTTCAACTTTATCTGAACAGAACCCAAATTGAATAAATTGTATAGGAATTTGGTTACCAACTGTGCTCAGTGTAGTGCAGATTGAAGGGGGATCCATGGCTTTTGCACACTCACAGCTCACAGGCTTGTGTGGTGATGGTAATTTACATAACAACATGACTGAGTAGGCTCCTCATAAGCTTTGAGTTTCTTCTACACGAATCTCTCACTTTCCTCTTACCCTAGTCCTGGATGCGTCAGTGCTTAGGACATGAGGAGACATGTCTACTGCAAAATATTCCTACCTGATGCTCGCTGAAATTGCTACCGCGGTTTGATGGCATGTTGTCAGTTTACTTCTAATCCTAGTGTTTGCCTCTGGCTTGCTTAGATTGGGATAAAGTCTAGGAACAAGAAATTGGTCATATCATGTTGGAATCCATGTCTAAAAGGCATGTCTATAGATTCATCTTAAAAATATTCTCAAATCATACACCTATAATTTTGAAAAATGTATCAAATTTAGTATTTAACATTGTACTTATTTAACATGTTAAATTTTAGTAGCTATATATGAAGAATGTATTCTGTGCTGCCCCCCTTCCAAATAACTTAATTAGTTAGTGATTAACTGGAGAAAGGTCATGGATTCATGTTATAGTGGATTTCTTGATTGACTTTCCCACAACTAAGCAGCGTTAAACTGGATAATATAGTGAGGTTTATTAAATTCGATTCTCCTAGAACATTATTTCAGAAAAGGATATTCATTGTTTAATTGTAAATAATGTCTGATACCGATAAATATGAAATCTTGCATTCATATTCAGCATGTAGTTACAAGCCCAGTAAAAAATCTGGAATTCAGGGACGCCTGGGTGGCACAGTGGTTAAGCGTCTGCCTTCGGCTCAGGGCATGATCCCGGAGTTATGGGATCGAGCCCCACATCAGGCTCCTCCGCTATGAGCCTGCTTCTTCCTCTCCCACTCCCCCTCCTTGTGTTCCCTCTCTCGCTGGCTGTCTCTATCTCTGTCGAATAAATAAATAAAATCTTTAAAAAAAAAAAAAAGAAAATCTGGAATTCATAAAGAAAAAGGTTACAGATAAAGCTATAAGAAAGTGATCTGTACATTAAGTTTAAGAAGTTGAAATGCAAATGGCAAAGTAGGACAACATATTTGCAAAAAAACAACAGCCAAAGAGATAATATTCATAATTATACAGTATCTTACAAATCAGTAAGAAGACATACTCCAAACCCCGTAGACTAATGGGCAGTAGAGACGTACAGTTTTACTAAGGAAATGCAGGTGGAAAATAGGCATGAAAATATGTTCATTGTTACCAGTGATCAGCAATTCAAATAAAAAAAAAGAATTGCAAGGATGAGAAGGGTAGGGAGAGGAGGAGATCAAGAAAATAGCATTTTTTTATCTGACAGGCAGAAATCAAAAGGATTTCTAGAGCCTACTGTTGGTTAGCTGGTGCACTGTTGATGGCAGTGTAAATTGGCTTACGCTTTTGGTACAAGTTAAGAATCTTCATGTTTTGACTCTCGGACTGCTGCCTTACCTGAGTCACTCAGAATCTCCTTGGCTTCTTTTACTGTGGTGTCTGGCATCCAGAACTGCACAGAACATCTGTGGTCTTTTTGTGGCCAGAGCAGCCCGTTGATTGGTCATTCTTCATGAGAAATTGCTCTGTAAGGTGGGCAGGTCAGGGATCATTTCTTTGGTGTTTTTAAAGATGAAGAACTGACACGTTCAGTGACGGTCCTGAGTCAGATACATCTGGCTGGTAGAGAGAAGACAAGGAGTTTATCTTCACTCATTTTTATGACTTCCAGGGACAACTGGCCTGGTACCTTAACACAAAGTAAAGCTGGGCAGATCCTGCACAGAAGGGAAGGGACATCCGGTCACCCATTAGAGATAAGACCCAAAGCTGTGACCTGATTATTTCTGCTGAAGAAGTTGTAAAACAGCCCGTCCTTTAGAGAAATGCTGCAGTGACCCCCTGCTGACTCAGAAAAGAACTGTGTTGATCCAACAATCTCAGCTATGTAGCGTGTATTTAAAAGACATTGTCAAAGGTGTATTTTGCATGGAATTATTGATATAAAATACTAAGTTTTGCCAAACTGTGTTCATACAGAAGTTGAAACATGAAAACATGTACCTTAATTTTTTAAATTCAACTTTAAGCTGATTTAGAATTTGATATTCATTTAGTCACAACTAGAAGAAAAACATTTTTAAGAGTACTCCTGTTCATGGCTTCTTGCTTTAGTCCTGAGCAAGCCACCTTTTAAATGACATTTGAAAACTGCTCCTGGGACCAATCTTCAACTGGGGTAAAGAGCAAATATATATATAAAGAGCACACTTTTTTCTGCAGAAGTGAAGTTAGTACCTGTGTGTGTGTGTGTATTGAAGTAATGGAGCTCTGATCCATGATACATTTTTAACTCCTAAGAGTTACTTAGCTGTGTGTTCAATTTAGTTAAAGTACTTCCAACTCTGTCTTTAAAGTAAATTGTAGAACTGTTTGAGTGGGTGTTTATATATGTTGCACCTTGCTCCAGAATGGATTTAAGGTAGCTTGAAATATTCTCTTGTACCAAATTATCATAACTTTAGTCTTGAAAGTCCATAATGACTGCATGGCACACTTAAATTACCACAGTAAAACTTGACACTAGTAATACGATTCTCTCGGTAAGTGTTTGAAATTTAACATGAGGTTCCTGTTTGTAAAATTAACACATAGCTTTTTTTTTTTAATACGAGCTGGTACTTTAAAACAAGTTCTTGTAAAATTACTCTTGTCTATAAATCATTTACTAAAGCAAAGGCCTCTCCTGTAAGCATGCATCTCTTGCTTTGTTACTCAAATATGGAATAAACTTTATCATTGGAGATATTTCATAAGCATTCATAATTTGACATTCTCATGTTTAGTGTGAATAAAAGAAACTCAAGGATTAACAGAAAGCCAGTTTTAGAAGAACACAAAAGTGAAATTATTTCTAAGCATCACTTTTACTAAGCCCATTTCAGTAAGTACTCATTCTGTAATTCACTTAAAACAAAAGGATGGAGAGGCTCAGGGTCGCTCAGACCTCTACGTGTGTTTGGGAGTCTTACTGGAAACTAGAAAGGTGTATACAGTTTTCATAGTCTAGCTCTCTATTTAGTGCATTTCTGATGTTTAATAGAAAAGGAGTTTCAATTGTCAGTAATGAGCAGTAAAAATCCTTTCCAAAGTGTATGAAACAGAGGTATGGGCCACTTTTTGTTTTGTGTGTTTTTGGCGGGTAGGGGTATTCTTTTCATATTTATTTAACTCAGTAATTTTAGAAATTGATCAAAATTTTAAAAATCGATATTTTTTCAAAAGTCACTTAGTGAATATTTCTCGATACTCTGATAATTTAATACTGTTATGTTGTATATTTTTGTAATACTTGATCTGTATGTAAGATGAAAAGACAGATAAATACAAAGAGAGTTTGGAGGTAAGAGACTTGCCTTGAATCCTGATCCACACTCATTATGGGACCTCAGGGCCAGCCTTTTCTGTGAATCTAAAGATGTATAGGAAGTATTTACCACAGGAGTTCGAGAAGGTGGGAAGGGATAGTTTCGTGGATAGAAAGTGTTTGTAGTAAAAATACAAAAACACTAGTTTAAAGGAATATAAGCACCCCCTATGTTTATTGCAACATTATTTACAATAACCAAATTACAGAAGCAGCCCAAGTGTCCCTCAATAGATGAATGGATAAAGAAGATGTGGCGTCTATATACAATGGAATATTACTCGGCCGTAAAAAAAGAATGAAATCCTTCCATTTGCAACAACATGGGTGGAGCTAGAGAGTATAATGCTAAGTGAAATAAGCCAGTCAGAGAAAGACAAATACCATATGATTTCACTCATATGTGGAATTTAAGAAACAAAACAAATGAACAAAGAAAAACAGAGAGAGACAAACCAAAAAATAGACTCTTAACTGTAGAGAACCAACAGATGGTTACCAGAGGGGAGGTGGGTGGGGAAATGGGTGAAATAGGTGAAGGGGATTAAGGGGACACTTATTTTGAAAAATACACAAAACTGTTGAATCGCTGTATTGTACACCTGAAACTACCATAACACTGCGTGTTAACTAAACTAAAAAAAAAAAAAAAAGCCTGTAGACATTGGATTAGAGAATATACATCATAGTGTAATGCACAAGGGATCAGTACTGTTAAGTTCATTCTCGTTTAACATTAATAAAAGCAGTCCATGTGAAAGAAGTTGTGAAGATCCAATAGAGGATAGTTCTACAAATTGTGCCTCGGTCTTGGGAACCCAGCAGAATTCCATGTTGGTTAACTTCCTGAATCCATTGCACTTTAATCAGAATTTTGCCATGTTTATATTCTTGGACAAATTGGAGCTACTCAGCAAGTAGGGGTCCAGCTTTGTGCATAGCAGCAGATAAATTATAGGTGCTTTCCTCAGGTTTCCTGCTCCGTTCACCTACAAAACCATTTAGGTGGTGGCCCTTAGCCCCTTTCTGGCTGGGTTTCAAATTAAAACTTTCTAGTTAACTCCTGTTTGTTTATGTATCAGTCATTTCTGTGGCCTTCTTTGTTTTTGTTTTGAGAAGTGTTTTTCAGTGCCCATCAATAAATGTATCTGGAGTCTTGTACAAAGCGTATAACGTGATGGCTAATACTCAGTTTTCCCCCCACAGGACTCCCTGAGTCGTGGGGGGTGATACATATGTAAATAACAATAGCACAGCATCATCAAGGTTTTAAAAGCTTAGGAGTGTGAGGAGGGAGGTGACTTGCACTGTAGGGTCTTCCTGGAGGGCCTGGCATTTACACATGGGGTGGAGATGGGCTGGGTTTTGGACAAGTAGAGAAGGGTGCTCCCAAGGAGGGGCCACCCATGGTGGTATTGCTGTAGTTTTCCAAGAATTATTTCCAGGAGGGGCACTGGAAGTCAGCTATTGAAGGACTTGCCCATGTACTTATTCCTATGTAGATGTGCTTCCTCTTCCTATCTGCTGTAAACAGAAAAATTTGTTTATGAATAACTACAGTGGACAAAATGAACACATGTAGATTGGAACAGTGAAGAGAGAGCACTGTGAGGCTCGGTAGAGGAGAATGGGTTGTTTTTATGTCAGGAACATGGATTAAGGTAGTCTTTTGTAGTTACCCATAAATTTAACTTTGGACATTTTGGCAAATAAGGGGACAAAGCCAAATGCAGAAGACATACCAGTTAAAAGAAACATACCAATTCTTCAGAATAGGAACTTTTCCTTATTACTAATTTTTTTAATTATGAAAATGTTCAAGCATATACAAAGAGACTCTAATATAATGAATTTCCAGCTTCAACAGTTGTTAATAATTTGCTAGCCTTGTTTTGTCTATTCCCCCCTCCCCACCTTACTCTGAGGGGCATTAGGATATTTCAAAGCAAATCCCAAATTACTTGTATGTCTAAGGGCATTTTTTTCTTTCCTACTATAGTCCATTGTAATACCTGACAGAATTAAGAGTGATTCCTTGATTATCTGTCCAGTGTATAATTTTTCTGATTTCTGGGATATCTTTTTGACAGTTGGTTTATTTGTTTTGTTTTGTTTTGTTTTTTAAGATTTTATTTATTCATTCGACAGAGAGACAGCCAGCGAGAGAGGGAACACAAGCAGGGGGCATGGGAGAGGAAGAAGCAGGCTCCCAGCGGAGGAGCCTGACACGGGGCTCGATCCCAGAACGCAGGGATCATGCCCTGAGCCGAAGGCAGACGCTTGACGACTGAGCCACCCAGGCGCCCCAGACAGTTGGTTTATTTGAATCAGGGTCCAGAGAAGATCCATACATTTGACTATGTCTTGTGGGTCTCTTACTTAATATTCTCTGCTCCTCACCCCACCCTGCCTTGTGCTATTTAATATGTTGGAGAAACCCAGTTATTTGACTTGTCCCTTGTTCTGGGCTTGACTTACTGCTTCCTAGTGATGTTGTTTAAATTGTTCTTTATCCCTGGTTTCCTATAGACTGGGGGCTCTAGAAACTAGATTAGATTCAGAATTTTTGTTTTATAGTGGGGGAAAGGAGATCAAAATATTTATAGATGGAGTTTTGTATTTCCTATTGCATTATATCATGAAACAGATTGATGTCTGGTTGTCCTATTTTTAGCAATAGATCAGTGTCTTCCAAGTTGTCAGTTCCAGTGTATCCACTGTGAAGTTCTCCATCACCCTTTTACCTAGGATTTTAATGGCCATTGATGATTGTTGCCTAGATCCTAGATTCATCAGGGATTACAAAATGGTAATTTTCTGCTTTTCTTCCTATGTTTATTAGCTGTGTGAATCTTTACTATAGAGAATTTTTCCTTGTCACCTATTTGGTTACCCTCAAACACAGGCTATATAGAAAAGACAGGGTAAATGTGCTGTTCCCTTCCTTTATTTACCAATTTGTGGAATATTGAGTTGTTGCTCTCATAAACTCCAAACTTCATGCATTTTAATGTTTTACTTATTAACTATATTAAATATACTTATTATTAAATATGTACTAATTTATATATTATGTATATGCAAATATTTAATTTGTGTGTCAATTCAGTGTGGTTATTTTTCTTTTTTATGCCCAAATCGTGTCTCTTAGGCCTGTGGGAGCCTTTCAGAATGACTCCTGTGTCTTTTTTGTCATGAACCCGTTCATCTTTGCTGCCTGAAGTAATTAACATGTCCCAGTAATTAACATGTCCCAGGCTCATCTTGTTTGTATATTTTGTGCTCCTGCCTGAAGACCTGGTTCCTTTTATGAGAAACGATCATGTATTAATTTTTTAAAATAACTCTTTTATCAAGAAAAAACAGTATTAGAAGCGCATTGTAAATACTTAACCTTAAAAATTTAGTATACAACTCATATTCTCACTACCTGTTACTAATCTTTGGTATTTCTTTCTCTTAGCATATGTATCTGCACATGTAGATCACACATGGGATTACTTTATACACACACAGTATGTATGTATATTTGCACTTTTGTGTCTAAAGTGTCTTCAGTTAAGAGGAATTGTGGGCATTTTTTCATGTCAGTGGAAATCTTCAGAAGCATTTATTTTAGATGACCTTACAGTGTTCATTTATATTTGCTGAAGATTTTTTTTGTTTTCTCCATTTTCCACTTTTGAAAATAATAATTTAGTTGCCATCATGGCACATAAATCTTAAAGAATTAAAGAAGCAGGTCAAAGAACCAGAGAGAAACATTTTTAAGCCTACTGATATGTAATGAACATATTCATTATAATACGAAAGATACTGGATAACCTAATAGTGCATAGGAGTTGTTTGAAGTCCCAGCTCTTCCACTTTACTAACTAGCTTCATGATATTTGAACAAATTATCCAGTATTTTTGAGTCTTAGTTTACTCGTCTATAGAACAGAAAAAAAATAAAACTTCTCTTAGGAATGAAGGATCAAGAGAGTTCCACTCTTTCCTTGAGGATCAAAAGAAATAGTTCATTCATTCTACAGATATTCTACAAGTACGTACCAGGTACTCTTCCAGTTTTTGGGTCTGCAATAATGAATGAGTGAAACCAGTGAGTCCTTGTTTTCATAGGACTTTTTTAACCGAAAGGAGCAGATAGACATATGTCAGTTTATGGTGATAAGTGCTGGGAGAGCCTTGAAGCAAGATAAGGAGATGAGAGTGGGGGAGAGGTGCTATTTTGGACACAGTGGTCGGGAAAGGCCCTATTGATAGGGTGTCATGTGAATGGAAGTGTGAGTAAAATGAGGGAGAGAGCCATGGTGGTTTGAGCTAAGAGCTCTCCATAAACAGTATGGGGAATTTACTTAGGCCTGGCCCAGGAATTCAAGCCAGAGAGTGTGCCTAAAGTCTAGCATGTAAGAGATGAAAACAGAGAGGAGCGGATCCCGAGGAGCCTTAAGTGCCTTGGTCAGGAGTTTGGATTTTATTCTGAATGAAATGGGAAGTCATCAGGGGAGGTATTGAACAGAGAAGTGAACAGTGCTTTGTAATCTGTGAAGTGTCATATGAGCGATCTTATTTTAATTACTGCCACTGTTAACCACTACTACAGCCTTCTGGTTTACCATCTAGGCTGTACAAGAGTGTCAGTTTGACTCCTGCATAGTATCCAGCGTTGAACATCCTTGGCCCCGGAAGTCTAGTCAAGGTATATTAATTGCAAAAGTCACTCCAAAGTCTTGTATCTCTTGGGCACTTAATTTTGGTTTTGACATAGTTAATGATGCGCTATGTATTTGGTGGCTTTGGTAATTAACCAAAGGTTCAATTGCTTCTTCAAGCTATTCATGCTTTATTTTAATGGAGCTAAGTCACTGCATCTTATTTACAGCTAAGAAGGGCGTGTATCCTTTCCATCCAAAAGCCGAATCAAAACTTTTAAGATGCAGGTTTAAAAAGAAAAACAAGATCACTCATTTTATATTGCCATTCAGTCTGTGTAGATGCCTTTTTTCTTTTTTTTTTTTTACCCATTGTTCATTCTGGAAATAGTCACAAATCAGATTTGAGAAGGAAAAAACCCCGCATAACTCTCCTGTATTACTATTTTTTCAGATTTGACCTTATGCAGATGCTGCACTAAACGCATTTCAGCACGTGTAATTTAATTCTCCTGCTAAGTTGTGAGGTAGCTGTCGTTGTTCTCATTTTAGAGTTGAGGAAAAGGGGCTTAGAAAATTCTAAGTAGGGGCGCCTGGGTGGCTCAGTCGTTAAGTATCTGCCTTCGGCTCAGGTCACGATCCCAGCATTCTGGGATCGAGCCCTGCATTGGGCTCCCTGCTCAGCGGGAAGCCTGCTTCTCCCTTTCCCACTCCCCCTGCTTGTGTTCCCTCTCTCACCGCCTCTCTCTGTGTCAAAGAAATAAAATAAATCTTTAAAAAAAAAAAAAAAAGTCTAAGTAAGCTAAGACATGGTGAGATCAGGATTTGAACTCAGGTTATCTTTAAAGCCATGTAATTAACCACTATGCTTTATGTAATTGCCCTGCACAGCTGTTTGGATAGTCTAGCACCTCACACAATATCTGGCATATTGTGTATATTCGGTATTTGTTTGGATTCAAGAACATCAGCCCTAGAAGCAGGACATGAGGCCTCAGAGCCAGCTATCTAAAAATGGGTTCAGGTGTGTACTACATTTCACACTTTCCATGACTGCTTAATTAAGTACTTTAATAGTCTTTGTGTGTAACAGTCTTATTATTGTATGTGGGGGGTTTTGTTGTTTGTAGTTTTTGCTTTGACCACGAAGTTTATGAGTCAGATCTAACAGATATGTTAGTGTAGAGTCCTATGAACTCAACTGTCTAGGAATGTGTTGTCATTCAGCACTTTTCCTTATTGTCTGTACATACTTACACCCACATCCATGCACACCAGAGTGTTGCCTTCCTTAGAGCAGGCACCCTTAAGGCCTTTAGTTTTTGGCATATAGTGAGTGTGTAGTTAGTATGTGAATGGTTGAATGTCCTAATGAGTGGCTTATGGACCATTTGACTACTTTTCAGTATTTATCAGTACATAGGTGAGTAGAATTAGTTACAGTTAGGAGGGGGTTGCACAAGCCAGAAGCAGCCAGATTGCCTAGGAAGGGCAGTGCCCAGCAGTGCTCACTCTAATGATGTTAGACTTTTATTTTCCCCATGGGTGTTCTGTATGTTCTCCAGGACTTTTTGGGGTGGAGCCTTGTGCTCTTAGGAGTATTCACATAACAGAGCAGTAATTTGCAGTTTTTGTTTTTGTAAGATATTAAGTGACCATTTCTAGTATCATCTGGTCTCCTTCTGTTTTGAAGAAGAGAGTAGACTCCCAGTACAAAAGACCACAGTTACAGAGCAAGTAGTGAAAAGGAGAATATATACCAAACTGTTAATACCTGTTGTCTCTGTAGGCTTTGCCGGTGACTTTCACTGTCTACCTTGTGTCATCCTTTAATGTTCGAATTTTGCATAATGAATAATGACACCATTTCTTAAAAACTAGAAGTTTAACTCTCAGTGATAGATACAGGTGCAGAAGTAGGTAGAAGGACTTTCATTATTCTGACCCCCAGCCCAATTTCCCCCTCTCACCCCCCAAGGATATAGAAGCTTGCTGAAGGCCTTGCTTATGTGAACAATAGCACAAAAAATGTTTTTGCTTTTTTGGGTTTCTTGGTGATTTCAGTGGTCCCGATCATGTGACCCAAATTTCCCCAAAACATCCCTTAAGGGTGATACGGGTCCCCTTTACAACCACTGCCCTATGTGGAGGGTAGTGAAGGTCTACATTTGGTGTCTGTAGCATAGAGAGATTGAGAAAATAGAATTGACTGAAATTGTGAACTGATTATATGTGGAAGTGGAAAGAGTCTGGTATGATGACCAGGGTTTGTGACTGGATGAACAACGGATTCATTCTCTGTGAAGTAGAACTTAAAAAAAGAAGTAGGACTTGGGGATGAGGTTTGAGTTGCCTGGAGGACATTGATAGAGAGCAGTAGTTGGAGATGTAGGCCAATTGGTTGGGGCAGGAGACGGATTTCAGATTATTGAAACCATGGGTAGGGGCGCCTGGGTGGCTCACCCGAGTCAGTCAAGCATCTGGCTCTTGGTTTTGGCTTAGGTCATGATCTCACGGTCGTGGGATTGAGCCCCACATTGGGCTCGGCGCTCAGCACAGAGTCTCCTACAGATTCTCTCAGTCTGCCTCCCACTTATGCACACGTGCGCGCGCTCTCTCTCTCTCTGATATATAAATTCTTTTAAAAAAAAAGAAAAGAAAGAAACCATGGGTAGATGAGGTCAATTAGAATATAGAGTAAGAACACAGCCAAGGGTGGAACCCGGAAGGACATCAATGTTGGAGCAAAGATGAGTCATTGAATTGAATGCAGAAAGAAAGGGCATTTGGAGAGAAAGGAAAACAGCTAAGGGAGAGCAGTGCATGGCAGCTAAGGGGTGTGCAGTGCTCAGTATTCACGCAGATTCCTTTCATGCAGCTTTAGCATGCACTTCCATAAATGTTGGTTTTAATATGAAACTAGTATATTTAATTATTCGTCACCCCCACCGTCCACCCAGTCCCTCAAATTTTCAAGTTAAATTTCCCGTCCAAGGCTTCTTTATCTTTGGGGTTCAAGCATACAGCATGGTTCTCCATCAGTAGCAAGCGTACCTCTAGTTTGAGAATTGTAGGTATGGGTTTCCATAGCCCTCTAGAATCCTAACTAGGATTCTAACTAGTGGTTGGTTTTCTCCCAATTGCATTAATAATTTTGGCTCAGCCCAAAGAATCCTGCTGAGGTATATTATGAACCAAAAAAACTTTTTTTGATGGGATGGAGGAAATTGGTTGTATTTGAAAGCTAAACGGATTTTTTTTATTATAATATATATTTTTGTCCTTTCTTTCACGAACTCCAGTTACGTCCAAAACAGAGTTTAGGCAGTTTTAAAACAGTATTAAGAAATAGTTTGAATATACGGAAAAGTTGAGTAACAATGAAAACCCACATACCCACCATCTAGATTTAAAAATTAAGGCTTTTACCATATTTGCAAACATGGTACTCTGGCTTAGAAAGAGTTGGCATATTCTGGGAACAGAAAGGACATCAGTGTGGCTGGATCTCTGTGATAAAGGCCGGGGCACTGGGCCATGACTTGGAAATGGGTAAAGCCTTAGGATGGCCATGGTAGGAATTTGAATTTTATTATAAGGGCAGTGCAGAATTATTGAAGGGCCTTCATTAGTGGGCTTTTGTTACTAATCCCTAAAACTCCGTCGAATACTTGTAATGAAATACTGCTGATGGTAAAGAAGGAAAGGGGGAACCGGGAAAGGCAGGCAGGTCATTACGGTGAAAGGTGTCTTTTAACATCTTAATCCTTGTTTACCATTGCTACTTCAGCCTGGGTATCTCCATACCCTTGGGATTGTCAGTTCCAAAACTCAGACATATGCCTGAGTATGTTTCACATCCTTCAAGGATCTTGCTGAGGAGTGTGCACTTCTTGTTTTGAGTACTTGTTACTAATTGTGTTTCCTCAAAATACAGTCTTACTAGTTTATATGTTCTGCAAAATTTTGGCTCCATAGTATACTAATTAAAAGGAATGATTGTGTCATGCTTCCTCTTTCCCTCACAGAAGCACTTTATATGGGTTCTCTTTGACAGCTGTACTCTTTCTGCTATGACGAGTATTTGGTTTATGGTAGAACCTTTTAAAACCCCCTTTGCCCTGGAAAGTCACTTCTTCCACCATTGAGCCAGAGCTGAAAATATCTCTGTTGCATAGCACCATAACACTTCCTGCAAAATACCATTAAACATTCCCACCCTCCACCCAGCATTGATTTGTAGCATCGTTGCAATTATTTGCAGAGTACAAATAGGAAAGATTGTATTTTCAGAGGATTTATCGTGATTGTGAATTCACTGTGTTTATGGAAAAGCAACCTGCATTACCCCCTCAAAAATAAAAAGTAATGGGAAAGAATGATCCAGAATTTGTGGATGTCTATGTCTGTGAACATAGCTTGTGTACCTAGCCAGGTAATCAGATAATGTAATAGCCTTGGGATAACTCAGCTATAATTGATCTGAACTTCTCGTCATAGAAAACATATTTAGATATAATTTTATGCATCTTTGGATTTTGAGAACCTGTGTCTGAGGACATTTTTCCTTGGTCCTGTGATCAAGCAGATTTACAAGCTGATAGAAAGATGATCTTTGGGTGTAAAGATTGGTCAGAACATATCATATCAAAACATGTCAAGAAATAACACACTTGTTCATGATTTAATTGTAGGCTTAACATTAGTGTTAATTTGCATGCTATTTCCCCCTGTGTGTTTATAAACAGATATGCAGGTCACTGTATCTCAAACTTAAGAGAAAAAACTTTCAAATACTTCATTCAAGTGAAGTCTTAGGCAAAGTTCAAAAGAACTGTTAATGATGCTGTGCAGTGGAGATATTTTATGTTGACATGGGGAAAAAACTTTGGCGGAGGTGGGCAGTGGGCCCCAGGGACAGTTAAATATAGGAGTTTGGAAGTCACGGTTTGAAAACCACTGACCTAAGTGATCTGTAAGATTCTTCTCAAAAACGTTATCTTTTGGTATCTTACATGAGGTTGTTTAATGTCTGTGAACATAACTTCTTTCATTTTATTTAGTAAAAGTAATTATAAGTTCTGACACGTTCCCAAGTTACTTCCATTGTTTGTCTTGTTTGTAACTTTGTTTTTTCATGGTGACTTCTTGGAATAGTTGATGTCCTCCTTTTACATGATGTAATATTGTGGTTTATATGGTTGAAATATTGTTTTCTGCTACCCACAAAAAATTAAGAACTTCCAGAAGCTCATTATCCCCAGGGTCTTATTCAATGAGTTCCTTCGTAGGAGATAGTCTTACCCAGGCAGAAAGAGTACACATTGAAACTGTCACTTAAGGAACTTGAGGATCTGCTGGGAGATTTGCCCAAGGCTCGGTCCAAGATTCCCTCCAACTCTGAGACCCTAACAGACTGAAGAGAAGGGGGTGTGTGCCCAATGGGCGCTTGGGAGGAAACAGTGTAAACACTGGCCAAGGTGCATCTGGAGAGACCTAGAGAGTGAGCCTGTTGCTAGTGCTGTTTGGCTGAGCTCCTTACCTCGCTTTTTGCCTCAGTTTCCTCAACTGTAAAATACAGGTATCTCTTAATTAGAGGTTATAGTGTGGTGATTAAGGACACTTTGGATCAAGACAGACCTGAGCTGGTTTTATTGCTTAGTACCTTGAGTCAGTTTCTTGACCTCATTAAAGTTTGCTTGTAAATGGGAGTAATAATGTCCCTCAGAGAATTGTTTAAAAAGATCCCATAAGATGAGGAATTAAAGTGCTTAGTGTGGGCCTGGCAGTACTAGTTGCCCTGCTCATCAGCACCAGCATGTTCCTCCTTAAATGGGTGGTCAGGAGAGCAGGTGATAAAAAAGGTATCTTGAAAAGTACAAAGTGTTCTGTCATTCTAAGATATCTCTGCATTATCATTTCCCTTGTATATTTGTGGGTTTCCCAGTTCATGCTCATTTTGAAAGTCTTGTCATAAAATGACTTTCTCAAACACTGATTTTCTTCCCACATTAGGATTTAAAAAGTATGTCTTCTGTTGACCCCACTTTTCTCACTTCTGTGTTGTGCTGTGTCCGCAGGTAAAGTAGGCAGAGCGCAGCGAGGCGTCTGTCGCTGCCGCCATGCCGTTCCCGTTCGGGAAGTCTCACAAATCGCCAGCAGACATTGTGAAGAACCTGAAGGAGAGCATGGCCGTTCTGGAAAAGCAAGACATTTCTGACAAAAAAGCAGAAAAGGTATGCATTTGGCTTTATTTTATATTTTCAATCTTTTGATTAGGAGCAAATGTAAGGCAGAGTATGAGGTGATTTTAAAAGATCAATAAATCCCAATTTGGGATTTTTAAAATAGAATCCTAAAGTGGTATTTGCTGCTGCTTAAACGCCACATGCTTTCTTCTGTACTGCCATCTAGCAAATCGATTTCCAACTTTTTCCTCGGTTTTTCATTTTAGGTTTTCAAGTTTATTTAAATTTGGGGTTTTTTTTTTGTTTTTGTTTTTGTTTTTGTTTTTGTTTTCATCGTTGATGTGGTTTATGTGATTCCTGAAATCACTGTTGCCACTGGTGGTCTTCTTGGAGAGGCATCTCTCCCGGTTTCCTTTCCTCCTTTCCATGTTCCCTTTATCCATGACGAGTATCTCCCTCTACGCAGTCACCATAGTCTAAAACTTGGCTTTCATCCCAATCTGTCTCCTTCTTTAAGTTGTGATCTTTCATGAAATAGTATCAACCCCTACTTCCTAAGGGATTTATGAATTGATGCTGACTTCCGTTCCCACTTGATGAAGACCCTCATGACCTTTCTTAAGGACCTTAGCAGTAGCTTGGTCCTTAATACTCTTTCTAAAATACCTCCCCTTCTTTAAACCTTCCGTGCAGACTCCTGCCATGGCACACAAGACCCTTCATGACCTGGTCTCTGCTTCTCTAGGTAATTTTCAGCCCTTCTTCCCCTTAGTTCTGTGTGCTCTAACAATCTCAGCTGGCCTCTGTTAGAGCAGCTAAAGCAAATAATCACCTATACTGTTTTTAATGCCTTTGTCTTATTCACCCCCTCCGTTTCTACCTCAGCCCCATTCATCTTTCAGAACCACTTTATACCTTTCTTTTTCCTAGATCGCTTCCCAGAGTACTCCCTTTCCTACTTCACCCTTGCCCCCTAAAACAAATCTCTACCTTTTGGCCACCTCCTTTGGAAATGCCAGCACTGCCACCATCTTGAACATGATTTTATTTGTGTCAGGTTTTTGTCTCCCTTAGAACATGAGCTCTTTGACCCATGTATTATTTCTGGTCCACTTGTGCCCTCCACAGTACCTGACTCCCATGGGCTGGATACCTACTATTGTTTGAATGAGCACTCATTGGAATGACATTTTCCACCCTGGTTTATTTTAGAAGGTTGTTTCCTGTCTTGGGTTATTGAATATTAGACTGCTTAACATCTTTTTAAGTCTAAGACTCTGTGGTTTACCTGTGTTCCTGTGAAGAAAAGAAATTCATATTCATGGGATTAAGCTTTGTGAAAGGCTATTCAGTTAGTAGATCTTGCATGGAAATTCTAGATAGTTTCTCGAAGTCCCATAGTAAGATATAGGTAAATGTCAATGATATGATAAAACTTTTTTTTAAAAAGTCTGATGTAACAGATAATAACTAGATTCTCATCTTTGTGTTTGCATTCAGTCTGCTGTCATATGTTATTTTGGTTGAAGTATATAAAGAAAATCTGGCCTCATACAGATGTATAGGTGGGAAAGGGAAGTGTATTTTAAGAAAAGCCTTTCAGATAATTTTGAATATTTTTTTATACCAAACCAAAATTCAACAATTGATAGTTCCTTGGTTGTAACAGAATCTGAAAGTATGTGAATAAGCTTTTCATACTCTGCATTTTTAAAAGATCTTTTATCCATGCATGATTTTGTAACATTCATTGATCATTTACAAAGTATTGGATCACTGGCATATACACATCTTCCAAATGCTGACACATTATACAATATAAAAAATTCACATTTTTAAGTATTACCACTAATCCCATCAGAAAAGTCTAAGTATTGGAAAGTGGTCGGACTTATGCATGTTACATTCAAAATTGAAATTTGGTAACAAATACTGTTGGGTGTTTTCCCTAAAACTGACAGATTTACTTCATTCATTTTCAAGAATATGTCTGCCAGATATCCAAGCCTGAATGATTTGTCAGTTTTCTTTCAAGTAAAAATGATTTGCCATTAAAAAAGTGGCTTGTTCAGCTCATAGCTCAAACAATCATACAAGTACTTTCCTTAAGACAGCCAGTTATATTTCAGTAAGGGGCAGAAAGTGTTTTATGCACACTCCCCATTTATCACACCAAATGTTAAAAAGACGTATGTGTACTCAAAGATCAAAATTTATAATAAAATGAATATTTTGTTCCTGCTTCCTCATGACATTCTTAAGTGAAACTGACTTTTTTGTTGTTCTTAACTGAGTGCATGATAATGAAGATGACAATGATGGCTAGTACAGTTTCCTGTCCGTGTCTTGACTCAGTCTAGGGGGTCAGTGCCATCAGTGCAAATGGCAGTATAGCAGAAAAAGGCAAATAATGTGTTGGTATTGATTGAAAATAGTTTTGACCTCATGATTCCCTTGAAAGGGTCTTAAAGGTCCCCAGAGGTCCACGCTTTGAAATCTATGGTAGTTAACAGAAGGTGTATGTGTGTATAGGTGGGTTGCGTTGGGTAAGGAGAGTATCCTAATTTAGATGGGTTATATGAGGAAGCCTCATTGAGGAGGTGGCATTGGAGATGAGTTTTATAATTACAGAAAGCCAAGTTTAAGGTTGCCCGTGTGGCTCAGTTGGTTAAACGTTAGACTCTTGGTTTCGGCTCAGGTCATGATCTCAGGGTTGTGGGATCAAGCCCCACTCTCTCATGCTCTCTCTCTCTCTCTCCCCCAAATAAATAAATATATAAATCTTTAGAAAGCAAGTTTAGTCTCTGTTGGAATCCATATCATCTATTTTACTAAATCAGTGGTTTTCAACCAGGGGCAATTTCCCATTTATGGGACATTTGGCAGTGTCTAGAGACATCATTGGTTTTAATGCTGGAGGGAGGGCTGCAACTGGCATCTAGTTAGTAAAGGCCAGAGATGCTGCTAAACATGGGACAGCCCCCCACAGCAAGGAATTACCTGGCCCAAAATGTCAGTAAGCATGAGAACTCATGCTTTAAACCTTAGCAAGAATAGACTTCCTGTTATTAGAATAAACAAAGCAAAGAAAAATAGTTGAATTTATGAAAAATAAATTTCCCAAAGGAAAGGGACAACTCCAAAAGGCAATCCATGCAAATTACTTGTTCTAAAATAAATTAAGAAGAGGGAGGAGGACCCTGAAATTTCTGACTCACCTTGTTATCAAGATGCAAAAGGAAGTAGCAACTGATGCAGATGGTAAAGAGGGAACTGAGACCTAAAATACAATGGAAAGATGAAAATCTGATCACTCAATTAAAAACCATGAAAAACAACTTTGACCTCATACTTAAGACTGAAAACTTGAGGGTAGTCCCATTAAAACCAGAGTGCTTGCTATGACTTACTCAGCATTGTTCTGGAAATTTAGCCAGTGCATAAAGAAATGATTTAGAAATAAAAAATACAGCTACTGCAAATAAATAAGGAAAATTACATTGTCGGGATATTCATATATCTGTATAAAACACAAGTAAACCAATGTGAAAATGGGAGTTCACAAGGGCAGCTAAATCAGTAGAAAATTTTAGCATCCCTAAATACGAATCAGAACTATCTAGAAATCGTAATTTTTAAAGAAAGTATTTCATTTACAATAGCAACAAAAAAATATATAAGATGTCTGGGAATACTTTCATCAGGCAGTATAAAGAACCTGTTTGAAGAAAACCATAAAACCTTGTTCAGAGGCACCAAAGAATACCTGCCTGGTCCATGTTTTCAGCTGGCAAATAGTTAAGATGCCATTTCTTATCAAATTAATTTTTAAACTTACAGCAATTCAGATCACAGTAGGATCTTTTTGTAACCTAAAAAATTATTCTGAAGTTCTAGAAAAATAAAATAGCTACAGAGTTGTGGCGGGTTTGAAAGAATATAAATTCTACTTTATTTTGAAGCAGAACACACACTTCACACATCCACTCACAGTCTTTCCAACCATAGTTAATGAAACTCGGTCCTTCCGGCTTTTCAGGCCAAAAGTCTTGCGTCATCAATGAGTCCTTTCACATTTCCTAAATTCATTTCATGAGCAAATCCATTCGCTTTATCTGGGGGGGAAATATTTAAAAGCCAGAATCTAACCATGTCTCCCATTTTGCTAGTTACCCCTCCGGTCTGAGCTACCGTTATCTCTGCTGTGGATTACTACAGTATCCTTTTAACTCTCTCTCTCTTTCCTTCCTCTATAGTGGTTCTTCCAAACAGGAGTCAAATAATATTTCCCTTAAAGTCACAGTCCTTACAAGGGTCTGAACTAAGTTCTACAGGCCAAATCCTTGCCTTAGGCCTGTTTTTGTAAGGCTCGTGAACTAAGAATGGTTTTTACATTTTCAAAGGAGTGGTTTAAAAAGCAAAGAAGAATATGCAACAGAGATCTTAATGTGGCCTGCGAAGCTTAAAATACTTACGGTCTACCCTTTAGCAGAAAAATATATGATGACCCTTGCCCTGGACAGTCAGGCCTGTGGTTTCAGTGGTCCCTTTTCCAGGTGCTCCCCCACACACACACATTGGCTTCCTTGGCTTCCTTTCTTCATACATTCCAGTCATGCTTTTGCCTTTAAGCCTTTGCATTTGGCTGTTTCTTTTGCCTAGAATGTTCTACCTCAGCTCTCTGCTTGGCTTACTCCCTTATCACCTTCACGTCTTTGCTCAAATGTCACTTTTCACCCAACCCCCTATTCAAAATACAACTCTTCTGTCTGGCATTCCTCTTCCTTTTGATCTTGCTCTATTTTCCTTTGTAGCACTTAACATTTTTAATATACTAATGATGTTTGTTTATTCTTTCTTCCCCCTGTTAGACTATAAACCTTCCAAAGACAGAGCTCAATAACTATTTGCATTTATTGAAAGCACAGTTAACTTGAAATGCTGTTACCTTGTGGCTCTTCTGAACTCTTAATTCCTACTGAATAGGATAAAACAGGTGTTACTGAGAATATATAACAATTTGTATTTTGAATTTGTGACTAATAAGGGATAATAGCCAGATATCTTCTAGATTTTTATGATGTTGGCCAAGTATCACATTGCCTTTCTGTGCTACCACACATAGAAGCAGTGAGATAAATGACCTTTCTCAAGAGATCTACCCTATTGGTCTTTAGTGTCTTCCATATAGTTTTATGTTTATTAATTATCTTCCCCTGTAGTTCAGGATGCTCAGAGGACATTTTTAATGATTGGATGAATAATTATACCCAGTGGACATGATTAGTGGATCACTCAGAGCTTCTAGGCAGGGTTGTAGTGATCTGTTGTAAGATACTGCCCTCAACTCTAAGCTGTTGATTTGTTGTTATTGATTTATATGAAGAGAATTAAAGGGCTTATTAGCAGAGTTTGTGAATGACAAATATTGTAGAAGGGTAGTACACTCTGTATGTAACTAAATCAGGCACCAGAGGAGGGTTTATTAGCTAGGGGTGGTGGAGCAGAGGTTGAAGGAAGGGCATGTTCTTAACTGATAAAATGTAATACAGAAAAAAATATAGCTTTGTATTAGAATCTTTAAAAAAAATTTTTTTAAAAACCAGAGCTAGATGCCAAAGGAAAAAATAAAACAGAATCACTAAAAATACTTGATTAAACCAAAAGAAGGCAGAAAAAGAGGAAAAGGGGGGATATTAAAGAACAGATGGGATAAATGGAAAACAAACAGCAAGATGATAGACTCAAATATACCATATCAGTAATCACATTAAATATAAATGGTCTGAATACCTCAATTAAAAGGCAGAGATCCTTAGATTGAATGAAAAAGTCCTAACTTTATGTGCCTATAAGAAATGAACTTTAAAGATAATGACAGAGGGGTGCCTGGGTGGCTCAGTCACTTGAGCCTCCGACTCTTGATTTCGGCTCAGGTCATGATCTTAGGGTCATGGGATCGAGCCCCACATCAGGCTCCATGCTCAGTGTGGAGTCTGCTTGGGATGCACGCTCTCTCTCTCTCTTTCCCTTTGCCCCCCCCATGCTCCTGCTCTCTAAATAAATAAATATTTCAAAAATAAATAAATAAAGATAATGGCACAATTAGGTTACAGGGATGGAAAAAGATATACCATAGTAATACTTGTCAAAAAAAAAAAAAAGCTGGAGTACCTTTATTAATATCAGGCAAAAGTAGATTTCAGAGCAAAGAATATTACCAGGGATAAATCATTTCATGATAAAATATAGGTCAGTTAATCCAAGGAACATAACAATCCTAAATATTTATGCATCTAGTAACAGAGCCTTAAAGCAAAGTAAAGCAAAAACATAAAATTGCAAGGTGAGTCAGTCAAATACACAGTTATAGTTGGAGATTTCAGTACCCCAATCTCAATACTTGATAGAACAATTAAGTAGAAAATCACCAAGGATTTTCTAGTAGACCAGAAAGATACGATCAACCAACTTGACCTTACTGATATTTATAGAACCCTCTATCCAACCACAGCAGAGCAGAACACTCCTACCTCCTTTTGACATACGGCACATTTTTAGTAAATGTGGACCATATTTTGGGCCTTAAAAGAAGTTCCAGTACCTTTAAATGGATAAATTTATATAACATATGTTCTGTGGCTACAGTAGAATTAAATTAGGCATCAGTAATAGCATTGGAAAAATTCCAAAATATTTGGAAACTAAACATACTTCTGAATAATTCATGGATCAAATAAATTAGAAAGTTATTTGAGTGGAATAAAAACAAAAACACAACATTGGAATTAGTGTGATGTTGCTAAAACATTAGTTGGGGAAATTTTATGGCACTAAATACAAATATTAGAAGAAAGGTCTTAGTGCCCACCTTAAGAAACCAGAAAAAGAAGAGCAAATCAAACGGAGTAAGAAGAAACAAAGATCAAAGCAGAAATCTGTTAAATAAAAATCAGGAAAAAAATCAAAAACTTGTTCTTTGAGAAGTTGAATAAAATTGATAAACTCTAGCTAGGACTGATGAGGAGAAAACACAAATCACCAGTATCATCATTGAAGGAGTTGACATCACTACAGATTCTACAGATATTAAAAAAGTAATAAGTTGGGAGGGGGAATATTGTGAACAACTTCATGCCAATGAATTTGACAACTTAGATGAAATGGGCAGATTCTTTGAAAGACATAATTTGCCCAGTCTCACTCAAGAAAAAAAATGGATAACTTTAATAGTCCTATATCCATTAAAGTAATTTGAAATTTAGTTAGTAATTTTCTCCCACAGAAAAATGTAGGCATAGATGGTTTCACTAAAGATTTCTACCAAACATTTAAGGAAGAAATAACGCAATTTCTACATAAACTTTTCCAGAAAATTTAAGAAAAAAAATAGTTCTTAACGCATCCTGTGAGGCCAGGATTATCCTGATACCAAACCAAAGACATTACAAGAAAACTATAGACTAATATCCCTTATGAACATAGATGCACAGGTTATAAACTAATAGGGCCATACGTCATGACCAAGTCATGTATCATTTCTAGAACCCATGGCTAGTTTAACATTCAAAAATCAATCAATGTAATTCGTTGTATTCACAAACTACACGTCAGTAGATGAAAAGAAAGAAGAAAAAAAAACCGATCCTGATAAAACTCTAAGCAAATTAGGAATAGAACAACCTAACAAGGGGCATCTAGAAGAACCCTACAGCTAGCACTATATACATAATGATGAAAGGCTGAATCATATATCTCCAAGATCAAGAATAAGAAAGGGGGAAAAACAAAAGAAAAGGGGATGTTCACTTTTTACCACTTCTATTCAACCTTGTTCTTGGAGTTTCTAGCCTGCGCAGGCAGGCAAGAAAAAAATAAAAGGCATGAAAAGGAAGAAGTAAAACTGTCTTTGTTTGTGGATGACATGATCATCTACGTACAAAAGCTGAAGGAATTTACAAAAAACCTATTAGAATATTACATAAGTTCAGCAAGGTCACAGGTTACAACATCAGTATACAAAGAACAGTTGTATTTCTGTATAGTAGCAATGAAAAGCCCAAAATTGAAATTGAAAAAAAATTATTTGGGATAGTATCAAAAAATATGAAATATTTAGGGATAATCTTTGAAAGATCTAGACACTGAAAACTACGAAATCTTGCTAAGTTGAAAGACCTAAATAAGTGAGAGATATACCTGTTCATGGGTTGGAAGATGCAACATTATTAAAATGTCGGTTCTCCTGAAATTCTGATTTGTAGATTCATTGCAATTCTAGCAGACTTTTTTGTAGAAATTAACAAACTGGCTCTGAAATTTATATGGAAATGCAAAGGACCTACAATCAAAACAAATTGGAACAAAAACAAAGTTGGAGGGTTCACACCACCTGATTTCAAGAATTCTAAAGTTACAATAATCAAAACAGTGTGGCATCAGCATAAAGAAGTACACATAGGCCAGTGGAATAGAACAGAATTAGAAATAAACCTACATGTCTATGGAAAATTTCTAACAAGGAAGCAAATGCAATTCGAAAGGGTAGTTGTTTCAGCAATTGGTGCTGAAACAATTTGATAGCCGCATATGCAAAAGAAAAAATGTTGGGCCCACAACTCATGCCGGGTACAAAATTTATCTCAAAATGGATCATACAACTAAATGTAAAACCTAAAATTATAAAGCTTCTAAAAGAAAATAGAAAATCTTTGTGACCTTGGGCTAGGCAAAGAATTCTTAGATATGATACCAAAAGCATGCTGTATTAAAAGAAAAAATTAATAAATTGGAATTCATCAACACTAAAACTTTCTGCTCATCAAAAGACACTTAAAAGAATGAAAAAGCCACAGAATGAGGGAAAATCTTTGCAAAGCGTATATCTGATAAAAGATTGCATCCAGAATATACAAAGAACTCTGAAAACCTAACAATATGAAAACAAACAATCCAGTAAAACGTGGGCAAGAAGTCCGAATATACTCACCAAAGAAAATACACAGTCAGATAAGCACTTGAAAAGATATTAATCATTAGGGAATTGCAAAGTAAAACTATGAGGAGATTGAACACCATTAGAATGGCAAAAATTGAAAACTCAGGCTAGACCAAATGTTGACGATTATGCAAAACATCTGGAACTGCTGGTGGGACTGTAAGATGAGAAACCACTACCAAAAACAGTTTAACCATTTCTTAAAAGCTAATTTTGTATCTAGCATCCCATTCCTGGGTATTTACCCAAGAGAACAAGAAGTATATGTCCACACCAAGACTTGTACATAACTATTCATAGCAACATTATCTGTAATAGTGTAAAATAGGAAATAGTCCAAGTGTGTGAATAAACCAGTTTCAGTACATCGATAGAAAGGAATACTACTCAGCAATAAAAAAGAAGGAATTGTTGCTGTACACAACAACATGATTGAATCTCAAAATAATTATGTTGAGTGAAAGAAACCAGCCTATAAAGAGTACATAATGTATGGTTCTATTTCTGCAAAACTCTATGGATACCCATAATGACAGAAAGCAGGTCGGTGGTTGCTTTGGGATTGGCAGGAATGTGGAGGGTTAGAGTGGGGTTGGCAAAGTAGGGGACTTCGGAGGACTCTTAGTGGTGATGGATATGTTTAATGTCTTGATGGGTTCATGGGTGTATACATAAGTCCAGACTTACCAAATTGTACACTTTAAAATCTGTGGTTTCTTGTATGTCAATTATAATTCAATAAAGAGAGTAAGAAAAGACTATCCATGGGTCAGCTGGGATAGAGGTGGCTTACAAGCCACATACATTTGCCCTGAGAATAGATCGTAGCACCCAATAGAAGCACCCAAAAGGACTACTGAAAGCCTAGGTGGCAATAATAGAAATACAGTATTTAAATTCAAAGTGATCGTCTTTTGCTGTATATAGACCAGTCCATACTTGAATGCGTTGAGAGAGGAGTGACCAGCTGTCACAGAAATGGAGAACTCTGCCATGAGGAATAATTGAATGAACTGGAGATCTGAAGTAGAGAAAGAATAAAATGTGAGCCCTAGGCTCCTAGTAAAATGTTTTTAGGGGATCATCTTATATGAGGAAAGGGAAGGTTCCAGATGGTGGCGGAAGATAGAATTAAAACCTGTAAGTGGAAGTAAAACAGGAGTCCAATTTCATCTTGCTATTAGGAAAAATAATAGGTGGAAATTGGCTTCTCTGAGAGAGAGGAGATTTCTGTCTCTGGATATATATTTGGCACCGCTGAGAGCCCACTTAGGTCTTGTAGAAGGAATACAAACTTTGCATGGTTGACACATCCTTATGTTGAAACAACACCGTATTTTGCAAGGTGCCTTCATAGAAAATAGGCATCTATCTTATTTTGAGGTATAATAGTTGCCTGTTATTATTCTCATGATCCATATAAAGAAAGCTATTGTTTCTAATATAACCCATTAACCCATGTATTGGAGTCAGAGGTGGAATTCACTCCCAGCTCTGCCAAACTCATGGTGAATCTGTGCCTGTTTCTGCTTTACTCATTATATCCACGGGCATTTTCTCGTTCATTTCTTGTGATCTTGTAGACGAAATGATAAATAAAACATTTGAATGTTTATTCCCTTGTTTGTAATATTGGTATTTTTACTTGTTTTACATGGTACACAGCTGCCATATTAAGAATTGTATATAATACAAATAGATTAGTCCCTTAGGAACCATGCCACACCTTTTTAAAAGAATTTAAAAACTACTTTCCCTATACTTTTAGGGGGAAAAATGGTTTATCTCACCATCCTTATTTTTAGGTAACTGGGGCATGGGGGTGGAGTGGGATGGGATGGAATTTGTTCTTTCATTGCTAACAGCCACATGAATCTGTATATGTAATGACTATTTACACACTCTTTGCCCACTGCATGCTGTATAAAGAAGGTTCGACTGCCTTGTTCAGCTTATACTTGGGTCCCTTCATTGCTGTGAATGCTTGTTTTCCAGTGTTGAATGGCTATATTCACTCGTTTCATGAGAGGAATAAGTTTGCTCTATGTTGGCATATTTAAGAGGGGCGAAGGGAGTAGCCTTTCCTAGCATGGCCATTTAACAGTGACTCATGGTTACTCAACTTGTTTAGAGTAGTCTTTGACACCAGAAGGTTATTAATAGGTTATTCTTAGTCCATGATCTTTCAGCTTAGACTACTCAGACATTTTCTTTAGTAGAGAGGTGCGTGCGTGTGTGTGTATAGGAGTTTTGTTTTTTTAATTAACACAAAAATTATGTGAAAATAGAATTGCTTTTGTCAGATATTTGGCACCAACAATATTTTTCTGTTTACTTTTAGATTGCATCTCACATCTTATATCTTAATTTACTTTGATTTAAAAACTTTCTTTTTTCAATGAGGTCATGTAATAGATACCTTTTTGAGAATGAATTGATATTTAAGGCATTAAATATAGATTGGTCCATACGTAGAGGACAAGTGTTTACAATGATTCTTTTGTAAACCAGAGGGGGGTATAAAGAAATTTAAAAAAGAAAAATATAAGACAGTGGGTGCCTGAGTGGCTCAGTCAGTTAAGTGTCTGACTCTTGGTTTTGGTTCGGGTCATGATCTCAGGGTCCTGAGATTGAGCCCCACATTGGGCTCTGTGCTCAGTGGGGAGTCTGCTTCCTCCCTCTCTCTCTCTCTCTCTCTGCCCCTCCCCTTGCTCGTATGTGTGCATGTGTGCACACTCTAGCTCTAAAATAAATAAATCTTTAAAGAAAAATATAAAACAAAATAATAAATGATTTAAGCCTCCCTCCTCCCCCCACCAAAAAATCTGAGCTCTTTGAGGTATTTCTCAATAATAATAACTAGTCACATGTAAATTATAATAAATTTGATTATATAAACTAATGGTGAACAGAAGCATGGAAAATTCTGCTTAATAGATCATTTCAAAATTGTTCCTGAAAAAGATGGCTTTATAAACAATGATTCCCATGTGAATTGTTTCCTTATGCCAAGTTTCATGTGCATGGTGGTTGGAAGGACAGGCTCTTGCAAAAGATGACTTTGTTACCTCCGTTGTCATCTTTTGCAAAAGATTCCCAACTTGATTGAATCCACAGACATTTTAGTGCCCTCATCTCTGTGGGCAGACAGATGGGCACATGGATCAAATTTTGTCTGTTCTTAAGGAGTTTATAATCTACTAAAAGAAAGATATATAAATAATATAATGTGATATAGAGAGACTTGGAGATATGAATGAAATTCTATGGGAGCCAGCAGAATAAAACAGTACTACCTGTGTCAGAGACAGGTACAGATACAGCAGTAAGTTTGAAGTGACATTTGAATTGGATTTTAAGGTGTTGCCAGGCAAAGAATGAGAGGGAATGGAATGTGAAACTGTTTATGGTATGTCCAGAACATGGTGACAAGTTCAGGGTGACATTATAGGGGTGACTGGATAGAGGGGAATGGTGGGAAGTGAGGCCACAGGGGGAGGTTGTGGTAGATTGAAAAAGGCCTTACGTACACTCTAAAGATGGACTGAGGGAGCTGCAGAAATCTTTGTGGTGGTGGTTTTGCTTTGTTTTAAATCTATTTTTAAATAATTATTCATTCCTAGGAAGTCGCAAAAAAGTATACAGGGTATACAGTGGTAAAATGGCATATAACTGTATCCAGTATCAAGACTAGGAAATTGACATTGATATGGTCCACAGCCCTTGTTCACATTTCATCAGTTTTATATGTGTGCTCATGCACGTGTGTCGCTGTGTGGTTTCTTTGTAACCACCACCACAATTAAGACAGAACTGTTCCATCACCACAAGGCCCCCCTTGCTATCTCTTTATAGCCACACCCATCTCCTCTCCCCCTTTCCCTAACCCTTGCTGGCAACCACATATCTGTTCTCCAAATCTATAATTTTGTTATTTAAAGAATATCTTATAAATAGAATCAAACAGTGTATAACCTTTTGAGACTGGCTTTTTTTCACTCAGCTTAATTCCCATAAGATCAATGCAAGTAGTTGTGAGTAGTGATAATTCCTTTTGATTGCTGAGTTTTACTAGTCCATTCTGTGGACGTACCCCAGTGTGTTTAATCAGTCACCTGTTGAAGGACATCTAGGCTGTTTCCGGTTTTTGGCTATTACAAATAAAGCTACTGTGGACATTTTTGTACAGGTTTTGTCTGAGCGTAGGCTTTCATTCCTCTGGGATAAATGCCCAAGAGTACAATTCTTGGGTCATAAGATAACCGCATGTTTAGTTTGCAAGAAACCATCAGAGTCTTCCAGAGTTGCCGTGCCACTTTTCATTCCCACTAGCAATGTTTCAAGTCAGAGATGGGGTGAGATTGGAAATGTGTTGGTGAAGATGGACGTAATGGTAGAAGATGAACTTCGTGAGAGAATGCTGGTGCCAAAGAAAGCTGAAGGATGAGGAGAAGCAAGATATGTGACTAGATTTCTGAAGGAGAATTGAGAGGATTTGATAGTTGTATACAGCTAACTCTAGGGTCACATACCCTTTGGCCTATTTTCTGCCCACCACATATTTTCCAGTGCACGAGTCAGTAAACTACAGCCCAGGACCGCCCATTATCTGCTTTAATAAATAAAGTTTTATTGGAACACAGCCATGCCCATTCGTTGACATATGGTCTGTGGCTGCTTTCCTGCTACAGTGGCAGAGTTGACTAGTTGTGACAGAGACTATATGACCCACAAAAAGTTTGCTGCCTACTTATTTAGAGAAACTTTGATATTTCCGATGGGATAGATTAAAGCAGGGATTCTTATTTTGGTTAGAAATGGGGGCCAGGGAAAGCGTATGTTGGTATATGTGGTTTTTTGCTTTTAAACTTAATGTTCCAAAGGCGTGCTCTAGATAGCAAAGCCAACCATGGTTTCAGGTGCTCCTTCTTCATTTGTCCGTTTTTTTAGTTTTACTTTATCCTCATTTGTATGTTGGGATTCTATATAAGATTTTTATTTTGAAAAACGGTGATGGATGGAAGTAGGGAGCAGGATATCAGTGGCCCCAAAAGGATTTAAAGACCACTTGGGGCATCTGGGTGGTACAGTTGGTTAAGCACCTGACTCTTGGTTTCGGCTCAGGTCTACATCTCAGAGTTGTGAGATCGAGCCCTGTGTTGGGCTCCACAAAGAGTCTGCTCTGCCTCCCCCAACCGACCACACTCACACGTGCTCTCTCTCTCTCTCAAATAAATAAATAAATCTTTAAAAACACACACACTTATTTGGATGATCTCTGATGTTCCTTTCAACATTTAAGATGCTCTGATTCCATACTTGCAGTGTCGCTTCACATCTAACATTTCAATTCATAATTCATTTTCTCTGAGAAAATTGGTTGGTCTCTCTCCTCCTGACTGATTTAAGAAATGTTGCCTTGGGGCACCTGGCTGGCTCAAGTCAGGAGAGCATGCGACTGTTTTGTTTTTTGTTTTTTTAATATTTTATTTATTTGGGAGAGAGACAAGGAGCATGAGCAGGGGGAGGGGCAAAGGGAGAGGGAGAAGTAGACTCCCCTAGAGCAGGGAGCCCAACGCGGGGCTTGATCCCAGGACCCTGAGATCATGACCTGAGCCTAAGGCAGAGGCTTAACAGACTTAGGCACCCAGGCGCCCTGAGCATGGGACTCTTGATCTTGGGGTTGTAAGTTTGAGCCCAATGTTGGATGTAGAGATTAATTAAAAATAAAATCTTCTTAAAAAAGAAAGAAATGTTTCCTTCATGTTCCTGGCTCACAACCTTCGTCATCAGATTCTTCCTCCTTACTTCAGCATCTATTGGCCAAAGCCCTGTTCATTTGAAGTCATTTGGTGGGGGAAGAGGAGGCTGACATCTGCAACTCCTCTCTCTTTTCCTAAACACTCTGTAGGTAACAAGGGGGTGCAAGGCATCTGGGGGAGGTATGTGAGAGAGCTGTGCTCCTTTCATTATGCCTAATAGTTGTGATTGATTTCTATATATATATCTTTATATTTAAAGCTCCTCCTCATTCCACTACCATATGAAGTGACTCCTGTTGACATGGTAGGATATCCTTACAGAGTCTCATTCATATGTTCCCCCTCCCTCTCTCTCCTGGGCAAGTAAGTAAATGAATGTGGGATCATACTATTCTGTAACCTGGTTTATCTTTCCTTTTAATGTTAACATCTTGCCATGTCAGTATAGATCTACTTCGTTATCTTTAAAGCTTGCCGTGGTCTTCCATTTTATGGGCACATTGTAATTTAATCAGTTCAGTGGGATAACTTCTCATCTAATTCTTTGCTGTTATAAATCACACTGCTTATACTTATATCTTTGTGTAATTATCTATTTCCCTAGGGTAAATTCCTAGAAGTATAATGTGTGATTTACAGAGAGTGCATCTTTTAAAGCTTTTTGATACATTTTGTCAAATTGCCATCCAGTTTGTTGTACCAATTTATTTTTCACCCACCAGACTTCTTTTAGAAGTCTTTACCTCTGGTGGGAGGGAAAAAATATTGTACTACTTTGACTTAATTATTATTATGAAGTAGAATATCTTTTTTAAAGGGTTTTTTTGCCCTTTAATTTCTAAATCAGTATTACTTTAAACGTATTACTTTTGCTGTGTTTATCTTTAAGTGTACTTTATATTTAAAGTTAGGCTTAGCTAGTAACTGTACTAAAAACTGAAGGTGAGAGAGTGGGCAGACCCAGTCTTCTACCCCACAACCCTGTGCCTGCATCTGTGAGGAACCACCTTATCACCTTTCACTCCTACTATGAGGCCACTTTGAGATCTGCCGAGTAGATAGGCCTTGTTGGGTCCAGAGGAGGAGTGGGTGGAAAGGACTATGAGTACGTCAGGAACATGGTCTAGAAGCACTAATGGGTAAGTGAGTATCTCCTTTCGTCTTCTAAAATTGTATTTTCGAATCTCTACTTTGTGTCTGAGTGGTTGCCACTAAGGATGGTAAAATAGTACAGTGATGGATACTGAGGGAGCATTGGGCTTAAGGCAAGAGATTTAACTCAGAACCTTCTGAGTTTTTGGAGATCTTGACATAAGCGATTTTTACTAGTGTTTGGCTTACTAATTTCTTATTTTCCCACTTTGCTGTATTTTTTAATGAGAAAACTAGCAGTGGAAAGGCTCCCAGCCATAGTTCTAATTGAAGAAGTTATTATATGGATATACACTTAAAAATTTGAAGTCACTCCTATGTCCTCACGCTGGAAGGGAAAGAGATATAGTTCTGATAGTGTGACTAGTGAAGTGAGTGTGAGATAGGAACTTTGGAATATTGGTTACTACTTAAGTTGATCCTGTAACTTAAATCATGTAATTTAAAAATATCTCTTGGAGATATTAATTAAAAATAAAGTTTGTTACCAGTCAGTTGTACGTGGAAGTCAGTGAGGCTTCTGGCATAGGATTAATATGCCTGGCCCCCGGCAGTTAGCAAGAGTGCTTCTCACCTTGGAGCCCTCACCCTGAGAAGCTCTGTCAGGCCCCAGATTCTTCCCTCTGTGACTCTGCTCCGCTGAGTATCCCCAGATTCCCATCGTGTGTGGCTCAGAAAGCCTCAAGAAAACAACTAAGAATTTAGAGTTGTGTGCTTCTTACCTAGACAGAGCACCAGCACGATCCACGGCAGCATGACGAGTGAGGCATGAGCCACATCGTTTTCCAGTCAAGGGAGTGGCTGCTCATGAGGGGGCTCATTCTTGCACGTGCTTCTCTTCATGACCATGTATTTGTAAAACAATTGGCTGCTCTTAGTAGTCCGTGCCCATGAAACTTAATATGACACTCACTGGCCACCCAAGGGTAGCATCTGTGTCCCAGAACACCGTGTTCAACTGATGAAATGTCTTAGACAATTGAGTCAATTAGCAAAATCATGAAGTCAGACGATGTGTAAGTCACCATCATAGACATTGGAGCGGGGAGGGAATAAAAAAGTATAAGCAAGCCTTTTCCAAAGCCCTGTAATAAGTTAGGGAAATGAGAGGTAGAGATGAGAAGATCTGACCCTACAAGGCTGGGGGCTGAAACAGGGTAGCAACTGCTGTGGCATCAGAGGGAAGACAGCGGGGGAAGTGAGGGAGGGCTTTGTGGGTGTGGGGGCTCCAAGAGTGGAGAGGGGTAATGTGAGCACTCAGGGTCGCTTGAGGAGAGACAAAGATGTCAGGGCAAGAGAGTGAAGAGAGAGGATGGGGCAGTAGATAATTGGGAGAGCCTGTATTTGGAATTTGAGATCTTAAGGTATGGAATGTGCACCTTCCACGAGGCCACACAACTGGCAAAATTGCACATGGGGGACTGGAGGCAAGGGACCCTTTCTCCAGCACACATACATAGAGCCATCAGCCTTGGAGCTCGGGAGGGATGCCTCTCACCTGTGAAGAAAAAGCAAAATAAGAGAGTGGGTGAACTTTTTAGACTTATAAGATGGTTGCAAAAAGAGTACCTTTCCCCCAGCTTCCCCTAACGTTAACATTTTTCATAACCAGTCTAATGATCAGAATCAGGAAACTGACATTTATATGATAATATTAACTAATCCATGGGTCTTTTTCAGATTTCATCAGTTGTCCTACTCATGTCCTTTTTCTGGCCCAGGATCCAGTTCAGGATGACACATTGCATTAAATTGTCACATCTCCTTACTCTCCTTTAATCTGGAACAGTGTCCCAGTCTTCCATTGACTCCCATGACCTTGACACTTTTTGAAAAGTACTGGCCAGTTATTTTGTAGACTGTTCCTTAGTTTGGGTTTGGCTGATGTTTCCTCATGATTCAATGCAGGTGATGCCTTTTTGGCAAGAAAATCACAGAAGTAACACTGTACCGTTGGCAGTGCCAGGAGGCATGTGAGGTCAATGGTCCCGTTACCATTCACTTACTTCTGTCACATGGTTATGATGGTGTCTGCATGTGAAAGTACTATTTTTCCTTTTGTCATTAATAAGTCTCTTGCGGGGATTGGCACCTTTTTAAAAAGTCCCCCAAGTGCTTCTCATGTGTGTCCAGGGTTGAGTTGGAGGATGGCGAAAGTGCGTCAAGATGGATGGAGAAGTTGAGAATGTTTTCATTATGAAGTCTTATCTCAGCATGGAAGGAGTGAAGCTAGATGTTCAGATAGGGAGCAGAGAGAGAGAGAGACACTGAAGTCTCTTGAGGAAAGTGGAGCAATTTTGAACCATCTGCTACTGAGAGTGACTGGTTAGAAATAATCCAGTTTGAAGAAATGTTTCTGACCGGATTGAAGGCCGTCGAACAGCATGAATTTTAGCAAACTAAGTGTACATAGGTTTCCAGCACTTTCTCTGCAGTGCTCAGAACCCTGGGAGCGGAAGTAGAGAAAGTTTCAGTGAAGGACATCCAACATTGTTTAGGGGAACAAGAGACTTGTTGCTGTGGGCACGCGCAGCGCTGAAACATGCAGTCTTAGCGGGACAGGTAACATGGTCATTAAGGAGCCCAGTGGGTTAGGTGACACGATGGTCTCCGCAGCTTGAAAGGGTATATAGTGCTTGGAGAGGTGGTTAAGTGTGACTCGCTTACTCGGTAGGTGTGAAGGGACAGACAGGGAGGTGCAGTAAGGAGGATGTGGTCAGAGAGGCAGAGAACATGTTGACTTAATGCCAGCAGGCCAAAGATGGGGGACTAGGCGGGCTCCCTGATGTGAACGCTGATGAAGGACGCCAAGCCAAACCGACACAAGAACGGACAAGTTTATTTGTTCTGTCTACTATCTTCATTCAGTAAACGTGTGCCGCATCACCTTTTCTGGTGAAATACTTCTTAAGGTTTTCTGATCATTTTTTTTTTTAAGATTTTGAGAGAGAGAGAGAGAGATCACAAGCAGGGGAAGGGGCAGAGGGAGAAGGAGAGGGAGAAGCAAGACTCCCCGCTGAGCAGGGAGCCCAATGTAGGACTCCATCCCAGGATCCTGGGATCATGACCTGAGCCAAAGGCGAACGCTTAACCAACTGAGCAACCCGGGTGCCCAAGGTTTTCTGATCATCTTTTAGTAAAATTTGGACATCTTTCTTTTTTTTTTTAAGGTCTTGTTTAATCAGCTTGCAATTAATCCATGTAATGGGGAACAGAAATCACAGAAATAGTTGAAATATGCATAAAATTAAAAGTCATCAATTGAAATATGAACTTAATCTCTCTCATGTATCAGGACTGCTAACAAATAAGAAGGTTGATGAGTTTTGGTTTTTTTATATCCTGCTGCTGGTTATCCTCTGTAGATGGCAACTAACCATGGATGTAAAAGTAAAATGTAAATTGTAAAACATACACATCTGAAGTAGAGCGAGTGAAAAACAGAAGTATTCCTCTTCCCTGTCCTCCTGGGCAGACTACGCTTGGCTTGGGGTGTCTTCTTCCAGACTGTTGTCTGTGAGAACACAGGGATTTGTGTTCATTGCTCACTGCTGTAGCTCTGTCAGGTAGATTGCCTTTCTTGGATGCACTACACTTTTTAGGAATTCCTTGCCTTCCTGGTGTGATAACATCGTATTTCCCTACATCCAGTTTTCATTGGGATTTTTTTTTTCGGTATCCTGGTGATCAAGAGTACCAATTTTTAGCCATTCATCAAGCATGTATGGCACACCTGCCAGTGCTGGGTTCCTGGTGGAGCAGAAGGGAACACATTAATTGGAAATCACAAGGAAGGGGCGCCTGGGTGGCTCAGTCGTTAAGCATCTGCCTCCGGCTCAGGGCCTGATCCCGGGGTCCTGGGATCAAGCCCCGCATCGGGCTCCCTGCTCTGCTGGGAGCCTGCTTCTTCCTCTCCCATTCCCCCTGCTTGTGCTCCCTCTCTCGCTGGCTGTCTCTCTCTCTGTCAAATAAATAAATAAAATCTTTAAAAAAAAGAAAAGAAAAGAAATCACAAGGAAAAGCAGAATCACATACAACTGTGAGAAAAGAAGCTGGTGGTGGTGGTAAATGTATGGTAGAACTTAGCAAGAAAGACTCCTGAGGAAGTGATCATTGAGCTGAGAGATGAGGAGAGAATGTGAGTTGGCCAAGAGGTGGGGGCAGGGCCTGGGCCTAGGAAACCACATGTGCAGGGATCCCGAAAGGATACCAGTGTGACCAGAGGAGGGGCGTATAGATGCTGAGGGAGGAACTGTAGTGCAGAGTAAGGTCAGACAGGGACGGTCAGACCGTGCAGGGTCTTACGGGCCATGTTAAGAAATTTTCTCCATCCCAAGAGCAATAGGTAATGGGAGCATTTTTGAAGCAGAAGTCATGACAATTGTATTTGTGTTAAGAAAGGATCATTCTAGTTGTGATATGGAGAATGGATTGTAGGGAATTCAGGGAAACCAGTCAGTGGGCTACTTATAGTAGTCCAGGCAAGAATTGTGGGGACTCTGACTTGGGCGGGGGGGGGGGGGGATAAATGGATGGATTTGGGAGACAGGGTGATGAATTAGATATTGGGGCAGGGTGAGAAAGAGGGAAGGGTTGAGGATGGCTTCCGAGTTTCCAACATGTATAAGAGCATCAGTAGTGGTATCAGTCCCTGAAATAGAGAACAAGGGAAGACTATCAGGCAAGATCATGAATTCTGTTTTCAGTTGTGTTAGGTTTGAGGTACCTTGAGACATTCAAGTGGAGACATTTCAAATAGGCTGCTGACTGTACTAGTAAGAGAACTGGATTAGAGATAGGAATCTGTGAGGTATCTGCATTGAGGTGTTAATTAAAGCTGTGGGTGTGGATGACATCACTTTGGGAGAGATGATAGAATGAGAAGAATAGGCCTTGTAGCCTGTCTTGAGGAATTCCCAATATTTAAATGTCCTCGGCAAGAGGAATGAGCCAAGAAGGAGGCAAAGGAGCAACCAGAGAGACAGGCAGGAAAAATTAGGGTGGTGATGAGTCACAGAGGACAAGGGAGGAGCAGTTTTAAAAGAAGGGTGTAATCAACACCTTCAGATGCTGCCAAGAGCTAACATGTACTAAAGACAGAGAATTGTATTTCCTGGCAGGCAGGTCTTTGGTGACTGGCTAAAAGCTGTAAAGTACTAGGTGGAGAAGCCCCATGGGATTGGGCTGGGAGGGACCAGGAAGGAGATGTGGACTGTAGCGCACACAGGTGGACGCTTTTTAGACGCTTGCTTACTGGTGGGCAGTAGCTGGGAGGGGCTGTGGGTTGGCCAAGGGAGAGCTTATTTGATTTTGTTAATGGGAGTCTTGATCATATTTAAAACCGATTGGGGGAACAAATCAAGGGAGAGGGGGTTGGCTGTATGAGAAGGAGGTGAGAAAACAGACGAGTGAGTTCCTCAGAAAGCCAGAGGGTGAGTGGAAACCAGGAGGATCCGCATAAGCAGACAAGTACAGTGGTTAGCAGTTATGGGATGCCACTGGTGTCCTCCCCCTCCAACCCATAATAAAGGTGACAGTGTCGTCTTCTGAGAGGGAAGAAGAGGGCTTTACATGTGGGTCCAGGTTGCCTTTCATCTAAGAAATACCATTAATTGCTTTCTATTTCCTTCTCTCCTCCCTGTTTTTTTTTTTAATAGCTTTATTGAGATAACTCACACATACTGTTCACCCATTTAAAGTGTACATTTCGGTGGTTTTTAGTTGATTCACAGATAATGTGCAACTGTAACCACAGTCCGTTTTAGAACATGTCATCACTTCCAAAGAAACCTCATACCTTTTAGCTATCACCCCCCTCCCTTCTTATTCATCTTTTGCTGTCAGAGAAAGCATAGAATATGGTCTGAATTCAAATCTAGAATGATACCATGATTTCAAAGAAGAGCATATGTAAAGCTGAGGCATATAAAGGTTGCCAAGAGCCTCAGCACTATGATGTGGCCAGAGTCACACAGGGGGCTGAGCCTGCTACTTAGGGTCACTGGTGTAAAATCAACAGATAATACACTCAGGAAATGCACACAGTGCCAGGCTCTTCCCTGTCAGAGAAAATCATCTTAAGAATAAAGATTCATAAAATAAAATTACAGAAATAACACATATAATTAGTTTGTAAGAGAACATTTTCTGTTGATAAATGATTTTATGTACTGGCCCCCAAAAAGTACATTTTGGGGTACTTAAACATGGTATGTGGGATGATGAGCTCATGTCAGAAATCTAAGGCATTCACAGAATAGGGCAGTAAAGCTGACTGGAGAAGGTAAAGATTCTGCCGACTGCTGATACTGAAGAAGTTCTTCATAGGATTATTAGGATGATTTTAAACATTTAATGGAAAAGAAAGTCAAAGTCAGCAGAAATCAGCATAGGCTTAGGAAAAAGTATACCAAATTAATTTCATTGTCTTATATTCAGGAAATGTGAAAGAAATAGTATACAGCTGACCCTTGAACAACACAGGGGTAAGGGGCGCCGACCCCCCACACAGTCAAAAATCCACATAAAACTTTTGACTCCCCCAGAACTTAACTACTAGTAGCCTACTGCTGACCGTAGCCTTGCTGATAACATAAACAGTTAACACATTTTGTATGTTATATATATTGTATACCGTATTCTTACAATAAAGTCAGCTAGAGGAAAGAAAATGTTATTAAGAAAATCATAAGGAAGAGCAAATACGTTTATAGTACTGTCCTATAAAAAAACACGTGTATAAGTGAACTAGCACAGTTCAGACCCTTGTTGTTCAAGGGTCAAATGTTATCTTATTTTATCCAAGTATTTAACGATAAAGCCCTTTGAATATGATTTGGAAATAAGTTTATATGTCCGAGGCTGAGCTACCATGCCCAAAGATTATTAGTAGATCATTAATGAAAAGAGAATGATGATTCAAAGGCATAATGGTTCTGTTCAGAGTTCTTTCCTTTTCGGTGTTTTGGTTAATGACTGAGGCCGTGGGAGGTATACCTATCAGATTTGCAGATGATGCAGATGTGAGCGTGATAGCTGGTCTTTTGGATGTCCTTCAGAATTCAGAAATACCTCCACAGTGTCCAATGATGGGCTGTTAATGAGGTTAAATTGAATAGTGAGAAGAGTTAAACCCTTCATTGCAGTGTCACTCAAAGACCTGACTTCAAATGAATTATGTGATTTAATTGCAGGAATTCTTAATGGTATAGCCTCCGGCTTCGTTAACATTTGTGACATTTATAGGGAAGTCATGGTCTCGTGTCTTCTGCATCATTCCATCCTAGATGGGATTGGAACATTAGCTCTACCTTTCTTAAAAGAATAAAGAAGCTGACAGGAGGTTCTCTGGAGAAGACAAGAGATGGGCAGCCTACGTGGAAAGAGCCCCACGGCTGCTCCCTGACTTGGGGTGTGTTCCTCACATGCATGGGCTTAGCAGTACTCCGCTGAGAAGCAGTGTGTCTTTGCACACACCTCTCCTCTCTGGTGCCCTGCGGATTCCCAGCTCTCTCTCCTCAACTCCTGGAGACTGCTTGTTGTGCCTGCCTTTCCCCCCTCCCTGCGCTGTGGCCTGGAAACTCCAGGCCATCAGCTGGGGCAGTTGTGAGTTTCGCTTCATTTGTTCCCCTTCTCGCAAGGGTCACCGTCCTGTGCTGTCTGAAGTTCAGTGTTTAAAACTTATTGTTTCATATAATTTCTCCTATTTTTTCATCTTTTTCATGGGGAGGGTAGATCTGGCTCTTGTTCCTCTGTCTTAGCCGGAAGTGGAAGCTCTTTGGTGATTATTTATTGCTAACATTTTAGCTCGGCATTCAAAGCTGCCTTCTGCTGTCATTCCCTTGTTCCCTCCACACCTTTCCTCATACAGACTCTGTGCTTCTCCCCCCTCTCATCCCCACCTCATGCCATTCCTTTCCCTCAGTCTCCTTTTCCCTCGTTCTTGCTTGTCAGTGGCTCTCCGTTCTCGGGGTCGGCTCAAGGGGGCCTCTTCCATGTCGTTTCCCTCCCGTGGAAGGCAGAATTGAACCTTCTCTCCCTGTTCTGTTTCTACCTAATAACATTGTTTTCAGCATTCAAGCGTACATGTCGCGAATCTGCTGGCCTTCCCTCTGGAACGCGTGTGTCAGTCCTCACACGTGTGCATACACGCCCAGTGCTCGGCTCCTGAGGGCAGGGACGGGGCTCACCCACCTGCGTGTCTTTTACGTAGCTTTATGGATATATAATATAGAGAGAAGGTATGTAACCATGGACATATGTCACAGGTTTTTTTAAAGAAGTTGTTTTTCTACTCTCCCCCAAAATCAGGCCACAGAAGAAGTTTCCAAAAACCTGGTTGCCATGAAAGAAATCCTGTATGGCACGAATGAAAAAGAGCCACAGACAGAGGCAGTGGCGCAGCTCGCCCAGGAGCTGTACAACAGCGGGCTCCTCAGCACCCTGGTGGCTGACTTACAGCTCATTGACTTTGAGGTAAGAAAGCAATTTCGTATTTTTCAAAAACAGTACCTCCTTCATGGTCCTTTTCCGTGTGTTCTCTCCTTTGAAAGATCCTAAGAGTCCCATCAGGCTCTTGGCTCAGGGGTTCCTGACATGTAAGCGTGCCCGGGCTGCCTGCCTCATTAGCGGAGCCGGGCAGGAGCTCAGGGCTGCCCCAGGCTTAGGCCAGGTCTCCTCCTGTTTCACCACACTGTATATGAAGTGTCTTAGGTATCCGTTGTGCCCTTTTGTTTACATTATATTTAATAAATAGCTGCTATTTTACATAATTCACTGGCCTTGGGTTCTCAAGGAGTCAACAATCTAAAGAAGACCATAGAATGTTAGAGGTAGGGAGATCTTAGGGGATATCCAGTTGTGTTTTGGTTTTGGGTTTTTTTGTTTTTGTTTTTTTAACCTGCTGAGAACTCATTGCAGCAGAGATCATAAGTTCTGTTTGCTTGGCACTACTTTTAAATGCTGAAATTAGGAAAACAGTTAAATAGCAGGAGACTTTATATGCAGTTTTGAATTTCTGGCTTCCCGTGAAAACTTTGACTCTGGTAACATTGAGCCTGTAGGCCTACATGGCCCCTCAGCTGGCACAGAGCAGCCGCCATGCCATGGCACGCTGCAGACATCAGCTTGCTTTTCTGTCTCAGGGCCTCCCTTACCCAACTGTGTCTCCTGCCTGGCCCTGGTAGGCATTTGATATTATCGCCCAAGCTTATACAGCTGAATCGTGCCATGTTAGATATTTGGTGAATTTAACAGTGAGCATAATGGTCCTTGATACCAGTCGGAAAGGTAGTCTGGAAAGCATATATGGTAATGAAGGGCTCTAGCGGAGTTATGAGTAGGTTTCTCTGAGTCTTTGTCATGGGTTTGCTTTGTTTTAAGCCCAGTGTTCATCACCCTGAGTGATCAATTAGATGCCTTCGCAGGTGCTTGAAAAATCAGGGGAGAGAATGGCAGACGGATAATCACATTCAATTTTGGAGAATGATGGGAGGGTGTGGTTCATAGGTTACTTGAATATAATATTGATAATAATGGACAATAAAAATTTACTTCTCTCCTGTAGAACAGATAAAAATGATATTTCCATTTATAGAGATGATTTCATGTATTTTTAATAACATATCTAATTCCACCAACAGCAATTTCTGTTTCCTCTGCGAAGTTGGGAATGCACTGGAATGTCCAGTTCCTTCTGCTTTGTCCACCCATCTCATTCCCCGACCTGGACACTGAATTTAATATTCATTTGAAACTTAAATTTAAGAGCAGTGTGTGCCTTTGAGATGTGTTCTTAGAGATTGCCAGTGCTCCTCCTGGCCTACTGCAGGCCCTGGGACGATCTCTGGCGCTGGAAGGCTAGCATTTCACTTACTTCCCTTCAGGCTTGTCAGCCTCATACCGGGTGGCCATTCTGAAAAATCTCGTGGGCCTGTTTTCCATGTGCTAATTTCTCGTGCAGTTTTCCAGTTATAAGGTTCGCTGTACAGCAGTCATGTCCTTCTGTTTTGTTTAGTAAAGTACAGGTGTAGAATTCTGGTCTCTGAACTGCTACATCATGTGGTACTTAGAGC